>NC_087549.1:26053583-26695368 GCF_036250125.1 Pseudopipra pipra | reverse complement strand
AACCAATGTTTGAATAGGGATTTCTGAACACAAAAGTTATCCTTTAAAAATAAAAAGAGCTAAGCATGGTTAATTTTAAATGGCCAAATATAATACCAAACAAATTATTGAGGCATAATAAAAGAACCTATTGAAAAACTGAAATATTTTTTTTCAGTTACCTGATTATCAAAACTAAAATTCATTGGCTTCTTTAAGAATGAAAAGGCATTCTGTATGAAAAACAGCACAAAGGAAGAAGTTCCAGGTATATTTTCTCCTATAAATATAAAAATTCCTTTTCTTTGAATGATGGCGAACTTTAAACAATAGAGTTGCACTGCATTGCGTACCAAAGTGCACTGGTGCTTTATCAGGATCCTTAAAATACTGAACTAGATTCAGAAAGCTTATTTTGCAAGATTCTTATAAGTGCGTGTGTTGTAATGAAGCCTGTCATTTCCCACTGGGCACACTGCTGGCTATTCAGGATCCTTCATGAGTTGAAGAGACTTTTTATTCTTGATAACAGAAAGGGTCTTATTTCTGCTGGGATTTGTTAGAAACTAGAAGAGGAAAAGCAAAGCGACAGAATTTGTTTACAGTCTCAGTTTAAGTAGTACTGTTTTGATCCAGTGATAATAGGTGAATACAAAGAGCCCAGATGATTTTGCAAATAATACCCATGCCACCTTAAAGCTGTAAAGTAAGAGATAGAGTGTTTAGCTTAAGAACTGCATTATTTTTGCTGTTGAGCCCTTTATATGTCTAAATTGGTATTGAAAAATTCTTATTCTCTTCCTAAAACCAGAAAAAAACAAAAGAGGAAAATCCCAGACTCTGTAGTCACCACATAAAAAGGTATGTGTTTTGGTATATCAGTTTGAATCTTAAACATCAAAATATTATGTAGACAACAGAGAGAAATAAGCAGGAAATATTCTCTTACTGAAATCACTGGTAGTAATAGTAGGTTCAGTCATACAAAAGTATCCTGTATATTGACAATGCTTTCTTTTACTGCTGGACATTTTACATCAATATCAGATATGCTATTACAACAGTAGTAACTAAAGTAGTTGAAAGGAGTCTTTTACATATACAGATGAAAGTAATTTAATGTGTAATAAAAGATTAAAATCACACTGGGGAGATCAATAACAGGAATTTTCTGCAATGTACAGTGTTTGATAAATGCTTACCAAGAGTTTATAGGAAGTGGCCTAAAAACATTACAGACAAGGTTATCAGTATGTCAGCTAAAAATATTTGATAACATGTAACTTCATCTGAAAATTCTATTGTTTTTCACATTTCATTGCATATGTTACCCTATGTTTTCATATATTATTCAGTTACTGGTCTTGCTGTGTAAAAAGCAACACAAAGATGAGTGCTGGGTTAGAAATCAAAATATCTTACTGATTTGTATCTTCTATGCATTTTAAAAGCATTTTTTAATCTTTGTGCAATATACTGTGCATCAAACATTAAATAAAAATCCAATAAAACATCGTTAAGAAAGCCTTCATTCAGTGCATATTTTTGAGATATTAAGAAAGATTAAGAAAACAGAATGTCAAGAGATCTTGGATAACAAGTTAGAATATCTACTGCAAAAGATTAAAAACTTTCATACTCTACATTACTAAAAAGAACTGGAATTATAAGAAGATAATTTTAAAAAGCAGTAATAAATACCAAAAATAAACTTAAGTCTCCAAGACAGGATTTTTCTTTACTTCATCAGGCAAAGATTAGTATGCAATGGATGAAGTTTCCCAAAGGTAGGGAAACTCAGAAGTTAAAGTCACAGTCACCCTTTAGCCCCTCTACTTACACATTCCTATGAGGCTGATAAAGTCATGTGTTTCTGGCCTCATTGAGAGTACTGACATTGCTTTCAGAGTAGAGTACTTCAGCATGTGACTCTTTATATGAGAATGACTGATTTTTCAATGAAAATATCAAATTAGTATTTCTTAGTTTTCTAATATAGACATAGGTACTAAATATATTTTTTTCTTCTTTTGCACATCTTTTCTGCTGAACATAGCTGCAGAGTGAGTGATCTCATGAAGTGTTTTGTAGATAAACCTTCTGCAAGGAGACCCTGTCACTTCAGTTCTTACTTGTAACAACACTCATTTGTTAAACCTGCCACAATTCAAGAAGCATTTGGACAATACTCTCAGGCACCCGGTGTAACTCTTGGGAATGGTCCTGTGAAGGGCTAAGAGTTGGACTCGATGAACCTGGGAGGTCCCTTCCAATTTAGCATATTCTTTGATTCTGTGATTCTGTTTTTAGGGGTGATTAGAAGTAACCAGAGTTTGGATTATTTTAATAAGTGTTTCATGACATGTAGTGTCTAAAGGTGTAAGATGAATTGCTTTCGCTCACAGTATATTATCACTGCATGTCCATCCCAGACATTCAGTGATGATACACAGAAAGAAAGTACTGGTGAATAACATATTGAAAGTCAGTATTAAAGCTACTGAGAAAGATTATAGGGTAAGACTATCAAGGAACTTGTAAATAACATGAAAACCAGTATGAAAAGACATACTTTTAAAACATCAGTGTAGCAGTACATGTATTTTTGAAACTAAATGTAAAGATATGTTTCATTGTAAGAACTATTCAAAACAATATGTGAGGGTATAAAACCATGATGGATTTTCACTTTTTTGGCACTTTGTTTGACTACATTATATTGCTCCATTATTGCTGTCACTTTTTATTTTCTCCCATATAACATGTTGCAACATAAGTGATATTTACTTTGCAGAAATTTTTGTTGGACTAGATCATTATCTTTTTTTTCTCCTTGTAACTAAGTTCATTATATTCTAAGTGCTGTAGTAAACTACTGATGCAGTATTTTTTGTACTGAGATGATTTCTACCATAATTTCAGATTAAATAAAAACCTCTGGCATCACCTTCACAGGATAATCTTTACTTCTCAAGTTCTATTCTTTTTATGATTATGATATTTTTGTGGTGCACCCTATTTAATTATCTGAATCTCTTAGTCTTGTACAATCCAAACAGTTTTGTCTTGTTGAAGACAAAACTTTCTGTAGTTTCATTAAAACTAGCATTAATGAGTAGAATCTGGTAGAGTGGTTTTGTCTTTTAACAGCTGAATACATACTCAGTGAAAAAGGTCTTTTCAAAGAAACCAGAATTTGTTTTGGTTTTGAAGTGTTTATAGTAATTATAGCTAGTAACTCTTTCACCATTTGAAAAACACAGATAGTGCTTTTTTAAGGACTTTTTTTCACTTTCACATGTGGATGAATTCCTCAAAAATGACTTAGTATTTTTCAGTGGATTTCTGGTAGGTATTTAGTAAATATGGCAGTTGCTATTCTTCCTTTTTCGGGCTCTTTTCTAGTTTTAACGATTAATATATGAACTCAAGAATTTTGCGATGCATCCTTTGGGACCCCTCTCTTTTCTGCCTTTTTGTAGAAGAGAAACTATACGTATAATTTCTGATTTCAGTTTTCTTCTTTCTTTGTGATATTTAATTACTGATAGTTAAATGCAGTTTATTCTGCTGTTTGAAGAAAAATTGTTGAAAACTGCCATAGTTTCTAGATATTGCTGAGGATTTTTCTCCATCCTGTTAAATATTTGTCATTTGTAAAAGATAGCTTTACCTATGAAATTATTAAAGCTTATTACAGCTGTCTTTGTAACTTGAAATAAGCCTTACTTGCACAGTTTAGTAAAGCTTTTCATTTATTTTTTTTAATGGCATGTTATTTTAGCCAGTGAGGTAGAACTTTGGTTCATTAAGTGCTGCTGTTCACCGTGTAAGTGATGGGAAATGGAAATTGGAGTTCTTACTTGTCAATCATCATTTCTTGAGGAAAACAAATTGTCTTGTCAAAAGTTACAGTTAATGGAAAGAGTACACTCAGGCACTACTACAAACAGATAAAAAAATGATACAGTAAGTGCAAAATGGAAGACTGTGAGATTAACTATATCTCGGCAGAATCTCAGCTTCTACAGGTACAGATTTTGTCATGAAATTTCCAGTAGCACGCACTCTTAGACACTTCTTAATGATGGGGTTAGAGCAGCATTACAGCCTGAGAAGAGACAGCTCTTTGATCTTGGGCTGGTGCATGTAGGACAAGGAAGGGAGTTAGGAAGAAAAGCTGGTACCTGCAAAAGAAAGGCTGAAAACCCTTTGGCATGATCTGCCTTAAGATAACCTATGTTCTTGAAGTCTTTCCCTGTGAGAAATGAAGTGGCTCATGATGTGTGTCCTTGATGACAATGTGCCCACACTGGGGTCTCCAGGTTGACATCATAAAGAAAGATTGCGAAGACACTGCCTATAGCTCACCATTGATAGGGTATAGCCTGCTCAGCCTCTGCTCTGTCCACTGTGTAGTACCTGTCACCAGTTCAAACTGAACAGTGCATTCCTGCAGCTAGAGGAAAGCAAGGATTATCCAATAACCCACATACAGCTTTGCTGAAAAGCGTAACTACTGGTAACCTATACTTATGCAATAGTCATAGAATATCCTGTACACAACCACTTGTAAATCTCCTTTCCAGAGGCAACGTAATCTCTGTTACTGGAGAGACGACCTCTACCAGTCCTACTGAAAGCCAGACGCCAATTGATCCGTTCAACAGACCTAGATCCTATATTTCACTTTCTTTGTGGCAATCTTTATTCTTAGCTACTCACTCTTCCATTATAGGGTGGATCACTCTATTTCAGTGTTTTTGGTTTTATTGTTTCATGATTTTAGAAGTTACAAAATGAAAGATCCTGTACAGACATGGACAGGAGTAAATTAATTTTCTACATGTAATTTCATTTCATTTCCCTCCATGTAAAAGGGAAAATTAGCTCTCATAAAGCCCTATGTGCCTGCTTATGTTTACCAAATCAGTCTCTGAGCAACTTGACAGTTTTCTACAGTTACTTTATTGTTATCTGTCTACTCAATGCACTTAGAGCAAGAAAAGATCTTGGGCAAGACTCCTTTTTTTAGTCATACTCCTTTAAAGTGGTAGAAACTGTATGGTAATAGGAAGTTTTCTCAGCTTTTTCCCTACATTTGTATGCCTATGTGCATATGTCAGAAATTATATTTGGAGTTTTATGGGAAATATTTCAAAGAGTTAAAAAATAAGTGGGGTTTAGGTAATTTCAAAAGGCAGATTTAGGGGTAGATATATCCACTCTACAAGAGAGAACCAAACCTCTCTCCAGCTTTGAAGAAGCAGATGAAATTGGCTCTGCAAACATTCCACTACTGCTTTTTCCTGGTCCCTGAGGGGAATAGTTGGGGTGTGTCAAAGAGTTCCTGTCAGCAAGTTGACAGTATAGGACCAGAATTTTCTGCTGTAGTCGGCTAACAATAAAAATCTGCTAGTTCCAAACTTAGGAAGAGTCTTTTAGGTTGCACCTTAGATATAACCTTATTATGCCATCATTACAACCCACTGTGTCAGCCTGAAAATTATTTTAAAAGTAAATGTTATCTTTGTGCAAAAATAAAATAAACCAAAAACATCATTTACAGGAAAGCAGTAAATTTCAGCATTTGGACTTCAGAATGGTTAAAATGATTATTAAGAAACACTAGGCCTGGAAACTATTAAACTGTGTTTATTTTTAATATTTTTTAATTTTATTCTTAGGTTTGGATCCGGTGACCCAAAACTTTCTTCTTCAAACCGCTAACAAAATATTCGGTAATATCACACAGGCAAGTGAATCTGGAGATTCCACATATTTATAAATGAAAGGACATACACTGAGCTCTATGCAATTACAACAGTTACTCACACCAGCTAAGGATTTTCCCCAAACTGTTCAAGAGGAAATTAAATTTGAATAAGGTTATGATGAGTGTATTCATTTTCCTACATGGCTCATTGCATACTAACACATTAACTAAGAATACAAAGTAGTATATTACTCTAAAAATGATGGTAGCAATCAATATTTTTACATTTGTCTGGGAAAAAATAATGCAAAGTGAAGCAGAAAGTGAATGAGAGCTATTATATCAATTCATTCACCTACTAATGTAAATTTGTGGGGACTGCTTGCAGCTATGCTTTTATGACAGCACAAGAATTTACAATAGATTCTCAGAGCTGTCACAAACTAGTCACAACAAAAATACTCTTTTGATACATTGTAAGCATTATCAGAAGAGGCTTGCTTAAAAAAACACATTAAATTACTAAAAAGTACATTAATTTCCTTCAATGCATATGAGTATGGGCTATTTCCCTTATACTCTCTTTAGGTTAATCTGCAAATTGAATCTCAAGAACCCAGTTCTAGCCCACAGCTCTCAGAAATCACTGTATCAAAGGCACTGACCAGAGATATTGTGACAAAAATTTTCTTTATGTTTTCTTTGAACTTTCTGGGATTCTATTACACTAAGTGTTATAGAAAAATAATGCTAAACTATGATCGCTGACCCAAGAAACCTACAAAATAAATATAGAACAAAAGCCAGAGAACTTTAGATGTGAGAGAAGATAGGAAATATATGAAAGTGGTGGTCAGTGGGATTGGTGTGACTTCTGTGAGGTTTTTTCCCACCTGAAGTTTCCCATAGGCATATATTTTTGGGTTAGCATGCCAAAGGTTTGTTAGTGAAGGGTCTTCAGTGGCTTTTGTGAGCAGCTGTAAGAAGCTTCCCCCATCTCCAACATAGCCCATGCCAGCTGGCTCCAAGATGGACCCATTACTGGCCAAAGCCTAAGAAAGGGGGGTGTTGCCTGTGGGATAAAGTATTTAAGAAAGGGAAGAAAACAATAAAGTCTGCACAACAACTACAGCAGCTGCAAGAGAGAAGTGAGAATAAAATCAGAGAAACAACTCTGTAGACATCTAGGCCAGTGAAGAAGGAAGGGGAGGAGGTGCTCCAGGTGCTGGAACAGCAATTTCCCTGTAGCCCATGATGAAGACCATGTTCAGGCAGGCTGTCCCCCTGCGGCCCATGTTGGTCTATGGTGGAGCAGAGATCCACCTGCAGCCTGTGGAGAACCCTGTGCCAAAGCAGGTAGATGCCCACAAAGGAGGCTGTGACCCATGGGAAACCTGTGCTGATAGGACCAGGGACCCTGTGGAGAGAGAAGCTCACACTGGAGCAGATTTGCTGGCAGGACTTGTGACCCCCATGGGAGACCCATGCTGGAGCAGCTAGTTCCTGAAGAACTAAATCCCATTAAAGGAACCCACACTGGAACAATTTGTGAGGACTGCAGTCTGTGGAAAGGCTTATACTGAAGAAGTTCATGGAAGGGTGTTTCCCATGGAAGGAACCCCACACTGGAGCAGGGACAGAGCATGAGAAGTCTTCCACATGAGGGAGGCAGAGGTTATGTGTGATGACCTGGTTGCAATCCTCATTCCCTGTACCCTTGTGCCACTGAGGGGTAGGTGGTAGAGAAAATTGGAAGTGAAGTTAAACTCCAAAAAAAAGGGGAGGGGATGAGGAGGAAGTGTTTTAACGTTTGGTTGTATTTCCCCTTACCCTCCTCTTATTTGACTAGCAATAAATTACTTTTGAATCTGTTTTGCTTGTGACTATAACTGGTGAGTGTTAGTACACCCAAATATAGGAGTAGATATCCCAGGGGAAGAATAAGCTGTGATTAGGTCACTGGGCACTGGCTCAAAAGGTGACTCTGGGCATTCAAGAATATCTTTTGTTGTGAAAATGAACAGAAGACTTGAACCAAAGCCATAAGGCAGATAAAGAATGGAGAATGAAGAAAGCCACCACAATGTAAGAAAGATATTAAGCTCTTAGGGAGTGTCCAAAGGAGGGCAATGAAGACAGTGAAGGGCCTGAGGGCCCTTATGAAGAGTGGCTGAGGTCACTTGTTCTGTTCAGCCCGGAGAAGAGGAGGCTGAGGGGAGACATTGTAGTTACAACTTCCTTGTGAGGGGAAGAGGAGGGTCAGGCACTGATCTGTTGTAACCAGTGACAGGACCCAAGGGAACGGCCTGAAGTTCTATGAGGGGAGGTTTAGGTTGGATATTGAAAAAGGGTCTTTGTCCAGAGGTTGGTTGGGTGCTGGAACAAGCTCTCCAGTGAAGTGGTCACTCACCAAGTATGACAGAGTTCAAGAAGCATTTGGATGATATTCTCAGGTCCATGGTGTGTGCAGGGCTAAGAGTCAGACTTGATGATCCTTGTGGGTCCCTTCAAACTCAGCATATTCTGTGATTCTGTGTGGAAGTTCTGGGTAAAAATTTGAAAAAAGTATTCATGTGACAAAAATGAATTTCCTATCCTGACCAAACCTATTTAAAAGAAGAAGAAAGGAAATTTTAAGTTTCAAGTGCTGTTAGTTGACTACATTGTAAGACAATAAATATTCTGTAAATTTATAAAGTGAAATATTTGTAAGTAGTATCTAAGTACATGAAGAATTTTCTTTTGAAAACAGTTACTGCATTTCTCTGGTTACCAAACCAGACATGATGACAAGTTCTGTTGTAGGCATGGGATCCGACAAACAATTCAAACATGTGTTTAACATTAAAAACTTGGGTGACTCTGAAACTCTAACAAATGTTTACCTATCTCCCTGGATCTGGAGTAATAAAAAAATGAATTTAAGTCTTTGAAACTTCTCTCCTTTCCCCTCCATCACTCTGATGTTTCTATTTTTCATAATTTCCATGAGCAGCATTTTAGGGATTGGAAGGAAGAGTGTTTCAGGGGGAAAAAACAAAAGTGCTAAGGCAGTAAGCAAAGTTGCTCACAATTATCTGCATAATGAATTAAATGTTATGCCACCAGACATTGGCTAAAACAGAGATTATGTTTATTTTAAATTTATATTAAATTATTAAATTTAAATATGGTTGCTAGTTTATAAAGTATTCCTGGTATTACTGGAATAAAATTCAATTTCTTTGTCATTAATATGATTATAAACTTATTTCTGCTATAACAACTTCTTTTTTCTTTAAGCTTTTCTTTTCCTTGACTAAAAGTAGCCTTGACCTCTATGCAATCAATGTTCTCATTTCCTTGCATAAAAAAGTGACTTCCCTGTTTTGGTACAATCAATGGCACTGCTACTTCATGGAGTCAGTGTAGATACTGAGTAGAAGATAGGATTTGTATCATCTATTGTGATAATAACACTGGCAGCATGTCTTTGACAAATCAGTTATATCAGGTTTTTTTGTCATTTGGTAGAGATGATAATGTCAGTTTATTGATGGGTCACAAAATTTACTGACTTTAAAATTATGACTAAACTACCTCTAGTTGTAAGCAATGACAAGCCCAAAAGTACTGAGGAGACCAATGAAGAAGAAATGTCACTCAGATGACACATGCAGTGGGACTGATGAGTGCTCAGGAGACCCATATCAAGAACTCCTTGATAAAAGACAGTCACTGCCATTCATCTGCGTAAGGTAGGATTTTTCCCCTCATGTAGTCTCACTTTCTATATAGTTTTTGCCTGCAATACTAGAGTGTTTGTGTTGAATGCAGACTATCAGAATTCTAAGAATCTGTATTCTCTGTGTGATTCTGCCATTTAGCTTAAGCATACTCTGATGTTTCATGTTTTTCTATGATTATTAATGATACAAAATCACATTGGGAAAAGAAGAACACATCTCGGTTTTCTATTCAAGACCTTACAGCAATCTATCTGATAACATTTTGATGGCAACTTACACTGCCAAAGTTGAACTGTGTAACTGTATTTAAACCATATATTTTAGTTCTTTCCTGGTCTGAAACTTAAGGAACTAATTTTTTTTTTTTTCAAATTGCTTTACAAAAAATATATTGAAAGGAGAAAGTAATGAGGGCATTTAGAAAGACAGTAAATGTATTGTCCAGCTAATTCAATTATCAGAAATGGAGAGGTGAGGTTGCAATTTAATTCCAATAGGCAGCTAAGCCCCACACAGACACTCATACAGTCCTGCCATATGAGTAAACAAAGAAAATTCAGTAGTTATTTCACCACTTCCCATGGACAGGCAGGTGTTCAGCCACCTCCAGTAAAGTAGGGCTTCATCATGTCTAATGGTTACAAACATCATCAGTCTGAACTTCTTTCTTCTTTCCCCAGCATTATATGATGACCATATGGTCTGGAATATCCCTCTGGTCAGTTGGGGTCAGCTATCCCACCTGTGTCCTCTCCCAGCTTCTTGTGCACTCCCAGCCTACCAGTGCGGTGCGGTTGAGAAGCAGAAAGGGTCTTGTTGCTGTGTAAGTGCTGCTCAACTAAAACATCCCTGAATTATCAAGTGTTTCCAGCAATTCCAAAACACAGCCCCATACCAGCTGCTACAAAGAAAATTAAGTCTGTTCTTACTAAAACCACTACACAAGATCATTGTCTTCATTTAATAAAAGCAGTGCTCTGCTGCCTCTGTTTTTCCATAAAGAAGGAAAAGAAGGTGATAAGACTTACTCCACAGTTCATGATGAACTACTAAGTATAGTTCAAAAATACTTAGAACAAAGAAGTTATAAAAGTGTAATTAGTAAAATAAGGACTGTTATAATGTACCTGCTTATGTGTTAAAGAATTCTGAAGGTGTTGAACAAGGTCATGATGTTTAATAGTCACAAATTCTCCCATTTTATGCATCCAAAAGAAATAAAAGCACAATCAAAGCAGCTTTTACAAAAACACTAAATGTTACCTAAGAGCCCTCACACTTTCCGAGCTGATAAAAGAAAAATTTATAACAAATTAATTCTTACAAACAGTTATTTTAGACTACAGTTATGGATAGCATATTTCATTTCTTGTTTCATTTTTCTTTGCAGCTTTGTAATATTAATTTTCATATTGGGTCATGATATTCATTATGATTTATGTAGAGAAAAAGGAAAAGTGGAAAATATTTTTGGATACATGTAGCTTGAACATGGTGTGCCAAAGCAAAAGATGGTCTTTTTACCCATCACAAAAGGTTGCATCGCTGTTTTTTAGTGCTGCTCCTACATCAGGAATTAGCCAGATTCATCAACAAAATTAATGTTACTGCTGTATTTATGCCACCATGATGCAGTTTAAACATCCCATCCATTTTCAGCACAAAGTATGCTGATGAATGAAACAGGAACTATCAGAAATACAATGGATTCAAAGAGTGAAATAGGTTTAATTTGAATGTCCATTTAACTGGAATGTTTCATAATGATATCTGATCTTGAGTGAAGATCGTAATTTTATGTTTCTTATCAATTGTTTTTGTAGATAAATTAATTTATCATGAATAGGGCAACAGTGTATTTACATATGCTGATTTATAACTGATCTGCAGCTCTTTTAGTGTATTTGGGAACTGTGTTCTTCTGGGAGTTATGAGTCAGCTTTTGGTGAGGCAGTCTGAGGTACACATTCAAATAGATCATTGAAAATTTGAAAACAGCTATATGTTTTCTTTTTTCTTCCCATTTAGCTTTTAATTCTTTTCTGTGCATGAATTTGCTTCTTTATATGCCCAAAGGAGGCTGTTGAATTTGAAATTGCACTAATGTGCAAATAAAAAATGTCAGCAAAAAGGTTAAGTTAATGTTAAGAAGTTAAGAAATAATAAATAAATGTTTTCATTGTTTTAGTCACTTAGTTGAGAAGTTTTAGCAAATGTACTCCAATTAAGCAGATTTCACCCATTGTTTTGAAGGTATTTTTAAAAGTATTTTTTTCAACCTAGACAAAAAGCATGGTCCAAGCAGCATATGCTTGTGCTAGTGCTTGTACAGAGTGTAGTACAAAATAGGTGACTATTACAGTCCTTCAAATAACAGATCTTATGATAACAGATTTCAGAACTTTTCCATTCAACTGTTGTTAGTAAAAAATCACTTCTCTGAAATACTAAACCAGTGAAAGGTACTAAAGGTAAAGGTATTGCCAACCATGCTATATCAATACAAGAAATAGCTTTTAAGAGCAATAGTGTTTACTGAGGGCAAACAATTATTAGCTGTGGCTCTTTGACATCCAAGAAACCTCTCTTAGTGTTAGAAAGCACCATTTGGCAGCAGTGCTGTTTTAAGCTATAAATAATGTATCTCAAGGTTTTTTGTGATGCATAATGCTACTTGTAATATAGTATGCCTACTACAGGGAAGAGCACAGTGTAGAGATTTAGTTCCATTTTGAAGTGGAAATTATTTAACTTTAAAATCAGTATAACACAGGAAAGTTACTAACAGCTATGGTGATGTGGTTGCTAAAGATTTTTGACACAGGCTTTTTGTCAGCAGAAAATTTATGCATGAGAATTCAGAGCTCATGAAAGATTCTTGATTGACATCCTTAGAGACTCAAGCCTACAGATGGGAGAATTCACTTGACCATTACTGATTTTGTACTCCACTTACATAACGCCGTTAAAAACCAAAAGAGCAGAAGTATGCAGATGTTTCTGGTGAAACTTAACTTGTATATTTAGGGGGAAAACAAATCTTGCTTTATCATTACACTGCACTGGAGGTAAAAATAAGGCATTAGCCACTGAAAGCAGGTAGGAGCAAAGTCTTAAATGGTGTTTTAAGCATAGTGATTCTTCACTGGTGCCAGTTTCTGTTTACTACAATAGTTATTTATGGGAAAAGTGGATAGAAAAAGTGGATGGGAAAAGTTGTGATTGAAATGCACTACATGAAAATGCCTGACAAGACAGACTGCAATCTGATGCAACTTCTATAGCTCAGAGATAATGATGAATTAAGCAGGTATAGTATAACAGAGCAAATAACATTATATTTGGTGGTCTCAGACCAGTGTAGTGGTTTTAGATGTCATTATTGAACTAAATATATCAATTTAAAAACTGGGTAAGTCATGGCAACACAATATCTATATGTGGATCAGCAGGAGAACAGGAAGCTATTGTAAGAGATAAATTCAATTTTAGAGAATTATATTTCAGTTTACCAGAGAAGAAGTTATTGAGAGGACACTGATTGAAAGTGAAAGAACTCTGTAAGGCTTTTAAGAGCTTTATACATCTTGCATTTTTCTCATTTGAAAAGATTGATTTACCATTTTTTTTGTCACTAAAACTGACTTGTGTTTTGTTTGCACAGGTCAGAACAGTAGGATGGGATGCTCTGTTTGAATGCTCTATTTCTTTTTATTTTATTCAAAAACCTCCAGTTCCTCTGTGAACTGAAAACCCAATCAGTAGGTACTTTCTATATTAAATAAATTTAAAAAGAG
Organism: Pseudopipra pipra; assembly: GCF_036250125.1. NCBI lineage: Eukaryota > Metazoa > Chordata > Aves > Passeriformes > Pipridae > Pseudopipra > Pseudopipra pipra. The sequence goes on along the minus strand of NC_087549.1, from coordinate 26,682,148 downwards.
AAGATAAGCTACTCATAACCATTTCCACTCCTGTACACCTATTATGGAGGTGATGACTGGAAATAATTTTGTCATCTTGTGTATGTTAACTGAAAGCTATTGTTGCTTACATTAGACAATTACAGCTGGAAATGACAACATATGTTGGTTCATAGGAATGTGAAAACATCTTCCGTGTTCTTTATAATTCTCTTCAATGTCTTACAGGACTTGTATTTTTGGAACTAGTGCTTGACTCAAAAAGAGTGTCATAGTTAAGTTGTATTTTATTGTAGATAATGAATGAATAAGAGTCATACTACTTTTTATGTTCTGATCATTAAACAGGGATAAGCTAAAATTTGACTACCTCATTAGAGGTATTTGACTCTTAGAATTTGACTACCTCATTAGATATTTTTGTTTTCTACTAGACATTACTAAAATGGTTTGTGGAATTTTATCATGCAGATCTAGTGGAGAAGAGAATATGAAAGTCCAATACATTTTTTCTGTAATTACTTTACATAAATGCTCTTTCCTTGGGGATTTTTTTTTTTGTAAATCATTCAAGAGAGAACACATAAATCTAAACTTTTGGCAAAGTTTATTGAATTCATTTCTAAATCACTATCTCTTTTGAAGATATTCATTGCGTAGCTTTTAACATGATTTTTTCGTACTTGAAATATAATTGGAAGACATTTAATGGGAATAATTAGGTTAGGTTAATCCATTTTTCTTTTCATTGTGTACACTAGCTATTCTGTAACATATCAAATAATACTATCTTTTGTCTGCCTCATGATGTCTGTAGAAGGTAGGAAGATAAGAAAATGAAACTCCACCCCCCAAAAAAATTTTCATTTTTCATTCATTTTCATACTAAGAAAAAGGGATAGAAAATTTCTAAAAGTACAAGTCAACAGTGTGACTGTGGCAGTTTAGTCCATGTAGGCTTGCCTGAAGTTTTAAGATGCAAATATATACATCTGTAATTATATTTAGAATGAGACCAGTGATTAAAATTGCTTCTGCTACCAATTCAAAATTTCCTTTCTGTAGGTAATCAACAAAATGCAGCCTATCTGAATATGTTTCCATCGATTTATTGTTTAACGTGGAAATGTGAACAGCTGTGTACATTTATTAAGTAAAAAGAACCTTCTGTAATGGTTACGTTTTATTTTGGTGACTTTCCTAGGCGTTGATGCTGTATTTTACAGTCTTGAAAAGTTAATAAAAAAAAAATGTTTTTTGAAAGACTAAGTGGAAGTGCTAGAGAATTGTTCATTTTGGATAGAAAAACTTGGAAACAAAATATTATACCATAACTGGAAATCAGTAAACATTTACTGTTCCCGTTTGACAGTGATTCAATAGGGATCTTTCCAGACTCCAGAGACAGCAATGAAGCCAAATGCTTTCAGTGTTTCCAGGGGCTGGAGGCCTGAACTGTTTATCTTTATTTTTAAAGAATAATGTCAAACCCCGTGCTTGGTTCAAGTTTGAAGAACTCAGTTCCTGTCTGTCTCATGATACAAATGGTTATTACAATTTTAAATTGAGCCAAGTTATTTTTTCCTCTCATCTGTGAAGCTGTGGGAAAAGGATTCATTAATGCGTTTTTCTTTCAATGATTTGGTTCCTTGTTCTCTTCCACATTAAGAGTAATTACTTTCCCACAACCTGGCCTCTGCTGATGAGGACTACTGTTTTCCAAATGTAAATGGTTATTGATTTGCCAAAAAAGGGTCTAATTTAAAGTCTAAGAGTGTTGCACAGCTGGGAAGAAATTGAAAAACTGGCCAAGTCATTAATATTGCACTTGGCAGTTATGAACCCAAAGCAAAGAATGACTTTTGAACTTGTTTTCCAGTACTTTTTATTTTCATGATTTTGCATGGGTTTAGTACTAGGCATCAATTACAAATATATTTAAAATTTAGAGTACAGATTTGTATTACAATGTTAACCATCCACAGTGGCTTTTCACATTCAAAATCTCACAGCAACAAATGAATATCTGTGTTTTTTTTCAGACTGGTGGACTTGCATGTTATATTATTTTGTGAGAGATTCCTTTATTAGCAGTCTCATTGATACCATTACAACTATTTTGAAGGAAGTACTGTTTTGAAAGAGTAAATGAGGCAGAGTTTCTTCATCTCTGTTTTTAGACTTAAAAGTCTAAATATCATTACTGTTATACTGAATAGCAATAAGCTCTTGGAATAGTACAGTTAACTCAGTGTTCCTATTTGAAATTTAAGATATTTTCAAGTGACTGATGGTGTCAGAATATGGTCACTATAGAACTAAAAGTACTTGGATCTATGATTCTAGGATTGTGACCTATTCTGATGTAAGACAGATCTATGGAATTTTCTAATGCTAGTGTTATAGTACCTATGCCTTTTGAAAATTGTATAATGATCAAACCACATAACGGAGGCATAGGAATGTTGTGGATAAAATTATGAAAACATGAATCCCACTTTTAAGAGTGATTTAGAGGAGGTAATAACTGATATGTAGATAAATGAAGGCATCTCAATACATATTTTGCAGGATATTCATGAGCATCTGTTTATGTCCTGTCTCTTTTAGAATTTGGTAGTTGGTTTTAAAAATACTTAGGTGCCTGATAGTGTTTTAAGCACCTAATATGTCTGAAATAGGGTCTTTCAAAACCTGCCTGAAAAATCAGTGAACCTGGGATTCAAAAGATGGATTAATCCTCTGCCTCTGTTAGAAATCAATAAAAATACAATTTGACACAACGTGTGGCATTTGTCTTGCTTCTTGGTCCCTTATCCTTCAGGGAGGAATCTATAAACCTCATTTAGGATTGAAACCAGGTTCAAAAAACACGTGGTTATTGTGATGTTCAGGACACCACAAAGTTCTCAAATTATGCTGAGTGGGTTTCACTACAGAGAGGTCGGTGCCTTAATCTCATATAGAGGGAATTACTGAGTATTAGCATGTTGGGTTATGGAAAATATAAATAAACTGATAAAACTAGGACAGAAAAAAGTTAAAATCTATCTTTCTTCTGGATCTGAGTAGCTATTTCAGTTAAGTGCCACAGTTAAAATGAGATTCAGAGCTTCAGAGAAAATGCATTCATGTTTCTTTGTACTGCATAACTGTAACTGCATAGTACTGGGCATCAAGTAAAAAGTCACTTTTTATCAGATTGTTTACTTTCTTCCTGATGACAGTTACAGTGACATACAGGAATACAGGGCTTCATTCAGAGACAAGTGAGAAATCCTAAAACCATAGCTGGGGGTTTAGAATGATCAGATGACAAGAAGGCTCCTAGGCTACATATATACTAGTAAATTGAACCTGAGTGTGGTTTCAGACAGGCTTCTTAATATATTTGTATAGATGTACCTTTGAGGTCCAAATCTCCATTTCCAGAACTCTTTAGAAAAAACCCAAAGTGGCTGAATTAATGTATTACAGTTGACCAGTCTTACAATACTACTGTAAATCCAGCTTTTCATCGGACTTACACATAATGTCACACAGGTTAGCATCACTCTGTCTATCTTTAGATATGTCTAATGTAAATATCTCTATCTGTCCATCAGTGCTGACCACTTTTTAAACATCATCTGTTAAGGGCACAGGAGCAGGCAATTCCCAAATGTCAGAAGTCAAGCAGTTGAGGCAGAAGGCTGGCTTGGCTGAAAAGGAATCTTCTCTTGGGAATAAGGCAGAGAAGGAAGGTGTATGCCCAGTGGAACATAGTAATATGGGAAGAATATAGAGTTTCTACTTGCCACTGTAGAGAGAAAATCCGCGAGACAAAGCTCAACTGGAGTTGAAGCTGGTCAAAAATGTGGGCGACAATAAAAAGTTTTTCACCTAGAGAATGATCAACTCTCAGTTGACCCTGAAATTTTGCAAGATCTGCTGCTCCAGCTGTATCCCTACAAATCTATGGGACGTGACGGGATTCATCCAACAATCCTGAAAGAGCTAGCTGATGTCATTTTAAAACCTGTCTTGATGATTTTGGAGTGGTCTTGGGAATCCGGATGTGTTCCAGCTAACTGGAAGCTGGCAAACATTGTCCCAGTTTTCAAGAAGGAGGACCCCAGAAACTACAGGCCTGTCAGTCTCAGTTCAGTATCTGGTAAAGTTATGGAAAAGATTGTTCTGGGAGGTATTGAAAAACACTTAAACAACAATGCTGTCATCGGTCATAGCCAGCACAGCTTCTTGAGAGGAAAGTCCTACTCATCAAACCTGATTTCCTTCTATGACAAGGTAACCCACCTGGTTGATCAAGTGAAACCAGCTAATATCTTCTCTTTGGATTTCAGCAAAGCTTTCAATATTATCTCTGACAGGATCCTCCTGGGCAAAATATCCAGCACACAGCTGGACAAACATATCATGCAGTGGGTGAGCTGTTGGTTCATGGGTCGAGCACAGAGGGTAATAGTAAATAGGGTGACATCAGACTGGTGACCCCTCACTAGTGGGGTTCTGCAGGGCTCAATCTGAGGCCCTGTGCTCTTCAACATCTTTGTAAATGACTTGGACACAGGACTGGAAGAGATACTAAGCAAATTTGCAGGTAACACAAAACTGGGAGGAGCTGTTGACTACCTTGAAGACAGGGAGGCCCCACAGAGAGACCTTGACAAATTAGAGGACTGGGCAATCGTCAACCATATGAAATTCAATAAGGGAAAAGACTGGGTTTTGCACCTGGGATGGTGTAACCCTGGCTCTATATGCAGCCTGGGGAATGAGATGTTGGAAAGCAGTGCTGAGGAAAGGGACCTGGGAGTCCTGGTCGATGGCAAGTTGAATATGAGTCAGCAGTGCCCTGGCAGCCAGGAGGGCCCACCATGTCCTGGGAGGCATCAGACAAAGCATCACCAGCCAGTCGAGGGAGGGGATTGTCCCACTCTGCCCTGCACTGGTGTGGCCTCACCGTGAATATTGTGTGCAGTTTTGGGCATTGCAATATAAAAAAGACATTAAGCTCTTAGAGAGTGTCCAAAGGAGGTCAACAAAGATGGTGAAGGGCCTTGAGGGGAAGCCATATGAGGAGTAGCTGAGGGCACTTGTCTGTTCAGCCTGGAGGAGACCAAGGGGAGACCTCATGGCAGTCTACAACTTCCTTGTGAGGGGAAGAGAATGATTTCTTCTCTGTGGTGACCAGCGATAGGATCCAAGGGAGTGGCCTGATGTTGTATCATGGGAGGTTTAGTTTGGATATTAGAAAAATGTTATTCATCCGGAGGATTGGAAGCTGGAATAGGTTCCCCGGGGAAGTGGTCACAGCACCAGGCCTGCCTGTGTTCAAGTGGCATTTGAAGAATACTCTCAGACACACAGTGTGACTCTCAGGGTTGGTTCTGTGCAGTGCTAAGAGCTGGACTTGATCCTTGTGAGTCCTTTCCAACTCAGTATATTCGGTAATTCTGTGATCTGTTCTCATGACTCCAGGCCTTCACCGTAAAAATAGAAAGAAACTTTTAGAAAGAGATAAATCTGACCTCTATTAGATATGAACAGTAAGATGAGGGAGAACTGTGTTGCTGAAGTACCTTTTTTCCTCCACTAATACAAGGACTTTGAGTAATAAAATTAGACGTAGATCTTTTCCTGTCCATTTGAACACTAGACCAACCTTAGGAGGGAAATTAGCTGTTACAACATCAGATCAGATTTGACAATATTGCTATTGGCAGGGCACAGCTACATATTCTTCTTTTGCATCATCTACAAAAAACTGCTCCCAGGAAGTAGACCATTATTTGCTTGTTTCCCCACCTGGTCCACACGACCGGTTGGCTAGATTGGACACACAGAGCTTTCCGTTTGTGTGGTTCTGTCTGTGAGTCTAGTTAATCAAAATTAGCTGTGTTCACAAGAACCTAATATTGTAAAGAATTTAGGCTAATAAACCTGATATTTACAGTAACTAGCTGTGGAGAGCTCAGACCCCTTTATCACCTGACCATAAGAACAAATCTGAAAAGCCAGAAAGTGAGTAATGACAAGCACCTGGGGATTGTAACTGTGGGTATCTGAATTTGTAAAATGACTGGCCAGTTGCCTAACCAGGTTTTGTTCTTAGCTACCTATGTAATTTTTCACCTCTTGGGTAGGTGACTGCCCATCAGCTCGTCTGTGAAAAGATTTACAGTGTAAAGTCTGTCTGTGCACAAAGCTGAATATTTGCAGAGATGGGGAGACCCCAGCATCTTAGGTATTGCAGGAGTGAACCTGCAGTAACTGCATATCTTCAAACTGCTGCAATATCATTTATTTATTATTTCACTTTCCTGTGAAAACCTAGTGAACCCAATGAATTTTTCAGGTATGTTTTGCTGTCTTAAAAACTACACTTTCAACAATATCATTAGTGTACAGAAACTATACTATTTTAATGCCACTTAAGACATCATTTTATTATATCTCATCCATAGTAGCTGCCTATTCCACTGTGATTTCAGCTATTAAAAGAACCCCAACTTTTGGTCAAAGTATATATGGTAGGACAGTACAAATCTGCTCAGATATCTGCTAACTGATACGTTGCTACATTGTGTGAGGGTAAAGTGATACATATAGTTTAATTATTCAGGTTCAGTTTGTCAAGAAAACAAGTGTGTTATGCATCCGTAAATGATCGGATCCCACATCAGAAATAACCTGACAGAAAACTGTGCTTGTGTACTGTACTGAGTCTGGGTATGTAAAAGGCTAAAAAAATTGCTCTGGGGAGTACAGAACATGCTCAAAAGCTTAATTCATTAGTGTAGCAATTACCAGAAAAAAACGTCAGCAAAGGCAGGAGTTACTACCACTATTAAATTCCATGTTTCAGGACACGGCAAGGAGAGAGGTAAGAGTATGTTCCAATTTGTTTCAGTTTAGATCTATAACTATACAGTAAACTTTTTAAGATACCTCACACTGTATGTCCAGTCCTGTGTTTTCAGTAGTGCAGATCTCATTCAGTAGTGCAGATCTCATTCAGGCAGGCCTATTATGATTGAAAAGATAAAGTTTGAATTAATATGTTCTGCAAGAATCAGAAATATTGTCTTGAATGTGGGTGATTACAGTTCACCTTAGCTTCTTAATATAAGTCCTTTTACCACGTGGTTATTTCTATCCATGGAGCAAAGCCCCAGGACAATACACAAAAAAAATAAATTAATTTCCCTAAGTCAGTTTTGATCCACCATGCTTACTTTCAGGTTTATTTGTTCTTAATATTCTACTCTAAAGATAAAAATTAGTTTTTGTGCTCAACTGCTTGATTGTGCTGAAAATGGGAGACACATGATAACATGTTTGTAAGGATCTAAATCACAGAAGTTCCACCTTGGTTTTGGAGCAGTTATCTCATTTTTTTCCTATCCTTATTTGAGTATGTAAATAATCGTATTTCTTGTACACATTCAGAGCAGGACAATAGGATATTTTTATATTGTGACTGGTTGCATTGAAATACCATGTGAGGTGGGAGGTGATGTTTCTCCACATTAGAGATATGGGTCAGTTCCCCATTAGACACTAATCAGATTGTTGTGATGAGATCCAGATGTTTGACCCTTGTGTGCCCTAAGCTTTCTCAGTTGAAAAAAAGCCTGGGTGCTTTTTTTAGCTCTGGACCAGCAGGAACACACTAGAAACACAAACCTTGTATCTTATCTTATCTAAGGGACTACCAATCCAATTGTCTGACCATAAAAGTAATGCTGTCTGAACTAGACTCTGTTTTACCTCAGCAGCCACGTATACTTCAGCTCTCCCGTGTCATCAAGGATGTCCCTCTTCTGGTTCACCACTTTTATTTTTTTTTAAAGACATCCAATATATTTTATACTTATTTAATACCTAGATTTTGTAGAGGTTTTTATAATACCATTTTTATCTACTTATCTGAAAATATAGAGACAAAATAATAGAAACAAAGTTTAGCTATAGTTTTCTGCTTCAGTTTCCATACTGTTTCCAAAGAAATTATTCATGTTCAGGATCATTATATTTAGGGATATGCTGGATCTTTCTCTAAAGTCCATGGATTGTGAGGAAACTGTTGTGTTGTTACTGCAGTTACAGACAGAAAATCCAGGAGGAGTATGAAGATCTAATGTTTCTATTCTCTCAAAGTGCACAAAAGAAAATTCAGGACATAGCTGAACATCAGCAACAGAAAAACTAACCAACAAACCAAACAAAAAATTAGACTGTAATCTGAATGCTAAGTACCCAGTATTCCAGTCAACACCTGCTAAAAATAGGTAGAAAATAATGATCAAGGAAGGGAGGAAGAAAGGAAGGAAGGAAGGATATTAGTCTTATCTAAGTACAGAAAAGAAAATGTCTTTGTTCTAGTATAGTGTCCCTTAAATAACCATTTTTTTCTCAAAGCACTGTGAGGAAAGAGGACTATCTTTATACATTAAAAATTCCTTTATGTAACATAGGCTTACTTTTTAATTATTATATTTGTGTTGCATTTATCAGAATGTCAGCTATTTCTCTATTACATGATTCTTTGTTAGACTTGTTATTTTTCCACTTGTAAATACTGTAAAGGATTAATAGAGAATTACTGCTTTTTGCTAACACTACTGAAGTGTTTCTCAAGGGCAAACTACTGAGTGCCAAAAGGTTAGTTCCACTGAGAGTCAACTGGGAGAGCAAAATCATATTTCAGTATTACTGCTGTTCTTTCAATCTTATATGATATCAGCTGGTCTGAACTGGACCGATTAGGCTCAATTTGGAAAGAGGAAAAGGGCCATCTGATTTTGCCCTACCCTGATGACAGTAGATAACATTTTCTGAAAATGTACAGTATGTTCTGATAAGAGAAGAAAACAAGGGTAACCTTTCACATTTGTCCTGGAGTGCAATGACAGTTATACTGCAATACCAGATTTAGCTGATAATAATACTTACCTATTTATATATTTCTTCAGAAGGAATATTTTGTCAACACTCTTGAGAGCAGAGATATCCTTTCATTGATATCATATAAATGGAGAAGAAAAATGCCAGCTATTAACATTTGTATAACTCAATTGTCCAGAGATCAAAACAGTATTTCCAAATTTCATGCAAAGGTATTCAAGTGCTGGCAGCAACCTCCCCATATTTCTCATGTCTCTTGAAATTCAGTCTTCCTCTGGAATCCAAGGATTTATTGATTTGTATTCCACTGTTATGATTGTAGATATCGTTCTGTAGAGGTGAAAGGATTCACCAGTAACAGGGAATTCTTTGTATAACATTCTCCTTCTACAAAAATGCCAAAACTTGGCTCTTCTGCATACATATATTAACATTGACTTTGAAAGAAATAACATGCCTGTTTGATTTTTTTCAGATGTGGAGTCAATAGGGATCTTTCTGGCTACAGATCTGTAAAATGATTTGAATTTTTTTCTGCATTTTACTCTAGACATTTGCCAGTTGGTTATCAGGAGTGCTGTGTGAGTGGACATCATAAGATGGTTTACAACTGCTTATGTTTATTTTGGGCTCCAAACTGACACAATTAGGCTAAGGAAAATAGAGCAAGATTTCTAGCAGTTCAGATATTTCCTAGAAAGACATGTGTTGAGCTGAGAAGTTTTCTAGGAAAATGTAGATCATCTTAGTTTTAAAGCATGGATAAAAAGAACCTGCTTGATTCTGACCTCAGAAGCAAAGTTGCAGTTTTCAATTAAATAATGGGGACAGAAAATAATCATCCAACCTGAGAATTCTTTTGAACACCCTTCTGGTGTTAAAATAGTAGCAAGTAAAATCACAGCAGGGTTACAGCCAGATTGTGTTGTGTGCTGCATAAGTACACAAAAAGACACAAATTTACAGTCTTCAATTACTTATTAATCTAATTTAATATACAGAAAAAGGGAGTGTAGTGATAATTTGGAGGAATTCAATAGAATTTAGATTTGTTTAGCTAGCCATTAAAATATAAATAAACAAACAAATAATATAAGTGCCATTGACTGTCAATTGATTACTGAAATATGAACAGTTACTTTAGATGGAGACTGTGGGCAAGTGGATAACTTTTCTTTTAGAGTAAATAATTTTAGTGCCTTGGAACAGAGATATTATAAGACTACTCTAATATGGTTGGTTGGAGTTCCATGTATGAATTTGCAATTGATGTTAGACTAGATATCAAAAAAACAAGGATGTAAAGTGATTTTCTGATATAGAGTTTAAAATCTAAAAATTTTGTATCTTGTTGCTTCAGCTTAGTAGTGAATCCTGAGCAATGCATTAACTTGGTAAAATATCTTCCACAGTATTAAGACAAATAGTGTTTTATAGCATTAAGAGTATGGAAATCATCCTGCAATTTCAGTTAATATAATTTTGTTTTTCTTTCATACATGGAATTCTAATAAAATAATAATTATTTCATTTTGCTAGTAAGAGATGCAAGATATATAAGTGGAAGGTGAAAAATCCATGAAGAAAGTATAAGCTTTGTCTCATTTCTTTTTAAATTTTCTGAAAAACCTGTGTTATCTTCAGTGAGCTCAACTGAACTACAGCCTCAAACTTCTGGGCTGAAAGCAATTTGGATGTTTCATCCAGTAAATCATTTACACAGAGTTTTTCTGTTCTCTATTCCCATGAGTATGCTTAATCCTTAATCTCACCTGCTCAGTGAAGCCATTAGACTGCAGCACCTCTCTAGTGCACTTCTCTCAGTAATGTATTCTATTATTCAGCTGTGCTGAGTGTTAAAAACCTCTTCCTGATGGCTAATCTAAATTTTAAATTCCAAGCCATTTATCTTTGTTGTGTAGCTCCAAATCTCTGCAAGTAAGTTTCTGCCTGATATTTGACTAGACTATTGAAAGTGTGTTTTTAAGGAAAAATATATAGGTCTTGGTGCATATAGGCATATAATAATAGGCAACCTTTCCCATTTCACTTGAGCATGTCATCGCAAAACCTAGAACCTTCTTGGAAGACCTTGTCACATTTTATGTCTTTTAGAGGAAAGAAAGAGATAGCAGTGGCTTATTAATAAATATTATGACAGCCCAAGAGTGTCCTCTGGCAAAGACATCTCAAGGATAAAGGACTTTGAATGTTGACAAGGAGATATTGGAAGTGACTGGGAGTTACAATATGGGAACAGGCTAAGGAGATAAGAAATAAAAGGATTTGGGCAGTAAATATAGGAATGGACATAGCAGTTAAAAAAACCCCAAACAAACAAATAAACAAACAAGAAAGAGATACTCTGTGAAATAAGCTAAAGAAAAAAAAAGTCTTAATACTTTTTGTTAGTGGTTAGTGTGAACATTTTGTCCACAAGCAAGAATATATTATATCTTTCTCTTATTGTTTGCAAAACAGTGTGACCTTCTCTGGAGCATTTTTTGAGGACAGTCTTAGTACTTCTATGCCATTTGCATATAGACATTTGTTTTTAGTTTTTCATTTTAACATTTATATATCGATGCCTTTACTTATTTCAGTATTCTATCTGGGACACAATCAATTGAAATCACATTCCTTCTCTGTTTCATCTTTTCAGTGATTGACACATAATTTGTTTTCTTCCTAGCTGCTGACATTTAATTATTTATATTTTTTTTGGTAGAAATTGTTAAAAGAAACTGCTTGTAGCACTTTAATTTCATCTGGCAATTACCTTTAGAATTTTGGTGATTAACATGTCAGATACTTAATGGACCCAAAGACTCTTCCACTTTTCTCCCTAACAGCATCTCCACCTGAAATTAATATTTTTTTACTTGAGATTAATATTAATTTCTCTGCACTTTTCTCTTTTTTTTTTTTTTTTTAATTTAAGCTGGTAGAAGAGCAGTAGTGATTAATCACAGGCATTTTAGTTTAGGTAGCAACATATGTGGGAAAAAGTAATTTTACCCACTGTCCTAATTCCTTTGCAGGGCAGGAATATGAATATTCTGGCTTATGCACTATATGACAAGGAGAAAATAAGGTTATAATATGGGCTATTCTGCTATCCATCTTTGTAAAAGTTAGTGGAGGTTTCTGAATGGTTTTAAATGATTCTAAAGTATATTTATAGCCTGGCACAAAGCCATATTTGTTCAGTACATTGCTATCAAACCCTTGGTGAGTCAGACAGGACACAATTACTGAGCTGTGTGCCAAGGTTCTGTTGTCTTTTCTGAACTGTTCAGCCGTTACTCTCAAGAGTAAAATCTCAGCAGAATTACTAATAGAAATTACTTCCACACATAGACACACTTCAAGAAACTGACATTTAGAGCAAGTGAATGGGGACAATAGGTTGGACCCAAAGCTTCCATATTCTTTACTTTATTCTGACTTCCCCATTGACTTTGATAGCTTCACAAAACCAAATTTTTGAACTTAGGCTCTAATTTTCACTGCAGTGGAGCTAAAAGAGTAATTCCTAGGACTCCATCTGTGCTGAAGCCCCTCTTATAATTCTTTCACTTCCCACTCACATATTTTCTACATCTCTCAGCTCTGTGAACATTGTAGGGCTCAGGTTTGTCAGGTTACCATCCTGACTGTCCTTGTCCTCCCCATGTAAGAAGCAAGGATTACTTGGACTGAAGATTAGGTGCTGTAGTGATCCCAATGGAAGCTCCTTTTTTGATTCTCTGACAATGATATCTGATTAATAATTTCTTTTTTTCTTTGTTTTCTTTTATGTTTTTTTGGACATAAATTTAATCCCTTTTATATTGAAATTTGTCTAAAGCCTGAAACAATTACATCACTAGAATACCAAAATAGAAAGAGAGTTAGCAAGATGAATGTTTGGGCTAATACTAAGTTAATGAGCTCATTTAATATATCTACTAGTACTTTTAAATTCTGTCTTTACTTAACTGGTTTTAGAAATGGCAAGGCATTTTAAAGTGATTCTTTACCACTACTAGCAGATAAAAAAGACGTAGAACAAAATTGAAAAATGAAGTCTCAAGATCTTGGAGGAAAATATTTCTGGGTTTGATTGTGGCTGGTACAAGAAAACAATTGAGTTATTTGTTGAGAATTGTTATTTAACATGGTTTCATTATCCAATAAAATTTTATTACCTATGGTTTCTGGTTATATATATTTTGTGTAGGAGTATATAAATTAAGTCACACAGTCTTGAAGGGATTATGAATTAATGTAGTAACTAAAATTAGACCATGGAATACTAAATAATGGAAGAAAAAATTGAATAATCAGAAATATTAGAATTCTTTCAGGAAGAGGTCAAGCATAAAATCATAAAAGGAGAGAGGCAAAGAGAATGACAGAGTACCAAGATACTACAAAATATTTTATTATTAGGACATTGTTTTATAACATCTTATTTATTCTGGAACATCTTAAAAAGGAATATTTGGAAGTTTTGCAAATATAGATATTTAACTATATTGAGTAAATTTTTATCCAAGGCTGAGGATTATCAGTATATCCTTTGTTTCTAAAGGAAAAAAAAATCTTATATGTTATCAGTTTGTTTACTAGCAGTAATGTTAATTATAACAATGAATAAACCCAACAATCAGGACAACCCACCCTCAGTGGTTAACAAAGAGAATATTAACATTCCTGTAATTAAAAATCAGTATGTAAAGGTGTTTTAGGAAGCTTTGATAACAGAAATAAAGACAGCTTCATTTTCTTTGGCAGTAATTAGCAGTCACTGAATTTGTATAGATATTTATATTAATCTATGAAGTGTTGTTGCCACATTACAGTCCTACAGACATAATGTTTGTAGTATCCTATTGTCATTTCTCTCTTGAATGTAAAATTCAAATCTCACTAGTATTTACATCACCAGGATGCTTCTGTCTTTCCCCAGAACCATCCTCAAACTTTTTTTTTTTATTTATGAAAGTTATAGCCAAACCAGTAAAAAACACAGGAGCAAGAAAACTAACTCAAAGCACACCCGTATTGATTCTTACCTTTCCATTATCAATCACTCCCACAAAGTCTTCTCTGTGTGTAAAGTGAGGATCAAAGGCAGAAGGAAAATTCAATTAATAATAAAAAAATGAAATGAGAGGTATGCACTAGAGATGAAAATGAATAGAAAAAAATAGGTTAAAAAAACCCCTCACCCCTCCAAAAAACCACCAAATCCCAAAACTATAAAGATTACAAGACCCAAACATCAAAGGTCTAGTTCTGGTAAGAATTAGCTTGTAGTGCCTAACATAAAAAATTGACTGGTTTGGTTGTATACAAATAGCTACTACAATTGATTTCAACTTTCCTAACAGAATTCATTATTGCTTTTGTCAAATGGTGGGCTTTGTGGTGAGAGAAAAACTGACATGAACTCAAAGGTATTCCCAGTCTGCAAGGTCAGAAACCAAAATAGTGGAGAGTTTACTGCCCTTGTGAATCATCATCTATTTAGAAGCCTCACTGTGAGATACTAAAATCTCCTGGTGCCTACTGGTACATTCAGTGCAAAATGGTGAAGTCTGAAGGCTCTTTCAGCTGGGCATGCTGTTCTCAGCCCAAAGTAACTCCTTTCTCCAGCAAAACTGAGCATACTGCAAAAGACTGGGGAGAAAAGCTTTCATTTATCCTCAGTGCTGACCTAAATGACAGCAGTTTCATCACCCCATTTAAGTCACTAAATCATATTATTATGGCTGTTAAATGGGACAGAATCTGTCAGAAAAGCTGAAGTGGACTTCTCAGACATTCATTTGTGAAAAAAAAAAAGGAAACCCATAAGACCCTCTGTCATGTGTTCAAGACAATATGGTGAATGGAAACAGCTTGTTCTAAAGTTTCCTGTGAAGAGGAATTAACCAGTGGGTCTCTCAATGTACAGGATCTGAAACATTAATAATTTTAAAATAAATTAATTTTGCTGGAAATATTTTCTAAAAATTCAGGAGCTCCTTACAGTATATATCTTTCATGAAATCATTAATTCTGAAGTCTGCTTCTACCCCCAAGTTATAAACCAGTGTATCAACACCATTTGCAATAGACTTTTTTCAATATACTTCAGTGTTAACAGTGAAAGAGTCAAGTTCCCATAGCACTTATTGGAGTTTATCAGATTACAGGGTAACACAGCACAGATTTTGCTTTCTTTTGAAACAAAGTTAAAAATTAAATTTTATGTAATTATCTTTTTTTTTTGACACTTTTTAAGGGACAGGATAGTGCAAGAGGTAGTGTTTTACAGAGAAATTATGCCTGGTTTGGTGAAACAGAGACACAAATGGAGTCCACCAGGGAGGGAAGGCAAATGCCAGTAGAAAAGACATCACACCACTGCTATTTAAGTTAGATTATGCCATAAGAACCTTGGGACTGCAGCGAAAGCCAACAGTTATCTCATTGCACTGCTCTCTTTATTCTCACAGCAGCCCTCCCAGATTAACCATTTTACCCACTGCTTTTTTCTGTAGACCAGCATCCAGCTGTTAATTATTTCTACTTGGCAATTTTCTTTTTCTTTCCCTCCTTCTTCTAGTCTAGTGCACTATGACCTATTAACATGTTCGGGTTTTTCCCAGTAGCAGAAAAAATTCCATCAATTTGTATATTTTTTCCTGAATATTAGTTACCCTGAGAACAATTTCAATACATTGTTAAAAGCAGTAGGAATAATAATTTTCTGAATTCCTTGCAAAGCACTTGAATTAGCCAAGTCATTCTTTTATTAAATACAATGGTAAAGAAAACAGGTTTAGTACCCTTTCAGTTGAAGCACAGTTCAGTGCACCACAGAATTCAGGTTACTTAGAACCTGCAAATTACTGACTTGTCAGTAATTTCCTGAGAATAAAGTAGTTTTGATCATTCAGTTTTATTTTTAGTTTTTAACTGCATTCTATTTCGGACTATTTGAGGATTTTTCTTCAGCTTATTCCCTTACTCGTCACAGTCTTCCTAACCAGACCCCACATCTTTGATAGCCGACTCAAAAAGGGCAAGGTGTGGCTTTGGTGAGACTTTGCATTACACTTTATGCAATATGGATGTCAATTGTCAGTGAAAGAGATGATCTTGTCTTTTCCCTCATGTCTCCCATGCAAGCCACCTAAGCAATCTAAAAGAAGAACCCAAATATGTGTTTATTCACACACACACTCCCTCAGACACTTACACTCTGAACAAGTTTATACAGCCAGAAGATCTGATACAAAGAAGAGTTTGGGACTAAATGTCATTAGGCCTAAGAAAGCGAAAGAGGGGAATGTGATATCATATGGTCCTCTCATGTAGCCAGATAGATCAGATGATGAGGACATAATGTGAAACTGCATCCTTGTCCTGAGGATGGCTGGGATGGTGTTAACTTTCTTCATAGTAGCCCCTACAGTATTATTGTTTTGCATTTGTGCCAAAACACTGTCGATAACACTCCAATGTTCTGGCTATCACTGGACTGTGCTTGCACAGCATCAGGGTTTTCTCTTTTTCCCACTCTGTCACCCCAGTAAGTGGGCTGGGTCTGGACAAAACACTGTGAGGGGACACTGCTGGGACAGTTGACACAAACTGGCTAAAGGGATATTCAATGCCATATGTTACCATGATTAACAATGAAACAGAAGAAAGTGGGTGGGGTTTTGGGTTGGCTTCCAAGGTTCAGAGAATGGCTGGGCATCTGTCTGTCTGTTGGAGACAGTGAGTGATTTCCTTTGTTACATTTTCTTTTCCTCTTCCCCTATGCACTTGGTCTAAAAGAAACGAGACTAATATTTGAACAGATTTTCCACAGATTAATTTTTCAACACAACAGCTATGACAATAAAAGTGCTTATGCAAGCTTTAAAACAAGCTATTATTGAGGAAAAAATAAAATAAAAACCACAACAACCCCCCCAAAAAACCAAAACCAAAACCAAGCCACAAAACAAGTCAAACAAAAAATTTCTTTATTTGTATTTTCCACAATGTTCTGAATAATTCACATTAAATTTAATGCCAAAATATTAAAGTTAATATCAAAATGGGGTAATCATAGGTTTTTGGTGTAGGGGTAGGTCATTTGGTACTTGTTCGGAGAACAAGCTTTAACCTGATGTGTTTAGGAAATATCTCTTGAACTATTTTAGGATTGAAAGTCCAGCCCATAAGTTGTACTTCCATTTTGTATCATGCAAGTTCCTTCTAGACATCTGATAATTAGATCTTTGAATTCCCCAGACTGAGTTTGTTATTATTGTATATGCAAAGCAACAGGTACAACTGGAAATAAGTACTTCAAAATCAGGCCTTATGTCCAAATTAATTCTTTTACAGCTGATGGAACTCCTGCCTAAATAAAGACTCTCTTTGGTACAATATTATTCCTTTTGGCTGAAAATAGACGGTTCTGGGTACATCCCATCTTTCTTCAGGCCAGTTATTAGATAATATCACTATATTTTGTACATTGTTGAAGCTTACTGTTTTTCAGCTACAAACACTGATTCATAGCATCTTGTTCACATCCTGCCCTGGCCCTGCCCTGGCCCACCAAAAGGTATGTAAAGCCACTTAAAGCTTTAATTCTGCAGCTCCTGGTGTGAAAATAAACTCACTTTTCTTCGCTATGCCTTCAAAGAGAAAAGTCACAAGAAAGAACATACACAAAGAACAGAACAGAGCTATTTTATTACACTTAAGCAAAGCATTCATTAAAATGTTATGTAATACATCTTAACACTCTTAGTCCTTGCAAAATGTAACAGGATAATGCAGTGAAAGGAGTAATCGAATCAAAGAGTAACTTTATGTTAATAATCAGTGATAGGAACATAAATAACATGTCTAGAATCTATGCTGATACAAGCATCCTTGTTTTTGTATTTAGAAATAAAAATGTAGGTCATTTTCTAATCATATGTCGAATCACTGCTATTACATAGTTTTATTCGCAAAAATATTCACACAACTTTTTTTTCTCTGTCAGGTCCATGATTTTGAAGGAAATTATCTATTCACGATACAACCTTCTAAATTCATAGTACAAACCGTTCCCTTAAATTTATAATTGAAACTTCTTTTAACTGAAATCGAACCCCAAATCCAAGAATTTATCTATTTTAAAACAGTTTACTCAGTCTAACTAAGTGTCTGTGCACTTCATTATGGTGCTCTCAGTTCTTTGTTGTATCTCTTGGGTATATGAATAAGAAACAGGATGTTTCTTTCTTTGTCAGATAATAAAAACAAGCACATAAACAAGTATAGGATCTCAGTGTAATTCTTGGCTTGCAGTATAGTTTTGAATAGTTTCATCTGACCAGAACAACAGGCTGTAGAAACAGGCTTGTGAAGAAGATTGCTATTCATTGCAGGCATTTTTTACAAAATATGTCTGCTTGTTCAATATATAGGTATATGAGGCATATTGAGAAGGATTAATTGTGAACACAGAAATTTTTAGCTTTTTGTTTAACCTCTTTGAAGATAAGATGTATTTTATCAGGGATATGACAATCCAGACAAGTGAAATACAGTATAATTTTTGATGTCAGATCAGAAGTTTTTTCTGACTTGGGTATTTCACATAACTTCATTTCTTCCTAATACATTCCAATTAACTGGTTTTAACGTCATTGTAAATGACTGAAATGATATGGAATAGAATCTCTGAGACAGATTATATTTTATTTCCCGTGTATGAGCACAATATAACATCTGAGGTATGTCTATAGTAATGAGATGCAGTAGGAGTGCCATTTTATAATGATTATGTCAATACTTAGACCTAATGCCTAATTTCTACAAAAGCTTCCAAGAGATATCTGTAAATTACTTATCCACAGAGGTATGACTACACAATGGGGTACTTATATAAATACTAGAAAATCCAGTTTCTCAAATACATTGAAATCCAGATAGTTCTCTTGAGGACTTAGAAGGAAGCTGTTTTCCAAATGAACTCAATTAACTGCTCTTTGTCTTTGTGAAATACAAGGAAAAAATAAGAAAATAAAGAAAAAATGAAATACGAATATTGAAATGTGAAATGCAAGGAAACCAATCCTTTGATATGAGCATTATGTCCACGACAAGCCTACATTCCTCTCCCCAAACACTAAGATATAAGGGAAGATTTAATAATCTGAAAAAAGGGGGAAAAAACTCTTCCATTACTTGAAAAACACAAATGTTTTCAACACATAATACATCATCGTCAGAAGAAGAGAGAAAAGATGTCCTAAGTTACAACACTAGTGAGAGATAACCCAAAGACAGATACAGGCTTGGAGTAACAAACTTAACTTGTATCCTTGCATCCCTCAAGTAAGGGTTCAGAGATGTGCAACAAACTGCCATCTACACTCCACTTACAAGAGGATGGAAGAGATAGGAAATGGCTGAAGACAACAGCCAGCAGCTTTGTATATCTTTGACGGTGACCAACACGTTTCCTAGAATTCAGCAATAAATAACCAAAAATCATAGTCTCCAAAACTGATATTCTATTAAGAGGACTACTGTAATGGAATGTGTCTCACCAGCCTCCCTCCTGTAGTTGTTATTCCTTACAGAGACCAGTCTCTCTGTCTTGTAAGTGTCCACAAAACAGTTAAAAATAGATAATAACATCGGTGAAAAAAAAACAAACCATTGACTCTATTCTGTCTCTTTTATTATGTGTACAATTTAAAAACCTTTCAATAGAAAGCCAGAAGTCCGGTTCTCACCTCAAAGACTGTCAGAGGCAAAAATAAATCTTGTGCTGTTCCTGATGTTCAGTTTAGCTTTCGTTATAATGTCAAATATCTTCTTTCAGTTCACAGAGTGTAGGAGGGAAGGATCACAGCCATTTACATATGGAGAGAAGCTGGTCAAAAGGATCCTTTCTGGCATCTGAGTTCATCAAACTTTAACAGTTTAAGAATTTTTGCTGTTTTTTGGTATTTCTCATACCTTGTGTTGGTGTACAATTGTATGTATAATGCACCAGGTTGAGGAAAACATTGTGTCATCTAATTGCCTATTTTAGAACCTATTGTGAAAAAACACAAGTTAATGTTTCTTTAGAGAGAAAGGGATTGATGATTTGCTTGAAAAATAGGAATAGCTCCTGCTTGGATATAACATCCTCCACAAATGCGGGCACTATCTCTGATAGCTCAAGGTTTGTTTGCAGTTTTTCCTTTTTTAACTTTTAACAGCAAATAGTTGGTTGTGTCACCAGCAAACAGTGAGTATGAGCTGTAATTTAGGGCATTCTTCTCTTTTAGGAGGAAACTCATTCAGTTGAATTATTAATTGGTGTCATTAAAAGAGTAATACAGACTTTCCAACTCAACATCATTTAAACTTCTGGGCTTTCCAAATGAGCCAAAAAAACCTGTAAAACTAGGGACTGAATGCATACATCATCTATAAACACTTCTCTCCTAAACATTTAGTTGACTATTTGTGCCTTTTTAACAGACGAATCTGTATTAATTTGAAGGCATTTGCCTTTTATTGCTTTTTTGTTTGTTTGGGGTTTTTTTCACCAAAGAAGTTTTTAAAAGTATCTCATAAAGGATATCTTTCATCTCCTTAGGTTGCTATGTCTCCATTCAAAGACAATAAGTGAGCAAGACTGTTTTGAGGTGTCCTGAACCACCTCCTTTCTCATATGTGCTGCAAATGGATATCTGCTCCACTGTGGACCTCCACTACCAGAGGATGGGCTGCCTCACCATGGTCTGCACCACGGGCTGCAGGGGAATCTCTGCTCTGGCACCTGAACCACCTCCGTTCCCTCCTTCTTCACTGCTTTTGGTGCCTGAAGAGCTGCTTCTCTCACATATTCTCACTCTTCTCCATCTGCAGTTGTGTAGCAACTATCCTCCCCTGTGTTAGCCCAGAGACACTACCATCGTTATTGATGGGCTGAGCTCTGGCCAGTTGTGTTTCCATCTTGAAGCCAACTGGCATTGGCTCTGCAAGACATGGGGAAAGCATCTGGTGGCCTCTCACAGAATCCACCTCTTTAGTCCCCTATTACTAAAACTTTGCCACACAACCCCAATATATTTGCTAATCCATGTGCATCCAGGTGTGACTGTGCTTTAATTCTAATTTACTATATTTTTACATTATTTGCTTTTTAAGCATACCCTGCCTCAGGTACATGAAGATGTTTTCATCTTTATTTCTGCCTAGGTCTAGCAAAAATGGTGTATTTACCATCAGTTTTGGTCCTTCATTTGTCAATGGGAAATATCTTTTCTCTGTATCACAAAGTCCACATTTATACTGAAATCACCGCTGCTACTATCTGTATTAGCACTCAGCTGCCACATTTCTGTTTTGTTAAAGCACATGTATGCTCAAAAAGCTTCACGGGATCCTTGCAGCCATCCAGTGACAAATTGTACCGACAGAATTCATGCTGCAATGTGGATTAGTAGAACTATTGCCCTTTACAGAACCAACTGGTGTGGTAAAGGAATAGTGCTCTGAGAGCTGCCAGCACTTTCTCTGAAAAATTTGAGACAGCTTGAGGTAGGCTTCACACAGTTCCCTCTGTTATCTGACATAACAGCAATTCTGAAAAAAATACTCTCAGATAATTTTTTGCATCTTATAACCTGCTCTTCTATCCCCCGATTTTAAACTTTTATGGTTTTTGTTGGACAAAAACATGAACGAGTGTATCCCTTAGTCACCTGGATTTACAACATCAGACTTTTTTCCACATACACTTAATTCTGTGATATATTCTAAAAAAACCCCACGTATAATTAAACATTTTAGGGCATACCAAAACTAGATTTCATTACACATCAGCTCAACAATGTGTAGCCTTTATCAGAAGAAAAGCATTTACCCTGGGAATTTTTCTAGTAGAACTGAATAAAGTATTTAAATATGCTTTTGAAGTCC
This sequence comes from Pseudopipra pipra, assembly GCF_036250125.1. Taxonomy (NCBI): domain Eukaryota; kingdom Metazoa; phylum Chordata; class Aves; order Passeriformes; family Pipridae; genus Pseudopipra; species Pseudopipra pipra. The sequence continues at coordinate 26,660,302 of NC_087549.1, read as the reverse complement.
AATTGTACTTTCTTAATACATAATGACTATGGCCCATTTTGAGAAGAAGTAATATATTTATTACAAAATCATTCTTCTTTAGTGTACAGACACACTTTTTAAGAAAATTTAAAGCTATTTATAACCTTTCTTTGTTAAAAATTTTATTGAAAAAATTAGACTTATAAACAACCTTCAGTTGTTGCATTTCTCATTGACTGTTCTCTTGACTCTGAAGTGATCTTGATATTTGGCCACAGTATTTGAAGCAATGAAGGAGATTCATATTAGTTCAAAAATTTGTTTCTAGATTTGAATATGTTTAAAAGTGGGATAATGTGACATTTTGGACTGACCAGGAAAAATACATCAAATATTTTCCCCACAAAATGTGTATTTAAAACTTTATGTAAATATTGTATATACCTGAAAATATTCAGCAAAACTCCGTAACAATAACATACCAAATTGCAAGTATTCGGCTACTTGCCAACAAATAATTATTATTTAAAAACCTGTCTTTATTCATATACTTAACAAGGAAGGCAATGGATTTTTTTTTTCAGTTCTATATGATATACAGGATCATGGTATCCTGGTACACTTAGATAAAAATAAACAGATATCTTTGAAATGTCAGTGTAAAGAAAAGCACTTAGTTTCATGTTTTCATCATCTGAATTAAAAAAAAAAACTTTTTTAATAGTACAGCATATGCAGTTTTGCCAGATCTTCTTCTATGTAAACCAGTGGCCTTCATGCACTGTAGAATAATTTCACTGCAATGGTAATAATATTTTGTTTACAATAATAATAATAATAATTTTGTTTATTTAAAAGAAACTGTGAGATTATATAGATCAAGACTTTTTTTAAATTGCCTATCAAATATAAATTTTAAAACTTGAGCTATTCTTCTGAAGAGCTAGGAAATGGTCATATGTATAATTCCATTCTCAAGAAATTCTAAGGGATATTAAGAAACAACATACACATCCAAATGGAAAAGAAATCAAAACAATCAGATCAACCACCCTCTTAATAAATGCTCCTTTAATTCTTCCTACAGGCAAACACGAGAGACAGGTACCTGTAATCACAATATATTCTGCATGTAATATTTACTTAGGTGAATGTCAGAACTTTGAGGTGAATCTCTCTGCAGTTTTTCCCATAAAATTAGAAGATAATAAAAGGTTTTGCAGTCAGCTATTCTAGGCTTTACTGAAAAAAAATCCCTCCTGAATAAGAGAAAGTTTAGGTCTGCTAACCATTAGGTTTAAAACAGATTTCCTTTAGTCTGGTGGTCAAATCCAGTAGCCTTCTGCAAACCATGTAATCTATTCAAGCTCTGTAGGTTTTTTGGCCTTTCCACCATCTCAGAGGCTTTTGGCTTTTTGCAGGCTCTCTACTTGGTCTCTCAAACTGTATTTCAGAGCTTTCATCTGTACATGCACATTTCGTTGCAGCTAGGAAGTTCCCCTGCTTCCTAGAGAGAAGCAGCCAACATAGTCAGGCTTACAACAAGAAGATAAAACATGTACGTAGTAAATTGCATGCAGAAAACTAAAGCAAGTGTGGCTTCTCTGCCGGATAGGCTACCTTGAATCTAAACATTTTTTATGTGAGGGTCTTCAGGAACTTCTCAGCTAACAATATCAACATATTTTTTTTCTTTCACAAAATAAATCCAGGAAAATGCCCTACTCTAGTCATATTGCAGTGAAAGATCCATACATGATGCAGACCAAGAAGGTAGCTATGCTATCCACTTGCCTGACCAAAAGCAATTCTTCACACACCCTGTTTTCACAAATAAATAAGAAAATAGGTATTAGCCACAGAACCACAGAGCCATATCTCTCTACTTTAGAGTTCTGTTTCACTACTCTAGTTCTAAAATTTGCTAGGAATAAACTGGTATTCAATATTAAGGGGTCCCAACAAAAGAAAACTACTTATGGCCTGTTCTTCTCTGGCTTACCTATGGTTCAGTCAATTACATACTGAATAATAGGTGACTAAGCTTGCAACTGTTGAGCTTTTTTTATCACTGTCATAGAAAATACATGAAATTGTGTAATAGGTTCTGTAACAACTCTAATTAATTGCATTGCAAAATTATTTAAAGGATTATTTTTTCTCAATTGTGAAGACAGTAGCAGAAAGGAGGTTCTACTGTGACGAGAAAGCCTAAATCTACGAGTAACAGTTCTTGTTTAGTTTGCAGGTGGTCAAGAAAGAACAAAATGCAGAGGGCTTTTATCAGCAACAAGAATAGAAAGAAATCAACCCAAACTCGCTCAACAAGCAACAGCAAAGCTATGGACAAGCATTTTCTCTGGCTTTCCGTAGGTCAAATTATGGGACATAAGGAGACTGTAACAGGGAAGAAAAAATCCATAATAACAGGATCATATGTATGCATCCAATATCAATCCAATACTGACAATGACCTACTGTCTCTCTCAAATGTTTCATCCATTATATCTTTGCCCACTTCATAAATATAGAAAATTCAATAATGGCTGCCTTACTAGCTAAAGAGTCAAACATTTGCATGACATGGCTTTGTTTGCTCCTTTCAGTGAAGCTAAAAATGCCAGTCTAAGACACACTGTAAAAGTATTTAAAATCATTACCTTATATTTCAGCTGCCTACCTTTGAAAAAGCTATAGTAAATAATTGAAAACACATTTGTAACAGGCTGCTAATCATTTATTTTGAATGGAGAAATTTTTGTAATGAGATAGGAATCATCAACCTACAAATAATTGTCACATCTATGAAATAGTGATACCAGCATAAGACTTTAATGAAGAGGGAGCTGGTAAGTTCAGGGATGAAAATTTGAATATTGCACAATTATCTGTTAAACTGCAAGAGGCAAAAGCAGACAAAATAATTGCTGTCTGTACTATAAACTGGTTTTCAGTATGCTCATTTTTCAAAATGTTCTTGACTACCTTTGTGCCTTAACTGTACTGAGCAGAGCTCTTCTAAACAAGACTAGGAAGCTGCACTAAGTGGATATAAAACATTCATAAATATTTTTAGACTTTAGTGACTGAAAAACTTGTATAAACTGAACAGCTAGCCATTTGACACAGCACTGATGTTTTAGAAAATGTGTTCAATAAGGGCTTTACCTTGATGTTTTGGCCATAAATAGAGGCATTCTGGAATATACTTTGAGGAGTGTTCTTTATTTAATTCCTTACGCAGGTGGGAAATGTCAATGGAGTGAGGGCACACTAGGTGCAGACTTCTGTTCAGTGTCTGATTTCATCCTGGGATCAAGTGTGAGTGGCACCAAACACTCTGGGCTACTCAGGAAGGCAAATGAACACGTGCTTAACTTTGATTTTATAAATGCCTTCTTGAACTCTGTCGGAGCTCTCTGTGCATGACCACAACTAAAGTTTGAACCAAAATAGTTGTGGTCTGTAGGCACCAATCCCACCAAATGAACCATTGTGTTCTTTGGACGAGCTTTTGGTAAATGTGCTAAACTGCTCTAGGCCGAAATCCACTCTGTTACTCCTATTGTTCCTCTGTCTCTGTGCCTACTGCTTAAACTTTTCCAACACTCTGCTATTTTCCGTGTAAGTAGCAAAGTGGAAATGACTGACTTTATTTTCTGCTTCCATCAGATGTGTGTGTTTGTGTAGAGCATGTCACTATATGGAGCTGTCTGTTTTTCTGGATTTGGAAATAAACCACCTCCCTTTTAAGTGCAGGGAATCATCCAGCCTGGCAGTGGGAAGTGGTCCTACTGTGAGGTTATTGAAGACGGAGATGATTATAGAGAAACAGGGTTTAAGGAATTACAGGTTTCTGTTTTCTCCCGTTTTACTCTAAAAGAAGTCACTTATAAAACATGTATTATTTTTTTGTGTATGAAGACATACAACTGTTCATAATTTCCTAGGACAATGTGTGGCACCTATTTAGTTAACAGGAGCCCATCCAACTTTGTAACATTTATCTTTTGTAAAAAGACTCTCATTTCCACTGGGAGATGGATATATTGAACTATTAGTAGAACAGAAAAGGCTATTTTGCCTTGACAGAGTATCTAGTTTCCTAGATGAAAGATCAAAAAGAATCGCAATACATTTATTTTTTAAGGGATTATGTGAAATTATATCTAAATCTGTTGGGTCTTTCTGGGAGTTTTTTGAATTTAGGAAGGCCTGCATCAGTCTTTCAGGGCCTTTTGTCTTTTTGCTTCTATAGCCCACTGCCTGTCCTTTGATCCCGTGCAATTTTCTTACTGAACCAATATTTACATGAACAGATCATGACATCTTTTGTGACATTTCTTTTGCAATGTTAATAAAGATTAGAGTAATTGAAATGCTAAAATTACTCTGTAAAAATTTATTGCAATGATTTGCAAAGTGCTATGATATGAAACAATGGGGGGAAAAAAGAGGGAGAATAATTGCCTTTATGTAAAACTGTGTTTGTTATTTAACCCACACGTGGCTATTACATGTGTTTTTATTTTGGGAAATGTGCTACGCCATTGTTTTCTATAATGTCTGCCACATGCTGCCTGTTACTTTTGCACAGAATAGCATTTTGTACTTTAGACAAAATCAAGATAGGTTGTTTTCATATTTGTAGAAAAACCAATGTTTTGATGGTTAAAATACTGTCATTACTCACATAATTTCTGGTTGAAAGGGTCAGTGAAGAGCCAAATATGTCTTATCTGTGGGATTCTGTGCTATCTAATATATATTTTTATGTACCTTGGGTTTTCTTAGCAAGTTCTACTTTTGCTAAAAATATTTCTGCACCACTAAAGTGCTCGTATGTAACTTTGCAGATTTATGAATGGAATTATCAGTTTGATTTAAGATCAGTAAGGTTAAAAACCTAATCTCTCTTTCCCTTTGACTCTGTCACACTGCATTACATCACCAGAGACATGAAGTCTGGACATCTTTGACTTCACCTTTTCTTTCCTTCATGACCTGTACATCCAGATTACCATCTGTGTTTACCACATCTAGTTACATACATTTTCAGCTTTCTCCAGAAGCAAAGGATCTTCAGGTCCACTCTCATTTCATACCTCACACACTGCATCTTGTTTTTTCTGCTCTTAACATCATACAAATGTCTTTCCTTCAAAATGTTTCTGCTAGAGTCATCTTGATTCTTTCTTCACCCCCTTCTCCTTAGCTGTTAATTTTCTTTCTTCTGCTTAATGAAACCAGTATTTACCAGTATGTCCTCTCAATATTTTAGTAAACACTATTTTAATAAGTTCTGCTTTTCTTTATTGTTCCTCATCCCTATAACCCATGCCTTTCTATTCCCCCTACCCCCCCTTTTTTTTTAACATAAGAGTTGGAGCTTGAAGAAAGGAAAGAAAATAAAAGGTTTTCTCTGCCTGTTTAATAGCACAGCAGGATCTAGGTATTTTGCCTTTAGGAAGTAAAATAAAGTTAATGAAGGTTAATCAATGCAAATTTTGACACACAGAACAGAGAGGAGGAAGGATAGCTTAACTCATTTAAGAGTAGTCTGAAACGTATTTTTTCAATAATCTGCTGTTAGACAGATGCTTATCCAGTAATGTGTACTCTATCTGTATTTCCTAAGATTTTAGTATGTAAGAGCTGATAACACTGGACCTACCACCTTAGTCATGTCTTGATTCTAAATACTGTTTGTACAGAACCAGGATTTGTTTCACAACATCATATTTAGAAAAAAATCAACAAACTGTATAAAAACCCCCAAAATTACTTCCCCAGAAATACAAACATTTCTGCATTGCAAAAGAGACTAGATTGATTTGGCTTTAACATTGTAGAAAGAGAATTTTACAATCACAGAATTTCAGATCTTCAAAGATCACCTAGTCCAATGCCAGCATCTGCAATGAGTAAGTGCTTCTTCAACTGGATCAGGTTGCTCACAATCACATCCAACCTGACCTTGAGCACTTACAGGGACAGGGAATGCACAACTTCTCTGGGCAACTTGTGCCAGTGTCTCACCACCCTCACCATGAAAAATGTCTTCCTTATTCTGTCCTTATTTCTTCCTTATGTCCAATTCAGTTAAAAACTGTTGGCCCTTATTCTTTCACTACAGGCCCTGGTATAAAGTTTGTCTCCATCTTACTTATAAGACCCCTTCATATATTGAAAGGCCACAATAAGGTTTACCCAGGGTGTTCTCCAGGCTGAACAACCCCAACTCTCTCAGCCTTTCCTCATAGGAGAGAGGCTCCAGCTCTCTGATCATTTTTGTGACTCTCCTCTGGACCCACTCCAACAGGTCCATGTTTCTCTTATACTGAGGATCCTAAAGCTGGGTGCAGTACTTTAGGTGGGTTCTCACCAGAGTAGAGTAGAGGAGGAGAATCAAGTCTTGCTGGTCACACTTTTGATGCAGCCCAGGACCTAGTTGGCTTTCTGTGCTAAAAGAGGCCACTGCTGGCTCATATCCAATTTTTCATCCACCAGTATCCCCAAGTCCTTCTCTGCAGGAGACAAGGAGAATCTATTTATATCCTATATTCACTGACATTAGTGATTAACCCAACCTCAATGAAAACTTCCTGGGGACAAAACAGCTTGTGCTTTTGTATATTGTTTGGGGGAGAATATCAAAATTATGTAAAATTTTGGCACTGCTTTCATCCTGGTACTTAAATATAAAATAGTGGTTCTCTAGGTCACAGTGTTGAGTTCAGGGTACAGTAATTTCAGGAAAGGCTGAAATAACAAGGATGCTCTGATCATGCCATCTGTGCAAAACCAGAAGTGTCCTTATGTCTCAAAACTGCTTTCTACATTTCTCAAAATGCCAGCTGAGCAGCCAGAGTAGAATGCATGCTGTGCCATACTGACTAGAAATCTTTACCTGTCCAAACAAAATCTTGATTAGTCTCTCTGATAAACTAGTATTTACACTGTCTACAGACTAATAGCAAAAATCTAACTTAATAGGACATTGTAAATGGCAGGAGGACCTTAATGTTTTGGAGGTGGATAATTTCTTCTTGGCTCTGTGTAAAAGACTTTTTCAGAAATGTTATTAACCAGCTGATTTCTTGTCGCAAAGCTGACGTTTTGTTTTTTCTTTTTTTCCTCATTGGCTCCATCTGGAATCTTCTTTCTAGTAAAATCTGTGAAAAGTTTCATCTCAGAGATAGTGAGAAGCAGAAGAGAAAAATTACTCCTCAACTATAAATTATAACTAGTCTTCTGTCAGTTTCTATATATACTATGTTCTCACAGTGTCTTGAACTCAAAGTTCCTGATTTTATTTTAATAAAAAAACCATAAAGTTTATTAACAGCGCTAGAAAATATATTTTTGATGACAGTAGAGGACCTTTATGATATTCTAGCTGATTTTTGTAACACAAGGTATTTTTTTTGAAAATTTGTGCATTGAATTGGAAACTGTGATTGGATGAGAACGTAGCTCTTAAAAATAGTTTTAAGGTTGCAGATTATCAGCTCCCCCATTAGCATGTTATTTCAGTGACTAGTTTTCTAACTACCTGCAACATCCTAGGCATGTTTCTTTTAAAATTTTCATTTGTTAGGTGGTTTTAATTTGCCTGATTCTTGCTTCATTTGCTGTTGTAGTTCATTATCCTTTTGTCTTCCATATCAAAAAACCCACCATCAGAAATCTCTCCCTGCATGTACTTGCAAAATATGATCAAGTCTACCTTGCAATTTCTCTTAAAAAAGCTAAACAAATTGAACTTATGTAATTAATGTGAGGCTGGCTCTCAAGACCGTGTAGTACTCTGTTGCTGGGTTTTGAATGATGTCCATGCTTATAATTTTAGTTGGACAGTATTTTTCAAATCTGGACTCAGTGTTGTATCCTGTAGTAGATATAGCACCTTATTCATTACTTTGCTGCAGTCTTGTAAAGGTCTAAAATACTGCCAGTCTCTTTTGGATATCACATTATAAAATGGATATATTAGTGCGTCATCTCAGGCCCAAGACTCACTTGCTTTGTCCGTATTATTAATGCTTGAAACTTGCTGAGAAAAAGGCATATGATTTCAGGAAAGTGCCTGAATCTAACCAATCCTTACACAGCTGTGATTGGTAAGATGTCCAGAAGTACAGCGAAGATAAATAAAATGGGACAAGTACGGGACCTTGTACTTTTACAAGACCTATGTATATGTGGTCCTTGGCCACTTCAGTGTGAGGGAAAACCAGAGTAGTTTATATGACCACTGATGAAATCCTGGTCCTGATGCTTGAGTCTGTTGACTAGATGATTCTGAGGCCTCACCTTGGACATCAGTGAAGCTTTTCAGGTAGATCTGATATACTGTGCACACCTAGCATTTCAGAGAAACAAAAGCATCCATAACTATTCTGCAGTCACATTTCCCTGTATATTATACATTGAGAAACTAGGATGTTTAGAAATTATCCAACTCACAGTGGAATTTCCTGAGTTGTTATAGGGAATTGACTGTATAAACTGAGTCTTTTCCCCTTTAATCTGGACATAGCCACTCACTCACAGTAATCCCTTTTGATCTGCAGCCAAAAAGCTGTTGTCATTTTATTAACAAAAAAAAATCATTATAAACAGTGTTAATGCTGAGGTTGAGTAGGTAGGGCTGTATAGCTGGGAGAAGCACATTGACCCACAGATGAGATAAAAGTGAGAAGAACATCTTTGATTTTACAAAGCTTATAATCCGTTGTGTTTCATAGTACATTTCACATGATTTTGTCTAATTAGCTACATTCTGAAATGATCTTTTAAAGGATCTTTGAAATTTCAGGGAACATTTTGTATTCATGCCACTGTGCAGTAACATGAACAATAAAGAAGTGACTTCAGTTTGTTCATATGCTCTGCAGTGCCATCTACAGTATTTTGGTCAAGACTGAACCAGCTCACAGGAAATAATGCACATTGCTCTATAAAGGAAGACTAAAGTGGAAAGTGTGAATATATCAATATTAAACAAACATTAGAGAACTGAACTAATAGTTAGCAAAGGACTTATTACATTAAAAGTCTATTCCAAAGTATTTTCATCTTTGATTTAAACATGAAATTTTATTAGAAAGAGTTTGAATTGTTTAATAACATCTGAACATAATCAGTAAATTATAACTCCCATAATACTGAAAAAAGGGACATGATGCCATTTAACAGGAATATGGCATCATCATGGAAATAACAAGGATATGAATTGCAGCTTTTAAAATAAATCTATTCAGGTTAACTTTCTTTACCTCCTGCCTTGAATCCTTACCTTTCTAATGTTACATTTTCACACTTTTCTCCATGTCTGTGAGAAGCAGAAATGTAAAATAATACACAGAAATAAGTTTGGTCACAGGAGCTTTAAAAAAAATAAAAACTCCTAAAGAATTAACATTAAGATTTTGAGAATTGGCAGCGCAATTCCAAGTGTTGAGAAGAAATAACTTTTAGGTTCTAAACTAAGATTTCACTATATTTTTATTGAAATATTATGATACTTGACCTCATATGAACTCTACTTTTCCTATGGTCTGGGGGTATTTTTTAATTTAGAAGCAAGTTTAATTTTATGATTTTGTAATTATAGCTGTTATAGTCAGAATGCAATTTTTTTCCCCTTAAAATCCTGATCTTTAAATACTAAACAAAGAGTGTTCCATACAGTGTATATATAGATGAAAAGTTTTTATTCATTAAAATAGGTTTAACCAGGTCTCTAGAAAATTTATTACTGAATAAAGTAAGCAGTGGTGAACATTATTAATTAGAAGCTGGTTTTAATCATCACAACTGAAGTAGTACTTTCTTGACCACTGAGCTTAGGAGTAATTTTGAAAGTATTTTTTAAATCTTTAAAAAATAATATATAGAACAAAGACATTATATATTAATTTACCTGCTTACTATTGTGGAAAAGTTTCATGGTAACATGTGTGCAAGAACTTGGTTTTGAAGTAATTAATCAAAAGCTAAAATTGTTGTCAGTGAAACCTGAGGGTATGCTTTTCCTGGGTTGTATTGTTTACTGCCTTCTAAATGTTGTAGAATACCAACTTTTTGTAAGGTTTGAGTGGGAAGAACAATTTGTTTCTTGCTTAAATACTACCAAAAATACTGAGAACACTGGGTTCCAGTGTAAGGTCAGAGCAATCATAATTCCTCAATGATGATAAATGAGAATTCAAAATTGGAGCTTGTCACTATTGTGCTACTTCAGTATAACAATTAAAATGAAAGTTTGCTATGTTACATACCTCAGCAGCTACCTCTAATAATTGACTTAATCATAAAATTCCTAGGGATCTTTTCATTGCAGCGTGTTGTCTGAATACTAAAGTCAGTGTCAAAACTGATTAATTTCATAAAATCTCTGATTTGCCAGTAAATCATTAAAAGGACCTGTAAGGTTCTGGTATTCCCCATGAGCACATGGGATATACTATTGGATATAAGTCCACTCTCATGATATGTGAGGGCTTGGAGGCAGGATCCCTGTATGGAAACTGAGCACAGGTCCTTTGGCCATGGTTATTAGACATCACCCATTAGGAGAGAGGCCAAGGCACAGATCTGCAAGTGGCTGAAAGTGAAGATTTAATATCAGATTGACTGGACAATTCTTGCTGGCTTTTATGATAAAATAATAATAATAATAATAATAATAATAATAAATTGTAGTAATACATGTAATACATATACATATAAAAATAAGGTAATACATGTAATACATTTATATATAAAAATAAATGTCCTTCTCAACTGGAATAGAGTGTTTAGACATAAATACGGGTAACTGTTTTAAACTATGTATTAGCAATTCCCTGTCACCTTTCCTAAATTGTATGTATTAGCAATTCCCTATCACCTTGTTTTAATTGTCCTGTCTGCAGTTTATGATTTAATGAATTAAAAGCAATTAGAATAAAGTTAAAGTACAGTTCAACTTTTTAAAATTAGATTTGAGTCTTGGAAAAAAAAAGAGCTACACATATTTGTTTGTTTTCTTCTTGTATTTTATCTGTCTCTTGCATTGGACCTAAAACTGCAAGAGAGGCAATGGTCTCTCTCTCCCTTTGCATGGTCTCTCTGAGCCAGCCAAAACCACATAATGATGAAAACCTCACAAAAAAGCCTACTCTTGCAAAAAAAAACAACAAAAAAAAACAACACCAAAAAACCCACCAAAAAAACCCATAAAAAAATTGTGTGGTTGTCTGCAACGTTTTTCCGTAGCCTGTTATTTCAGGGAAGGGGTGGGTACAAGGATGTTTTTCTTTGGGTAATGTGTGGGTAGTGATTACTATTGCAAAAGCTTACAGCTGGACTGCTTAGCTGACAAAAACAGGGAGCATACAACTACATGAGGACAAAAACGCAGGAGACCAACCCAAAACCTCTCTTATTTTCTTTTTTAAACAGTCAGGAACAATAGCCAGTGAGTCTGTCAGTGACTACACAGCCTGGGAAAAATGTTACATATACACATCTTAAATGCAGGAATTGTCACAGCCTCCAGCTACATTGGGACGAGGACAACCAGCACCGCTATGACTCTGCTGCAGGACACAAATAATAGTCAGGATACCTGAACTGTTCAGTTTTCAATGTGTGAGTTACTTTCAAGTGTAGAATGACCTCTGTCTGTAAAAAGTGACCAAACTCCTCCTTGAAATGTATTTTTCTAAATTTGCATATGTGCGAAGGTTGCCGTTCTTTCTCATAAGTCACCGCTCATCATCTTCATGGTTCCTTCATGTATCTAGCTGTCCAGTTGCAGGTGGCTCAGAAAACACTGTTTTTTATAAAAATACACTGAAATGGCTGTATTATTCAAATGAGTACTTCTGTAAAAAACACTTAGACCTTTATTGAGGAACACACTTTTAACCAAATAAAAGCTCCTCTAAGCATGGCTGGAGTTATGTACAGTTCTGCTGTGCCTTTAGAAATGGAGACTGGAAGTACTATTTAGACAGCTTTTGGAAGCTAGACCGTGAGGATAAATCTTAAAAAATAAAAGAGCTAGGCATGCAACAGCAAGCTTAATTCCATCAAAAAAATTTAATAAAGAGTAGTTGTGAACTTGGTAGTTAGGGAATATTTAGGAAATTTAGGTTAACAAAACAGGACCACATGTGTAGGAATATTCTGATGCTTTGGTTAGTGCTGTCTGCATTATCTCCTGACTTGAGAGATTGAATCATGGCCTCCATTGCTGTGGCAGCTAATAAATAGGTAGGCTTTGAACCCTTCAAGGACTCTACCTTGTCAGGTTAGAAACCTGACAGATTTTCATCAAGAAACTCTGGCTTTTATGATACATTCCAACTCTACATGTATGGGTCTTTTCAATAGCCTATCCTAGTCTACTGGTTTTCAGTGTCTGGTATTGTATAGTTGGTCAGTTTGTTCCATGTTTGAAATGGTTCATTCCCTTACTTTTTGTGTTCCTTTTTATTTACACCTGTTACTTCTTTTGGGGGAAAAAAAATGAAAACAACAAAAAAAGAAAACTAAAACACCTTCTGAACTGTGATTCCTCACTGTTCAAGTCATGGTATGTCCTTAAAGAATCCACTAGGGATATAGAGCTGGCAGCACTAAGCACAGAGGAACCAAGAGTGCAAGGTAGTCTCAGATGCAGTGAAATATGTACAGAAGACAAATGTAATTCCTGGAGGTGGCTGGTTATGTGATTCTCATGAGAACGGGGAAAGAGGAAATAAGAGACAGGTGAAAAGACCAGAAAGGGTTGATTTATATAAGCATACAGAATTTTCTTACTAAACTTCTTAATTCCCCAAGATTTGTGTTTCCCCTATAAAAAATCTGTTTCTGCTAACACTGTTGGCAGGGAAATAAATAAAAATTCAAATTGTTGAACCAGCCTTGAGCAAATTGGACTGGGTTAGAAGAGAAAATTTCATCCCCTCGTTTCAGCTCTGAATAAGTTTAAGCTGGCAAAACTGGAACAAAGGAATCTCAAACAATAAATTACCAACCACAAGAATAATAGCATAGAATCACAGAAAAAAATATGACTAGAAGGGACTTCAGTATATTATCTGGTCCAATCTCCTGCCTTAAGGTAGGATCAAGAATACATATGTCACTCCTGACAGAAGTTTGGATAACATCCTGAAAAAGGTCTACAGTGAAGCTTAGTGCCTCTCCAGAAAAGTCTGTCCAAAAGCCCTGCAATCCTTGCTGTTACAAGGTTTTACTCTTACCTATAACATATTTCTTTCTTTAGCACCTTAGCTTAAGACTTTTTGTTATTTGAATAGTATGATCATAGGCAGTACATCTGAGGCAATGTTAATACAGGTGATTTGGAAAAGAATGTGATATGCATCATTGAAAAATGGAATTGATTTTTGTAAAAATTAAATTATAATTATTCTTAAAAAGTTTTATAATAATTCATCATTAATTGCCCTAAGTCTTACAGTGGTTTGTGATGGTTGGAAAATGCAAATGCAAAGAGTGGGAGAGATTATGCATACCTTCTATGAGGTCAAGTCTGGGTTGGTGTGGGAGGTGAATTCCGACTGTAGGATCCAACACTTACTAATAGTAAATGAAAAACTAATGTACAAGACTTCTGCTTCAAAACATACAAAAATGGTTGATTTCACAGACAGCATTAGTTTTTTGAGTTATTGATTCTAGAACTTATACAAAGCCTACTGACTGATTCAGAAAAAAAAAGAACCTTGCAGTTCATCCTTAAATAAATTATTGCTTTATTTTATTCACTATAATGCTAGCTAGAAATGTGACCATTACTATTACAGCAAGAAATCTGTTTCCTAAAAATTTCAGCGATTTGCATTCTAACTCTTTAGGTATATGTGCTTCTATATAATATATCTGAAATACTACTAAGAAATTTAAAGTCGAAAGTCAACACAAGAATTACATTTTGCAAAAGTTTGCCCATAGTATACCACAGCAGGAAATATAAGCTTACTGTCTAGCTGTGCTGCACTGGAAGTTTAAATAAAGAACTGATAAAGATATAATTAAAATCTGGCAATTTAAGTATATCTCATAAATTATTAAAATCTCGCTCCTTCATATCTTGCTGTAATTATTCTGCTGTACTCCTCCAGCTCTTGCAATTACTCTTCACAGGGCCAGGCTGACACCTAAAGGGGCCATCTGCAAACCCCAGATAAGGGCCATGGCTCACTTGAGCAGCTGTAGGGTGGGTGGGAGAGGGTAAGGCTGCAGCCTCTGGGCTCTGGGAATATCTTGGCATTCCTCGTGATATGTGGGAGAGCAGATGGATTTCTGTATTTGGTTTTAATATATGGACCTATATCTTGATTGAAGTGAGCAGAATGAAACCTTCCAGAGAAGCATATTCCTCTGCAATAAATGTCCCAATCCTGGACTGATTAAAAGTCCTGGACTTTTACTCATTTGTAAAAATTACTTGCTTACTTTGAGGCATGAATCAGAGGCTGTCTTCTATAAAACTTTCTTGATCTTAGAACTGAGTCCTATGGAAATTGAAGATAGCTCCACAGCCAGCAGAAGAGACATGCAGTTTTGTCTGTGTAACTGACAGTTTAGTTACTATATGAAGTGGCTTCTTTGTTTCATTTTTATCTAAAAAATTTTTTTAGATAATTTTCTGATTGCCCCATTTATCCATGTGCTTGAACCATGTGCAGGTGCAATGCCCATAGGTGATCTCCGGAGTAGAGGATTGAAAAGACTTTTTGGAAGGTTTTCATTTGGATATTTGGTTAGACTACCAACATTTTGATTGAGATGGTGTTGTCAGGGCAACATGTGGGACTGTGACTGCCAGGAAGTCCAGGAACATTGGGGGCTCCCTGTGGGGATGGCAGAGAAGGGACTGGTAGCCTGTCATCTCCTACCACCCCAGCCAGGAGCAGGGCGGCCAGGCAACCACCGGGGCAGCCCTATCCCTGTGTTTTGGGCACTTCCCTGGAGATGGGAGAGGACAAGGCAGGGATGGGATGTAGTCTTGCAGATGGGCCTGGCTAAGAGGAGGGCTGGGCTAGACTGTGGGGAGTCAGAGACTGGCCTTGCAGCAGCATTTCTGGGGCAGGAACAGATGGTCCTGGGGGGCTGGTGTGGAATCCTGGGCCTCGAGGGAAGGGGGGAGGCCAGTGGACTAGGCAGAGGCAGACAAAGTTGTTGGTTGAGCCCTTGGGTCCTTATCGGTAAGCTCTAGTTTTGTTATTTCAAATGTCATACTGGGAAAAAAGCTTGCCCTATTGTCAGTTTTGTAAACACTCCTTAGGTTGGTCTTATTTTAGTGTAAACAAGAAAATGTTCAAAATACATTGGAATGTTAGAACAGTGCATAACATCAAGAAATCAAGTGCTTTTCAGCTTCACATGTCACTTGTATTTCCTCAGAGCATGTGTCTCTCTCTAGGGAAGTTCTGCCTTAAACAGTATTAGTCAGTAATCCTCGCAATGCTATGCTGAATTTTAAGTGTGTTAAGGTAAGTGTCTTGGTAAATGTCCACTAAACAGCAAAGGGCTTGTGGAGTCAAAGTCTGATGTTGAACTTGGTGAAAGCATTCGCTCTATGAAGAGAGAATTGACAATTAATGCTAAGACCCTGCCTTGTGCTAGTCAACTACAGGAGATCATGGTGGGTCTATGACTCCTTTCCTTCACAGAGGTTCTGCTTCGCTTTAGTAAGAAGAAGCATTCACATCTAGCACTGACTTTCCTCTATCATGAATGCAGATGTTTTGGGTGAAGGAATGGTATTTCAAAGTTTCTTTTAAGTTTTGAACTGGTCTTTGATAAAGCTTTTATTCCCTTACTATTTCTTAAACTAGAATGTGAAGTTAGTGTCTTAACTTGAGAGAAGGAGTAACTATGCTTTACCTACTCACTGACATTGTGTCTGACAGAAGGGAATTTCAACAGCAGGATATTTGGAAAGAGCAGAAAAAAATTGCTTTCTTCTTTGGGAGCAAATGTGAGTAGGGAGCAAAGCTGTGTTTTGAGTAACTGAAGGCTAAATCTTCCTAGCAATCTCTTGTTTCCTTTGAGAAGTGCTGGCGAGAGACAGTTGGTGTTTACTTCACATTTCACGAAGGTTGTGTACAAATGAAACCCTTTGTGCTGTATTACAGACTTTATGTAAAAAAAAAAAAAAAGCTTACTCGTGATTGGACTAATTTATCTTGCCTGTGTAAAATATATCCCTTCTAAGAAATGATTCCTGACTTAGTTGTGTACCCAAAACTTCTGAACATTTCCCAGTCTAAGACATGAATCTTTTACTGTGGTATATTCTCCTGGTTACTTATAATTCTTGCTTGTAGCTCTTTCCCAAAATTTTGAAACATCCCTCTATGTTGAATAATTTTTGTGACAGAATTAGTAATGAGAGAGATACATAGAATTTATTTGAGTACATATGGATGTTTCTTTGTGAAACAACTGATGAAGTAGCAAATATTTAGTGGTGTAAAGTATCATGGGGAAGAGAAGTCAGACTAAAAATTTAAGGCCTAAATAATCCACTGTATTCAGTCATGGCTGAGGGCTAAGCTCTCCCATGATTACATAATAAAAGTATAAATGCTTTTACAAGGAGAAACAAACACTGTGAAGAACAGTAAGCAGTAAAAATATTAATAAATAAATAAAGCAAACAGAATCATAGGTCTGGGTCCTCCATTTTTTTAACTGTATGGAGCTGAACTTTGAATTATGTAAAACATTCCAGTAGGTACATGCACTCATTCCTGTTTTTTCTTCTGGCATTATACATACCCAGTATTTGTTCAGTGTCTTATTTTACAATTTCCTTCAACTGACAATGCTACCACCTTAAGTTTTCTTTGATGTGTCTTTAGAAAAAGTTCTAAATTATTTAAAATACCAAACATCTGGAATTTAGAAACTAAAGTCATCTAGGAATTCTCTGTCTGTGTAGCTCTTGATAACTTTGACCAAAATCTTGTCATCTCTTTTTGTTTTGTTTTTTTCAAGACATAGTTCAAGCTAAAAAAAAAAGCTAAGTCCCTCTATGGTTTATATTGAATATCCAGAGTTGAAACAGAAATACTATTCATTTTAAGTGTTTCTGAAACAATGCATCAGCTATGCTGAAACCTTTCATGTCACCAAATATATACTACTACCAAAGTTTAAATGTAACCTGCTTAAACTTTCACGACTTCTGGTTTCAAATTTTCTGTTATATCTAAAAGTATTCAAATTCCACATAGCCTTTCTGGGTTTGACACAAAGTGCCAGAAGGGTAAGTAAAATGAATCACCATGTCTAAGCAGAAGCTTTTCAACTAAAGCAGTCACCTTGAACATATGAAGTCCAATTTTAATTTTTCATTCTGCCTAAGAGAACCTAAATCTTCACTTACCTTCTTGGGGAGTATCCAAGATACAAGGTATTTTCAGGGTAGGCTCTTTCCATTTCTTCTACTGCCTATTTCATTTGGCATGAAATTTTTAGATACTTACTGAAGAGGGGACTAGAATATGAGCTTCACCCTTGCAGATACTTTTTTCACTTCTGTCTGGCTTAATGAATATTGAATGTTGTCTGTGTAGTGAGATAGTTCCAATAGCAACAAGCAAAAGAACACTGTGTGAGGCCATGCTGTGATCAGAGCACTCACCTGAAACTAAGAGCTGTGGGTGTAGGTACTCAGTGTCATCCTCAGTCCTAGCAGGCAAGAAGAGATTACTTGCCACAGGAAGCAGGTATTAACCATAATAACAGTCTCTCCTCTTACTCCAGAAGTTTATGAGGAGGGTAAGACTTAAAGTTATCTTAACTGCCAAGCTCCAGAAATAGCTTTTTGTGCAGACAGACACAAGCAGAGGCAAATGCCTTCTCCCAGTCCATAATAAGGTACTTCTCTTCTAGGGATGGGGAGACTTGGGCCTTGTCTTTTTATTTGGCGTTTCATACTATCTGATTTATGCATCTTTCCCGTCAACAATCTGGCCTTTATGGATCCCTGTCTTAAGATTTATCTTTGTGCATGTAAAAACAACTGTGTTTATCCTGACTTGTTAGGATGTCTCCTTTGAAACTGCAGGACATAAGAAATTGCGACGTTATATCACATTATTTTAAAATCTTATGTGACTGCAATGCTCACACCTTTCATTCATATTTACCCAGCCTGGGACAGACTCCAGCAGCTCAACACTCTAGTGTAATTTGGCTGACAAAAATAAATTGCAGGAGCTGTGTTCCAAGGGACACTTCCTGCTGGGAAAGCCATTGCCACAGTTACGTGACAGCTGCACTGCTGTATTCTTTACAATTTCTGAGACAGCAGTCTCCAGAGAGAGCCATCTCACCATTACACACCTCAGGGGAATATCCTGTCATTCTGCTACTCCCAGAGCAGGCTCAAGTGTGTGTCTCTATGTATACCAACCACGTATAGCCCTGCAGCTTTCTGTGCACCATCAGTGCTCTCATTTAGCAGTTCGAATGGGGCATTTCAATTTCTGATTGGGAATGAGGAAAGAATTTTTGAAATGTCCCATATGTGCACATTTAATCTCTTACAAGCTCAATTTTCACTGCAAGCAAATGTGGCACGTCTCTGAGTTGTGCGTGGATGGCAAATGTGAGCTTGTTCTGTCCCTGATTATTTTTCTGGGACATGTCCATGTGGCCACATTAGCATGGTTCTGACCTTGCTCTAACATGTCTTGCCTCTGTGAGCGGGTTTTACCTTTAATCCAGCAATATCTTGACTACGGCTCCATGGCTTTCATGGGGTTAAGGAAAAATCATCTTAGCCGCACAAAATGCACTTGTAGTTTTAGGTTGATTTCCTTCCTATCTGACATGAAACAACTTCTATTCTCCTAGAAGAAGAGCCCCCCTGGACTCTTTGTCTTCCTCTTTTTGTGCAATCTACCCTGTTTAAACTGGCTTTGATCCTCCCCATGGGAGCTAGTTAAAACCGTTAGGGTTCCTTGCTGTGGCAAGTGTTTCTTAATGATGATAAAATGTGTAAACTCTTAAGCAATTATTAGGGTTCCCTCTTAATTTCTCTAGATGAATGAGAGAAGTAAAACTGGCTGATTCCAGATGTAAGTGGCATTTTGGGATAAAGATTAAAATAATTCAATTAATACAGAAATTTATGGTTTTAATTTGTTGCACATACAGAAGTGTCGTTTGTGTTATACACTGTTCCATTTGTCCATCCTTCAGTGTTAGGTGTATTGCATTGTCCAGGAGCAGAAATTTGCGGTGGTTTTACAGTGGCATCAATGCATGTGGACCAAGCTGTCTTTGTTCCAGTGAACCTCAAACCTTCTTTGAAATACTGTCTGCTATTTTATTCATAGAAAATTTGTTTGAGCAGCAAGTGGCAAAAGAGTTGAAATATGCTAAAAGACACAAAAGCTTTTAGATAAACCAAATCCTATATTCAATATAATTTTTATATTTAAGAATATCCTGTAAGTGAAACCACTTTTTAATAATATTTATTAACATCTGTCTGAAGTTAATTGTCCAATCAATTTCTTCTGCATATTTTCCGTTTCTTTTTCATTCATAAGTACTCCATGCACCTTTTATCTGTGATCTAATCAGCATTACCAAAGAATTTCTTCGTTGCACTAATTTTTCTTTATTCAAAAATGTGCTAAATTCTTAATGGGCAACTACAATTCAATCTCATCATGCTTTTCAGCTTTCCTCCTTTCTGTCTATATAACTGCATGTGAGAGGAGGCAAGCACACATTTTCATATTCCAAACTTCCCATACTCTGAACTGACTGGCAGAACTTGTTATATTATTCCTCCCAATACAGTCTATAAGTTGTCTAAAATGTCACTACATTGTGAGACATGGTAAAACCACAGTTTTAAAGATTTTCTGTTTTAGTGTTATTTCAGTAATTCGCTTTGAAATATATGCATATATAGCAAACTAAATTGTAATATCATATATATGTATGTATCTATTTCTAGGCATGCAGTGCTTAAATTGCATGGATCACTATATAATACTGCATAGCTTAACTGTTGGATCTATATGATTTCCTTGGGGAATTCTGTCCTTAGAAGAAAGGATATTCTTTTTCATTGATAGTATAATTATTATTATATCCTAATGTCTTGCATTTATGTGTAACTGAAAAGCATATGAAAGATTTGGAATAGCCAGAATGAATACAAAATAGCAAACAAAATGAATCAGCCAAGAGCATCCTGTCTTGTATGAATGTACATTTACGAATTCAATCAGATGCTCTGAAGCTGACCAGATGTGCTGCTGCCTAACATATGACATTAAATTTAATGTATACAAACATAAATGCATAAATAAGTGATTGTAAATTTATCTTATTATTTGAATTACATAAAATCAAAATTAAATGCTGCACTTAAAAAGATACATGAAAAGATACATAATGCAATGGATGAAATTACTTCACTAAAAATAAAATTTCCTTAACAAAATTGTGCTTTTAGACAGAAAGAAATCCATACATTCAAAATTCAGAGTTTGGATTTATATAGCCATTCATACATTTTGAAAGTACTAATCACTGTAGCAAGCCAGAGTGACTGTGTATAGCTATTATACATATATTTCTACATATACATATATCTCTATAGTATAGAGATACTATGTAGAGTAGGAATGTTTTCCTTTGATGCTTTCCTGTTCTTTTAGACTTCCAGATTGATTGAGCCTGCTATTCTGTGTTGTGGTCAGACACTAAAGCTGATTTTAGTCAGGAAAGTTCCAGAGTCAGTTGCTTACCAAAATGGAAATTCAAGTATGCTATGTTAATCAAAATATTTTAGTCACATGCTCATTAGTCCCTCTAGCCATGTAAGGATTTTCCCCTCTGTCCCAGTTTCAGCTGGTATATAGTTAACTTTCTTCCTAGTAGCTGGTACAGTGCTGTGAGGCTTTTTTTTTAATTTAGTTTTAGCACAATGTTGGTAACACACTGATGTTTTAGTTCTTGCTAAACACCTGTGTTTACTCTGAGTCAAGGAATTTTCAGTTTCCCATGCTCTGCCAGCGATCAGGTGCACAAGAAACTGTGAAGGAACACAGCTGTGAGCTGAACAGGCCAAAGGGATGTTCTATACTGCAGAACATTATGTTTGGTATATAAACTGGGAGAAGTTTTCTGGGAGGCACTGACCACTACTTGGGGACTGTCTGGGTATAGGTCAGTGTGTGTAGTAGAGCATCACTTCTCTTTCTCGAGTTCTATTCATCTTTCCCTTTGTTATCTCCCTTTAATAATAATAATGATAATAATATTAATAATCTTTTGTTGTTAGTGTTATATTTTACTTTATTTCAATTATTACACTGTTCTTTTCTCAACCCACAGGGTTTACTTCTTCCCGATTCTCCTCCTCATGCTATCAGAGGGAGGGCGGTGAGCAAGTAGTTGCGTGGTACTTAGTTGCCAGCTGGAGTGAACCATGACACTTCCTCCTTCAGTACATATAGTAATAATTCCTCTCTAATTTTTTGGATTTGTACATGTTTTTGCTAATATTATTGCTCTTCATTACGGCATGAATCAAATTGCCCAGTACTAAAGATGGATATACTCTCTGCCATGTCCCTATTAGAAACATCTATGTATACAGGATCATGTCATTATTCATACTATGAGAGATTTGGTGAATATAGAACAGGAAGAGTATTTTTGAAAATTTAGGTAGTTATCTTATGGTATTTTCTCATTTTTTTTATTATTGATGTTCATTTCATTGGTTTGATTTAAACCTTACACCTCAACTTGAAACATCTATTTTTTAATTTAAGTTTCTATATGATATGCATTTTTTGAGTTCTCTCGTTACGCTTCAGTCACCTGCTATCTCTTAAATTCTTTGAGGCATTTCTGGTTTTGATAGGTCTTTTCGTGTAATTTAAAAAAAAAAATTCTGATTGTACATAAGTACACCAAATCCATGAGGTAAAATTATAAAATTTTTCTTGGGAGCAATAACATCCAAAAGTATTTGAAGAATTCTCTCTTTCATTCTCAATAATAAAAAGATTGAGCAAAAATAAGGTTGGGGGTTTTGGGGTTTTGTTTTGTTGTTTGTTTGCTTGTTTGTGGGTTGTTTTGTTTGGGGTTTTTTGTTGTTTGTTTTTTTTAAAGAGAGAATTGTAGCTGCACATATTGGATTCAAGAAATAACACCTTGCTATCAAAGATCACTAACAGCCTGCATTTTATTCCTGTCCTTGGACGTACAATCATATATGCAACATCCAGTACAAAGATTCCAGGCTCTTACAGGGCCTGTTTTATTGTCAAAACAAAATAAATACGGTTTTATTTCCTCTTTGTTCTCCTTATTAATATATTTTAATATATTTTGCAATATTTTTTTCCAAAATAGAGAATTCCATAGATTTGTGTATCCCAAAAGCTAAGAGTTCTAAAATGTCTGTTGTTGTTTTTTTTTTTTAATTACTGGAAGGAGATATTCTTCTAAATATTGAAATATAAAGGGGATTGGATAGGTGGATCGGGTGGTCAATAAAATCCTAACCTTTTTGCAGCGTTTTCCTATGCAGTATGCATTAATTTCTGTAACAGTCTTTAAACCAATTTTATTTCCTTTTAATAATAATCAAGAAAAAGCAAATGGTTTCCCTACACTGTTTGAAAGTGCTTCCCAGTAGCACTTTTTTAGCAAGTAACAGATATAATAGAATATGATAGAACCTTGATACACTTTGATGAGTCATTAGTATATCCTGAAAATACTGCATTGGGATTTTTGATGATACGTTATGGCATAAAGATATTATTACGAAGATTCTCTGTATGATATATTGTAATAATCCTCAAAGCTGTTGCAGTATATTTGTCAGTCCAGAGCATTATGAAGCTTCTGTTAAACAGCATTAAGTCACAAGTTTGAATCTGGGTATCTTTCTTAGTACTTGCCAAACATATGTCACTTTTGATGTAGATTTCCAGTGCATACTAAACACATACAGTGGCACATGATATATACCCACTCACAGGATTTATTTCAGTCAGTCTAGTCATGGAGTTAGAAGCTATTAATTCTAAGGCAGGAGGAAGAATCATGCTCTGAAATAAACCAATCTGAGAAAGTATTCTTTAGATTAGATGGCTAGAAATTGCCTGTCTCAATCTCATGAAATTGTACTTTATTTTGAATGACTCAACTGCTGTTTCTACCATTAGATGAGAAAAGAAAGACAGAACGAATTATAACAACTTTGTGAACTATATCTGTTGACAATTCGAAGATTATACTGTTTTAAAGAGATAAAAATATTTTACTGTAGTTTACACAGTTAATAAGTTGGGGGCTGAGTTTTTGCTCAGTGAAGGTAGTTCAGGAATTTGATTCAACTGGAAACTAACAGCGGGGGAAAAAAGTTAGTTTTGGGACAGATCTGTTCACTGAACCTTTTGAGCATCATAAAAGGCATGAGAACTGATGTAAAGCAATCTTGATTTAATCTCCTCTAGATGCAAATCTTAAAAGTATCTCTTTGCCCAATCCAAAGGGCTGGGATTTTTTTGTGTGGACTCAGGACCCCCAAGCTATGATAATTCAACCCTTGGATCATTACTGAGTCACACTGTTCTCTGGAGGTAGGCAAATGAAACAACCTAATTCTTGCAGTGAACTGGTTAGACCACCAGATGCACCATTCTCTCCTCGTCTTGCTATTTGTCCGGGCTTGCCTTTATAGTGTAGGAGAACTTTGGGGGAACACTTTTCTTCATTAAGTGAAGTACATTTTTTCTATAGCAGAAGAGATTCAGGTGAAAACATCAATGCAGACATTAATTTAAAAAGCAGAATAAAAAAATCAGTGGCTCGATTGTTTTACAGTCTATGGCATCTGTATACTGTTCTTGTTATGAACAGGTAACACAAGCTCAGTCTCAGGTAAAAAAAATGTGGCTCATGGGCCATTACTTTGAACTCAAAATTCATATACTTTCAATGTTCTCTAGAATGTGCAAACATAAGTACAATTCATTGAGATGTTCATGCAGTAGTGATGGCCACTGTAATATCTTTGCAAAGTTATAAAGTGCCTAAGGTAAATGCAAAACCACCTTCCATTTCACTTGGGATCTAAAGCTGAAAAAGATATTCGACTCATCAGCTTCAGTTACAAAAAATTGGTTTAAAAAATCATCCTGAAATGTACAGGCAGCTTGCTCAGGAAGCTGGTACCTGGGTGTGATAGGTATATAAATAGGCTACCTTGCAAAAGAGCAAGTTAGACATTGAGATTAGTATTCAAAGTGAAATTATTTAGCTGAGCTCTCTAATACTTGCTCCAACAGTGGATAAAAGTAGCCTAGTGTCTCCCTACTGGTTCACTTTATAACATCTCAATTTATAATTTGCGAAAGAATCTCTCAATGCATTTAAACTTTAACATTGTCCTAACCACTGCCTGTTTATAAATTGTATCTTAGAATTGGGACACAGCCCTTTTAGATGTTAGTATTAAAAAATAAAAAAGGTTTATATTTGTTTTTAAACTAAGTGCATTTGTTAAGGCTAAATACAAATAAAATTCAAAACAAGGTTTTAGTTTTAGTGGGTTGGTTCTCATTCTAGTTTTGCACTTTCATTTACTTCAATGTGATATCAGTATGGGGTCTGTTTACTGCTGCTTTACTCTTTTCATATTTATGACAAGTGAAAGCTGGAGTGTAATTTACCTGAGTGAATTACTGTTTTATAACAAACAACATGTTTAAATATAGAGATTTTGAACCAGCATTTTGAAAACCAAAGTCTGAGATCTATTAAAAATTAATTACTGCTTCATTTTCACTACTTGAATATTAATATGTGTGTGTATTTTTTTTCTTTTGAAATGTAAAGACAAATATCACAATACAGGGAAAGAATTATATTGACCATTTATGCATAGTTAAGGTAAACAGGTTTAAATTTGTGAATAAAAGGGATTCAGAGGCATGGGCTCTTAAAATATTCCAAAAATATTATTTCAGTACTTGTGGCTTTTGTGTTCTAGGAAGATGTGGATAGGATGAAAGTCAAGATAGCCAGTTAGAAGAAAATGACAGTAATCAAAATGATAGAAATAATTAGAAAGATTAAAGGTCTGATGGAAGTTGAGTAAAGAAACTGCTGATTTTTGAAATGTCACATGATTTGGGTGTGTACTCCATGTAAGTTTCAGATATCGGTAGCCTCTTCATCCTTCTGTATGAGCTTAAATCATAGGAAAAAGTAGGGTTTATACAAAGAAAAAGAAAGAAGAAAAAGTTTGAAAGTTTTAATCTAATTTCTCTTTTAACTTCAGTTTATATCTGAAGAGCGATAGGGAAATCAGGACTTTAACTCCAAGTAGACTTAGATATAAATAATTAGGTTTTTCTTTATATGATTAGAGCCTCAAAAGAAACATCGAGAAGACATGTTGTAATCAGGTTGATGTTCAAAAAGGAGAAAAAGGTTGCAAGCAAAATTATTTGGGAAAGGTTAGGCAAGAAGGCAAATCTTTAAAAAAGAATGTCCAAGACTAGAAAGCTATTTAACTTAAAAAAAAAATATGTTTCTGCCTTAGGTGGATAAAAAGTGCATTGTTGTGATTGGAAATTTTTGATAGGATTAAAAAAGTTCCAGAATTGTTTTTCTTCCTCCTCACAAGAATGTCCTAGCCGTACAAACAAGACATCTGTCATGGTTCTTAAGTATACCAACTTACATTAAATGGCTGTGACACATGTACACGTGTGTTTAAAACACGTAAACTACTACCTGTCTATCTTTCTAGCTGTAATCTATAGCTGGAGTTCTTTCTGGTTTTTCTGTTGTAAACAGAAGAAACAAACAACAAATCATGATATGAAGATTGTTGTCTTACAGTTTTATCTTGCACTGTATGGTTTAGCTGCCTTAAAGCACCTGCCTTCCCCCTGTAATTTCTTCTGGAGTAAACTGTGGCTTTTTACGAGGTCTCACATGCTTTGCAGAGTATAGTATCTTGTCTGACAACTTGACTTCAGGTTTCTCACTGGTATTGAGGAAACGTAGCTTGAATCAATTGTATACCTGTTGTGGGGTATGTCTTGGGGTATGCTGGAAAGCTGTGGGAGATTGGAATGAAAAAGATCCTTTACTGATTTTCGTCTTCATTTGAGTGCAGGCATAGGACAATTTGTTTTAACATTTCTTACTGCTCTATAGGCATAGGACAATTTGTTTTAACATTTCTTACTGCTCTATAGAAACACACAGTATATGTCATGATGTACTTAATTCTTTTACAGCACAAGAAGTCTGACTGCATTGATTAGTGCATTCGGCTGAGACTTCAATATTCCTTTTTCAGCAGTTTGCAGCATATAAAAGTCATTATCATGAGATAAAGATGTATATAGACATTGAACTTTTGACAAAGGAAATGGACAGTCTTTCTTTTTCCCACTTTTACAGAGATTCTGAAGCTAATCAGGTTGAACAGAAGCTACAAGACAAGAATTTGTTGAGAGGGAATTGGTCAGGACAAGAAGGATTATTTAAATAGGAAGTATGCACAATAATTAAATGCATGGATGCCTGCTTACAGGCACAAGATGTGTGATTTCATGAGGGAAAAACCTCTTCCCTTTATTTCTTGTACTGTCCTAACCTCCAAATGTCATCCAAAATTCATATGTACAGTTGTTTTATGATTAATGTTCTTTGAGTGTTACAAAATCCTAATAAGCTTTTGTGGACCCTGATGCTTATTCCTCAATAAAACATACAATCAGCTTTTATGAGCCTTGTTTATAAGCTAACATATAGAGCTTTTTTCTTACAACCAGAAGTTCAAAAGTATGAATCCAACAGATGTAATTATGTGTTTTGCACTATGAGATATAAACATTTTAAAGTATGGTTAGGGTACAAGAAATTAAAGAATAAACACTGTTTTTTAAGAATTGTTTGGGGGACATAGAAGGTAGTACATCATGTATATGATGTATATGATATATATCATGTATATAAGTTATACTTATTTGCTACAAGAAGTAGTCCCAGCTGTTACATCTAAACAACAGTGAAAACAAAACAGTGATATAAAGGAAAAAAAATGATACAATCATTTTGGCTAAAAGTTATTCAAAGCAATTTGAAGAGTACAAAACTGACATTCAGAACCTTTAACTGACAATACTAACATAATAATAGCACTTATAAGCTTTGAGTATCCCATACTTCATTTGTTAGTTTCTGTGCTAAAGCAATAGATATGCTGATAGCCAAGAAAGTATTGACACAGACATCTAACAACTCATCCATTTTAACATTTTACATTCATGGAAGGTGACAATATGATAGCAAAAATGGTAAGCTGTTAAGACAAATTAAAAAAAAAAAAGGAAAATTTAAAAAGCGAACTTCAAAAATATATCAGTTGCTACCCTACAGAGGGACGTTACCAGTATTTCGCTTTGCACTGTCACTTTCATTTGTGGCTAAATTTGTGATCTTTTATAAAGTTTTTTTCCCAATAAGACACAAAATGCATTAAGAAAAATCACAAAGGGTGTTATCTAGGAAAGTATGTCTCAGTCTTCAATTCTAGGACTTAGGATATGTTGCTACCCCTCTTTGTCACTTTCTGTGTAATCCTAGCAGTGCTGTTTACTAATTGCTTGAAAGTCGCTTAAAGTAATTAAACTGAAAACGTCTTGTATTTGCAAGTCTATGATGATTTACAACTATAAACGTACAACTTAAACTTCTTTAATCTGTATGAAACTGTATTGTAATCAGGTCCAATGCAATGGTAATATGATGAGAGTGGAGAGTGGGTATCTATTCAGAGCCTACAGTCATACAGTACAGCTGAACTAGTTCAGTATGTGGTGGTTATCATAAATTATGTGTCATTCTGGAAATGTACATTTACATCTCTGGGTTTTCTGCCTAAGTATATATGGCTGCTCAGCAGATATAATCCAGTGTCATTCATACATATGTTGCCTGCTGTTGTAAAATTAAGCTTGGTGTTGTAAGTCTTACATAGGACTATCTCTCAGACTTATAACTATTAGATATGCCTGTTTTATTGACAAAGGTGTCAAAGTTAGGAAGTAGAAAATACAAATGGAGGAGACAAAGAGAAGGAATGACAATGTGTTTCATCACGCAAGCATGTGTAATTTTGAAAAACTTTGAAGACATTACTTTTAATGAAATAGTCAGCTGTAGTAATTGATTAAGCAGTCTATAAACATGCAAAAGTTCTTGCCTTTTCAGTTCTGCAGACATTCTGGAGCTTGCAAGTTCTCAATCTTTAAATAATTAAGAATTTATATCTGAGTCTATGTTGGATCAGCAATTTATTAGTAACTAGTTTACATGTAGTATATAGAAAAAGCGCAGTATATGTTACTCTGCACAACTCTGAAAATGTGCTCTTACATACATTTCTTTTTCATACACATTTCTTTTACTGAGTTTTATAAAACAACATTTCTCTAACCTCATTTTTCCCATTAACAAGTTAATCCACTGTTGCATGCCAGAAATCTTATTAATATTCCATTGTCTTATTATTAACTTTTCAGCTGCTAAAACATCTCTGTTTGCTTTCTGGTAGCTCAAAGCATCTCATCAATATGGTCCCTAAGCCAACCAGAGAGCAGAAAGTCAATAATGCTGCCAAGTCTCTCATTTCCTTGTAACACCAATTTGAAAATCCCACTAATGTCAATCAGAGACTCTAACATAAAATAATTGTTGGAATTTAGTCTTGTCACAGGATCGACAACCGTGTCTCACCTCAACATTTATGTTTTATATTTTGCTATTTATCTAGTAGCAGATTACCATATACTGTGACAATAGAAGTGATTTCATTGATGTCATGTCTGAAGATGCATCATTTGCAAACCTGTACACCCCCATGTGTTAATCTCACAGAAGATAAAGCACAAGAAGAAAATAAATTTATCCAAAGAAAACAAAAGGTAAATCAAGATGGGGCACAAGAATTACTGTCTCTGCTACATTGTATAGAGTAAATGTTAGTTGCAATATCCCATGAGACTAAGAAAATAATCTAGATTTACACAAATGTTCTTGTTATTTATTTTATTTTGATAACACTGGAAGTCTTATCCAACAATAAAAATAATTTTTAAAAAATTAAAAATGAGACTTAATGGGGCTTGTTACACTTGCTATATAACAACAGAAATGTCACTACCTATGTCAAACTTACGTGTTTCAAGAGCAGAACTCTGCTGCCATATTTAAAAATGCTCCAAAATTTTTCACTGATTTTCTTTTGGAAATATATGCTTCTAGACTGCTGGAGGTGCTTTCATGCAGAACCTAGTAGATGAAACTCTTCTGGCCTTTAAAATCTATGCACCAGTGAAAGGCTTTGAGACAAAAGAACTCTAAAGCTTTTGCAACTCAAGTAGATATTGAAAAATTAAAAAAGACTAAAACTCCGAATAAAGTGAATGGAAGGGTTGTTATGGGGCTTGTTTTATTCCTGTAGCATATGAACTTCCATTTTGTTTAGTCCTTTGAGAGTTTTTGCTTTTATTTTATGCACTATCATGGCTATCATGGATTACAGTTTACTTTTACCAATTATCTAATCAGTTCTACTCATCTTTCTGTTGCCTTTTATACCCGCTTTAATAAGTGTTCACTTGGAGAAACTGCCAGGAGTAAACCATTGCTTTTATTAACATTCTTAATATAACAATAGAAAATTTCAGTTGCAGTCTTCTTCACACTTCTATCATGTGATAAATCAATTGAAAGAAAGACGTTAAACATTAGCAAATTGTCCTGCACCTATGGAAATAAACCAGAAAGTTTACATCATATTTTTTTCATGTCAGTCATGGAAATGTACTGTAATACATTACTTCTGGATGTATTTGGATATCTCTGTTGATCTACACTCCAAGGAAACTATTCTGCTTTATGTTGGAGAACTTGATATCTTTTTGTCATGTTTTGCTGCCTTTTTCTGAAGCTTATGGAATGGAAAAATCTTCTATCAATTGCTTAAATCCAAAGCTCCAAGTACAGATATTTTAATATTTGATTTTATTTAGAAAAAGGATTCAAGTGTCCATAAGACTACTTAATTTAAAAACACAACATTAATTTTCAGGCACCATCATCATACTACTGTTTGTCAGTGTAAGTTAGCATCAACAAACCAAGGAACTCAGAACTTGTAACCAGGAAAAACCTTACTGTTTTGTTTTTAACGTTGAAGGAAATGTATGTTTCCCTGGAGCATGCAAACAATTATGTCATGCATATACATGTGTACATATATATATTTTTATACCTACAAATATGTGTATATATATATATATATATACATATGTGAAAATTATAGGCATGTATTATACCCATATAATATACATGTATGGTTATATATGTATTTTTAAAGTGAGTGTGCATGCTTTTTCCTTTATTATTAGCATAAAAAGCTTGTTTGCTGTGAATCTTGTTTGCCTGCATTCTGCTTTCCAAGACGAAAATTTTTGCCTCCAAGAGTAGGCATTTGTTACTAATTATATTTGAAAGAGTTAGCTACTGAGCTCAGAACAGGGGAGAGACAAGAGGGAAAGGATATAGGGAGTGTGGGAAGGAGTTTGCTT
Organism: Pseudopipra pipra; assembly: GCF_036250125.1. NCBI lineage: Eukaryota > Metazoa > Chordata > Aves > Passeriformes > Pipridae > Pseudopipra > Pseudopipra pipra. The sequence continues at coordinate 26,629,637 of NC_087549.1, read as the reverse complement.
TTCTTTGACTCAGAGAATCAAAATCTGATAGCCGTTTTTCCTTGCTTTTACCTACCAAAAGACAATGAGAATCAGAATTAGTCCTTCCTGATTCAGACTGAATTGTATTCACAGAGGGCATGCATTACAGAGGTCGGAAAACTTCACAGGTGAAGTCCTCCTAATCATCTCTCCTAAAGTGTCTTTGTTGATCTCAGTTGTGATACACCTGGTTTAGAAAATGACAAAATCAGGTGGATTACCCTAAAGAGTGTAGAGTTTTTAAAACAATGCCAACATTTTCAGCCTCACCTAGATGCCTACTTACTAGTTCAAATCTTGAAATGCAGACGTGGAATATATTTCTACTTACTTTGCCAAGCAAGTCTTTCCTTGTATGCTGCATTCCCATTATGAACTGTTCAAAGTTGTGGATGAAATACTCCGAGAGGTAGACTCACACTGCAAATCCATATAATTTCTTTTTTTCTGGAGAAGAAAACAAGTTTTGAGGGACAAAGCTCTGGATCTTCACTTCAGTGATAAAAAAATAATTTTAATAAAAATATATTTAGATAAAATTGTAAAGGCTACTTGACTATGAAAAGTGTTTCAAAGTCTCAGACACTGAAATTTAAATGGAACAGTGATTTATTTACAAACAAGGCTGTGCTATTTTTGCATCCTCCTCATGTGGATAAGATTTGAGTAATATAACTCACATTGAATACATGACAAAAGAAACATTCAAAGCTGTTTTAGGGTTTGCTGCATTAGCATAATTATATTTTTCCAATCATATTAAAAATGCTAACATCTTCAAAACAATGCATCCAGCTTTCTACCAATTTTCCACTTATATCCAATTAGCCAGAAGCAGTGTTTTGCACTGCAATGCTTATTTAAAAGGTTCATGAAAATACATTAATTTTACTGGATAAGCTGGAATTTGAGTATCTTGCTTTCAGTGGAGAAACTTTTCTAACATTAAAAATAGATTATTCTAAGGTGATGTTCCCATTGTTTTTTAAAGAAATTGTCAGTCTTGAAAGAAAAGATGTGGCATATAAAATAAAGCAGTTTGTTTGGCTTTGTTTCAAAAAGATTGAAGTTGTGTATAACATCTAGGAACAAGTAGGAAATCTATTGTTCACTCAGTATTTTATACTGAGTGCAGTGCTATTCAATATTTTGTTTTCAAGGCAAAACATATTTTCTCACAGGTTTCTTTACAAATACATTTCATCAATTTACCAATGTCGTCTTCAGAGTTTTTAGTAATATCTGATTTGTTCATGTTTGGGCTGGTTGGAAATAGCCATCTCATTTAGAGACAGTTTAATCTCTAGAGTCAGATCAGTACTCCAAGAGACCTTTGTATAACTAAAGCACAAATATAAGCATTGCACTGTTCTTTAATTCCATACTGTATTGCTATGTACACAACCCACATTCATAGTAAATACCACTTTTGTGGTATTTTGGTTTTAAGTAAAAATGTTGCATATTTGTAATTCAATTGTGGTATCATATATATAAATCAATTGTGGTGTGATGATAAGAGAGACAGTTTTCTGAAAGGACGTTTTAGAAACTGCCACTGAAAGCACCATATTTTAAAAGAGTGGAAAGAGGTATTATTAGTAGTATGCTAATTTATGAGAGGGCAATAAAAACATTATGTGTATTATTCACTTAATAACTCATCATGATATCTTCCTGGAAAGACCTAACCATAGAAATCTTTGCTCAGATGACACTGAAGGGTAGGCTTTTAGGAGATGGTTATTAAAAATAATTTCAAATAATAGTTTCAAATAATTGCTTTATATTTTCTGCATGGAGAACACCAAAGAAGACTACAATGTAGTACATGGTTATAACAGTATCTGTTTGAAATTTTTTTAAAGTTGCAGAACAGCTGAACATAAGCTCCTTATCCTATTTGAAGCGACTCCTATTTTGAGAGTTGGGATGTCTTTAGAATTCTAGGGTGTGTTATTTCTCAAAAAAGGTACCTGAGGAACACACCATTGCTGAGGGAAAGACTGAGCTCAAAGGTGACTCCCTCACTGGAGAGGTCTCAGATGATTGGAATTTCACGCTCATCCACAAAAAGGGCTGCAAGAAGGACTCAGGGAAATTACAGGCCTGTCAGCCTGACCTCAGTGCCTGGCAAGGTTATGAAGCAGATCATCCTCAGTGTAATCACACAACTCCTACAGGATGGACAAAGGATCAGATCCAGCCAGCATGGGTTTAGGAAGGGCAGGTCCTGTCTGACCAACCTGATCTCCTTTTATGATCAAGTGACCCACCTGGTGGATGAGGGGAAGGCTGTGAATGTGGTCTACCTGGACTTCAGCAAAGCCTTTGACACAATCTCCCACAGCATACTCCTGGGAAAGCTGGCAGCCCACAGCTTGGACAGGGACACTCTCTGATGGATTAGGAACTGACTGGAGGGCTGGGCCCAGAGACTGGTGGTGAATGGTGCTGCATCCAGTTGGCGGCTGGTCATTAGTGATGTCCCCCAGGGATCAGCGTTGGGTCCAGTTCTGTTTAATATCTTTATCGATGACCTGAATGAGGGGATCAAGTGTACCATTAGCAAATTTGCAGATGACACCAAGTTGGGGGGGAGTGTTGATCTGCTGGAAGGAAGGAGGGCTCTTCAGAGGGACCTGGACAGACTGGAGAGTTGGTCTGATTCCAACGGAATGAAGTTCAACAAGGTCAAGTGCCGAGTCCTGCACACAACAACCCCCTGCAGTGCTATAGGCTGGGGACAGAGCAGCTGGAGAGCAGCCAGGCAGAAAGGGACCTGGGAGTTTGGATTGACAGGAAGCTGAACATGAGCCAGCAGTGTGCCCAGGTGGCCAAGAAGGCCAATGGCATCCTGGCCTGGATCAGGAACAGTGCGGTAGCAGGTCCAGGGAAGTGATTCTTCCCCTGTACTCAGCACTGGTGAGGCCACACCTTGAGTACTGTGTCCAGTTCTGGGTCCCTCAGTTCAGAAAGGATATTGAGGTGCTGGAGCAGGTCCAGAGAAGAGCAACAAGGCTGGTGAAGGGACTTGATCACAAGTCCTATGAGGAGAGGCTGAGGGAGCTGGGGTTGTTTAGCCTGGAGAAGAGGAGGCTCAGGGGAGACTTCATCACTCTCTCCAACTACCTGAAAGGAGGTTGTAGCCAGGTGGGCATCAGTCTCTTCTTCCAGGCAACCAGCAGTAGGACAAGAGGGCATGATCTTAAGCTGTGCCAGGGAAGGTTTAGGTTGGGTATTAGGAAGAAATTCTTTGCAGACACTGGAATGGACTGCCCAGGGAGGTGGTGAATTCTCCGTCCCTGGAGGTTTTTAAGATGAGACTGGATGTGGCACTTAGTGCCACAGTGTTGGATCAAGGGTTGGACTTGGTGATCTCAGAGGTCTTTTCCAACCCGGTTGATTCTATGATTCTATGATAAACTCTTCACTACTTTTGTTCCTGGTGTCTCTGATGAATAGTAATCACTGTAGAACTATCTCCTGGCTTGGGATTTGTTTTACCTTTTGTCAAAGTAAAAAGACAAAAAAGCCTGTTTGCACTGATTAACAATTAAAAAAGCTGTGGAGAAAAAACATCAAACACCACTAATTTCTCTTACAACAGAAACCACCCTCATTGCCCAATTCTAGAATTAATAAATTACTATATCATGTCTTTTTTTCAATTTCTAATTTCATATTCCCATGGAATTGCAAGATTATTTTTTTCTTGAGTCTTAAGAAGGGTTAAGTTTATTATCATTTTTTAAAAACCTGCAGTCTATTGGTCCAACCCGTCTGTCCTGCATCAGGCTGTGTTTATGGGATTTTGCACGGTTGTGTCCAATAGCCTTTTTATCCCAGTTTGAGCACAGTCATGTAACTGACAATGAAAATTAAAACCTTCAAGGTTTCAACAGTAAAGAGCTGTTTTGTTTTAAAATATGAAATAGTAATTTTTTAAAAATACACATATCTCAAAAAGGTAGTATGAATTCTGCCAGAAATTCTTCCAAAATAATGACCTTTAAATAATCTACGAGACCACAGTCAATCTCCTCTGTTGACAAGGCCTTGAGGGCTTTTCTTGATAGGATTCCACTTCAAAGCAGGCAGCCTGAGTTGCACATAAAGAGAGCTTACAGTCTTTTAGCTTACAGTGCAATTTGTCTTTAAATTGCTCAGCTCTGTATTGAACTTTTACTAAATTTCTGCTCTAGTTACTTCAAGTGTAGCAGTCATCACATCAGAGGTGCCATATAAACAACATTGTAGGCAGTTATCACAGAACAGCAGTTAATGAGATACTGTGCCAATCAAATAGGTGTCAATACTGGAAATATAAATTAGCCAAAACAAGCAGTCTAAAAATTTGGTTTTGTATAAATAAGGAAGAGGTAGGAAAAGGGGGAGAAGCAGGAGTACTTATGTCATGCAACATCTTCTGAGATGTCAGGAAGGATCTAGATCATGTTATTTCTTTGGTTGATTCCAGGTATATTTTAAACATAAATTAACATAGTTTCTGAAAAGAACTCGGGTTCATTTTTGTACATATTGAATTTAGAAAATCTCTCTCAGCTCTGCTTAAACTGCTTGTAAGAACTACAATTTTTACATTTTTGAGGATGCAGAAGAAGCTTGGAGCTGAAGCAATCCCTTCCACAAGCCATAAGCTAGGGCTCCCTACCAAAAAACTGCATAAAAAAGCAGCAATTTTCCGAAAGCCAGTCCTGTGTTCAGGAAAGTGGCTCCTTTTGCTATGCTGAGGCCATATAGTGATTCTGTGTAAACATAGAAAATGTAGTAGTTGGAGGAGTGAGCCTTTCTTTCTTCACTCTGTTGCCAGACAGCTAGCCAAGTCATTAAATCTGTGGAATGGCTAAGACTAAATTTTAGAGAATAATGTTTAAAATAAACTAGAAAAAAAAATTCAATTATTTAATGTCAATAAAACAGATCTTGTAAGAACCGTACAATTTTCGAAGACAAAATTACTGAATCAAAATTTCTCTTTAGAAGAGCATCTTGAGATGAACATTTGAGGATATTCTCTTTGGAGAAACCCTCTAGCTGTCACCCTGACCTACATTTAAAATGCATGGACAATCTTAGTGCCTCTGGGGACTAATGTAGAGGAAAGATTATGCAATGTGAATTGTCAAATTGAGCCAAGGGTACATTCTCATTCACATATGCATTTATACCCAAGTGACAATAATTTAATACAATAATATTTATATGGTACCAAGACTATTAAATGAATATAATATTTAATAACACTATTAAATGAATCTATAATAATAAATATTTCCACTTAGCTTTTTTAAATGCCTGTATATGTCTTACAAGATTAGGGTAGTTTAGATGTTTTCTCTGTCCTACATACATTGTTTAGGTGTTATTCAGCTTAATACATGCTATCTTGCTGTTTCACTTGGTCGTCTATTTGACAAACTATTACAAAACACAGGAAGTCTCCTGATTTCAACTAAATGGGATCCCAGTTACAAAAGCCCTAGATAATTAGGGGGTACTTTCATCACTCTGCACTGCAGTATTCACTGATGTGACCACTGATCTCTAACAACAACTAAAGGAAATGAGAAATAAAAGGAACAAATAGCTATATGTTAGTAGAACACCTTTTGCTAATAAAAATGGAATTCTGAGTGGTCCATACAGATGGACTTAATACATTAATTATGGAGGGTTTTTAAAAAATGTTGCTCTTATTTTCTTTAAATAATTCTTTTAACTAGCTGGTTATTTGCTCTATAATAGTCACTACTGGTATTTGTGGAGAAAAAAAGACAGGGATGTTTTCAACCTCAGCTGCTGAGTTTCAGCATTTATTGTTCAGTAAGAGGTGCTGTTCACCTGCATGGGAGAGAAACTAATGTATCTCTGTGATATTAATAAACCATTCTAGAATTTTTTCAAACACTTCTAGAAAGAATAAAGTCAGACCTTACTAAGTCACTTACTCTCTCACTCACATCTCCCCCAGACCTAAAGCTTTCTCTTTTATTCAAAGGAAGGAATCTTTTGTGCATCTACTCTTCTTTGGGAAGCATTTTAAGTAATAGAAAACTATCTTATGAAAAATGATGTGGTTCAGACATTGACATATGAGTCTTAAACATTCCTGTTTGTATCCCCATCCCAGTCATCTCTGTACTACTTCAAGATGTTGTCTAAACTAACTGAGGAAATGATGAGAAGGGCAACATCTTTTCTCATGAGAGTTATTGCAAAAATTTTATGCCAGGAATATAATGAGGAAATCTTTTACACAGCAGTGTAAATAAAAAGAAGTGAATACTGTTCCTTACGTTCTTCCAAGAAGGCTGAGATCTCTCTACCAAACCTTCCCTGAGTCAGCAGGGTGAGGAAACCCCATCCACCTCCACCTTTTTCACTCTGTATTACACTTGCATACCATAGCTGATTTTACTAATGAATGCTTTTGGAAGGCAGAGTCTTGGGAAGTTGTGCTATATGTTTTCACTTCTAAGAGACAGCAGGTGCTCTGGGCAGTATCACTCATATTCGACCTCTCATCACCTCCCTTTAGCCCCTATATCCAAAAATAATACCTTCAAATGTCAGCATTTCAGACACAGACATTTTAAAGTTGTGTGATGAACAGGAGTGAATGGAGTTTTTTCCAGATCCATAGATCTATTTTGAGGAAGAGGCAAATGTGGGAGGAAAGAGAGGGCTATTACTGTGGTAACACCTTTTCCGTTGGAATGTTCAGCTTCCTCTTGCTGAAAACTATATGCATGACAGGTTTTTGGGGAAGGAGACTGTACATTTCCTTGCCTTCCACTTACATAGGGAACATTCTATCAGATGATGGAGAAAAAGACATATTTACTCAGTGGTAATGTAAAATCCAGCCACATATCAGACTTTCTGAAGAGTATTTGTATTTTTTGCTTTTACACCAGAACCAAAATTACTGGCATATTAATCATTTCAACCAAGTAAATAACAAGACCCCACTTGGAACACCTCACCTAATTCTGGCATCCCCAGCACAAGAAGAGTTTCAGCCTGTTGGAGGAGGTCTGGAGGAGGTCTACAAAAATGGTCAGCACTGGAGCACATCTCCTGTGAGAAAGGCTAAGAGACGGGTTTAGCCTGGAGAATGAAAGACTCCAAGGCGACCTTATTATGTCCTTTCAGGGTTTAAACAGGTCTTAAAAGAGAGATGGAGAGAGATGTTTTACCAAGGCTTGTGGTGACAGGGCAGGGGCAATGGTTTTAAACTCTAAGAGAGTAGATTTAGATTAGACATAAGGAAGAAATTTGTTATTATAAGGCTGGTGAGACACTGGGCCATGTTGCCCAGAGGAGTTGTGGATGTCCCTCTGTTGGAAGAGGTATCAAACCGTGTTGTTTATCTGGGGTTTACAAAGCCTTAACCCAAAGCTCTTCCAATTTAAATTCCTTAGAGAATCCATCAACAAGGACGGATTTCATACATTGCTTATTTCACCATGTTTAGTCCTATACATCTGTTTGTTAACACTACAATTGTTTTAGAAGAAAAGATTTAGAAATCCATCGAGTTTGAATTTCTGCTAGTGAACCCAGAACAGACAATCCTGCATAGAAATTTAAGTTTTAAAAAAAAATAAATTTTCATTTCTGTATTTGCTTATTTTAGAACCTGGTTTAACCATTAAAATACAATATTTGTATATGTCCACAAGGGCCTGCAAACTCTATTTTATCTCTCTGCCTGTTATTATGAATTTTAACTACTGATCTTAAACATGGAGTTTGAATTAAGGAACTCTTTTTCTTCCTCCAAATATTTTAATTGGTTGTGTAAATTTAACTCTGAATATTTGTGTAAACCTGAAGTTTTTGCTTCAGTTTTTCTTGTGAAACCCACCCACTTCAAATATGCCAGCACAAATATGCTCAATACCCCTGGGAACCAAGAACCAGCACCGCTCTCTGCTCCACCAATTCTCCTTTCCTCATTTTTTCCCACAAAACAACAAATATTTACAGTGAAGAGGAAAGGTTGCAACATCAGAAACAAGCACTGCACAACACATATTTCTTTCTGTGGAAGACCCAGCAACACTCACAGTGTTTTCTGTGCTCTCAGTAACTGTCTCACACACTTCCACGAGAGTACACAGCAGTCAGTACACTTTAAAGTGCAAACTGTGAGTCTTCTTTCATTAGGTGAGCATCTGTGACTGTTATTTTTAAATACACTGCCTTTTTAAATCCACCTGTTGTGGCTCTGAGGATGAATGATGCAATTTGAAACATGAGTCTGCACACTATACAATCCAATACAGGAGCCTGTGAAAACAGGAGTAGTACAAAAAGATATTTTCTCATTACTAGAGAACTAAATCAAATACTCTGTTTCAGGAATAACACCAAAATATATGAATATGTCTAACAATCTTTCTAAATCAGATTTTCTATTCTTGTTTAAATAATTAAAAAAAAACCAGTAAACTGGATGCTCTAGTATCACCCTAAATAACTTTTAACTATTTTAGATAATCATCATTTTTTTTTAAATTGATTCTTCACAGACTTTTATTTAAAAACTTGGAAATGTAGTCAAAAGTCAGTAACCCTGATCAGAGTGGGTCATGATGAGAAAAAGAAGATATGGATATTGCAGTCAGATGACTAACCTGGTAGCTAATATTATTTGAGGAAACAATATTCTGATATTATGAGAAAAAGAAGACAACGCCGATGAAATAAAAATAATTTGGATAGAAGAAGAGATTTGCTGCACAAGATTAAAAAAAAGACACTGAAAGAGCAATGTTTAATAGGAGAAATTGTCTTTGCATTATTTTTTTAAAATATAATATATTTTTTCTAATATCCTCAACCATTTGACATCGTATTTGAATTATTCTTATTATTGGCTCTTCTAAATTCCAATATGCCTTTTTTAATGGAAATAAACTCATTAAAAGATTTTTTAATTAAATTTTAATTTGAAAGTCACCTTTAACATAATCTTTCCAAGTTTTTATAGCATCTATCAGTCTACTTATATATGAAAAATATTATCTCCACCTTTGCACTTATAGTGTACATATAGACATAATAAATCCCATATATTTTGAGAAGTTGAAAAAGTTCCCATTTGAAGGTAAAACATTATACTATTTCCTAATGTAAAACTTCTGGAGCATGCATACTGATTCTATTGAATCTCTAATAAAACAATCTACATTCATCTTTTTATTGGGTTTCAACTATTCAGCATTCAAAACTTTGGTAATCACTTCCAAATGAATTCTCCAAAACTCAACATACTTTCTCACAGAAAGTCTTCTATTGAGTCAAGATAACTTTATCCATTGAAATAAATATGTCAAGAAAAGTGTGTAAGAATCATTGCTAGCCACGTGCTCTAATAACAGAAAATGTTTTCTTCTCATTTTTCTGTTTGGTCCTGGGTGTGTTTTAAGCTAAGATACATTATGAGCACATAGGCATTATAAACAAGCATAATTTAAGCATTAAAAAGTTGTCTAGTGGAATCTAAAATAAATATACATTTCTTCTTTTCTATTGTCCCGAGGTGTACTTTCCTTCATCTTGCATGCCTCTATCAACCTTAAGATTTTTTTTTTTTAAATAGAGAATGTGAAAGCATCTTGAACACAGTCACAGTTTGTTGTCTCACCATGGTCAAATTCTTCACTTTTTCAGCTTTACTTCAGGATCTCAGAAAGCCTCCATTGCTATTTTCTCTTCCACAGCATTTCTTTTTTTTTTTTTTTGAGGGGGGGAGGGAGCGTGTCAGGGGTTGGGAGGGGGCAGAGGTAGAGGGGGGAAAGCTCCAAGAGCTTCCATTCGTCATTCCATTAATTCTACTCTCATTGCGCAGCTTTGAAACCTTTCTTCTGCCACCTTCTGTGCAGTTCAGTTTGCCTCCAGGACTGTACCACACAAAAATTCCCTTTGCCATGTGACAAATGAATACAATAAACAAATGTCTTAAGGGATAGCTTGTTTCTGACTTAACGTTCTCCAAATAATGAAATTCAGTTGATTTTTGTGTTTGAGTGATAAAAAAACTTTGTAAATTACTGTTCAGCCAACTTTAGGTTGGCTGGAGAAAAAAACTGTCACATGCCCTTCTGTCAAAAATTCAGTTATAGGTGTATATATATATTCACATATATATATATGTCAAATCTAATCTCTTGCTCAATCAGTCACGTCAGACTCGTCTTTAGTCAAATTATTTGCAAACAACACATTAAAATTGACGGTGAAACGTAAACATGCCTATTACCTACTATTGCTCCCCTTTTTCACTCAGGAGTTTCTTATGTATCTCCAAATTGGCTTACATCTTTAAATGCGGCCATTTTCTCATTTCTTTCTCTGGCATCTCATGATTCATCCCAGACTCCCTGCTTTCTTTGGGACTGGGAGCAGATCATTGTCCTAATTATGTACCTCAAGCCAGCCCATGTTCCAAATGTTACACCTGGCTGTTGGTCTAAAAACTGGAAACCTGATTGCTAAAATTGTAAACCTCTGAACTTCTGGGTATTAGGATGACATAATATGATATCTATTTCATAGTAAAACATCAAAACCTGCGTTAATCTTGAGACATCAACCTGTTTGTGTAGGCTGAAAATATTTTTTGGCTTGTATTTGAATCAGGGATCTCTGAAAAGTGTAATAGACTTTGCTTTTTTTCCCCTTACTTTCCCCACCCCACTCCCCTAAGCATCCCCCAATGCCCCATTAAATATACTAGAACTCCTTCCTATACAGTCAGGATTTAGTTTCAAAAATTAAAAAGTATGTTCATGGATAATGTCTTGAACAAAAAGCATGTATTGCTAAACATTACATCATAAGCAGTGAACGGCATTTCTTTTTTCACAATGTGAAGTACTGTGGAAGAAGAACAAAAAAATGAAGTTAAGGCAGGGTTTGAAAATAAGTCAAAGATATCCATGTGACAGCATTTAAAGAATTTTGATACAATAATCTTTTCAATGGATAGTTATTTACCTAAGTCATTTACTCATTAGCTTTTCCATTTCCTCTATTCCCTTGTTTTCTTGGAGAAAAAAAACTACATCCTTCTTGGCTTTCTTATATTCTCCGGTGCTTTGTTTCCTTGGAAACAATATCCATGAACATTCTCCATTTTCTCCTTTGTTGCCATTTTCTCGATACAGTGAGTACACCAAACACTTCTGCATTGTAATGTACCAGAGAACTAAGAAAAGGCTACAAAACAGAAAATCAGAACCTTTGTTAATCATACAAGCCTTATTTAAAAATGAAAAACAACAAAAAACAGTAAACACTACCATATTTAATGTTTTCATGTAAGATGTACAGTCAGGAAAGCATGTATGTGGGTAGAGGGGCAGATAACCCCTGTGCATATACCTGTATTTAACAGGTCACTAGATTTCAGATAACATTGATGTTCCACACTGACACAGCTGAAATGGTTTTTCTGTTACTGGTGGCAATAAAAGAGAATTGCATCCTACATGAAACATTATGCATGTGGTTGAAACTATATCTGCATGAACTACTTGAAAATAAGTTCTGCTGGCTAAGAATAAGAATCTTGTTTTAGCGATTAGTAAATGTCTTTTGGGAACATTTTACTCCTTTCCTTTCATCAGGCTGACATATAAGGTTGGATTTTTCTGCCCAAATTGAGATTTTTAACTTTGAATTGTTTAAGTCTGATCTGGTAACACGCTTAAAATCACAGGCAGGAAGAAGACAGTTGCAGAAGGTGACTGATTTTGACCTAAAATGCATAACTAACATGAACCAAGTTGGACCTTCTGGATTTCTTCATTTATTTCTATTGACTGAAAAAGGAACAAGGATAAATGTAGTCATAATTGGATATTAGAAAAAGGTTCTTCACCCAGAGGCGGCTTGGGTATGGGAACAGGCTCCCAGGGAAGTGGTCACAGCACCAATCCTGACAGAGTTCAAGAAGCATTTGGACAGTGCTCTCGGGCACAAGGTATGATTCTTGGGGATGGGCCTGTATCCCTGTGGGTCACTTCCAACTCAGCATATTCCGTGATTCTGTGATATGATTTTAGATATTTGATATTTAGATAAGTGAGATGGAGCATATTCATACCCTCTGAAGTACACATATACTTTATTTTATTCTATTTATATGTTCTACTTACATCTCATACACCCTTTCCACATTTTTTCAAGAAATGAATGTATTGAAAATTGCCACATCATGCCTCCATCTGGCACGTGACACTGCAAGATATACAGTGATGATTTTCCATGGAATTCCAGAAAAAGAACCTGTTGAAAGCCTGCACTTGGAGCTGGGACCAATAAAGGATCACAGGCAGTACTGAGAGGCCTAAACAAAAACAGTGATTTTGTAATTCTCTCCTTAGCTGCTGCCAGAACCAGAGGAATCTATATTTAGTTATCTTAATTTAAAATTTTCTGTTTGTCTAGATTTTTGCTTTTGTCTATGCATATGCTCACTAATTCTGTCCCATCAGAATCTGATTTGGATTCCACAATGAGGTGGAGGCACTCAATGTAATAGATACTCCCTGAACACAAATGCTTAACAGTAATGGCTGCTACATAACTTATACTTTTATTGCTAATCTTATTTAAGATTGTGGAAGAATGCTGTGGCATCAATGGTACTTTTTGTATAAAAGCACTCATTCAAGAGGTGAAAACACAGGTTCAATATTTTCTAGCATGGCAGAGTTCCAGTCCATATCTTTTCTCCTATCAGCTTATCAGTTCAGCAGAGATATTTATTATTTTTCTTCTGACTGCAGCTATGTCCCTGCACAGACAATTCAAGACTAATTGAATTCCACAGAAAGGGAGAATTATTTCATTGCTATTTCCAATTGCCTATTAGATAGCATCTTTCTGTATTTTGTTTACTGATTGCTTTAACGTGGAAAGAATAAGCATTGCTTGTTTTCCCTCATGCAGGGTGCCACATGGTAGGAAATGCATTTAACCTTTTCATTTGGATAATGAGGCTGGTCAGATGGTCATCATCAACCTGTACAAAGGACCCTGTAATGCATCTTTTAGTGTCATTCAAGTTCATGCAACATGCACTCTTTCTACCCGTGCACTTCTGTGCATCACTAACTCAGATGGCATGTTAGGATGATCATGATTTTACATGTATAATTACAATTTCTCAGATAATAAAAATATTCTTGCAGTCTTGGACTCTGTTGCACTTCACATAAGATATCTACATAGTGTAAAACAGTCCTAGCCCATATTATAAATATTTTAGATATATAAAGTGGAAGAAAACACATGAATATGAGATTTCTCCAAGGAATGAAGACAAGTTTGACAGGTCTGCAGAAAACATGGAAGGACCAGTGGTTAAGACGTTGGGCCTTTTCCTGCTTTTATGCTTTATCCTACTTTCCATCCTTTTATCATCATTTGAGGGAGAGCTGTAATTGTAGTGGCATCCATAATAAGCCCTATATGACGACAGAGCCTTTTAAAATCTCCACATAGTCAGAAATTTTAACCCTGTCTCAAGCTGGCTGTTCTCTTACCTCCTGCTCCAGAATGATTGTTCTTAGCTCCTGACTTTCACATCACAGAATCACAGAGTCACAGTGTATGCTGAGTTCCAAGGGACCCACAAGGATCATTGAGTTCAGCCCTTAGCCCTGCACAGAATCATCCCCAAGAGTCACACCATGTGCCTGAGAGTATCATCCAAATGCTTCTTGAACTCTGTCAGGCTTGCTTCTGTGACCACTTCCCTGGGGAGTCTGTTCTAGTACCCAACCACTCCCTGGGTGAAGAACCTCTTTCTCATATCCAACCTAAACCTCCCCTGACACAACTTCAGGCCATTCCCTTGTGTCACCACAGAGAAGAGATCAGTTCCTGCCCCTCCTGTTTCCCTCACGAGGAAGATGTAACTGCAATGAGGTCTCTCCTCAGTCTCCTCTTCTCCAGGCTGAACAGACCAAGTGCCCTCAGCTGCTCCTCATACAGCTTCCCCTCAAGGCCCTTCAAGTGTTCCACACCTGTCACAGCTGGTGCTTTTGAGTATCCTTTACATCAATCATCTTCCTTTTTGCCTATAAGCAAAGGGAAAAAGAGAAGTCACAGTCCTACCAAAAGCTTACATAGGTGGCATAACCATACCTTGTTCCCAGATGACTTGGTCTTTCAGACACTGACCGTGCCCTGTGCCTGTAAAGTAATAAATGCAGCAGAGGTGCTTATTGGTAGAAAGAGAAAAATGGAAATTATTTACGGTTCTCTTCTAATAACAGAATTTTATAGAGTTTTCTCACCAAATATGGGACTACAAAGTAAAAAACAGTTATTTAGGAGGCATAAAATCACAGGGGTTAGAAATGGAAAATAAGATGGAAATATTTATTAGATCATCCATTTCTCTCATGTCAGTAAAATATTATACTGTTTAGGACTTTGTCCAGTTCCATATAATTAGGTTTTCACCACATTCCCAGGCTAACTATTCTAAAGATTCATTAAGCTGAATATTGGTGATTGTGTTTTGGTGGTGACTTTTGTTGTTGTTCTGATTGTTTACCTCACATCCCTTTCTAGGTTTATACCTCTTTATTATTGTAGATATCTTCTGACAGGAACATTAGATGTCTATCTGAAGTTTACTGATAAGAGAGTTTCTCTTGTTATCTTTATTGTTTGCATTAGGCATAGTTTGCATAGGTGGCTCTTCTGCTGCTGTAATTACAGCTTTAATTTCAACTTCTGCGACTGTATGCACAGTATTTCTTTGCATAATTTTGCAGCATGCCCATCTGTGTCGCAGATCTGCAGTCATTGCCATATGTAGGACACTTATTTTTGAGATGCCAAGTTCCACAACCCCCATAATTACAACAGAATACAAAATTGTGTCCTGCCCAAACAAAACCCCAACCTACTGTGGGAAGAGTTTAGGTCCCCATAATGCGCATAGGAAAGCGATAGGGGAAGATGGTGTGGATTGTTCCTCCCTTAGGAAAAGGCAAGCGTATTCTTGGGATTCTCTTCCCTCCTGGATGTGAGTGTACTTGGTGGGTAATGTGTAAGGATGGGGAGACCCTCATGTGTCTCGTTGGGGGAATAATAATTTGTGATATGAGTTATATCTTGTAGAAGGTAATATAGCGGGACTGACCTGAACTGACAAAACAGTGAGTTTCACAAGGAACCAGGCAAGTGTAACAATGATCCAAACTGAAGTGATATTGGTGTTTGATATTCAACGATGCCGCTCCTCTGTCCTGAGCACCCATCTTGACTGATAGGGCCCAAGTCATAGCCTGTTTTCATAAACATTAGAAGGAGTGGAGAGAGCCCATGGGACAGGATAATAATAACTATCTGTTAAGGGACAGGGGATAGTACTTAATGGGAAAGTATAAATCTATATATTGGGTATAAGAGTGGTTTAACAGAAAAAATGAAAAGCAGGTGATAATACCTGACAGAAAGAAATCAGGAATGATGAGGTAGTCAAGAAAGATGGGTTTATTTGCTCTTGAGAAGAAAGGTAAGTAACAAGAACAATCATGAGCTTTTTACTCACCATAGAAAAGAGAGAACATTTTGTTTCTTACAGTACAGATAAATCTCATGGCTATATCTGATATGTGATATTGGAATTTTTCACTATCATGAAGCCAAATATCTGCAAACAGGGGCACTGTGACTATCCCGGGAAATACTGAGAACATTTATTAGACCGAGTTAGTCACTGGGAAGGAGTCACACAGGAATAGTGAGGAAGGTGATCTGCTAAAGTGACTGGAGGTAAACTGCTGAAGAGAAGATCTGAGGTAAATTCTAAACTGTTGCACTACCTTTGCATAATCTCTTACACATTTTTGGAGCCAAAATCCTGCTAAGAAGAATTGCCAAGTCTGTCTCACACATGGCCTGCTTTGACAGGTTTCTGTTCTTTAAGGTCTGACCTTCCTTAAGGTTTCCATTTCTAAAAACGGCAGGAACAAACCAAGGACAAAACTTTCTGGTAGCAAAAGGAACAACTGAAAGATAACACATGTATTCAGTTTCTGTTACAGGGGATTGCTCTTGTGCCACAAGTTTTCTCTGAATGTGAATTTCCCAGATATGACTCTGAAAATGAATTTTTGAGAAGAAACTATTCACATTTGGAGCTCCAGTTTACATCTCATTCATTTTACACCTCAAGAATTCTGACTGTATATAACAATGAAAATCCTAATATATTACTCATAATTTTGTCCACATTCCCCTGTCCTCATGAAATATTTGTCTTTTTTATTATTATTTTTAATATTCTCTAAGTATTCTCTAAAAGATTCTTCTAGTCTAATATGACATGGTAGAACCTGCTTGCTTTATAAACGAATTGTCAACAATTCAAATGGGAGTCTTCTGTTGCTATTTTGGTACATAAAATATTTGAATTAATTTTTCACATCTGTTCATTCATCTCTGAAAATCTGTGTTACTACACACTTATACAACAGAAAAAAATAGAGGATATTCTAAAAAAATTAATTTAAACAATACTTTCTAAATTAATTTAAAGAGTCCTTTCTTAGTATATGGAGTAGAAAGACCAATAGATCACAGGTGCTGAGCACACAGATTTTAAATTTACTAGAATTAAGCATTAATCACAATCAACACAAGTTTTAGTGTACCTTTTGGTCTCCCACATTGCACAAAATAAAGCTCAGAAAATTATCTAAATTCCCACAGTAAAATTTTCAGATTAACATCTTCAGCCATTATACCCTGCTTTTAGTCTGCCAAAGCAATTCTTTGGCATTTGAGCAATAACTGCTCTTTGTTTAAAAGACAGAATTATTAAATTACCTTCAGTAATTGAAAAAGGAAGAATACATGAGTTATAGGAAGTCTAAGCAAAAGTAAAATCATATGATCACATGCAGTAAAATAAGCTTACTTGATAAATACCATATGTTTGAGTTCTGTTGACCTTAACTTTTTTGAGTTAGCATTAAAAATACAGGATCACAATTCTCTATCTGTTTATATCTAGACAGATTCACAACAGTCTATGCTAAGACTGCAAAAATCTTTAATACTATGTTTAGAACACAATATCTTTTGTCTTATTATACTATAAATATTTTTCTGTCATTGTTTCAAATTAAATTATTGCTTGCATCCTTTGACTGTCAATCAAATAATTTCAGTGTTCCTACAGTACAAGTAATTTGTTTGATTTATGATTGTGGTGGGTTGACCTTGGCTGGATGCCAGGTGCCCACCCAACTGCTTTATCACTCCCCTTCCCAGATGGACAGAGGAGAGAGCAAGATGGAAAACAACTCATGGGTTGGTTTAAGGCAGTTTATTTAAAGCAAAACTGAAAGCTTGGGTGCACAAAAGTGAAGCGAAAGATAACACGGTTTATTCTCTACTTCCCATCAGCAGTGATGGTTGGCCACTTCCAAGAAGCAGGGCTTCAACACACGTAATGGTTCCTCAGCAGGCAGCCGTTGGAGACAACTGATACCTTCAAACTTTTTGGATTTTTTTAGCTTTTTGTAGATCTTGGAAGTAGTTGTGCAGTAAATGTAGATTTTAATGTAGCTGTATGATATACCACCCTTTAACACAGTTGTTTATACATACTCAACCCTATTACCCAATTTCATATCAAACCCTCTAAATTCCTTCAGAGTGTTTAGACTTCTCTTCAAGGTAGAATTTTGGAAAAACACCTCTGTTTAAGAACATCACACCCTAGGCCTCAATAAGATATCATGACAGACAAATCGACCTTCAAGCCCAGAACTCTGGAGGAACTACAAGGACTGTACATGTTGTGAAGAAGATTAAAATGAGGAATAAGGTGTCCCAAAGATCCCAGACTCAATTCCCAAAGAAGCAAGTAGGGGGGTAGAACTGGGAGGAACTGGGGGTGAATAGTTGTGAGATTGGACAGATCATATTATAAAATCGTAGAACCACTGCTGGGGTGCGGGTGCATCATGTGTATTTCCCTGGGTCTGAGAGTCTAATTAAAGGACCTGCTCTTCTTATCTTATACACTCAATTGGCCTGCAGTTTTTTCTCTGCAATGTCTCAAGGCATCACAATGAATGCCTGCTTTCCTGCTCCTTGCTTTAGCTTTTATGTCTGATCTGACATCATGTGATATGGAATACTCCTATGGAATACTCCTGGGTCAGCTGGCCTACTTGTGTCCCCTCCCAGAATCTTGCCCTCGACTGAGGAAGGAATGCTACGGTATTGATGCTGTGCTCAGCAGTAGTCAAAACACTGGTGCATTATCAACACTTTTCTGGCTAACAATACAAAGTACAACACTGTGAGGGCTACTATGGGGAAATGAACACCATCTCAGTCAGACCCAATACAATCTTCACCCCTTATTCCATACCATTTGCGTCATTCTCAGATCCCATATCTGACTACCTCCTGTGCTTTCACAGATCCCACCTTATGGCCTTCTTCCACCCCTCCAGCTGTTGGGCTCCATTCCGTTGAGATGGGTACTCAGGACAAAAGAAGCAGTACCATCGATCATTGGGCACCGATACCACCCTGACTTGGGTCATTGTCGCACATTCTTTGCTCCTCACAGAATTCGCTCTTCATTGTCCTGTTACTTTACTTCCTGCAACATACAATTTAGAACACGGATTATTTTTCTCTCAAGTTTAGATCTCCTTGAGGCACACACCGGGTCTCCTCATCTTCCCACGTCACCCACCAGGTACATCCTGGTCCCTGAGCAAAGACAATCACAAGGATGGGTTTGCCTTTTCCTGTGGGAGGGGAAAACCGCACCAACTTCCCAAGCCACTTCCACATATGTAGTATGGGGACTTTATCTCCTCCCACAGTGTGTGGGGGGGTTTATTTGGGCAAGACCAGAACAGTTGGTAGATCCCCTAGTGTTGACCAGCCAAGTGACTTCAGCTGAATTTGCCTCCCAATGCTTCCATGTCCCATTACCTAACACTCTTGACATAATCTTTCAACAGTCCATTACACCTCTCAATCTTTACAGAGGCTTGTGAGTGATAAGGGATGTGATAGATCCACTCGATGCCATATTTCTTTGCCCAACAGCTTATAAGATTATTACGAAAGCGAGTCCCATTATCTGATTCAATTCTCTCTGGGGTCCTGTATTACCACAGAATGTGCCTCTTGAAGCCTAAGATGCTGTTTTGAGCAGTGGCCTGGTTTACAGGATATGTTTCCAGCCAACCAGTTGTTGCCTCTACCATGATGAGTATGTAGCTCTTGCCTTGATGTGTTTGTGGCTGTGGTCCAGTGTAGTCAATTTGCCAGGCCTCACCATATTGGAAATCAAGCCACCACCCTCTATTTCAGGGAGATTTTACTCCCATGGCTCGCTTAATTGCCGCACACATTTCACATTTATGAATAATCTGTGTGATGACCTTCATGGTCATGAGCCCATCTGCATATTGCATCTCTTCCTAGATGTCCTGATGTTTCATTATTGCTCTGATGGTTATTTATCACTTTCTAATTTCCTTCCCTTGTGTATTTGTTATCATTATACTATTGGGCCAATATTTGGCCTTGGTTTAAAGAGCTAACTACATTTGAGTTTGTGTCTCTGATGTACATAATATACAAAAATTACTCTCCTTTTCAATTTCTATTTTGCAAAACTAAGGAATCCAATTAACTTATTCTCATAAGTTGTACTATCAACTCCTCAGAACTTGTTATACTCTAAAATCACACAGGTAAGGTATAGTTCATGTGAGATCTGTTAATACAGCCTGATTCATCTGCTTTCACTTTATTCCAACTGAGAAGGTCCCACATACAGCAAAATAAATGTAGCTTTTTCTGGTCAATTTTTCATTTTTCTTTCTTGAGAACTTGTGTTCTCAAGATATTTTGCAGTCAGTGTGTATTATTCCAATCGTTCATCGGTGTGAGGCCTTCAAGTTAATAATGTTAGAAAATTGCAGCAATATATTCTATTCTTTATGCCAAGGCTATTAATAAAAAACCACCAATTATATATGACAGCAACATCACTAGTTAACTGCCTAGTATCTGATATGTCCATTTTCAGTACTTTCTATGAAAATTTTCTCTTTAGGAAGCTACTAACATTTCTTTTCTCATCTGTCTTCCTTAGGTAACAGCCTTTCTCTAAATGCAGTATAAGTGCTTTTCTACTATGTAAAAACATTAATTAGATAAGTTGGGTTTTATTTTTTTCTAAAAAATCAGATATGAGAGAAGCTATTAAATTGGTTTTACTTTTGGTAAGCTAACATTGGGTTTTACCACCTCTACTATTCACACAATCTTTTAAATTATTCTATGTTTCAGCAATGCTTTATAAAACTTTATATATAGCTGAAATCCCTTTATTGACTGGTAGAAGCTTAAATTAACATACACACATAGATGCATTTGGAATTTACCAGTAAAGAGGACTCTGCATACTTGTTAGATTTACTGAAGAAGTTTTGCTACTGGAAAAGGCGTTTCCTTTGTCTGTCCTTTCAGAGGTCCAGGATGAAGGATTCTCGTTTAGTTCTCCCCCCTCCACATTCTTTGGATTTTTTAACTATAGAGGACTAGATATTTTCCCTAGTCTCTTTCTTCTGGATTATTTTTCCTTTTCCTCATTGGTCAGCATCCTTGTCTTTATCAATAAAAAATCCAAGTATGAACTTAATTTTTTACCTGATATCTGGAAATTGCTGATTGGCTCTCTTTGAAGTTTTTTGGTAGTTTTCCTCTTGATTTCTGTATTTATGGTTGTTTCAACTGAAAAAGTGAAACTCTTTTTTTAATTGCCAGTCCAAAATCTTTTTCTCCCAAAGATACTGGCAAGCCTTCAGGTTGCAGTTAGTCATCAGGATGATGAAGGGCTATCAGATTTCTGGAAAACAGATACTTTTTTTTCCTCTTTAGCTACTTGTATGTTTACTTTGACTAAATTGCAAATCCAAAATTACATAAAAAATTGATTTGGAAAATATGCCACCATTTAAACATAGGAAACCAAATAAGTAATGAAAGTTCTTTACTAATTTCCTGAATTTCCTATGCCTCATTAGATGTTTCATTAATACTTTTATCACCTCTGTGAAGGGTATTTCTCTTTTAAATAAGAACCTTGCTTGACTGATGATTTGCTCATTTAAAAGAAATTCATTTTATTGCTCATCTCTTTCAATGTATGCATACTTTTCTTGAGTTTTAAGGACAGCTGTTACCTTTTCTTCTCTTTCAGAAGACCTCCATAATACATCACTTTTCAAATAGCACTAGTGCCAGAGAAAGTGCCAACCTGGAAAATAAATCTCCTGAGATAGATAAAATATAATTAAGCAAGAGTTTGAACAAATTATTTCCATGAAAATAAAATGAAATTAATAATAAAATAAGTCTTTGTAGCTTCTGTTTTTGCCACAGGCCTAAGTGGAAATATATGCAATTAATAATAAATAGTGTGTTGCTCTCTCATAATATTTTTGATTTAAGAGTCTCTTTATTATAATCATTTATTAAAGTTCATATGGCTTCTGTGAGGTTGTTTTCTATATTAACTGAAAGAAACCTAAGCCCTAATAAAAGGGCCAAATGAAAGACCAGTGAATATAATCGCTGTCACACTCTTTGCTCTTCACTTTGGCATTGGCAGTAGAAGGATATCTGCATCAAGGTGTGTAAAATTACGTTGTATCAAGCCTGAGACCTAAGTAATGTGCTTGTGCAGCTTCAAGAAGTACAGCCAAAGTTGACTGTAGCTTTTCTGCAAGGAGGTCTGCAGACTTTTGAAACAGAGGAAATCAAATATATAAATTATACTGTAGAAAGAAGAAATAGAAAAAAAGTATTCTCTGGATATTTTAATTGTAGTGAAATGAGGACATAACTGGGTTTATCATGAGAATTTTTCCCTATGCTCCCATCTGAAATTTGTGACTGAGAAAGCAGGATCAGTTTCTTGAAAGAAAAGAATAGGCTACCATGTCAGATGGATGCATGCTGTTCATGTTAAAAGCATACTAGATACTGCATAATGCTAAACCATTGTTGTTCAATACGTATTTGTCTCTTGAGTCTGATCATTCAGGAACTACTTGGTTAACAACTTTGATAAGAAATTTTTCATATCTGCTACAAATTGATATTCTGAATTTAAATCAATGTCTTTTCATCTGTTCACTGATAATCTAGTGTGATCAGTATAGAAGGACTTATGGAAATCATCTAAGGTCATTCAAGTCAATACCTACAATTTACTAGAGATATAATTTAAACTTCAAGGGCTTATAATGAAGGGCTTATAATGCTTTTAACAAAGTTTGTCTTGAGTTGACAATTATAGAAGAAAATGCACTTCTTTCTCACATTGTTGTTTAAAATCACACTGCATTTACTAACATATTTTCATACTCATTAATGAAGAACCTTTTATAGATGAAGTTTTGTATTGTATTTAATTTAAACATAGCATATATAACTTTAATTTTAAACTCTCATGTCTCAAAAGGCAAGTGGGCACATATATTCCTAAGTACCTTGATATTTTTATGAGAAAAAAAAAGTACAAAAAATAAGGATACATTTAGTATAATATGAGGAAGAAGTTCTTGGCTGACCTTATAGCAAGAAGAGCAAGTCTTCAAGTAATATTTTTCTTGCAGTCATCTCATTTATAACCAGAGAAAGCTAACAAGATTACATTTGAAAAGAATTAAGTTCTGGAGTAAAAGGAAAAAGGAAGTCTTAAATTTCCTTTAAAAGAAGGAAAGAAAAAAATGAGGAAGATTTAAAAAAAAACCCACAAAAGATTAAAATCCATCATTTAAAACAAAACAGCTTATCTGGGGAATCTAACATAACTGTCAGTTTACAAATTTGATTTTTCACCATTTATCTCCCAGTATTTCTCCAGACTTTCCCATATGCTCAAAATTCACACCCTACTTCTCCCTATCATTTAAGTATAATACTAGTTGATTATGCCTTCTTTCTTATTCTTTTTTACAAGATCGCTATATATAAGATTTATATATGTAGATCAGAAATTCATGGAAGAGACCATTTGGAACATCTAGCATGGCCACCTCTTTAGGGAAGCAAGTGTATGAGGTTCTGAATCTGTAATAAGATTTTGTATAGTTTTTAGAAAAATACTTAATCTCATCTTAAAGTCTTTCAATAAAGTGAATTATTGTATCAATGAATCTATTAGCCATGTTGACATCTTATTTGAAGGTTTTTCTGAGACACCATTTCTCAGATAATAACCATAAGAAATAATAAGTAGTGGTGCCATGTACTGCAAAGAGGTTTAAAAGACTAGCTTACATTTTTCTAGTGTTTTTGACCCAATGTGAACCTCAGAGAAAAAATTACTTCAGTATGGTGACAGTTCTTTGCCACCCAGTAATCATCTCTATTGATTTCTCTTCTGTCTTCCAAAGCTGTTGCACAGATTACCTTAGGAAAAAATGTGTTATCTGTATTACACCATTTTCCTAGTGTTTAAATTCATTCCCTCTCCCCCACCAAGTTCGTATTGCTTTGAGAGTAAGAGATTTCACCTAACTCTTCATTTCCCTAGCTGAGTTCCAACTGTTTTTTTTTTTTTCTGAAGACTGAAGCTGTTTCTGCAATCCACATCTTCAATAAAAACAACCAGTAAACTTAAAGCCATGTACATGTTACTTTGGGCTTTCAAACCTGCCACTTGAATGTAAGGGAGCATAGCATATCTTTCCTGTGCTGCAAGCACAGGCTGAGGTGTTAAGGCTGGTTGGTTGATAACTAATTCTCTTGTAGGAAAATTCTGAAAATCTTGCTTTACAACAATATCAAGTGATTTAAAAAAAAAAGGATACTTATATATATTAAATATTTTATATTTCACTACCTATGCAACTTTAAAAAAATACAGTAAAATTGTAGTGGTTTAGTTTGTTTTGTTTTTAAAAGGCTTAAGCATCTCATACTTTTCCCTTCTAACTGTTCTAAAAACCTAATGAACTGTGAGGGCTTTTGTCAGACTTCAATCACAAATTGCTTTGAGAATCCTAGACTTAACATTCATCAAATTCACATTCATCCTTTCCCCACACTTTTCCTCCAAACAGTGTTTTAGAACAGAAAAACAAGCCATGTTATTTTGATTAGCACACTCCTGAGTAACAGGGATGTTGTTTTCTCTGCAAGTCAAAGAGAATGGGCCCAGGTGAACCCCAGAAGTGCATAGGCACCACATAAGCACAAACTGCCAGCATTGCCTGGGCTTGAGCAGTGGCACACACTTCTATCTAGCAGTGTCTGGCAGGGAGACTGGTCAGTTGTTCAATCCTTGAAAGAGAGACCTTCTGATTGTCTTTGTCTGTGTCTTTAATTCAGACAACTCGAGCTATTACAAAATTGCCTTGCATAGATGTATCTAATGCCCACTTATGGGACAGGGCTTCAGCTGTCAACTCCATTCAAGGTAAGTGGGCACAGTAACCACAGCCATCAATGTCTGCCTGTGCTTACCTGTATGTTGATATATGCACACATTTATAATTTCCTGTCTTTCATTTTCTATCTGACTTAATAATAAAGTCATAGAATAATTTAGATTGGAAGGGACCTTTAAGGTCATCTAATCCAACATCTCCTGCAATGAGCAGGGACATCTTCAACTAGATCAGGCTGCTCAGAGCCCCATCCAGCCTGGCTTTACAAGGATGGGGCATCTTCCATCTCTCTGGGCAACGTGCATCAGCGTTTTACCATCCTCTTTAAAAATTTCTTCCTTATATCTAGCCTGAATTTACTATTGTTTTAGTTTAAAAACATTATCCCTTGTCCTATTGCAGCAGGCCATAGTAAAATGTTCGTCCCCATCTTTCTTTTAGGCCCCCTTTAAAAGCTGAAAATTCACAATAAGGTCTCCCCAGAGCCTTCTCTTCTCCACGTTCAAAAACCCCAACTCTCTCAGCCTTTCCTCATAGTTGAGTTGCTCTATCACTCTAATCATCTTAGTGGCCCTCCTCTGGACCTTCTTCAACAAATTCATGTCTTTCCTTAAAGAAAATAGACTTAAAGGACCTAACTGAATATCATATTATGGGAGATTATTATAGGAAGATTTCAATTTACTTTTAGTAAGATTTACAGTGATTTAGTGCATCTCGTACAGAAACACCTAAGGAAAGTAATTGGGGGTTCTCTAAAGTGGCAGTATATTTAGGAAACGTGAAAAGCCTTCTTCATAGGGTATACTCAAACTGTTTTTCCAGGTCATTAGGCAAATCAAAAACATACAACAAAATAGGCTGTTTTTTCTCCACATCTAAGTGAAACATTCTTATCTTTTAAAACTACTTTTCTCTTCTACTCATTTCCGCTATTTACTGCATCACTAAATTTATAAATCCAGTTGTCCTGGTTATTATTTTTTCTTTCTCCAATGTAAATTCTTTCTGTGGCTCAGAATAAAGGATACTTCTACAAGACAAGCATATTGAGCTGGTGTATGGCTTGGAGCAGTTCATCTACATTTTTCTGATACTATAAATCCCTATTTACATCACTTGAAGAAAGGTCAGCAGAGCTGCTTATGAAGTCTGCCTCACTGCAGTCAGTACTCATTCAAGACACAGTTAGAACTATTATCTGTCTTCTGCATAATTCACTTCATCAACTTGGCTGGCAGCTAATATTTTCAATGATAAAGAGGTTTAAGAACAAACTTTTTTCACTAGAAAACTTTTTTTTCTCTTTTAAATTAATATTTTTGCTTCTGTTAATGCACTGCCTTTATTTAGTAGTTATTTTTCATTTTCCTATCATTCACCTTGTTTTCTAACTTTCCTCTCAGAACAGCTGTAATTTTTAATAATCCTGACATCCTAAGAAGGCAATTCTTTCCATAGTGATCATCTGCCAAAAATGAATTATATCCCGTATGAATTAGCCCAGCAGTGTGCCTTCAGAAATTATGTGTAGTACATGTTCCTAATCGTGCAGCAGTACCTAACCTACTCCTGATAAACTATTCTGCATATTATTTCTACAGGAGGTAGAAAACACGTAATAAGGGTTTTTTTTGGGTAGATTGCTCTTCAAATGACATTAACTTGCTTTATTTTCCCATAAAGCGATACATCTCAGACATCATAAGGGAAGACGTTATAAGTAAGAAGGCAGTTGAGACACTAACTTACACCAGTACCTCATTATTATCCTACTTTCTTGACCACAGCTGAAGATGATTGAAAACTCTGCCTACTGCTATAAAGGGATCTCATTATACAAGTCACTTTGAACTAAACTAATTTTTTCTCAATAGAAGCATTGCTGACTTGAGCTAATGAAAATATTGTTCTCCATCATGTCAGAAAGCTTGTTTTTCAACCTGCGTGAAGCCAAATAATAGAAAAGGGCTGTATTTCTTCATGTGTTCTGGTACCTATGGATGCAGATAGAAACTGAGAGATTTTTAATCCTCTCTGTAAATTGGTACTATTGTTGTAGCAAGATAATCACAGGATACCACGTGTTTTGGAAAGTGATCTCATAAAACGAGCATGTATCTTCTACTTTGATGGGTTTTATCTCACAAAACATTATTTTCCACAATAATAACAAATATTCAGTTTAACAACAATAAAAACCTAGATTATACTAAAGTGAAGAAATACTATGTATTCTATGTTACAAAAACTAGCTTTCAAATAATTTGTTATTGAGATGAGCTCATTTTTTATTGCCACTACTTCTGAAAGCATTTGGAACTGCTTTCTTCCTGAAGTAGTCCCAAACTGAAATTTTTTGGTTTTCCCAAATACTCTGAAAGCAATGTATAATTTATACTCTTTGTGATATGGAGGTATGTTTTGTTTGAACACTCAGCCTGATTTTTTGCATTATTTATTGTCTGGGAAAATCTTGTAAACTGAATTTTTTATTAAATAGGGGAACATGACAAATTAAATTGCCTTTAATGCAGTTTCACATATTGCTGCTAGTCTGTGAACTCAACCCAGTCTAACTCAAATGTCTTTTCATGTTTTGTAAATATAATTGATTAAAACAATTTGATATAATAAGATTCATAAAGAAACAACAACTTTTCAATGGCCCCTTCAATTGTGAATTACAGTTCAAAGTAAAATTTTAAAGCAGTAAAGAGAAAAAAAAGTATACTTATAGGCCACAACTTAGTATCTACTTACGCAGGACAGAATTAAAAAAATATATTTTGCCATTTTCATAGTAAAAAATAATTCTAAATCAAGAACAATACCATATTTCCAAGGATTCATTTTTCAGTATTAAAAATACAGCAAGTATTTATATATGATAGCTTGTGGTCTATCTATAAAGGATTTTTGTGGGTTAAAACATACTGAAGCATGTTTTGAATTATTGGGTATTTCTTTAAAAATACTTACGATAGCTCCACTAGGATTTCACTTTCAATTTTACAGCTGCTCTGAATCTTAACACTGACATCTATTATAAGAGAACTGAATTTCTAAAAAGGGAATTTTATGCATTGCAATGTCACTGGCAAGATTTCACAACAGAGCTAGACATAGTAATGACATTTCTGTAAAAGAAAAACTGAAAAAATCCAAATGCATCTGAAGGTTTTCAGCCTTTTTAACAGTACTTGCTTGTGTTGATAGACTTTTTGATCATCAGACAATAAAAGGAAACAAGTTAGAGGCCTTTCTTATGCAATTTCTCTACTTGAGAGTAAATGGATTTTGGACGGAACCCTAGTCTTTTTGCATAATTAGTGCCCCATAGCCTCTTCTCTTTCTAGCTCTCGCTCAATGTTAAAGTATTTTCATATTAACTTGAAGAATATATCTAAAAGACAGATGATAGCTCCTGCTAAACAAGCTTGAGAAGGTAATAAAAATCAGGAATGATATTCTATTAGGGTTTAATAAAAAGTAGGAGTCAAACAGAAGTAAATAAATTCAGTAATTTTTATCCATCAGACTACTAGAATTAAACTTCATGCTTTCTAATTACTGGATGGAATTCCTGACCCACTGAAATCAGAGTCCAGCAAAAATTTAAATGGCTATTTCAGTCAATAAAAGATATTTGCATGACCACATGCAACAGACTTATTAAAGAATTATTATTTTCTAGTTCCGGGTTCTTCTGCTTGGCAAAAACATCATACACAAATTAAGTGTGAGAGAAGAATAAAGTATATTATAAATTTTTCTTATAGGGAAGTAGAACTCTATTTCAGTAAATATCTTCAAGAATTTTTTTCAACATCTGAACTACCTCACTTGAAGGTATTTTACTTCACTTTTCCCAGAAACATGTCTTCTGCTTTCTTAGTTTCAAGGTCTCCAAAAATTTTTTGTCTTCAAAAGTCATCTCACTTGTTTAGCTGTAGATAGAAATTTTGTAGATATAACAAGACATTTATTCATCAGTGAACTTTGAAATTAGAAACATAGCCGTAATTTAGTAAATTTTGGAAGTGAAATATAATCAGTGAAGCCTGGGTAGCATAACAATAAAATAATGTCAGAAGCCTTGAATCAACTGAGGAGGTTACTGGTAGGATGTTTACACTGCTATGTCCCTTGAGAAGGGGAATCTCCTCTCTTCCTTGTCAGAAACACAGTGAAGTAGTCTTAAGATGATGGCTGCATAGACAACTGCTACCAGAGGTTTGTCTGAGATGAAAGGGCAAAGTATCTCAAAAATTGAGTTTATACAAAGACATTAGAGAGTGTCCAAAGGAGGGCCACAAGGATGGTGAAGGGTCTCAAGAGGAAACCTTATGAGGAGAGGCTGAGATCACTTGATCTGTTCATCCTGGAGGAGACTGAGGGGAGACCTCATTACAGTCTACAACACCCTCATGAGGGGAAGCAGAGGGGCAGGTACTGGTTTCTTCACTCTCATGATCAGTGACGGCACTCAAGGAAATGGCATGAAACTGAGTCAGGGGAGGTTTAGGCTGGACATCAGGAAGAAGTTTTTCACCTGGAGAGTGGTTGAGCACTGGAAGAGGCTCTCCAGTGAAGTTGTCACAGCACCAAGCCTGACAGAGTTCAAGAAGTGTTTGGACAATGCTCTCATGCTCTCAGGCATATGGTGTGATTCTTGGGGTGCCTGGCACAGAGCCAGGAGTTGAGCTCAATGATCCTGTTGGGTCCCTTCCAACTCAGCATACACTGTGATTCTATGATTCTATGATTTATCATGTTTTCTAGTGAAATATCGGGATCAGTCATCCTCATTATTCACTGAGAGGGCATGATCAAAAAGGATGCCCTTAAGGATATCTGTGGAAAAGGCAATGGGAAAACATCTGGCATATCCATGCAGCTGAAGATGATTTTTGCTGCACTAGTCAAGTCCAAACCATCATCCAAGCTAAGATAGGTACCCAGCAGTGAAAGTGTGCACTGGTTCATTGACAGTTTACCAACTACTCTGACAGATCCTTTCAAACCATGACTGATTAGCCATGACCCCTCTATGTGGCACCAGAGAATCAGCATCCTAAAGGGATAAATTATATTTGCTTCTGTTTACTAGTGATCTGCTGAAGGAGCAGATCCTGGATTCCTGAGAGCTTTTCTCACGGCATCAAAAGCAGAAAGCTGAAGAATCTGTTTTCAGTTGCCTGACCTTTGAGGGAAAAAGCCAGGTCAGAACAAGTCTGTGTTTACATTTCCCAGACAGGGGAGGAGTGACAGGACTGGTAAGGGTGTTAGAAACCTCAGCTCCGTAAATGTGAGGAAGTCATCTGGTTTGTATTATGGTGACCGCTACTTAGAACTCCAATTTTTGTTTCCTTTTTTCCCCCTGGAAAAATTGCTTCTTTCTGCTGAGCAATTAAAGAGAAATAAATGAAAGTTGAGCAGGATTAGATGTGTGTGTGAGAAGGACCGACACCGTGAGCATTTTCACACTTGAGGCCTGATAAAAGGGAGATTTGGTGCACAGCTGATCTGGGGTCATGCCAGATCCTGATGCAAGAATCTGAAGGTTACATTTTGCATTTAGGAATTAGTGATTTCTTTCCTAATCAGCAATGGGAGCATAATTTGTTTCTACCCATGAATGCTGCTGAAACTTCCTCTAACTACTTGGGACATTTATATTGAGGAGAGATTTGCTTGAGGCTGTCAATAGGAAGCCCTGAATATGAGTTGAGCATTTCGGATTGAACACATCAACCTAGTCTGGAGTCTTTTTCTTCCCCTCTTCCCTAACAAGCAAAATCAAGGCGGATATTAAAAGGTTGCAATACACTGAACTTCTTATAGTGGCGGCCATTATGTTACTTGCTGTGAACATGTGGGAAAGCACAAACACAATGAAGGCTGGTCCTGGAAGAACTGATATTAGGGTGTCTTGAGAGCTTCTCTATAAAGTATAAATTTGTGGCTTATTGAAGAAAAAAAAAATGGCTGCTTAGATGTTCTTGACACCAGAACTGCTTCTCAGTCCTCAATTCCACAATGTTTGTTAGAATTTTTGGGGAATTTTTCCTTCTGATCAGATGATTTTTGTCTTGATGAAGGTTGCTGAGGGCCTGCTCTTGTTATGCCTCACATTTTCTGTGATGGCCCTAATTTCATCTTTGTTCTTTTGGTTGCTCGCATCCCAGTAAGTTGATGCCTACTGCAGTTTCCAAGTCAAAAACATCAGCATTACTGTGAAATATATTTGCTTCTGGAATTAATTTTTGTCTTTTCCTTTTATATCTCTCTTTCTTTGATGTTGGTGGCCAAAACTTTTCTTCTGTCTGTAATTAACATGACTCATTTAAAGTACTCTTCCTCTTCTCGCTTCCTTGGAAGCCACATTTGGAAAGACTTTAAGCAGATCCATTTTCTAAGGATCCCCGTTAGCTTTCAATATTTTCTTTGAAATTCTGTAAAAGAGAAGTTTAGTCAGATAGCTTGATGGACTGGAACAGTATTTTAATAGTAACCTGTTTCTATGTGTTTTCCTGTAATAAGAATCATTAAACTGTTGGATGAGGTACTAAAATTGTCACTGAACTAATACGTCATTTCTCAATGGAAAATCTCCGGGAGAGTACTTTCAAGCTCAAAATTTTTATATTTTCAAGTACACTATATGAGGCAACTGAGCAGGAGAGATCTGTTAATTGAAGCTCCCATGACTCTCAATACATGGCAATTCATGAGCAGCTCAATGTTTTTGGCAGTAAAGATTGATTATTCATTACTTACACTTGTTAGTAGAAAGCTGATTCAGATCATAGAAGGTTCAAGGACACTTTGAAAACTCCTGTAAAAATGGGATATTGAAAAAAGAAATTCAGTGAGCCTTTAAATAGCACTAATTTACTGAAAGTGAAATTTAAACATTGGCATAATATAAAAAACTTGGCAAATTAAACTGAACGGTTGCACAGAAATGTGTAGTTCATCTGTTTCCACACAATGAAATTCTATTCAGTGATTTATCTGCAAGTGTCTCAGCAAAACTGTAGCTCCAGTTGTAAGCCCTAATTTTGGTTTTAGCTAAAATTCCATATTAGGTGGAGAACAGAAGGAAATATTTTGTTTTGGATCATGTGTGAAGTTGCCTTGGCAGCAAGGGAACTTACGCCTGCAGAAAATAACCTCTGTATATGGTTCATAACGACATCTTTTCCTTGGACTAAAGCATCAGACTGACCTTTCAAGGACAAGGTTCTGGCATGTTTATTATCATTGACTACTATCCCGTCTCCAAAAGTCAGCTTAGAGGATGCTGACTACTAGAACAGAGAAGTAGCCATGCACATTCAGACCAGGAACTAAGCTGGAGTTACTAAATCCTAAATCCTGGTTGATATTCTCAAGGGTAGTCATCGCTTACAGTTTACTCTAAGTTCAGAGTTTACAAATGCCCAGCAGCTCCGGGAAGTCTATGTAATTTTAACTGCCAAAAATGTCTTTAAAAGCCTCATGTTAGATACTCGGAATTAAAAAATCTGACAGTGAAAACTATATTGATTCGGGATAAATTTCTGGTAAATCTGAATGTTTTCTTACACATAAGTTACATTTTCTTGTTGCTTAACATACACTGAAAAGAAAAAATAGCTAGTTTATTTCCAGACATTAAGTAATGCCCTTTCTACCGGGACTCTTAACAAAAAAATAATATCTTTTCATGGCTTTGGAGATAAGACTTGTGTGCGTTAACTCTAGAAACCAAATAGTCAATTGTTTAAATGAGCCTGCTTCTCACATTTTTTTCCCCAGGGGAAAAAAGTGAATAGTTCCATTTTTCGCTCACAAGGAACAAGAGGGCTTTCAATGCACTGATCTGTGCAGCCTTCTTACCTTTCATTGTACTAAAAACATAACACAATAACAGGAAGAAGAAAAGTGATATTTAATTTTGACTTTAATTATAAAGTCAACTTCAGACTTCCTACTCCAGTATATAAACATTCTGAAAGGGACAGAGTTAAGGGTAAATAAGCTTTGGGCACACATTTTTGTACTGTTGGTTGGTGTGTATATGATGGGGAGCAAAGAGTAAGGGATTGATTATTGGAGAAAAAAGAGCATCTTGATGTTGCTTCTAGATGTTTTGAATCCATAAATGTTCCCTACAAAGAGATTGTATTATTAGCTGCTCATTGGCTCACCAATGCTGTGACAAAAATACCAGCTGCAAAAGTTATCCTGTCTTTGCTGTGGCATATTTCTGTCAACAGAGGTGATGGAAAGATCTCTTAAAAATTAGAGTTGCTGATGGCAGTGTCTACTCCAGCTATTGCTCTACCTACATCTGTTCTGTCCAAGCCTTGCAGAGTTGGCAAACTTAAGCCATGTGAAAACTGGAAACAAAGGCACCACTAACAGGCCTTCTCTGCATGAGCAGCTCCAGCCTTGACCAGCTTTAGCTGTACTTTATAGTAGAACAGATAAAATCTGATTTGTCATCTTCTACACTGATTTACTAAATCCCCAAAATATATTAAGACAATTCAGTTACAAATTCTTTCAGACTTGCCTGTATTAATGGAAAAGTACTGTAACTAGTGAGCAATAAATATTCAACATTGTTGGTTTGATTTTTTGCTGTCCTCTAACTTTGCAGTGGGGGTTGGCATCCTCATGTTTTACTACACTTGTAGCCAAGATCAAATAAAGTTTCAGGTTTATTTCCTAAAGGTCTGGCTGTTTGTGAAATGCTGAGATGTCAGGGAATCCTGATTGTTGTGAAATGAGGGTGAGGTGAGACAGTTATCTAAAAGGCAGGTCAGGCCTGATCATTGAAATTCAAAGCTTTAACAGACAACTCCAGACATAAAGCACAGAAGAAATATGAGCTAGTAACCCAAAAAGTCCATAAAACAACTAGAAAGTTTCAGACAAAGAGTTTATAGAGAACTCTTGTCTGAATGACCTCTGATTTCCAGATGAGTTGGGAATGGGCTAGGAGGGACCTGGATGGGTTGAAAGAGCCCTCACCTGACTTTAATGTGAGGATACTTAAACAGCTACATAGAGACATAGCATCAACCTGATGGGAATGCAGCCGTTTAAAGATTCAAGTTTAAACTGTTTAAAATCCTGTCTTGGAATGTTGAATTCATCATTATGAAGCAGAATAAACCTTCTAAACTGCTTGTCTTCTGCTGAAAGTAAAAACAAAATTGTCCACTTTTGTACCTTCATTAAGTGGAGTTGTTTTGAAATCAACATTCTCCTGAGATCTCAAATGTACAGATGTCACTTATGTGACAAAGCAGATAAGTAAAATGTTTTTTCTACTACACAACTTCATATGCTCAAGTTTCCCAATTGGAAGGAGGAATGATGATGGCTTTTGTTTATTTACCATTTATTAAATATTGAGGAAGTTTTTTTTTGTGATATTGCTGACACACAATCCTTGCAAAAACTTTGTCATCTAAACTATGAATTGACTCAGAAAAATTTCCCAAACTCTTGTTCAGAAAAACAAATTATTCATTTAATCAATGATCATGCTAGTTCTTTTCCTGATGTTCAACTTAAAACATGCAGTTTTTCGTTGATTTATTTTCGCAACTACTTCTCTCATTTTTCTTTGTCAACTACTTTCAAATATCATGTTACTGTTATCTAAGATTACTATCAGTGAAAGCTAAAAGCAAAAATTACATCTTTTTTTCTTTCTCCTTACTTTCTTTCAAAGAAAAGATGATTTAAAAAACTAAGTGCCATTTACACCTTCTAGATTTTTCCTAAACTGCAGAACTGCTGAGCTATGCAAGTCTAGCCTACAGCCCTGTTCCCTTGGGTTACTGGTGGCACTATTTTCCCTTCCCTCCTGTACTGGTGGTTGAGTTTGCTCCACTAAAACTCAAGGCACACTGAAGAATAATTTGTATCTCAATCTTATTCTGATCTGCAGTCAGGACATGGACAAAATATGTACCCGTACCAATAAGTCAGGAAGGTCAGCTGGATCACACCTGATTTACACATGCATAATGAAGACAGTAAATATACTTAATACATTGTCTTATGAAACACATGGTTTCCTGGTACCTGTAAAAACTTGAAGTGGTTGTTTATGAAAATCTATTGGTAATGCATGCTCCTAAGTACAGCAGTACTGTCTGGAAATGTCCTGAGGCTGTTTGGTATGGAGAGTTGTTCTCAATTGGTTAAGGATTACTTTGGTCTCTCCTCCAGGGAACAAAATTAGAATACTTCAACCCACAGCTTTAACTAAAGTCAATGCTGATAATGGGAAAATCAATGGGAAACATAATTGGCTTCTCATCAGTCTACCATCATTTCTTCACTACCTCTGCTCTACCTCTCTCTGTGTAAAGATTACAATGCTAAAAAAAAAAAGTCAAAAGACTGACTATTCCTGTCTTACATTTTGCAAGCAATTAAATTTCTTTTTGAATGGCAAGTCAGATCAAGCATGAAAGTTGTTAGATGAATGCAGAATCTGCACAGAAAAATCATAGAATCATAAAATCATAGAATCAGACAGGTTGGAAAAGACATCTGAGATCATCAAGTCCAATCCTTGATCCAACACTGCCATGCTTACTAGACCATGGCACTAAGTGCCACATCCAATCTCATCTTAAAAACCTCTACAAGCAGAGAATCCACCACCTCCCTGGGCAGCCCATTCCAGTGTCTGATTACCTTCTCCATAAAAAATTTCTTCCTAATATCCAACCTAAACCTTCCCTGGCACAGCTTAAGATCCTGCCCTCTTGTCCTCCTGCTGGTTGCCTGGGAGAAGAGACTGATGCCCACCTGGCTACAACCTCCTTTCAGGGAGTTGTAGAGAGTGATGAGGTCTCCCCTGAGCCTCCTCTTCTCCAGGCTAAACAACCCCAGCTCCCTCAGCCTCTCCTCATAGGACCTGTAATC
Source organism: Pseudopipra pipra (assembly GCF_036250125.1). NCBI lineage: Eukaryota > Metazoa > Chordata > Aves > Passeriformes > Pipridae > Pseudopipra > Pseudopipra pipra. The sequence goes on along the minus strand of NC_087549.1, from coordinate 26,594,163 downwards.
GAGTCCCTTCACCAGCCTTGTTGCTCTTCTCTGGACCTGTTCCAGCACCTCAATATCCTTCCTGAACTGAGGGACCCAGAACTGAAGGGCACAGTACTCCAGATGTGGCCTCACCAGTGCTGGGTACAGGGGAAGAATCACTTCCCTGGACCTGCTGGCCACACTGTTCCTGATCCAGGCCAGGATGCCATTGGCCTTCTTGGCCATCTGGGCACACTGCTGGCTCACGTTCAGCCTCCTGTCAATCCAAACTCCCAGATCCCTTTCTGCCTGGCTGCTCTCCATGCACTGTCCCCAGTCTGTAGTGTTGCATGGGGTTGTTGTGGCCAAAGTTCAGGACTCGGCACTTGGCCTTGTTGAACCTCATTCCGTTGGAATCAGACCAACTCTTCAGTTTGTCCAGGTCCCTCTGAAGAGCCCTCCTGCCTTCCAGCTGATCAACACTCCCCCCCAACTTGGTGTCATCTGCAAATTTGCTAATGGTACACTTGATCCTCTCATTCAGGTTATCGATAAAGATATTAAACAGAACTGGATCCAACACTGATCCCTGGGGGACATCACTAATGACCGGCCGCCAACTGGATGCAGCACCGTTCACCACCAGTTTCTGGGCCTGGCCCTCCAGCCAGTTCCTAATCCATCAGGGAGTGTCCCTGTCCAAGCCATGGGCTGCCAGCTTTCCCAGGAGTATGCTGTGGGAGATGGTGTCAAAGGCTTTGCAGAAGTCCAGGTAGACCACATCCACAGCCTTCCCCTCATCCACCAGGTGGGTCACTTGATCATAAAAGGAGATCAGGTTAGTCAGACAGGACCTGCTCTTCCTAAACCCATGCTGGCTGGATCTGATCCTTTGTCCATCCTGTAGGAGTTGTGTGGTTGCACTTAGGATGATGTGCTCCATAACCTTGCCAGGCACTGAGGTCAGGCTGACAGGCCTGTAGTTTCCCGGGTCCTCCTTGCAGCCATTTTTGTGGATGAGCGTGAAATTTGCCATTTTCCAGTCATCTGGGACCTCCCCAGTGAGCCAGGACTGTTGGTGAATGATGGAGAGTGTCTTGGTGAGCTCTTCTGCCAGCTCCCTCATTACCCTAGGATGGATGCTAGTCTCCAACTTTGTATGGTTTTATATCTCTTGTAAATGTGACATTTGTAAGTGGTTCCGACAGAAGACGCATACTAAGTTCATGATCTTGAAACATAATTCCCTTTTACTGTAAACAGCTTCATGTGCTGACTCTGAGAGGAAAATGGGATGAACACTAAACATATCTTTCAATCTGTCTCAGAACGTGTATATAAAAATCCTGAAAATAGTCTATCACAAACAATGAAAAAATCATCCAATACGATATGATATTATTATCTGGATAATTTGCATTATATAAAACAGAAATTCCTTTCTAAAAGGAAAGCATGTCTGTGAGACTCAGACATCTAAATCAGTATTTTCATTTTTTCATGACTCACTATTGCATGATCTGGTACAGTCTTGTGGTCTCCTTCACCTGCTATACCTGTTATTAAAAACCAGCTTAACCTATCAGATGTCAAGGAGGCTTATTAATGGAAGTATCAACTTCTTTTTACCTTGAAACCATACACTTTGACAAGAGAAAACTTTTAGGAGAGAAAAAAATCTTAAACTTCTTCAGCAGTCTTAATGGCATATTCATTCTTTTTCTTAAAGCACAGTTTATCTGTGAGACATTTTTGTCTCATATTTTAGTCATACATTACAAAGAGAATTAATTTTTTTTTTCTACTATCTCACCTCTACTTAGACTGGCTTTTTTTTTCATTTTAAGCTTATCAATATCAGGAAAGTCTTGCTTATATCTAGTGAGGAGGCTGATGATTCCTGCTATTTGTTTGAAGAGCATATTAGAGACCGATGATGAAAAATATTGCAAGAGTTCCAGATCAGAAGAAAAGGATGAACATTACTTTGGTTCTTCCCTGTGGAAATACTGATATTTAGAAAGCTCTCTGTGTAATAAATATAGGAGATAGGAAAATCCCTTAGTAGAACATCAAAGCCTTTAAAATTGAAAAAGAAACCTCTCTTTAATTGATCGTTCTGTGGCTGGTCACATCAGGGAAGCTATACATGCCTCTCTGCCTCTTTTACCTCCCTCCTTTCTCTCTTCTAACAAAAGAATAACTGAACTAAGAGAAAGGACTTTGGCAGAATACAGAAGAGCAGAGGTCCTTCTTGGTATCTTGTCATAAACTGATAAGCAAAAATCCTTCAGGAATGCTGGGTTTCTAAAATGGATCAAAACTCTTGCCTTGATGTTGAATTCTGATTTAGTCCTTGCCACTAAGATGACTGAGTACATGGTCACTACTGAGAAAGCAGCATCATACTGGGTCAAAGGAAGGCAGTGATATCTGAGCTTCCACAGTCTTTCCCTATAAATAGCATAATTGACTACTGCCTCTCAGATGACTCTAAATGGTATTTTAAAATCAAAGTTGACTTTTAATGATGAGTTGTCATTGCCAGATATGTGATGTGGCCTGTCCTTTTATCTGTCCCTGTCTCTTCTACAGAATTCTTCCTGCTATACATTTTTTTCCTATTTTTTTATCCACTCATTTGCTTGTGAAATCTCTCATTACTATTTCATTTTTGTTGATATTTTGGTTAGGTTGTTGTAATATACATACTAAATTTACTGTTTACATGAAAAGGTCTTAAGTACAAGTAAAAAACTATGCATTGCATAATTTGCATATTTTTAAAAGAGTGTAAGAAAGAATTAGACATTAATATTACTGCTGATAAAATTGTATGTACACTGCTAATGAAAAACATTGCTGTGACAGCACTGAGTGTTTGGCTAAAAGCCCTCAAATTGTTTTGTTAATGGTCTTGCTATCCACAAGGAATCTCACATGCCAGACAATAACAGTTCCCCCTGTTGCTCTTTCTAATGAATGCCTCTTATATGAACATGCCCCCTAATCAGAAAAGCTTTTTGATAGATTAGATTAGATACTGATTACAGCTAGAGAGACTGCTAAAAGTTCCATGGAAGTTCTTATTTATGCTTGTGCTTCTGTAAGTGGTCATAGACCTGCTGTGCCTGTGGGGCTCTGCATTGCCAGGGATCCAGTCTCTGCTACATCAGCAGTTTAAAAAACTACTAGCAGAGGTAGAAATAAACTCATCAGGGATTAACCACCTGAGTATTTATTCTGCTTCTTGAGTGTATTTTGCCACTGATTTCCATACTGTGGTTCACAATGCCAAATTCTGTAGCTTGAAATGCAACTCAAAAATGTCTTGAGGTGGATTTTCTTCATACAAAAAGGCTGAGAATTATTTCTAAGTTCTCTTACTTTTCTTTGCTCTTACAATTGTCCTTGTTTTAGGAGGATCGTGTAACAACTTTTAGTACAGGGTAGATTCCCCTAAATTACTTTGAATGTTGATGACCATCTACAGGAAAGACATAGAAACTTCAGAAAATTTTAAATATTATGAAAAATCTGACACAGTGTTGGAGTTTGTTATGAGGAAAGATAGAGCCTTCATGCAATAATTCCTAATCCATTATAGTTACTTAAAATTTGAAAGTCCATGTACGTAATAATGTATGTAGGGTATACTCTTCTCAAAACACTGTTTTGTACAGAGGTCAAACAGCATTCTCTGACTGCAGGGACATGGTTTCTTTTAAAAAACTTTTGTTATTTTAAAGTAACATTGATTTTGGAATCAAAATGAGGAAATCAAATTCTTAAATATCAACGAAGTTTCTAAAGAAAAACTGCAAAATCTATCTTTCAAAGCCTGGTGGTCAAACGAAAATCTACATTTAACCCAATCAATTACTATTACACATGCTCACAGAGATCATATAAACAAGCAAAAGAAGAGACAGTTCTGTGGAAAAAAAAATCATTCTTCAATAGTAAATAGGCAGCAGAAGGGTTCTTTGACTTTCTGCCAATCAGATAGTTCTGAAGAATTGCAAAGAAAACGGAACGGACAGGAAATTTCAAGATTCCTTGTATCTTCTGAATTACAGAAAGCAGGAATTATATAATTCTGGAAATGAACTGCTGGATAAAAATAAACACTAGTATTTTCAAACAATGGTCCACTTTCAATGAGAAGAAGCAGCTGTGAAATCTGGAAGGTCTCCCCAGCCAAACTGATCAGGACAGTGCTAAATAATGTACAAGGGGAGAGTGAGGAAGGGAGTTAAAATATAAAAATTTCCTAGCATAAAATCAAGAAGAAAATTATTTGAAGCACTGTAGGAAATGAAATCAAGAAATCCTGGACTGTCTATACTAGCATCTTGACCACAACAAAGAATATTGCATTATTAGTCAACTCTGGAGCAATTTTTATTAACATGATATCACTGACATTTTCTTGAAAGATTAGAGACATGAAATCACTTGTTCCAAAGTATCTAAGGAGGATGGCAGTATACTCTGTTAAAAAAGGTACTCTGTATCTTCTATCTGTATCTATACTAGTAAATTCAACAACGTTGGGAAACTTTATTGCACTTTGGGACTTCATTGTCCATCCTGCTAAAAGCTTAGAAAAATCTCTGACGTGGTTTTGGCCTGCATCAACCAGTACTTTTCCAAACAATTCCCTGGCACATTATGGATGTTAGCATTGGACAGGGACCACTCCAAATAGGCAGTTTGTACTTGGTCACCCTGTTTGCACAGTAAGAGAAATTAATGATAGAATATGGGCCCCTAGGATAGGGTGGGAGGCAAGGAACAAGTAGACTTTGTTGCTTTATTTGAGCTGAGTAGTATGAGATAAAGCTATCATTCTCTCAATCTAAAAAATGCAAAAATATGAATTACTTTCATATCTTAAGAGTATATCTGAGAATAAATTTTATTAGACTCATTTACGTACAGGGAAAAATTATCACAGAACTTGCGCTTATTTAGGAGTGTAATTTTTTGTAAAAAGAGATTATTTTTAGAACCAACAGAATATACAATGGCACAGGCATTCCATATGTAAACACACATACATACATCATTTTTTGTTTCTTTTTTTTTGGGGGTTATCAGGAAGGATAGCTTTAAGAAACTCTAAATAGTTGTGTGATAAATCAGCTGGGAAGAAATAAATTGAAAAAATCTGAATGATAACTGGGAGAATTTAAAGAATGTTTCACTACGTGTGCCAAAATAATAATCATTGTGTCAAGAAATGATATTGCAATGATGAATGAAAAAAACCCTAAGTTTACAGGGTCTTTTAAATTCTAAAGGCCAATGATGAAAACAAAGGAAGCTGATGTGAATGACTAGAAGGCAAAACTGAGTATAGACTGTAGAAAACTGAGAAGGAAAGCAAAGGCACAGAAGACACATGACCACTAAAGTTTAAGGACAATATGAAAGGATTTTTTAACAGTATGTCCTGGTCTGGCCCAAGTCAGCAAGAGTGGGCACGGTCAAGACCCTAATGTTATTCAGTATCATGCTACATCATAGGCAGGGGGCAGGGGAAAGGGACCCTTTCTCTCGCTTCCTGGAAGAAAGGGTATTCCTTTTTTGCTTGGGGGAAAACAAGGCAGGTGGAGGGGCTTTTTGAGATTGGTTTTCATTGTCCCAGGTTTGGTGAGCATTTTGCATGTAAATCACCCTCTCTTTGTACACTTTTGTTATGAATCATAAAGTCACAGAATCATCAAGGTTGGAAGAGACCTGCAAGATCATCTAGTCCAACCATCAACCCAACACCACCTTAATCACCCCTAAGCCCTATTCCCAAGTGCTGCATCCAGATGTCTCTTGAACACTTCCGGAAATGGTGACTCCACCACCTTCCTGAGCAACTTATGCCCATGCCTGACCACTGTTTCAGTGAAAAATGTTTTTCTAATACCTAATCTGAACCTTTCATGGCATAACTTAAGGCCATTTCCTCTCATCTTTTCACTTGAGACATGGCAGAAGAGACTGATCCCCACCTCACTACAACCTCCCTTCAGGTAGTGATTGAGAGCAATGAGGTCCTCCCTGAGCCTTCTCCTCGTTGTCCAGGAGTACAGAGGAAGTTCTGAATGGTTTGGATTCTGTGGTACAGTGAACAAAGGTGATGAAGCAAAACATGTAAAGCATTTAGAGACAATCACCTGATTACCCGGTCACTCTGTGAAAATGACTATGCTCTGACTGAGTCAGACCATAAATCCATTCTTGCTTGAGGACATATGGCCTCTTTTGAAACAAATAAAAAGGTCAGAACTGGGGACAGTGTCAGTTGGCTTTTGTCCTCAACAGGGATTGAGGGGCTGCAGCACTGAAAATTTTTAATAAATCTCTGGCCATAGGACCTTATACTGTGGCAAAGTAGAAAAATGAAATTGTTGCTGTTAAAACATGTAGGTATTGAGCATCATGGAATTGTGCAGACCACAGACACTAATACAATCGATTGGGCCATTTAATAAGTTCAGGATGAGATGTATTTAAAAAGACCAAGCACAAATAATTGATTTTGGAACAAGAGAAAACACATATGGAGAGTATAGATGCTAAGGAGATGCTGACTTTTTTTATTTTTTTTTGGTAAGGGTTTAGAAGCAAGGTTCAGAGAGATAGGCATTGTAGGTGTGTGTAGTGGTTTGGACTTTGTTTTCCCCCAGAGGCTGAGAAAAGTGGTAGACCCCAAGGGGTGGAAACCCCTGGAAGTTTTGAAGTTCTATCCAATGAGCGCTCCTGCAGAAATGTAAACATATCACAACCAGACCGGAAAAGATGAGTTGTAGTTTTTTGGTTGTTGTAGGAGTGGTGGTCATGTTGTAGAGCCACGAGGAGGGGGCTCAGAGCCCCACAGGGGGGGGCTTTGGCCCCCAGACCCCAGTGGGGGCCTGCGGGGACCTGGAACAGCATAAAGCTGGGCTAGGTGCCTGTAGTTATGCCGGGAGATGTTTTTCTCCATGGGTGCAGAGCAGCAGCCGACACTGGCCGGAGAAGGTGGCAGAGAGCCAGGAGATAAGACCAAGAAGCAACAGAAACATGCAGCACCGGAGAGAAGACTCCTGGAAAGGGAGGAGAAAGAGAGCCAGCAGCTGAGAGACAGAGTTTGGGGTAAGACTGTACCAGATCCCCCAAAACTCCCTTGGAGACCCTCTTGGAGAAGAGGGACATGGACTCCTATTTAGGAGAAGAGTTTTAGACATGCAGCACCGGAGAGAGAGAGGAGCTGAGAAGCTCAAAAGACGTCCCGGAGCTGGACCGGGATGGCCAGATGGAATGTGGGGGAGTTGACCTTGGCTCCCCCCCCTTGCACTGCTGCCACGGTGGCAGCCTGAGAGACAGGGCACAGAGGCCCTGCAAGCTTGAATCTCCTGGAGATACCAGACCATCACAAAGACCCCCCTGTGTCTTCGTGATATGACGTGGTGAAACGACCTTGTCTGGGGTTACGAAGCCCATGGAAGACCCCTTTGCCTGCGTCAAGGGGGCCGAGGGAGCTTGAATATCTCCCTCGTGAGTGCTGGCAGAAAGCCAGCTATCAGCTGCTGCATGTGGAGAAGACAGACAGAACCTGCTGCCTTAGAAGATGCTGCTGCTTAAGGACTGGAAGGGATCTGTCCTTCTTTCCCTCCTGGACTTTTATTTGGAGGGGAGAAGAGATCTGATCCATTGTAAATACTATATGTCATGGTAGAGATAGTTATGATCGTGTGTATAATGTGATATGGTATTTATTTGTACAGTCATTGTAATATATTTCCCTTTCCCCCACTTTGAGTCTGGTGTGTTTTGTCTGGAAAAACCCATCTCACATTAGGTTGAGATGTGGGAGGGGGGATGGAGCTAGGGGATTGGATTTTGGGGTTATCTCAAACCATGACAGTGTGGTAGTCATTATTAATGTTAATAAGGCCAATTTACTATTTAGGGTGCAGATAGCAATATAAGGCAGTAGTAATGAGCTTATATGAACAATATTTGGAATTGATATGATGCTTCTTTAAAGGCTTTGTCCAGTTCTGGTGTCCACATCTCAAGAAAGTATGTTTACTATACTGAAAGTCCAATCAAATGCTTAAATGAATAAAATAAAAGCCTTATATAAAGAAATCTGAGGAGCTCCCATCAAGTAATTAATAGGTAAAAATTTCGGCAATTCAGTCACAGTCTAAATGTACGAGCAATAGGATCCAAAATTGATAATATGGTGCCACAGCCCATAAAAAAAAGGTTTAATGACTGGAACTAGAAGTTACACTAATTAAGTTGAGAGATGTAGCTTCTATGACAGCAAGTTTAGGTTGCATCTGACACCTCTCTAAGTCAATGGCAGCTTTTCCAAACCTTGAAATTTTAAAACTGAATTTGAGGGGAGGTTTTTAACTATTCTGCAATTTTACCACTGCTTCAAAAAGCTTATATTTTGCCTGGTGTCAAATTAACATGACATGAATAGAGGAGCTGTAACCTTCTGCACAGGAGCTCTCAATGAATTGCTGAGATTTAAAATGCATATGAGGAAAAAAACATATCTTGCATCTTTGACCTTTGTCTTACTTTCATTCTTTTTCCAAACCATTGTCACGAACAGGACACTGAGCTAGACTGAGCATTGGTCCATCCCAATATAGTTCTTACATTCTTGCTATAGTGGTAATTCTTCCTTGAATTCCTATGAATGCCAACAGAGATTAAATATATTCCATTACACATAATTGTTGTCTTTTGTAGGCTTGAGTGGAAAAAAATAGTGCCAGCTACTCAGGAAATTGCATAGCTCTTTTAATAGTTGAATCTGTAATTATATACTGATGCCAGATTACCACAGGAACAACTAATGGAAGCAACTATTTAGCACCACGTGGACTACACACCTGTATTTCAAATTAAGTGTATTGGTCTTGTTAACTAGTCAGGACTCCACTCAACTGAGTTAAATATAGCACCTGCATGTTTTAATTAATGCAGATTTCATCAAGGCTTTAGTCATTTACTCCTTTCTAGGATTCTCACACCTGATTTTTAAGAGTGTGAGCTATTGTAGTCTTATGTCCAATCTATTATATATGAGCATTATAAAGCTTGATAAATATGAAGCTGCCTCTTACGAAAATGGCATTTTTCCAGTGGCGGAGATTACTTTAGAAGACATTTTGAGCTTTTCAGTAAATTGGTTGCAAATCATTTTGATGTTTAGAGTGCTGGGTGCAGGGATAGTGACAGGTTCTGACAAGGCAGAAAGTGCTGTGGCATTATCAGTAATCCATGGAAATCATCCTGAAAAGGAATGCTACATTATTTAAATAGAAAAAGTGCTGTTGAGACTATCGCAATCTGTTCACAAAGGGCTTATAAACAGAGAGGTGAAACCAGCAGAAAAAAGCTATTCAGTAAGAAGTATACACACACGCCTCTTTCCTCAAAGTATATTCAGGTGTTCTGTCAGCCAAGCAACAGACAGATTTTTAAAAGAAAACAGAGAAGCAGTGTTTCTAAACTAACTGTAGAAAATTCCCACAGAAAAAGTGTGGTTAATTTGAGCAGGGTTTGGAGTTAGAATGCAGTCCCAGGAGGGGATCTAAATGAGGGTGGGCCACCTGATGTTCTTTTCTCAACATCCGTGCATCCAGAGGACAGCACTGCAATCTTAAAATAATTCCCTGGACAGATGGATAGAATACCTGCTTGTCTGTGTGCACGCAGAAGTAATCTTCTATATTTCCAGTCTGTCTCTATACGTGAAGTTTACCCTGGGTACCACATATTTTTAAATGCAATGTCAACACAGTAATACCCTTATTAGCCCCGTGTTCTCATGATAAATGCCTATTATATAACACCATTCTGGTGACTGTTCCTGAAAACAGTCAGGACAAAATTTCTAATACTCCCCTCTAGCATCTGGAGAAACAAATATTTACTAAATTTGATGAAAACAAGTCATAGAATTATAGAAGGGGGTGGGTTGGAATGGACTTTAAAGACCATCTAATTCCAACTCCCCTGCCATGGGCAGTGACACTTGCCACTAGAAAAGGTTGCTCAAAACCTCATCCAACCTGGCCTTGAACACTGCCAGGGAACACAGCTTTTCTGGGCAACATGTTGCAGTGCCTCACCACCCTCACCGTTAAGAATTTCTTTCTAATATCTAATCTAAACCTACCCTCTTTCAGTTTGAAGCCATTCTTCCTTGTCCTATTACTACATGCCCTTGTAAAAGGTCCCTCTCCATCTTTCTTGTATAATCCCTTCAGGTACAGGAAGGCTGAAGGCTATGAAACTACAATCTAACCTATGAAAGTTCCAGATATATACATTTTATTGACTGGTCTAGATGGCAAATCTATCTAATTTTCTATAAGTGACCAATGAAAAACTTGGTAGAATCTAGATTGTAGTTTTTAATTGTGTTCACTTTCTGGAAGCATGAAAATGGGAACTACTGGCAAGATCTAAACACATTTAAAAACAGCCAAACTACTCACTAAGCTCAAAACCCAGAAAGATTCAGTTCATAATACACATGCATGCCACATACCACTGACAAAACACCCCAGCAAACAATAATGTATTTTTTAAGTGCTTGCATTTTCCGAAGAAGATGTCTCTATGTGACTAATCAAGTATATTTTTTTAATTATACAGAGAACAACACAAACCCCAAGAGACTACAAAAAACCTCTTAAAAATTAAGCAAGTCTTTGGTTGTGACAGCAACTTGGTATGCAGATAGATGATGGCTCTTTGTGGGGACCCCAGAGTGAGAAGGTATGGTTACTGTATTGAGACCTCTTAGTGGCCATAGCTGCTGAGCTGCCCCATGTCCACAGGTGACTCATGCCCCGTCAGGATCATGCCTGTGCCAGAGGCTGTCTCCTTAGCATTTAGCCCATCCATAAAATGCACATTTGCACCTGTCGCAGGAGCTTCTTCCTCATTAATAGACAGGCTGATACCAGCATCCTTACTATCCACACTTACTGATTGAGGAAGAAATCAAAAAGTCAAAACACATATTGGGTGGCAGAGCCTAAAAAGAATGCCTGATAATTGATGCATATGAAATTGCTGTTTTTTAGGGAATGAAAATAATAGTGTTTCTCAGTTCATTTTGGAATATCTTATCTTAGCAGATGAAATAAAGGAGGAAAATTTTTTATATGTGTGTGTTTGTGCATATATATATATATGTTTTCTTACAGTAAATATTAGCTACAAAATTGAAGTTTTCCCAGAGATGTTAAATTCTGGATGCCCTATCCCTGGAAGTGTTCAAGGCCAGGCTGGATAGGGCTATGAGCAACCTGGTCTAGTGAAAGGTGTTCCTGTCATGGCAGGAGGGTTGGAACTAAGTGATCTTTAAGGTGTCTTCCAACACAAACCTTTCTATGGTTCTATGAAAACAAAGTTAAAAAAAGGAAAAATAAATTAATTCAGCAATAGGGTATACCCATGGAGTATGTCTGGTTTTAGCCATTATATAGGGGTTTTCTGCTGGTCATCTCCCTCAGTTCTCAAAATTGAGGGCTTACCTGCAGCATAATTGTGCAGTTTGACTCTTCTTCTAAGAAGCAATTTTTTTGGCGGTGTCCTGTAATTGGACTGTAACTTCACTCAGTAACTATTGTGTCACAATTAATTTTTTAACCCACTCTTCTATCCTTCACCATCATCTTTCTAAGCACTCATATTTTGTTTTTCATTTTGTACTCAACAAAATACAAATAAAACATACTAGGCATTTATGGGGAAAGAAAATATTATAAACATGTAGATATGCACTTTTATTATCTCTGTGTTATCTTTTTCCTTCACAAGCTTATGTTTCACACATTTCATAATGCAAATGCACTTGTATGGTTTCTTCAGCTTTATGTTGTAACTTTCATATTTCTTCTGTAAATTTCAATTAGCTTATTTTTTTAGCATTCTTTATCATTTTTATAGTTCTTTATATTCTCTCTAGTTCTTTATTATTGGAACCAACACTTAAGTTTATTACATGCTTCATATATTACATATGAGAAGAATGATACAAATCTTTTATTGACTTCTGTAGCCCTCATTTTTGTATTTTCAAGGCAAAACATGACATTAATACAACCAGAAAGCAATATGGGAAAGGTGAGATTATACTGCTTAACAGCAGTCTTATTAATATTGTAACTCTTGGAAAGCTTCTTCAAGATTTTGACTGCCCAAACCACAGAAGAATCTGATTTTATGCTAAATTCTTCTTAATGTGGGTTTAGGGGTAGAAAGAAAGGAATTTGAAAAAGGAAATAAATCCATAGAGCTAATTACATATTGATAATCTAATGACTGCATTTTTTTGATAGGCTACTATCAAAGAAATTGTAAGGGTACTATTTCTGCAGACACAGACTTACTACAGAAGAAAATAGGATATTTCTGTTAGAAGAGACCTACAATGATCATCTAGTCCAACAGCAGGCACATACTTGCAGCATAAAACAGTCACTATTTAAGTGACACTGAATGTCTTTTCCATAAAGTCTGCAGCTGTGCACTGTTTCCTCCAAGGAGTGAAGCTGGCTGCAGAGGTTCTTGCCCATACCCTCCTTCTCATTGAGGAGGCTGTGCACTTACACATCTACTTTTCAGCTGGTTGCCTGCAGGATGGACTGTAAATCAGATCAGTGAAATATTCTGAATTAAACAAGTAGTGTTGGAAGTGGTTTTCCAAGTCATATTTCTCATTGGGCTTTTGGTATAACCCAACACAGAGGGTTGCATCACTGCAACTGAGATCAGTGAACTACACCAGAGGGGCTGGACACAAGCAGCAGGAAAAGAGGAAGGAGCTATCTTTGTACAGCTTTTTATTCCTTTTATTTTATGGAAATGTATCATGGAATGGCTATCCTGCCAGCAGCACAGACATCATGTGCTATACCTATATTCAGGACATGAATTCTTACTTCTCAGTAATGCAGTACTATTTCCTTCTTGTACATGCTTGTTTAGCCATTATAGGTGCATTATAAGGTAGAGCAGGTGGGTTTTTTTCAATGCTTCTGTTAACTTTTTTTTTAATTGAGATGCTGGTTTAAATTGTTGAGAAAAAGAAACTTTGTTCCATCTTTTGAAATGTCGAACTGAATCTTTCATTCATCTGCTTTTCATCCAGTGTTCTTTTCTGGCCTCCTTTGTGTTTCCTGCCACACAATGCAGTATTATTATGAAAGCATTTAAAGTAATGAAAACTATACTAACACATCACTTCAGAAAAAAATTAACCATTTTCTGTGTGTAGGCAAAAAAGCAACAGAAATTTACTAGAATTCTGAAGGCCACACACACACATACTGGGCAAATGTTGCGTGATCTCTGAAAATTATCTAATTGAGCCACAGCTGGAGACAGTCACACATGGCTGTAACATTCAGAGTGCCTATGATGCCATTTCTTGTTCTCCACTCTCACACAGTTTTTGAGCTAGATTGCTAAAACAGGAATTTTACAGGATATTGAACACTATGTCAAAAGATAGGTACTTAGATATCAATATGCTAGTCCATCAAATCTTCCTATTTATACTCCACAGAGAAAGAGAGATATGCTTCTTCAGAGTTAGATAAATTAGGAACTTAATATATATGATTTAAATCTCTCTTTGGCAAATCCTTTTTTTCCTTTCCATTGAAGACTTAAGGGAAACTGAACAAGTAATGTAGAAACAGTCATTACCTTACCAAAGATAGACCTCGTTCCAGGAGCACACATGAGCATACAAGTAGGCATCATTTTAAGTACATGGCTAGCCACCAAAGCATTTTTAAATGCATTAAAGCATGTCTGAGCATCTTGTTAGGTTGTGGCCAGTTAACCAAACTCAGGCACTAAGAATTTTGCAAGTCATTTTGTCTGGGCACCCAAACAACTTTGGGGAGTGCATCAGTAACTTAGGCTTCTGCTTCTCTGCATTCAGCTTGAAATATGGTCGTAGTGTCTGATCTCAGGCCAACGGAAGTTGATGGGAAGTTTATACTTTGAAGTAGACTCATGGAGCAACTCTTATATTTCTTGCCCAACCATGGCCAATAAAATGGCCAAGGAATGTAGGACAGCTTTCAAAAACATTATAAATAAAATAAAAAAGTATGAACAAGAACTACAGAGAGAAAAAAAATCTAAGAGTTTGGGAAAATGGCTTTCAAGTTCAAATATTGTGCCACATGTCTGACCCTGTGAAGCTTATAAATATTTACTACTGTATTAAAAATATTTAAGCTTTAGACTAATCACGACTGGTGTTGAATTGACACTAGGACCAATCAGGTCAGATATTTAATATCATTAACCAAAGAGGACATGAACTACTGTCCCTGTGTTATAGACATATCTCTTCACTATGAAACAACTGACTGAATTTTTAACATGTAGACAAGTCATGAGAAAAATTGAAAAATGCTTTTTTGAAAAGCAAAAGTTTTATGTTTCCTGTTATTAATATTTCATATCCTTATACTATTTGTTACATACTCTGGCACACATAAATATAATTCAAGGCATAAAACACTTTCTTGTATAATGCAATATAATGAGTCTTTAAAGTAAGAATCAATCTGTTTGAATACAAGGTAGCAGATGTGTATTCACTAAGATGAAAGAAAGATTTTCTCTCTCCAGTGCATAGAAGATTTATGCTTGTAATTCCTCCTAGAGGATGGAGAAGAAATATTCATGAACAGAAGGTACAATGCAGTATCAATCTAATTCTGAAACCCAAGAATTTCTTTGCTCATCCAGGTATTGCTGTCAAGATTTTGAGTCCTTTCTTTTCTCCAATTTTGTCCCTCAGTCTTCTCACCTGTAAATCCTGTGCATTCTGATGCTTTTAAATTTCAATATGTAAAATGTTTAAGATTAGAAGTTAAGGAATAGTGTTTTGTTTTTCTAATCATCTGGGATTCAGACTGCCAAAGAATGAATGTGGAATATACATGGGGCATGCTAAGTGCATACAGGAATCCTGAGGTACCCACAATAATTTACATCTAGAGGGATTATTACAGTACATGGTTTTACTCACTTCCTATTAATAGTAAAATGCATAAATGAATGTATAATAAAAATAATAATGAATAATATGAAAAATGAACACTTCAGAATTGTATCCTTTCCCTGTGCATCCATCCAT
This sequence comes from Pseudopipra pipra, assembly GCF_036250125.1. Lineage (NCBI taxonomy): Eukaryota > Metazoa > Chordata > Aves > Passeriformes > Pipridae > Pseudopipra > Pseudopipra pipra. The sequence continues at coordinate 26,579,012 of NC_087549.1, read as the reverse complement.
TCAATACAAGGTAATGATGTAGCATAAGAGTTGTCTTTATTTCCTATCTGTTTTAGTGACTTTCTATGAAATTTGAGAGATTAGATCATACCTCTTGCGTGCAAATGGGGGCTCAATCTTCTCTTTGTTTCAAGAAAAGTTAACTCTATCTGATAGTCTTTCCAACCCCTAGGACTCTCAGGTATTCTATGTTGAGACCTCTTCCCTTTAGAAGCTCTTCCACTTCACATGGAAACTATCACTTGCCATTGGGAGTTTTGCATTTGACTTCAGTGAGGTCAGGATTTCAACTAAATGTTGAAATTCCAATGCACTACTGAAAATAAGATTTTGGATAGAGAGTCACTTATGTGGTTTTAATATATGGATGTGTAGTGTTTTGAGAAAAAAATGTTCTTTTCAATCATCTTTCAGTAGCAAAATGAGACATAAGCAGAATCTGATCTGAATTATCTCTTGCACTCAAACTGAAGGAAAAACTAACATTTTACAAACATTTACATCTTCAAAATACGAAAAAAGTCACAATCAATGCCAGATCAATATTCTTGTTTTAGATCTTTTGACAAGAAATTGCTCCCTCTCCCTCCCCGCCAACTCTTTCCTTTGACTTCCCCCCACATCTTCTGCCACATTTTAGAATTTGAAATTAAAAGCATAAATTATATGTTGTAGCTTGGAGCTAAAAAATGATTCCATCTCTGAATGTTCTTTTAGAACCATGGCCAGCCAAAACTAATTCAGCACAGTCTCGCTGAAGTGCTTGGAGCAGTCTGTCTAAACAGCACAGGCCTTCTTAATTTACCCAACATTCACACTGCCTCCGATTAGGATGAAAGTGACTTTGCCATTGAAGAAAAAAGTAACTTGACTCTTTCAAGCAGCAGTTGAGAGAGTATGAAAACTTGCACAGATCAGGCTTTCAGACTCAGGTCAGCTCCATACCTTCAACCTTCTTGAGGGCTTAACAAAATGTTAGAGGAAATAGGTAATCTTCCCGGTTTGTATAGCTGCTGGACATCAGATGCTGTGTCTCTCCTTGTGCAGACCTGGCTTTTATTATATATCAGTCAAAAGCCAGTTCAATTTAGCAGACTGGCTCCTTGCAGCCCATTTTGGGTCATCACCCTGAGCAAGCCAGAGGATTTCTGAACTCTCCAATGCACTGCTTGCACTCTCTTCAAAAATGGACAGTGGCAGGAATTTCATAGGAAAACTTCCTGCTTGTAGTCACATAAGGCTCTGTACCACAGTGATCCTCAGCAGGAGGAGACAGTTTGGGTTTTGCTCACATGTGCGATTCTCTTTTCACACTTCTAAGGAAAATCTATGCATGTGGAATTTCAGCTTGAGATCTAGGATGCTGGAATATGGTACTAAGGCACAGACAGGAGGTGCTTGTCAGTTATAGCTACATCCATAATGGTGCATTAGATGAGTCAAGAAAGAAAGACTATGCAAATATAGAATTAGAGCCTGCAGTTGACTGCATCAGCTGGAGAAAGTAAGGTTGCACTTTCTAACTTTGAGGATCTTGACTTTTACAAGTTTAATAATATTCTTTTGTTTAGAATACAAAAAACCCTACCAAAACTCTGGCATATTATTTTTTGCAAGCCATGTAAACAAATTTGTCATGAGCAGCCACTTTATATTTGCAATCTATCTGATTAATGATTTCTTGGACCACCAGTGTATGAAAATCAAACTAAAAATACCTTGTTCTTAAATTATGCCTGTTCTGCAGCAAAACCAAAATCTTTTGAGGTGGTCTGCTTAAGTTATTAAACATGCAAAACAAAAAATAATTTAGAAAGGAATAAGAATTTTTGTTCTTTAAAAGAGTTTAGCTTAAGTGTGACATAAAAGCTTCATTGGCATTTATTTAATCTGATTTGTTTTCACTGCTACTAAATCTAACTTTATATAATTGTAGAAGAGTAAATAGATCTCAGTGATTTAAAACCTCAAAATAATACTGAAAATACATGAAATTTGTATAGATAATTGCATTATTTTTGAATAATATGGCTTTTAGGAGTGCTGATGGACTTAGAGATAAGTAGTTGAAATACTAGAGTCCCTGTGCTGTTACTATGTTTTTCACAGGATTTTTTATTAAATTTGCTTTCTTATACCTAAACAGTTGAAGCAAATTTGATCTATCAGGGAAGATGCAACAATAGTTACTTTATGATTATAATAATGCTTAAAACAATGAGGGTAAATTATTTTATATTTCATCCATGCAGTGGGGAAGAATTCCGTAGACAGAAATCTCTGTGCTTTTTCAGATGCTTCTGTTTCCTCTCTCATGTTCCCATGGAAGCATTAGTCTGGAATAAAAATGGAGAAGAGAAAGGATGTAATTTAAATCTTCACAAGAGAGTCAATTTAAAATATGAAAAGTTCCAAATCAATAGTATTAAAACAGTTATTGAATTTAAATATTAATAAGATGGGAGAAATTGATGGACTGGAACCAGAGCTACTTAAAATTGAGGACATTATATAGCTAAACCATTAGTTGAAATAGGAAATCTAATTTTCTTACAAATAATGTACCTACAAATTGGAAATACACTGTTGTGACTGTGATTCATAAAAGTAGAGAGTAACAGATCTCTTCCATTATACTTAACTCAGTGAGTGCCATGTACAATTTATCCCTTCTTTTTGGCACTGTGGTAAAATTCTATAGTAGGCACAGAAGAATCTCCAAATAATCTACTGTCTATGAATTACATATCATAAATACATACAAAAAATTTAAATTAAGAGCCTGGCCACGCACTGCAGCCATCAAGTTGCTTATAAAGTACACACCATGATTCCTTTGATTTTCCTGTCACATCACCAACCATGTTACCATGCCAGAAAAAAATTTTTCCTATCATTTCCTACAGCAGAATTGTGAAAGTTTCATGTAATTGCACTGTGACATTAAAGAACATTATTTCATTACAATTTTTGTGGAGCGGGGTTTAAGTTTTTACTGTGACAATGAAGCAGATAAGAAGATGCATATCAGAGAAATGTCACAGATGTACTATAAACATATGTTTTCTATAGTCTAGTTCCATGACTTCAAATGCATTAAGGTTGTTTTTGGTTTGGTGGGCGCTTTTTTTGTTTGGTTTTTGTTTGTTTGTGTTTTGGTGGGGTGTTTTTGTTTTTTTTTGTTGTTGTCTTTTTTTGGTTGGTTGGTTGGGTTTTTTTGTTTTATTTTGTTGGTGGTGGGTTTTGGTTTTTTGTTTGTTTGGGGGTTTTTTTAGCTTCTTATTTTGTTTTGTTAGGGTTTTTTAAAAGCTACAGAATATTTTTTTGTCTTTTTTTTAGAACATCATCAAGCACTGAGAATTATTTTTCAGCACACAAACAAAAAATAGGTTTGCATAAAATGAAACAAGCCTATGTTTATTAGAAGCTCATTTTAGAACAGACTTATGACAAGAGTACATTGTAAGTGCATACTAGTGCATGTAAATAGCTCTTAGGAATATGTAAGTAATTTTGGTATTTATATGACCATTAAAACATACTATTATACACTATACTATTAATCTATAAGTGAGAGCCACTATACAGGATTTATTCTGCCTGATCTGGCAATAATTCTTTATATTTATGAGGATCCATGCAGTGCCACAGTTACCTAAGCATTTGAATATCTGGGCTGAATGTTTGTGACTCCTGAAGTTTTTCACAACCTTAATTCACATCTGGATGAGGAAAACAGACTTACCTCAGGATGAGTCACTCATCCGCACACAGGATGTGATAAAATTGCTTGTCTGCTTTTTCTTTGCTCTGTTATTTTTGTCCATCTTATTGAGTTAATTAGTGTTGTAGAATCTAAGGGTTATGAGCAAAATAATGCATGAAACACTGCTATGGACCGCTGCTCATTGCTTCCCAGGGATCAGAGAAATTCAGTCTCTCAGGTGAGCAGCTCTGATGCTGGCACAATTCACAGTGGAGCATCAGGGCAGTGCAGAAGGGGTTTCCCTAATGAGAGGAACCCCTGGGAAAATAGAGAGAGCCTCCAGGAGCCCACAGCTCATGTGACAGCTCCTCTTCTTTGAGCATGTACACAGGATCACAGCCTCACCCAAAATGGTATAGCGTTATATTTATCCACATTAACATAGTCATAGCTTTGGTGAGGTGTACAACAAAGTCTACATTATTCTGAATATTCAATTTTCTTTTTTTTTCCATGATATTGCACATAGTTATGCATGTTTGGTAAAAGTGCATGCTAATACTGAGCATGGACAGCCTTGTTTAAAGCTGCGTTGGCTGGTAGTTGTTCAGCTGGTGGCTGAACACTGTGAGCTTTTCTTTTGCTATGAGCTTGAGTCTCTCTGTGTTCATATCTCTTTACATTTCCATCATGAGTCATTAAGTCTTGTTGTAATTTGTTATCTAAGCTCCCTGGTGTGCCTAAATCTTTGTTGTTTAAATTTGCTATTTTTTATGTTGTAAAATTTAGACAAATTTTCCTCATTAATGCTTTGGATATTTGCATCATCATCAGATTTTTTTCTTTTTTTCTTTTTCTTTTTTTTTTTTTTTTTTTGTTATCATGAGTGTATGTTTGAATTTTAATATATGGAAGGAGATAAGGGGAAAAGAAATGTGTGAAGTAATGAATGCTTATATCCAAAACAGAAAGTCATGACTATACAATAATGCAGCAGATGACAAGATTAATATTAATCAGCCTACAACTAGAACAGATTGCACTCATAAATAAACCACTTTGAAAGAAAAATTAAGTAAACACACAAACTATGATGAATTCATGCTTACCTGAAAATTAGAATAGATAGATTGTTTTCAGAAGGTAATAATAGAGAAGAAAGTAAAAAAAAAGTTGAGTTAGAAGACTGGAAAATCATCCTGAGCATCCATGATTCTGGATAGTGATAAAAAAAAAATCTCTAAAGTTACAATTTTTAAAGTACTATTCATTGATAGATATAAAACATCACTTGTGGCTCCCACAAAACTATCAGACATAATTGAAGAATTAATTTATAAAGGCCACCTGGAATCATGGTTCCAAAACTGAGATTCAGTTAGGCATCCAGTTTACTTGGATAAAGTAGTAAATTCACTTGAGTCTTAAAAGGTCCATTTATTCCATGGATAATCTGGCCTGTTGCCTTTAAAAGATAGCAAGATGCAATAAGAAATCTGAAAATATAATTAAATGTGCATCATCAGACATAAAATATGGCAAATTTTACATCCTGATACACTTCAAGAAATAGGAATGACACAAGCAGAGACAAAAGTAGAGCGGGAAGAAAATTATAAGCTTGATTGAATGTTTAAATATTTTTTCCCTTCAAACTTTTCTGATTGTACATTGTGGTGGGAGGACTTTGGCTTTGGGACATCAGGTGCCCACCAAGGTCTCCTTTCACTCCTCTCCTCAGCAAGAGGGTGGGTAGAAAATAAGATGGAAAAAATTCATGGGTCAAGAAAAGGCAGTTTAATAAAGAAAAAGCAATGTCTGCAAGCAAAGTCAAAGGAAAGTGGAAGAATTTTTCTCTACTTCCTCTCAGCAGACAATATCCAGCCACTTGCAGGAAATAGGGCTTAAGTATGTGCAGAAGTTATTCTGGAAGTCAAATATCATAATAACAAAACACACACCTATCCTCTTCCTCTTTCCTCCCCTTGCCCCTTTGCACCTTCTCTTAGCTTTTATTGCTGATGAGACCTTGTACAGTATGGAATATCCCTTTGGTCAGCTTGGGTGAGTTGTCCTGGTTGTGTCTCCTCCCAGATTCTTTCCTACTCCCATTCTACTGATGGGGGGAGGAATGCTGGAGAGACAACCTTGATGCTGTGGGACCAATAGTCAGCAGTACCCAAAACACTGGTGTGCCAACATCTTTCTAGCTTCAGATGCCAAGCTCACCACTTTTGTCTCAGTGATTGCAAATAATCAATACTCTGGAGCAAGATAAACAGGACTGAAATGCTTACAGTCTGCATATGAGGACTGCTATGGGAGAAATAAGCTCCTTCTTGGCCAAACACAATTTACTCACCATGAATCTTTTATGTTAATGTGTGGATGAATTCCATAAACCTTATATAGTTGTATGCCACTTTCAACATTGTGAAATAATGCTGTTTTTTCTACCCTCATTTGAGTTGGAAGCCATGTAACTTTAGAGTTGATTCTGTGGAAAGCACTACATTTTTGAAAAGGAAGAGCATCTGTTAAGCCTGAGTATTGAAGACACGTCTTGTTGATCAGCTGTGCCAGTCAAGAAAAAAAAGTATGATTTACACAGTCTGGTTTAGTTTCAAGTTAAAGTTTTGTGTTTAATCCCTCAGTATCAGAAAGACTTCATTTAGGATAAAACGCTGTGGCAAGAAAGAATCTAAGCATTTATAATTTACAAGCATAGTGATAATTTGAGGCTTAAATATCAAAGGACAGATCAGTGAACAGAAAATATAAGCAAATGAGCTCAGTCTTGCCATGGTTGAGATGAGCCAGATCATGATGGCAGTGCAAGGATGGGGACTGATTCTTCTTGAGAGAAAACGCAGGCACACAAGTAGCAGCTGTAGCATGGTTGTGGTACTCGGGATTTGAGCTAGACAGAATGACACACAGACACTCACAGGTACACGAAAGTGCCCTGCTGCAGCAGAAGATAGCTCTCTGCTAATGTGGTCCTCTGGGTCCAGCTGGATCAGCCTCGCTATATAACTGATTAAATAGGTCCACATGTTAGTTACATCTCTCATGTGTCTATCATCATTCACGGAAATATGGCTGCTACAGCAAGTATGAGTGCATGTGTTAATATCTTCAGCAAAGATCTCATCAGCCGGTAGGAGAATCACCAAAGTAACTACAGGACGAAGTCTTATTTACTTGAGCAGTGGAAGCTCATACCCACATGACAGCTCAGATGACAGTCATACCATATGAGTCAGGCAGGCAAGAGTATGTCTCTGGTACCCAAATGATTTTAATTGCAGTAGAGAATCTGTAATGAGCCCTGTTGATCTTTGTTGTTTTGTCTGTAGCAGAGTGATTAGTGACATGGGCAGGGTTAGACTGTGTAGCCAAAAGTAATTAATTTTATTTTGCCAGTTGTGGGGAATTTTAGCCTTAACATCAGAGAGAATGTGTGTGTCATTTCTGAGACACACAAAGGTAATGAAGGATAAAGAAAGCTGGGGAGAGGAAAGGATTAAATGGCAAAATCAGTCGTACAGAAAAACAGATCAGACAGATTGTAGGCATTTCAGTCCTGTTTATCTTGCTTCAGAGTACCGATTATTTGCAACCAGCAAGACAAAAACTGCTGAAGGTGAAAGTCAGTTGAATAAGGAATAGGTTGTTTATCATATTAGTAAAGAATTCTTCTATTTACTTTTTCAGCTTTCCATTATTATAACATCTTTCATTTTTATTTATAAGAGGCTGAAGTTGTCTGCATAGTAACATAATTGGTTATGGCTGCTAGCCACCTGACGAAGTTAATTATTGATTGTCTGTGTATTGGTCCTGTGAGAGAGTCCAATGTCTATACAAATTAGTTGGAGGCAACTGTCTCATAAAACAGTCAGAATAAATCCTTTATACATTCCTAAACAGAGTTGTGCTAGATTATTGGCTTTTTTGAAGGAAAGGGCAAAGTATAGTGCTAACTGCTATTCATGAATAACAAGGTTTCTTCACCATTGAACTCAATTCAAATCAAAAGGTACAAGCATTAAGGAACTGAATTCGCACATGAATCTGGAGAATACTCATTATTTTCAAACCCATTCCACTTTAATAAGTCACTGGTGCTGAATGGATTATTTCAGGTTTTGCAAGTCTAGGATTATTGTATCCCTGGTATTTAATTTCAAAATTCATTCCTCCCATTACATTTTGAAATAAAAATATTTTTCTGTATTTAGAAACATAGATTTCATGTCTTCAGATAACAAATCTGTTTTCTATTTGCTATGTCATAAAAGTTAAAAAGCTTGTGTTTGTGAAGTATTTAAACATTGAGGACTTATGAAACATTTAAAAGGAATGAGTTAAGACTTCACTAAAATCCAGCCACACAAATTTCCCATGAAAGCAGATGAAAACTTCCATAGGATGAATGATATTTTCAGATCCAGATATTGTCATACTAGCATAGAAAAGCACAGACTTAAATATTTGTTTGGCAAATCCTTAATTTAAAACATTTGACAATACTACTCTTTTTTTTGTCTTCTTAATGGCATTTATTTACCCTTGGTGAATCACAAGACACAAATGAAGTAACAGAGACAAGCTCTTAGCCTTAGTGGTGAACTTCAAAGATGTGGAGAAATCCCTGTTTAGCAAGTCTGTTGACACATAATTTTATTCTGCCTGCAGAAGTTTCTGTTCTCACTCCTCTACCAGCTCTTTGTCACTGTCCCTTCACGCATAGGTTACTGCTGCTGGAAACTGGCAACTCATCTGAACCTTCCCTGCTAAGCTTCGGTTCAAATGAAGCTGGGAAGGTTAAAATGTTGGCGACTGGAGGAAGGCTGGAACAAAACAGTATTTTTTTGCTTGCACAGCTGCAGTCAGAAGAGGACGTGTGAACAAGCCTTAAGGCTCCACAGCTGCTTCCCAGAATTATAGTATCCTGGTCTTCTCCTGCTAATGCAGATAGCTGCAATTGCACAAGAGAAACAGTGGGTGAGAAGGCAATAATGTGTCTAGAAGGACATCTTTGATCCTCCCTCTCCCTGATTCCTATGAAATCCTTTAGCTCCCCCTGAGCAGGGTCTTCATGCTAAATCCACTCTGCAGTGACCATCTGACAATTCAGAAGTCAAGGCACAGTTCACGAACTACCAACAAAAAAGCTATAAATTTAAGAAAAAAATATTTTCTTGTTGAAGAATACAATTACTGAGGTATAAATCTTCACAAATGTCTCCCAGATAATCCAGTACTGTTGTTCTTCAGCTTTGTTGTAAGAAATGTGTAGAAATGTGTCTCAGGCTTACAAGTAGAATCTTGAAAACATGACCAAAAAGCTTTGAAATGAGACACTTTAGTAAAATTACTATAACTAATTATTTTAAATTTTCCTCCTCTTCTTCCACCAATCATCACATCATTTGGACTGATATAATATTTCTAAGTTAAGAGTTTGCAATATTATAATAATAACAAAGTGACTCCCACTGCTTGAATTTTCTGCCTTAGTTTAATTTGAAAGTAGATTCTTATCAAGGAAAACCCCTGACATACACCTTATGTTGAATAGCAGTAATTTCTTTTAAAGAAAGAAGCATAAAACTCACCTCTGGTCTCATTTAATTTGTTCCTGTATGTGTATGCTTAGTAAAATCAGTGAAAAAGCACTGAGATAAAATGCAAAAAAAATCTGCTCTTTTGAATAAATGTAATAAAATCCAGCACAGGTAAAGATGTTGGTAACTCTCAGGATGGTGACTAGGATACCTGGGCAGAGATTAAATATGTTGAGTAGCGTTCATGTTTGCAAATGTTATTGCAGTACAAGTTTCTCTTTCTTGACTATAAATCTTAATTTTCATGTTTGGTTTTGCTAGGGTCTTCACATCCTGGTTTTGACCATACCATATGCTGAAGTATAGAAAAAACAAAGTAGTTATTTTCATTCTACAAAATATACAATTAGACAAAAAATAAGAAAGTCATAGAAATAGCATGAAACTATCAATTCTTTCTTTTTCCTTAATATTTTCCATTTTGAAATGGCTGATAAAAGACTATGGGTAATTTTAAACGCTTAGCTGACTCTAGACATTGAAATCTTAGAACTTCTGCCATTGCTGCAATAAGGTCAGTGTTTCACCAACATGATTTTGTGAAAAAAATTACAACCACACTGAGCAGTGTGAAAAATGATGTGTCAATACCTAAATTGACTCAGCTCTCTCTCTTTTTTAGGGACAATCTTGAAAGATCAGCTCTCTGGCATACTTTCTAGTCAAACTGGGAGATTTGGCATTTTATTCAATCGTTGTCTCACGACAGATAGAAATCAAAGGAATACTATCAGGATGGAAATACTTTTTAGAGAGAAAGCACAAAGTTTTGATATGTATGTTTGTTCAGACCCATTAAAAATCTCATTTTTGTCACAAAGTAAAAGATTAGAAGCTGAGGGCCCAGAAAAATAATAACAGTGTGTCAATGCCTCAATGTCAAGCAGAAATTTTAGAAATTAACTCTCCATTCACAGTGAATGTAGCTATACATGGATCTGAATCTTCTTTCTTACTAATTTTTTTGCTGCATAGCTCCATTGAAACCAGAATTACACTCTGTTTACACAGTGCAAGTGGTATTATAATCACAATTTCTGACAAGACATATAGCAAGACAATGTAGGAAGAAAAATCTCTCCTAGCGTATGGTCCTAGACCAGAGGAGTGTGAATAAAGGTAACTATAAACCAGCTGACTCCTGTATTTCGTAGTAATTTTAAACAATATCTAACCTTTTCCAAGCTCATCACAAAAATTTCTTAAAATTTTGTAGAATAAAGGAAAATAATTTTCTCTAGATGTCAAGACTTCCAACTCAGTTCCTGAGAAGAAAGGTAGAGAGAAATGTCATTGATTTATGTTGTTTAAAGATCCTGAGCGGTACCTGCCAGGCATATTATTATGTCAATGAACTTTCTACAAAGAAGAAAGTTCTTCCCCTATTTTGTTCATTCAAAATAGGGGAAAAGTTTGATAACATAATGGCTCTGTTCCTGACTGTGAAGTTCACAGAGGTTTCTCATCAATACAGAAGTAAGCTTGTTTTGAGATCTTGTCTTCTGTGTTGGTTTTGACTGGGGTAGAGTTAATTTTTTTCATAGTAGCTGGTATGGGGCTATGTTTTGAGTTTGTGATAAAAGCAGTGCTGACAGCACACCAGTGCTTTAGCTGAGGCTGAGCAGTGCTCTCACAGACTCAAGGTCTTTTCTGCTTCTCACACCCTTGCCAATGTTTGGGAGTGTACAAGGAGTTGTGTGGGCACCCAGCAAGGACAGCTGATCCCAGCTGGCCAAAGGGATATTCTAGGCCAAATAACATCAACACTCAGCGTATAAACAAGAAGGTTGTCTGAGGCCTGCTGCTCAGGGACTGGCTGGACATTGGTTAATTGGTGGTGAGCAATTGTTTTCTTGGGTTTTATTCTCTCTTTTCTAAAAGGAAAAAATTATTTGCCTTTTCACTGCATTAGTATTATTATATTATATTTCTGTTATTAATCTGTTCTTATCTCAACCCATGAGTTCTCTCACTTTTACCTTTCCAGCTCTCTTCCCCCCATCCTGCTGGGGTTGAGGGGAGTGAGCAAGTGGCTGTGTGGTGTTTTGTTGCCAGCTGACATTAAACCACGATATCCTCATTCCTTTCCTCCCCAGAGAGTGACTCTCCCTTTGAGCTTTGCAATAAATTTTTTTGCTGTGAAGTTGCTACTGACCTAGCATCCATCTTGGAAGATTGATGTGTATCCTTAACAGCTTGGAGGAGAAGAAAAGACTAAGGTGATTTTTCTCTCCAGTGAGATAAGGCACTGTACCCATTCATACCAGCATTTTATCTTTGCTTGTTACTTTTACTATTTGAGGACCAAAACTGCAGCTGTTACAGAACTGTCATAGGGATGTTGGATCTTACAGTTTAGGTTCTCTAAATCTAAGTCTCAGCTAAAGTCAGCCAGATGGAGGAAACTTTATCACCGAAATATTCCTTCTTTATAAGTGTCTCTAGTTCTATTTATTCGAGTAGTTAATGACAGAAATTGTGGATCAGCTCCGTAAGATCAAAATATCTGGGAGAATGGAGATATAAAAGTTGCAGACAGATAGGTAACAGCAGTCAGCTTACTGCTGTTATGAGTTACTGCTGTCTAGTAACTGAGCTCTAGTAAGTCCATATTCAGAATGAAAGCTGAGAAATAAGTCTCAATAACATAAACCACCATAACGGAAGGAAAGAGGGGGATATTTCAGGAAGCATCTATGATTTTTGTTGTGATGTATTTAATTTTAACTTTAGTATTTGTTTGGTTTAATTTTATTTTGCCTTTACTGGATCCTGAATCAATATTATTCCCTATATCTCAGTCTGTTAATTATTTGCTTTAAACATTTACATATTTACTCAAGAAAATTCCTACATTATTTGTAGTACTCAAAGTCTCTAAAAACACACAATTTTGAGCTTTGTAGTAACTTAATGGACTTTTTGTGATAATTACTATTTTCTCAGATAGTGTAATAAATTCAAAAATCAAGCCCGCTTGGTGTACTATTGGGAAAGGATGGGAGGAAGAGCTAAGAAGGAACACAGGGATTTGTAAGATCAGCCAAGTCACAAGCAGAAAGGATTCTGAAGGACTGTATTTCTGGAATGCTGAAAAATTTTGAAATTACACTTTTTTTTTAACATATACTTATTTACCTAAGGACATTTTCTAATCAGAGTAGCCTTCATAGAGTACAGATGGTGTTGTTCATATCCTATGATCTGACAGTCAGCTACTACACTCCTAGTTAGCTCCCATACTCACCATATCTGTCTTTGCCATGGCAAGGCCTATTAGAGTTTATAGCCAGAAAAACTGTTCAAGAAGTTCCTAACTATTGTAAATTAATGTGTTTTATAAAAATTGAAATTAATGAAAACTATTTTTGCAAATATTTAAGTGATTTAACATTTTTAAAATCAAAGTGATTTTATTATTTTCTTCAAAGTTTTACATATCTTTAATGAGTTTATTGATTTGTGCAACTATATTTCAGACATAGGGATCTATTCAAAAGGTAAGTTCAAACTGGAAAGAAAAACTCAAATTGGGCCAGAGAAATCTTAGTTTAATGGTGTAGCATACAAGACCTAACAGCCGATATTACTGTTCCCAAAATTCTATAATTTCTTAGGAGCTGAGTTTTGCTTGAGTTTTCTTAATGCTTTTGTTTTGCCCAGATGATGTTAAAATGAACTCTCTGTTCAGTAGTGGGCACTGGAGTTCTGCATGGGGCAGTTAGCAAATCCAGACCAGGGATTTTATAAAATGCAGTGCATACACTTCCAGTAAATTATATAGTGCATACACTTCAAGTAAATGATAAACTAGAGAAATTAGCGTGATGATAAATTAAATCTTTCACAAGACTTCTTTTTTCTGAATAGTGTGATTATAAGATGTGTGTATCAAAAGTTACAATATGCACAGAAATTACTTCATTACATTAACTTTAAATTACAGTGATTTTTTAATGAAAAATATTAATTTAAAGTAAATCTTAAATATGGCAACATCTACCTATAAAGCTGTTCTGTTTGATTTTGGTTCATATGCATAATCATATTTCTATTTTATCACAATTATTTAAAAACACAACATAAGGCAGAGCAATTCCAGTTAATATTTGTATCTGAAATGCTTTATTTGATCTGAAATTTTCAAAAAGTAATGAATTAGGTGCTTTCATTTGGTTGATTTCAGTGGGAGTTTAGCATCTAAATTCCTTTGTCTTCTTTGGAAAGCCTGCTTAATATGCTTTGCATGGTTTCTTTGCATAGCTATGAATGTATAATGCATAGTCTAAATGTCACTGGAAACACTACTGATTAAAAATAAAGAGCTTCTCATGCAATAAAACATGGACTTTCTGCAGATAATACTGCTTGCTCTCTCAGTGTTATCAATTGTACTGGAAGTTCACTGTCCTATGATCTCTGTGAAAGATATATATCATATCAGATGATGAAAATAATTCGTCATTGGTGAAGAGCTATTTGGTGGTCAACATGCAACTTGCCCCCAAAATTGAGTTTAACCAGAATTTAAATGGTGTGTGGCCTCTTACTAACGCTTTGTACAACTTTTATTCTCAAAGATGGGAGAGGGAAAACTGCAGCAAAGCTCAGGTGGGTTGAGCTACTCAGTCTTACACAGCTAACAACCTGCTTATGTTGTTATCATCTGCTCACTGTAGTCAATTCCACCACTGAACAACTGATGATTGCAAATAAAAGAATGCAATTATGACAGCACAAAGCTTTCTTAGTCTTATTAATTTTTTTAGATTATTAAAATCAGTATCAGCATCTATTAGTTGTTTTTGACTTACAGCAGATATCAGACAAAAGCAGGTATGAAAAAGGTCTATGACAATTGCAGCCACAAGAGTTCTGCTAATTTTCATTACATAAGTAGCCATAAAGCAGGCATCCTCATATATCACCAAGAGAGGATTTCAGGACTAAGACAGAAATCAAATTCACTATACACAGGTAATTTACAGCATGGTGCCTCTTTCACATATCAGTTCATTACTGTACTGAAAGCCATGGGAAATACTCAATGATTTTGCTGTCTTTTATAAAAAAACCCTAAAGGAATAAAAGACAAAGGTAGACTTGTTGAATGGACTTTTCAGTGTAAAGAGATTATCAGAAAACAGACAGGTCCTGTTTACTCTAGCAAAAATAAAAGTTGAGACAAATTTACAGGCCTGGGAAGAGAATTTGGACATATTAAAAAGTGTGTCCGGGGAGATCTGTAGCATTTTTTAAAATAGTGAACTCAACAAATGAAGCAAATTTTAATGTTGAAACAGGAAAAAAGTGCTAGTAAACATTCTCATAGGCTGGTGGATTTTATAGTATACATGCTTGGACAAGACTAAAATATCCTTGTATAGTAAGGACCTGAAAAAATGAAGATGGTTCAAAAACTTATATTGACCCTATTCATCAGTTTCAGATCACAGCTGCCATTCCATGACTTGCTACTGTAGGAAGGGCAGAAGTCAGGATATGGATTATACAGATCCTATCTCTCTTAGCATTAAGTAATACTGAAAATAGAAAACAAAAAAAAGTAAGTCAACTTAAAATTGCTTTTTAAACAGAAGGTATACAAAATTCCTCTCTTATACTTATGAAAATAAAAGCAAACTACAGTTTGAAAAAAAAAAAATGCAGCAGACTGCATCCAGCCTAAAAAGACTTAAGTGGCACAGCCTTGGTAGGTATTCCTGTATAGATTAAAGGAGTCTGCTTGTAATTTATTATGATGTCCTATTCCTGTAAAAAGGCAGTGACTGATTAATGTGTATCCCTATGCATGGATGAGCAATCTGTGGACGACCTAGCCAACTGAGCAGAGGAGCTATCAGATGACTGTAGAATAAAGATTAGAGGTCACTGAGAGGGAAAAGACATGAACAGCAGAAGCTGAAAGGCCACTGGAGGAACTTAGGAAGCAAATACAGACGGGGGGGGTGGATCCTTTTCTAGGACCAAATAACAAGAATAACATTAAACAGGAAGATAAGAAGTTGTTGATAAAACTTTTTTTTTTAAATTAGTATTTCCATTCTGCTTTACCTAGTGACTTTGACATTAATTTTACTGTTAAAATTTACATATTCTTCTTTAAATTTTATTTAGACCTTCCTTTTAAAGATATTGATAAAATGCTTATAAATCTTTAAAAAATTAATTTCACAAAAAGAGTCATAACAGAATTGGAATCTCTTCTATTATACTACTATTATTTTCTTAGTCACTCATTCAGTTCAGGATAAGAAAATAATTAACAAACAGGCTATTAAAGATATTTGAGTAGGTAGATGTGTGTTAAAGCCTCTTATGGAATTTGAAAGTAACGCCTAGGAACTCTGCTCGGTTATTGTTGAAGATGCATGTGACTGTCAAGAGGTACTTTCGGCTATTTTCATCACTCCACTTTCAAAAGACTGAGCTCCTCTGACTTAATGAATTTTCTTATTCATTGGATATCAATCAGACAAATGAAGCTGAACCTTGAAGAGCCAGCACCTGAGACATTGGGATTAGTTTAATTGTGTTCTCTCTTTTTTAAAATATTTTTAAACATAACAAGTGGAGTAATTAATTCAGAAATGACTATCTAAAAACTGGTGCTTCATGTGTAGTCAGGATCTATTAAAATGTACTCAAATGGCTTATGATTCTTTCTGCAGTTTAACAATAATTCATAGTCTTTGGGCATTTTGTTTGGATTTTGTTTTAATTTCCTCTATGCTCTTTTTTTCTGTGTTGTTTTCTTTCTTTATACCTCTTACTTCTGTGCTGGTAAATGCTTCAAACTTTTTACAGTACTGTGTACAATGGATATTCTTTTTATCTGCTCTAAGTAGTATATAGACTCTTTACAATTGCAGTTCAAATAAGATATAAAAAGTTCCTGAGGAACTCATACTAAGGTTCATAACCAAGGAAATTAGTAAGATACCTAGAGACAGAAACTTGGACTTTCTTGGGTTTGTTCGTTCCTTTTTCATGACAACATAAAGTCCAGAAAAAATATTTACAAGGTGCTTGATTAAAAAGGTAGCTACTTTTTAGTTTTGAAACAGAGCCAAAAGATAAAAAGAAACTTGAAAATTTCTCAGTGCAGAGAAAACCCTTTTTTTTTCTTAGTAGCAAACCTAAGGCTGATTGAATCTGCC
This sequence comes from Pseudopipra pipra, assembly GCF_036250125.1. Taxonomy (NCBI): domain Eukaryota; kingdom Metazoa; phylum Chordata; class Aves; order Passeriformes; family Pipridae; genus Pseudopipra; species Pseudopipra pipra. The sequence continues at coordinate 26,562,492 of NC_087549.1, read as the reverse complement.
AGACCAACAGTCCTGGAAGTGAATGTCCTCCACTAATGCCAGGTCCACTCTAAGCCTGAGCAGCCCATTCACCGCTCTCAAGTTAAAGCTTAACACCATCAGTTCCACTGGTTATGTGACAGGGTGTCACATAACACACAGTGGTGTACAATATACTCAGGACTTTTATCTTTAGTTCTTTGATGACAATACTGTCCTGCAGACTCTGCTGAGGAGTAGGACATGTGACTTGGGCATAGGAAGAAGCTAATGAAGGTAGACAATTTCCATGTTGCAGTAAACTATTGGCATTATGCAGTGTGTAGGAGTTCATATCTGTCCATCGCTCTGTCTTCCGATTCTTCTTTCGTCACTTCTGTTCCCTGCTATCCTTATGTGTACACCTGTCTCCCATACACTGAATAGCAATTATCCAGTGCTTGCTAGGCAACATTTAGTGTTCTTGAAAGATTGTTATTGCAGCAGATACATAACTTCTTAACCAATCCAAACTCAGGATTCCTGACTCTTAGGGTATGCCAGCACTGGGCAGTGCAGCATCATGCACTGTAACAGAAATGTCAGATGCATTGATCTGAAAGTGATGCAACCGAGCAAGGACAGCTATTTTGCTTCCCATCTGCTATGTGAACATGCCTGCTCACTTGCATCTAACTTAAGTACGTATTACCCCTGGGTCTTTCATTGCAGGTCTTTTCATTGTCATTGAGCCTTGAATTGGCTATTGCCATAAAATGCATCTACAGAGAGGGTGCTTTGTTTCTCCCCAAAAATAGAAGCAGAACCTGAGGCTGCAGTTTGAAAGATGAAAGCTTGTGTCACTTTAAAGATCTTAGTAGAATACCTCATCCTTGAGCTTTCTCTTCTATTGTTTTAGGTTTAAATTAATCATTATTAGAGAACTTGATGCATAGTTCTCTCAAAAAGTAAGAAATGTGTGCAGTGAAAGGTGAAAGACCATCTGGACTTTAGACTGATATTACAAGACTGATTAATGGTGTAGTTTTTAAAACTGAAGAAGAAAATCTCAAGCCAAGAGAGCTGGCAAATGTAATTCATTACGTGAACAGACATTCCAGTGCTTCAGGGAGATCTTTATCTCTCCATCTAGCTCTTTTAATTTGTGTTTTGTAACTATCTGTCTTCAGCTTAAAACTGTGTTGTTGTCCATTCCAAATCTTATCCCTTCAGCTACTTTCTCTCATTACATAAACTTCAGTAACTGTCCCTCCTAGCTACTTTTGAACTCATCTCTGGGTTGAGCTACATGATCTGGTTTTAACCACTTACAGAGGAACACAAAGTAAAATAGCAGCCATTGGAGGAAAGAAAAAAAAAAAGAAACACACTCCAAACTAACCAACTCAACAAGAAAAACAGCGAAATTAGCTTCTAAAGTCCTACTGTCTCTATTGATCTGGTAGGCACGATTAATCTCTGAACATTTCACATTCTTTTCAGGCAGCAGTCAATAGAATGGAAGACAATTTCTAGTGGTTATGGGCTCTTAATTAACTCTGTTACAGAAATTTTTGCAGAACTGAGGGTTTTATCAAGAAATTAATAATTGATGTAGCTGTTCTGCTCCGCTATACTTGTTAATATTCATTAATGGCCATTTCCAAAACTAGAAAACAGAATAAGTGCAAAAGAATAAAAACAAAGAAGTGATAAATCTGTAAAGAAAAATATGCAGCAGAGGAAACGTAATAGAAGGAAAAGGATAGCTGTAGAATAAAAATAAACAAAAAAAATAGAAGGAGAAGAGTAGATCAACGAAGTGGAAAAGACTTGTACAAGTATTAAATAGATGAGGAGAAAGACATATCTCTATCTTTAAACAGAAGGAGGAAAACAAAAGCATTGATAAATTCAGTAATTTCTTTGGAATACTAGAACAGTAAATGGTGGCCTTCTGTAAGAGAAGGCAGTTGGAGGATTCTATATAAATATTTGATTTTTTATTGATTAATTCTTATGGACTACGCAACACACTATTGAAGAATGTATTTATAGAAGTAGTCAAGTTTAAATAAAAACATAGGGTTTTTGTCATCAGTGTAATTCAATATTATGTGTTATATCAGATACATTCAGCAGATACATTCAGCAGCAACAGTTCAGTCTCCTGGCCAGATAACATTCTTATTTGTGTTAGAACCTGTGGCTACATCTTTAAGCTGCATGTTCAGTAATACCTAGTCAGATATAAATGTGTTCATTATTATTTTTTAACCTATGTTCAAAGTATTAAAATTTTGTTATCCAATCCCTCATGGTAGAAACAATTAATCTCAGAGTCTCTGGCCTGCCACAGATGATCTGGTAAATACAGACCAGTCTAGTCCGTGGTCACATTTGGGAAGATTAATACTATTTGGGAAAAAATTACAGAAAATAAATGCTCACATTATTTGATCAGCAGGATCACTGAAAATTTCTGCATTCTCAAATTAGTTTTTGTACTGAAAACAAAATATTGAATACACTTATATGTCAATAACGTTCTCTGTTTGGCTTAAGAATTTTAAAGGAAAATGTCCTTGCATGAACAAATGTCATCAGCATTACCAAATCAGCACAAAAATTTACTATTACAAAATTTATTTGGTAGTCTAATTCAGCAATAGCACAGGATAAAAGCTGGTAAGTTAAGTAGTTTCATGGAACTTTGCTTCTTCCAGGAGGTCAGATTTTATTATATATTCTCTGGTTCCCAGCTCATGTCTTCTAAAGTTGTTTTTTTTTTTTTCTCTGTGTCTCTCTCTGACAGAAAAGGAAAAAGTGTGAGAGAGTTAATCCATTGATGAGTCATATGTGACAGACAAGAATTAAAGCCAAGAATAAATTATAATAATTACATAAACTCTGCATCCTTAAAAGCCAAGAAAATTAACATGCAAAACGTGGTAACCTCCTGCCAAGACAATTAGCATGCAAAATCATGGTCATTAAGGCCAGCACCAAGGGCAGATGCTATTGGAGAGAGGGACTCCTGTTTGCAGAGTTAAAATATGAAGGTGAAACAAGAAAATAGACAATTTTTTTTATTTATTTTTATTTTTTAGCACAGACTAGCAGGGTAAGAACAAGCAATAGAAGAGACATAATAAGTAATAATGGGTAATAATTAGGCCTTGATTGAACAGAACAGGTTGTTGGTGTTTAAAAATTAGCTTGCTAACCCAAAGATTTTACAAGATTTGAGTCAGAGGAGAGGAAAAGAACATTCTAGCTATCTGAAAGCAAGAAGTTTATTCCTCTGACTGACTAGCTAGACAAAAGTGTAGAATAGATGAAAAGGAGTCCAAAATCATCTGATGATGTAACATGTCTGATTTTTTCTGGTTTAAATTTCTCTAAGTACTGTACATGCTATATTATGCAAATTGTTTCTTATTTGAATTTGATTAAATCTATTAATAAATCCTGGTTTTAGTTATGCCACTTGAATCATTGGATTTCTCAGGGAATATCACACAGACTGTTCCAAAGAGATGAAAAAATGTTTAAGGTTTAGGATGATATCATGACGGGAAAGCATCTCTAACTGTATGGCATTTTCAGAAGAAGGGATTCAGAAGTTATCCTCTGGAAGGAAAGAAGTTAAAGAAAAATGGCAAATGCTGTAGTTTCCTGGCTGTGTTTCCTAAATTTATCAGTTTAAAAGGACAAGTCACCAGCTGACAGATACCAGGGGGGGTTCATCCCCCTTCTTATTTTTATATTTTCCTCCTCCTTACCTACTTTGATAAGTATGAAAGAAAGGTAGCAAATGAACAAATATATACAGCAGTACCAAAAGTGGAAGAATGAGGAAAGGCAAAGGAACAGGCCAAAGCCCAAAAAGACCACAGTGGAGAAGAACTGGACACAGAAGGAAGGACAGGAAGCAAAACTGAAGATGGAGTAACTGAAATATGGGATGATATTACAATGATTTGTATGGTAATGCAATCCACTATTCTGTTAAAGTGAGATTCCTTGCATGCTATGCTACATGGTCCTCTGAAGTAAAAATTCTCTTCTTATGGCAACAAGGCTCTGTATCCTGAAAAAAGTCTCACTGGAGTACACACTATTCAGGATCACTGATCTGTCAAGTCTGTACTGGCTTTGCACTGATAAGAGGTGGTGCTCTCTTTCAGTGTTCATCTTAACTGTTCCCTTGCTTGCAGAGTTCATTATATGTACATAACATACAGTTCCTGTTATAATAGTCCATGTACAGCAGAATAGCACTTTTTTGATTCATGTTTACTGCAAAAAAGTCAAATCTTACCAAGTCTCATGCATGGCATAAGTCTCTATGAGTTGTCAAAAACCTTTGTTTCAATGGGACTTTCTCAGACAGCTATTTAGTTTTGGGCATTTCTATTACTGTTGCTGATTGTCTGGTTGCCCCTTGAGGAAATATACCAAAGTGAGTATGTATTGCATGAGTTTTAAAGCACCTGTTTCTCCTTTAAAGTTAAGGTTAACAAGAAACACCCATTACACAGAGAAAATTATGACCTCTATCTTGTCAGATAGAAACTCTCACCAGCATGCCTGATTTGTCATAAGCAAATGTATTGCAAGTGTGGAAGAACATGTTTACAACTCTATTTGGCATTCTTCACTCTCTTCATTGTCACTCAAGTTAACATGGGTGCTTTTTCAAGGTGTTGGAATAATTAACCAGAGTAAAATACAATCTTCTTCACCAAAATTCTAGAATATTGAACAAAATTCAATGCCCTGGTCTGTCTATGGACTATTTTAGACAGTTTTGGGGGTTAGTGTTGGCCTCTCTACAAGTGCTTTACAACCTATCTTCTATGATCTTCACAGATATTCCAAGCTGCCTGCTTCTAAGTTGGTAACCTTATTGTATTCTGACTGTACTTCTGCTTCCTTCCTCTGTGCTTCCTTACTGTGATCATAATTCTTTTCCAGAACTTGAATGTCATTAACAAGCTGTTTATCTCTTTTTTTCATATCATCAGCAAAGACACTAAGAAAGACTTAATCTAATGTGAGGCATTGCTTCCTAACTCAATACTTTAATATTCAACATTGCACTTTGTTTATGATCTTCTACACAGCTTTTAATCAATATAACAATGTTTCTGTGTATCAAAAGTAATTTAAATTCATTTTCCAGGTAAGATGTCATTATTCACTTCATCAAGTGTTTTACTGAAATATTTCACATGTAGTGTTTATTTCATCTAGTGATTTTGTAATTCTATTTTAAGAAACAATTAAGTTTTAGGAGTAAAATATGATCTACTGCCTTGATAGATGTAAAATGCTTTTTAATATAGAAAAACTGCTGCATAACAAAACTAACTGTGCTTGCCTTCTGCGAGTTGTGAAGCTGGTTCATTTACAGAACAAAAAAAAATAAAGAGGAAAAAAAGAGGTAGAAAGAAAAAGAAAGGTGCTTACTAAAATGAATAAGAAACATTTTGAGCCAAGCAAATACTTACTTCTGACAGAAGTCAAAAACTGAGAAAAATTCAATAAAATTTACCAAATACATTCCCGTTCCTCTACCTTCTCCTGCTTTGACTTCATGCTGGAAGTAATACATGGTTCCGTTAGTTACCAGATCTGACAGACAACACTTTTATGAATTTAAAAAACTTCTGCAGCATTAAATTTCACAGTAAACCGTTTTGGTATTGTACAATACCAGTACTAGGTATTGCTTGTGACAGTACTTCTTATAGAACTTGACCACTTTATTTATATTTCCTCATTTTATATTGTAAGAAGCAGTGAACAGACTTTCCCTGATGACCTTTTCCACGTAATCTGTGATTTGTACCCACGCACCATAACTGCCCTCAGTTACTTTTTTTTCCAGATTGTAGACTCACATATTTTGTAAGGAAGCTATTCCATTCCCATGGTCACCTCCACCTCATCTAGTGCTTCGTCAGCTGTCTGATTGATAGGAAGATGAACATAAGCCAGCAATGTGCCCAGGAGGCCAAAAAGGTCCATGGCATCCTGGCCTGTATCAGGAATAGTGTGGCCAGCAGGACCAGGAAAGTGATTCTGCCTCTGTATTTGACACTAGTTAGGCCACACCTTAAGTGCTGTGTCCAGTTCTGGGCCCCTCAGTTCAGGAAGGATATTAAGGTGCTGGAGCAGGTCCAAAGAAGGGCAATGAGGCTGGTGAAGGGACTGGAACACCAGTCCTATGAGGAGAGGCTGCAGAAGCTGGGGTTGTTTAGCCTGAGAAGAGGAAGCTCAGGGGAGACCTCATCACTCTCTACAACTACCTGAAAGGAGGGTGTGGCCAGGCGGGCGTCAGTCTCTTCTGCCAGGCAACCAGCAGGAGGACAAGAGGGCACGGTCTTAAGATGTGCCAGGAGAGGTTTAGGTTGGATATTAGGAAGAAATTTTTTACAGAGAGAGTGATCAGACATTGGAATGGACTGCCCAGGGAGGTGGTGAATTCTCTGTCCCTGGAGGTTTTTAAGATGAGACTGGATGTGGCACTTAGTGCCATGGTCTAGTTGACAAGGTGGTGTTGGGTCATACATTGGACTCAATGATCTCAGAGATCTTTTCCAACCTGGTTGATTCTGTAATTCTGTGTGATTCTGTGGAATTGGTAGCTGCACATACAATTCAAGACACAGGGACAACATAGGTTTAAATAGTCCCTGCAAAGAGGCTTCTTATTTAATTGCCTGTGCACTTTCTAACATGCATTTTCACTCTGGGATGGCTGTAAGCATTCAGCTCATGTTTTTGCAGTCTGTGGACTGATAATTTTATACACAAAAAAATCCAAGATATCTTGAGTGATAATAGCTCATCTGAAAAGCTATCATTTTGTCATTCTACAGAGTGTCATTTTTCCATTTGTGGATCATTTATAAACAGTGAACTTCCAGTTTGGTTTGAGACAGATCCCTTACTTTCTTCACTGTAAAACAAAGACACACTCTCAGTTCCTCTGCACTGGTTACGAATTTGAAGAATTCATTTAAATTTTCATCTGTAGCATTCACTTCTTTGGTAAGTGTGGAAGGTAAACAAAGATTTACATGACCAACACGGAAAGCAAAAACAGAAAGCAAGGAGATTGTAAAATGAGAAAATAATTTTTAAAAAATGAGGAAAAGGAGCCTGTAAAGTCTGAAATTGCCCAGACTACTTTAATGAAAAGTACAATGATTTCTATATCAAGATGGAAAACCCATATTCTGCGGTTATCTCAGGGCTCTTGCCCTAGACAGCAACAGTGGAAGCCTTACATGACCAGCTGGATTTCTGGGTTTTGAATGAATAACAGATTTGGCTAGTGGATGTCAACTGCAGATGATGATCCATTTCCCATATTTTACACCTTCCTTGTTTTCTGGACAAAAATTTACTTTCTGAGTCAAGTATGACTTTTTTTTTCCCCCTCTTTTTATGGTAAAAGAATGCCTGGAGGTGGAGAGTTTCTCGTACAGATGGAGGGAAGCGTGCTGAGTCATTGTCCTTTGGTGTGACAGACTTCCTTCAAAAGGTTAAAGAAGGGTTCAGTTTCTCTTATACACCCCAAGTACAGAATTAAAATATCTCTCCATCTTACTAAAGTGCTTATGATGTAATTTCTGACTTTGAAATAAATCTTTTAAATGAGTTGAATTTAATCAGTTTAAATACACTATGCATGGAATTAGTTATGTTCTTAGGCCTCTTTTTTCTTGTTTTAATAATGGCTAAACTGCTTATATAAAGTTCAGTCTAAATATAACATCATTTTGTTCCGAATATGCCTTTTTAGAATGTTTACTTGGCATTTGCTAGATGAGCCCTCTAAATAATCTAATTCTAGGAAAATCATCATCAAAAGGTCATTTTTGAATGCTGAAAAAGTCACCATGATTTTCTTCTGAAATTATCTCCTTTTTCTTTCTCAGACTGTTGATATAATGTCCCAGATCTACTCTGTATCCCTTGTGTCCTCTTCTGCTAGGGGTATTTGAAGGCTAGAGGGGATATTTATCAGTAAACACAAACTGGGGAATGGTAGCAGGGAGATGTCTCTTGTCACAACTAGGATCGAGCAACCGAGACAACTCCAGTGCAGCACAGTCACTTGCTCCCTGAGGCATTAGGGATGCACAGGAATGGTTGCAGACATTCAGGGAACAGAAAAATGTGCAGTCAGTGACCCACAGCCACTCATTTATTTCTTACATACTCAATTCTAACTTCTCTGATTTGCATAGACAAGAAGACTATTCCCTGACAGACATAGACGTAATCCTCTATAACATAATCAGTTTGATTCCTTGATTACTATCATAATATGCCTTTGCTTTACCTATCCCTATCCTCTCAGTGCTTATTCCATGGATTTTTCACAGAGTATTTTACTGAAGGTCCTACTTTTAGACCTAATATTTTTTAAAGTTGACATTGTCACGAATCTTATGCCTTCAGTTCAGATATCACATTATCCTGTTTCCTCCAGTTTCCTTCTTCCATTTTGCTTCCTTGCTTCATGTAACTGTTTCCTCACTGAGGGTTACCTAATTAGTCTTGGAGAATGCCCATGGAGTCTCTGTCTTCTAAAGTGATGTTAGGGCCAAATAGGCAAGGAAGACTGCGCAACTGAAGAAGTATTTTCACAGTGAAGACTCATTATTATTGTAGCAGAAGCATTTGGATTTGTTGGTGGTTTTGGGGGGGGGGTTGTTGTTTTTGTTTTTTTATTACGAGATGGTTTTTTGTGTATGACTTTGCAGATCTAATTTAACTGAGATTAATTCTTGGTGATAGTGGTGGTAGATACTATACAAAATCCTCAGATGAATGGACTATACGGGATATTAGAACCATATAACAAGACAGATCCCTCTTTCATAGTATCTTTTAAACAAATAGTCAACTTGCAGGCAGAGGGAAACAAAAAAATTTTACATTATATTAGCAGAGAATAATATTTTTGATTATTTCTCCATATGTGATAGTTTGGTCTAGGCCTTCCTTGGTGACCAGTTTGTAACCAAGGAAGGGCCCAGATTTACCCAGTATTCCCTACAACTTTTATGTAAGCCAGGCTATAAGAAGAAAGGAGGAAAGGTCTTCACTCTCTCTTTCCTTCCGGCGGCTTGGAGGTGCAGGTTCCCTGCTGTTGAGTCTGCTGTGTTGGGGAGCGAGGCCTGGTTAGGCCTTACCAACCTTGGGAGGCGGAGGTTGCTGGCGATCGTTCCAGAGCGACTCTCGGTTGTCCCAAGGAGAGTAGTGAGATATTTCTTTACTAACTTTTTTAGTTGCTAGATATTGGGCTACTAATTGGGATATATATATATATATATATTTTGTTTTGGTTTTGCTCCTTTTCCCTTCCCCCTTCCCGTTCCCTTGTGAAATTGTATATATATTTCAATCGTATATAACTGTAACATAAGTGTAAATATATACATATATTGCTTTAGCTGTCTCTCTCTCGTTTCAGTTTTCTTGGTTGTTTTTTTTTCTCCCTCTTCTCCCTGAGGTTTGGGGAGGGGGGACTTCTTGTGGTAAGGTTTGGAGACTTAGCAGGGAGCCAGCTTCAAACCATATCACCATATTAATTAAATTGTCCTAAAACCAAGTTAACCAGTCTTGATCTTGCACCATCCTTGTATATTCTGATTCTTTCACTTAACTATTTCCCTTTTATTCCCACCAGATAATGAAGAGGTATTGAAATATATAGAGATGATGCTGTTAACATAAGTTTAGTACAATTTTATTTTTAAAAACTCAAACAAAATAAAACCCTCAGTCCAATAAAACAAGATTATTTCAGTTGATCAGTCTCATGTTGTAGAGGGCTTCTGTTATGGTAAATTGAAACAAGCTTTCGTTAGCTTTCATGCTGTATTTTTAAGTACACATTGATTTTCATATGTTGCCTGCCAAACTGTAAAGAATCTCACCTGAACATGCTTTGATAATTTAGTGTCCTTATGAAAACTCTCTTGCTTGATTTAGTGATTTCTGTCCTTCTTAATAGACCTGTGTTTTGCAAAAATCTATTGAAAAAAATGAGCTCTCAAGTCTTTAAAAAACATTCTGAAACAAACCTCTTTATTGTACTCTCAAGTTGATGCTTGTTTTCCTAAAGTATAATAGATGAAGCCACTTTTAATTTCTTGTTTATCTTTCCAGTGTGCAAACACCATGTATGTCTCATCTGCGTCAGATCATATCCTCTTCATTCAGAATGTATAATCTGTTTTACTTGGCCCTCATTTCTGAAGTGAAGATCCAGCATAGCATAATCTCATTTGAATTAACATCAGCAGTTCCAAATGCTTCATTATTTTTCAGATAGCTATGAAGACTTGCAATAGCAGTGATCTCAACTTAAAAATCTCAGTTGTTTTCTTTTTTTTTAAAGTTACAATATTACACGCGTTACCAGAACATGGAACCAACTCAGGCGAAAGTACACGATGTTGTCACAGTGGCTGTGAATCATATCTACAAAAGCAGCTCATCTGGACTGACACCTTCAAAATTAATGCTGCATGAAAATGCACATCCTGTATATTATCTTTCCATTTGGCCTGTGTTAATGTAAATATATTACATGACTCCGAAGTTCTTAATTCATCACAGAACACTTAGATTTTGCATTTCTTTGTTTTGCCAATTTACTAAGGAAGAAGTTTTGTGTTTTCCAGAAGACTAGGACAGGAAGGATGTGTTTGAATTAATTCCATTTGCATGGAAATTAATTCCATTTGCACTACTTAAGATAGACATAAAAGTTCAACGGGACATTTAGTAAGAAAAAAAAAAGTAATGTGAAATATAACAAATGAAGATTTTGTCTTGATGAACTCTGTTTCCAGCATGGATTAGTATTTCATTAGCATCTTGTCCTCAGAGCAAAATTTAAGGCTGACCAGATTAACAGGAGCTACCCACGCACCCCCAAGGAATCAGGCTATATGGATTTGTCAGGAAAAAATTGTCTCAAACCAATTGAATATCTTTCTCTGACAGGTAACAGATGTCATGAAGGCAAGAGAAGTGGTAGATTCCATGCAGCTGCATTTCAGGCAAGCTTCAAATATGATTTTCGTGGAATGAAATAAACACAGTGTACATTAAACTATAGTTGCTGGCTGAAAAAACGTTGTCAGAGTAGCTAGTAATAGTTTATTACAAAATGGAAAAATGTATTGACTGTGATTCTGCAGGGATCTAGCCAAGGTCTGGTGCTGTTAAAATTTCTGTTAGTAATCTGGTTGATGGAACAGAGTATATTCCTGTTGAATTTGCAGAGGATAGAAGGAGTTATAAGTATCCTGGAGAATAGGAATAAGTTCAAAATGATTTGGACAAGCAGAAGTATGAGTTGAGAAGTATGAGTATAAGGGTGCCACTCAATAAAAGTAAGAGGCCTTAGACAGGAATCATCAGGATGATCAGGTATAAAAGAGGGATAACAGACTATCACAGTCAATGGCTTGATGTGGAAAATGCAAATACAATAAAATACATAGTTTTACAAAATATACATTTTGTGTCCCCAGGAAACACCAGGAGTTCATGCTGCCAAACACATGAAGTAATATTTCTCTCTGCTCAGCATATTTTAAGTCCTCAGGTAGACTACTTCAGTTCAGGGCATAACATTGCAAATAAGAGGTGTATCATTGAGAAAGCATCAAGAAAACATGAGGAAAACTTCATTCATTTAAGAAATAGGAATTTTAAAAATGCAGACTATATAGAGATCAATTTGTGCCATGGAAACATAGTATTCAGGCACAGAATTATTTTATTTGTTCTCAGCCACAATGACTGATTTAAAATGCATGTGTAGGGGGTTTCACTTCCCCACCTCATTCACCTAAACTCAAAATTTTAGGTTATCTTTATAGTCTGGTAATTGTCCTTGCAATATGTGATTCGTTCTTAACGTTGAGGTTCAATGGACCATGTTATGATAAATATATACTATCTGAAACTTTTTGAATGAAAGGGTAGCTTACTATTTTCTTGAAATTGTCCGATTAATAGAAGTAATTGTTAGGGTAATTATTACTAACTTTTTCAGTTAAGAATTATTGTGCTCAAAAGTTAGAACAGAATTTGGCTGAAGCAGCTTTTCAAGTCCAAAGTTCATCAGTGTCCATGTAAAGAACTGCTGTCCTATGAGAGACTCAGCGTGACAGTCAGGAGTCACTAGGTTCTTCACAGGAACATATCACACTGATGTCATCTGCTGGACAGCAGGAGCCTATCCCAGCATTAGGACTTCCTTGGGGACAGGAAAGGAGCCAACTACAACACTTTTGCTGACAGCAATCCAAGCATTATTTTACTCTTCCATCTGTTTCCCTCTCTAGTCTACTATTTCTGTTCCATAGAGAGAATGGTCTCCCATTCTCTGCTATTTTATTATTAGCTCTGCATAGAAAGGCTATCAAAATGCCATTCTACTGTATATTTCTCTTTAAATGCACAGTAAGGAGGTGTTAGAATGAAAAGAGGCAAGGGATTTTCTTTTTATTTTTTTCTTTGGAATAGACAAAGAAATGCATTCTTTTCATTAAATACAGAAGAAACTGTTCAGTTCCATATAAAATAAATGCATAAAAATAACAAAGGCAAGTCCACTGATAAAACCTTCCAATTTGGAATCTGAATTCCTGGGGGAGGAAGAAAAAAGGTCATTCATTCTCATTTCTTTTTGGCTTGCTGAAGTGGCCTCATTGGCCTGCTAAATGTAAGCCCCTTAGGCCAAAGTTAGGGCAAGTTTACATACAATTCTCATTGAATTTGCATAATATATCTCTAAGAATAAATCATAGTGTTTTCAGTATCACTAGGCTAGAAGTCTCTGAGGTAGGAGGTGAACAAGGAACCTATAGAATATAGGTCAGGCATCACTGCCCTGTACTATAATCCAATTCCGAGTGGTTGAAGGAATTCTCTAACCACTCTGTTGTGTGATAAACTGAACACTTTGTGTAATTTTTCTAATCACTAGCTAAAATGTAAACAGTCATTGACAACTATTATGTGCATGCCACACTTACTTTTATGTAAACTGGGAGTAATACAAAAAACAAAGTATAAACAAGAAGAAATCCAATCAAATTTTTTTTTAATTTTGATATAAAGTTCCTAAGAAAAGGAAAAGTGATTGAATTTAATAATATATAATTAATAGTACACTTTACTGAATTGCAAGTAATACAGTCCTGAAAGATCACGCCTAAATCCATGAACAAAGAGCTAGAAACTCATCCTCTATATTCCTCCCAATGGAGGCTTAGTAACCTGCTTCTGTGAGACCATTATACAAAAGAAACAACTCAAATGTATTTGGAAGAAAACACGATGGAGGAAAAGTTCCTCCATTGTTATAAGAAGCTATGAAAACCATACTGGAAATCTATATAAAACCGTATTCAAATCACAGGAGGAAAGAAAATATCATAACAAAGTAAATTAGGAAAGAAACTAAAACCAGAAACCCAGAGAACACTTTCCGAACAGATTAGCCAGAAAGTACTCTATTTCACAATTACTGTACAACTCATAGAATTATCACAGAAATAAACCATTACAATTTTATATCTAAACCAAAATGCTATTTTCAAATCAATGGTGAAGAATAAGCTTGGAGAAGTACTTGACTCATGAAACATCTTCAGCCTTGTTATTGTTGTGTGCCTTAAAATACCAACAGTGCAACCATAATTACTAAATTTCAGGAAATAATGAAAGAATGCTGCAATTTCTGGGACAAACTTGATGCAATTGAACATAATTCAGAGAAGTTCTTGGTGGCTGCGTCAAGTGCTTAAAGTTGTTGATTCTTTTCTAAAACCTAAGTTGTTTAAAACTCCACTGTGACCATATTAGTTTGAACCATCCATTAAAAACATGAATGGTGAAGGACTTGGCATCTGAATGGACTGAAGCAGGCATGTTAAAAAAACATTTAATCCTCTCTCACAAGAAATTTAAAGGTGACAATTTGGATATTCCAGCTGTTGTGTTTTCTACGCTGCAAGAGCAAAACCTGTCTTTTCTCCTCATGACTTTTATTTTAAGTGAAAGAATCTACAGTGAGCAAATATAAATTTCTGTTTGATAGAGTTGAAAAAGAGAGACAGGAAATATGCTACCACTCTAATTGCTTTATTTGAGGGATTCTCAAACTATTCTTACAAGAGACAGCAGTTGTAGCAGAACAGGTTCCTTCCCTATTTTTCCCTAACAAAGGGACAGGGGGAGAATACAGAATTATTGGAAAACAACAGATGGGAGGTGTACTAAATCAGTTTTTTCCTTTGCTGTTCCCTATCGTGGTAGTTTAGTCTACCTTACTTGGTGACCAGTTTGTAACCAAGGAAGTGCCCAGATTTACCCGGTATTCCCTATGATTTTTACATAAGCCGGAGTATAAGAAGAAAGGAGGAGAGGCCTTCGCTCTCTCTCTTTCCTTCTGGCGGCTTTGGAGGTGCAGGTTCCCTGCTGTTGAGTCTGTCGTGTTGGGGAGTGAGGCCTGGTAAGGCCTTGTCGACCTTGGGAGGCGGAGGTTGCCAGCGGTCATTCCAGCACAACTTTCTGTTGTCCCAAGGAGAGTAGTAAGATATTCTTTTGCTAATTCATTTAGTTGCTAGATCTTGAGCTATTGATCGTGTATATTTTAGTTTGTTTTTTGTTCCTTTTTTTCCTTCCCCCCTCATTTCCCTTTTCCCTTTGAAATTGTACATATATTTCAATTGTATATAAATGTAATATAAGTGTACATATATTTATATATATTACCCTAGCTGTCTCTCTCTTGTTTTGGTTCTCTTGTTTTTTTTTCTTTTCCCTTGTTTTGAAGGAGAAGGGGGGAGTCCTTGTGGTGAGGTTTGGAGACTTGGCAGGGAGCCAGCTTCAAACCACAACACCTATCCATCCATAAATGATCAACTACCTTCTATATCATATCATCATTTCAAGAGGTGCATCCCCAACACGGTTTGCAGACCTTTCCCTGATGTTCCTTACCACTTAATGAGTGAACCTAGCTCCATATTGTTCTGCTTTACAATACCACCTAGAACCATTAATTTGGGACTTTTGCTGTCCCACATTGAGGGGGTCATGACTCTTCTCCTGTGAGTGGCAAACACACTTCACCATTCACCTGACAGAGACATCCTCCTTCAGAAGATGGAATGGTTAAGTGAAGCATTAAAGGCTTTGTTAACAATGTAAGATAGCTCATATCCATTTTTATGAAAGCTAGTAACACTGTAAACTAGCTGGTCTTCTTTTCATTATATCTGTTTCTGTTGCTTTAGGTCATTATGTAGGTTCTCCTGTAACACTGTGATTGGAGCTCTGTTGTCCAAAGAGTCTTCTTAGATAGAATTGCTGCCTGCCCGTGTCACTCTCCTTCCATCAGGCCTTCTTGGGCCAGCTCCAGCTGAGCTGATGCAGAATGCAGAATCAGCAGAAAACACTGGCCTTTACTGCAGGGTCTTTTTTGTGCTGACTTCCTGTGCTGAATAAAGGGTCTGGCAAGCACTGGAGCCAGCATAAGGAAGAGACTGGAATGTATACCAGCGACAGCAAGATGAAATGGTACTAGAGCAACCAGCAGTTAGACTGGCTTGAAAGTCGCTAAAATTGCAGCCCATACTGCATCTAAAGACAGTCAGCAATTAAATTGTGTGTCCTGTATGCCCAGAATATCACTACACTGACTGATGTAAGATGTGAATTTGTCAGGAACAAAATGTCAACCTGGTAAAACAAAATCTGGAAGATGAGAAAACCAGGAAAAATAACTTTACCTGAAACAGAGCTCTTGGAAAACTAGTCTGACTGGGAAGGCATAAAAGCATATTTTCAGATGAATTTGCTGTTTTCTGGACTGTTCGAGGTAAACAGAACTGCTGTATGTTCCTGGTCAACATAAACTAGGCAAAAATTGTAGCTCTATCTGGCACCAATCTCATATTCTGTTGGAAATCATTTTGGAGTATGCCAAGAATCAGCTATTTGACAAGGTTAAGAGTAAGAAACCATAATACTACTTAAAGCATTATTGACCAAAATATCTACCTAGTGTGACTATTTCACTGTGTTGTTTTTATTAAAATTAGTCTTCCAAGCCACTGAAAACCTCCTTGTGTTGAGGGTGGGTATGGCTTCCTTATAGCATATACACGTGGCTGCATAGGAGCAATCCTTTTCCTATATGCTGGAGAGACACTCTCCCTTACCTCTCACACCTGCACTTCTGAATAAAAAGTTTCTCACTTCTGATCTCATGAATTTGAATGGCTCTCACACCTCCCATAAGTCCTGCAATGATAGTGCCATGCTGTAATGTTCTGGTTTCCTACTACATAAAAGAATGGTTTTCTTTGGTCTCTCCATTTTTTTGATTATGAATTACTGGTTATAATAAGGCTTATTTAAACCGTCATTTCTGAATGGCATAGACACATCTTCCCTTCAGAGAACAAGTTGGTTTACTGTGGCAGATCTGATTCCAGTGTCAGGATCACTTCTTTTCAGGGACTCTCAGGGATAGAGATAAACAAATCAACACAAGAAGATTAATTGTCACCAACCTATGTATTATTATTCCATAAATATAGGATAATACATTTATCTGTTTAATACACCTGTATTAATTTGAATAGAGCTTGTAATGCTGTTTTCTTATCCACACTGTATATAATTTTCTATAAGATGGAATATGAACCAAACCAAACCCCAAAACCCTGGGAAGACAACTGTAGCTTTAAACGCTACTGCTCTAATTACCAGAAAACCTTGTCTACCTCAGGAGCAAATTCCATACACTTCAACCAAATATCAATATTTTTATCAGCAACTTATTTAAAGAAAGCAAACTGACGTGCACTGACGATCTAAGAATGGCTAAACAGGGCAAATGAAACAAAAATATAAGAACAACAAAAGTGCATTTGCGTTTTTGGGATGAAAGTAAAGAAAACCTTTTCTAAATGTGCTTCAGATAATATACTTTGCAGGATTAATCTTGCCCTTTCAGATTTTATCATTAATTATTCAACAGGGCAGTAAAGAAAGCTCCAAGCTTCAAATAGTGTGATGATTTGTTATTTATGCAAAATTCAGAGTTTGGTTGGAATCCTTTTTTACAAGTGGTACCAGCCAAGTTACCAGCATTCATTTCTAGACTCACACAGCATTTAGCGGAAGCTTGATAGCTGCTAAAGCAGTGAAGCAGAACTGCTCAGGCATGATCCCTGTATCTTTTGTAGGGAAGTTTTTTCCATAAGTTTATTAATCCTTTCTTTTCACAAAATCATCAGCCATCCTCTTCCACAGCTGTAGATACTTCTTGTGAAAAAGGGTTTGTCCACAGGTTGTTGACTTTGACAAACAGTCTTTAGTAGCCCAATTTGCATGTCGATTCAGACACTGCTTAGAATGCTGAGTTTTCTGTAGCAAAGGTGGCATCTCACAAGTGTTCCTAGAAAGGCAGCTCCTGAAAAACAGAGCTATCTTTTGAAAAAACACCCACCATTTTGAAAAACCAGAGAACAGGTCTGGAAATGGGAGGTATTGTGCCTCCTAGTTCTGTCCATAGATGTCATATGAGAAAATAGAATCACAGAGTATTTTGAGTTGGAAGGGACCCACAAGGATCATCGAGCCCAACTCTTAAGTGAATGGCCTGTATGCAGGGATTGAATCAACAATTATTGGCACTGTGCTCTAATCAACTGACCTATCCCAGGGTATGAATATTATCCGCCAGGACCAAATGTTTTCTGTCTTGAAGCCACATGATCCTAAATAATGTTCTTCACACCACAGGTGTGGTGAAATTAGGCTTGCCTAATTTCATTCACTACTTACTAATTTTGCTAGCTGTTGGTAATTTGATTACCCAGCTTTTTGTCAGTTGCCCAACTACCCTGAAAAATGACTGAGAGAAGATACCAAGTCCCACACAATTAAGAGCATATCTTTAACTACTGTTTTTCAGGATTTATTTCTGCAACTGAAAAATTATTTTTATGATATAGATTCCTTCAAATGTTAAAATCCGCTGGACTGAAAGAATAGGTAAAATTTCTAAATTTTAAAAATTTCACCTTTGCAAAAATATCAACTAATGTTGGAAAAGCAATTTGTGATTTATAGGTGCAGATGTTTATGGGATTGAAAAACACTACATAATATGATGTTTTCAGTTATAAAAAACAAATACATACTTTCAATGTTAAAAAACACATTAGAAACTATATGAGATGGACTCTTGTGCTCATGACTGAACCCATCCTTTTTATTCATTATCTTTTCATGATTTCTTCTTACAGTATCATGCAAAGCAACTATGATATTCCCTTTGCACGCAATTATGCAACAATAAAATTCACCTATTTTCATAATCATGTCTAAAATGTTTGTTTTACTATTAACTTCCCTTAAATTGAATTGCCTTACAAAGAGTCCAAGACAAAATAATTTCTGAGTTTCTCCTTATAATGTATCTCAACAGAGAACAATTCCTGAAAGTCTCCTGCAGTAGCAGCAATTGCATCCAGCAGGCACACCAGATGATCAGGGAACTGCAAAATCCTACAAAAGCTTTTAAGACAGGAAGAATCTAGTTTGATTTTGATTTGTGCCCACTGAAGTCTTACTTCAATGTTTTACATCAGCAGGCAAACATAATTCAGTGTTTCCATTTATTAATAAAAGCTCTTCATGTTTTAATGAACTAGTTCTTCAGAAAGAAAACAGATTATTAAGTAAAATACTCTTTGCCAGCTGAGGTTAATAAAACCTCTCAGAACCAAGTGGGATGACTTTTACCATGGCAACTAAAGCTTGGACTTATCAAATACATCAAAGCTCACATTTTATAAACTACATTGAAACCAGACCCTGTTTTCCCAAAGAAAAGCAAGGGAAGGAGTAAGATGAAAAAGAAGTTTAAGAGAGTTAAACAGGTGTAACATCATGAACATTTGTGTCTGGTACATGCTGTATGTCATGTGTTTTTTTGCAGCACCTGTCTTTCTATAAAATTTCGATATCCAGATCACAGCCCAACTAAAGGTAATACATAAAAATAGGATTGTGCTTAAAACTGGTATTATTAAATCCTGAGTAACAGTTTTTTGTGCTGGATGTGTGCTATCACTCACCCTGGTAAGGGTTAACCACTGACAGCTTGGGCTGTCTGAAGATAGCTGGGCTCTGGGATGTCCCAGTGCTGCTACCACCCCTGAGTCAAATATTATATGAGAAGCACTGCAGGGATCAGTCCTAGTTCTTATAACATTCACAGTAGGTCTGAATATGAGTATTTTCCTGCATCAAAGAAATCCTGACTGAAAAAGATAGTTATGGATTTTAGGGCAACAGGGACAAGAGCCCTTTGTCACTGAGTGAGTTAAAATAGGCTGTTTATATAGGGTTTGTCAGAGTAGTAAAATTATGAGCATAAGAAAAATGGAAGCAAAGAGACTGGAGAGCATGGGTCTGTCTCTTTAGCTTGCAGAATGCCAAAGCAGAATAGATCAAACCTTTGCTTTTTGTCATTGTTTCACTTCTTTCTCTGTCCCTCTAACCCCAGGAAAGCTTTCCCTGAAATTAATGGCAGTGTTCTAAACCAGTAGTGTTTAAAGATTTGGCTTCTGCTTCTCATTCTTTATTTACACATGTGTTTTTATGTAAAAGATGAGGAAATCACATTGGAAATATTAGTGTTGAAACTGAAATTGGGTCATTTGTTCCTAAATTGTATCTTGCCCTGAGTCCATAAGAGCAAAAAAGTTCTACTGCATTTTGAACTTCATAGTTTTCCTTTTTTTTTTAGTTCAGTCCCTCTAACTCCAACAAGTTTCCTTCGTCTGAGTGTATTTTTTCTGTTATTTTTGCTATATGATCATTGCCGTTGTCCTCTTGGTGTGTTTTTTACCTATAAAAATTTTCAAAGTATTTTTAATATTTCCTTCTTGGTAGTCCAGGCCTGCCTCAGAACACTTAGGAATTTACTTGTCATTACCATCACTGGATTCAAACTATTCCACATTTTCCCTAGTCCTAAGAAGCCTTCTTTAGGTAATCCTAGGACTATCATGGTAGTGGTCTAAACTTCGTTGATTTAGAACCAAATTTTGCATTAATGAATACATATGGCAAAATATCAATAGGACAGAATCTTTTTTTTTTTTTTTTGAGTTTTCTCAGCTCAGTGTGAGAAATTAGATATCTGAAAGATGGCTCAAAAACCTTCTCTCAATATACAAGTAGGATTTATGAAAAAGAATGAACAATGTCATGTCTCCTCTTAACTTGAAAAACAAATAATGCAGTTGGATGTTCTTTCCTTTAGTTTGTCATGTTTCAGTCCTGTATTTTTCCTTTTGTAATCCCCATATATTCCTAGGGACTCTCTATTCACTTTTAACCCCCTGAGCCCTGAACACAGGGGTACAGTGTGTCTGTTGTGGGCAGGAGCAAGCCTGCATTACGGACACTCAGAGGTGATAGACGTTTACCTTACCTAAACCTAGAGTTGGTACAAACTCAATCAGTTTGTATTTTAAGTTCTAGCAGGAAACTGACTCAGAGCTAATGACAAAAGCCTACGTGGTGTCAACTTACCGGATGGATGTGGCTTTCAGAAAAAAATGTTTACCTGTAATTTGCCACATGCAGATTTGGAGGGATATGTTGAGGACCAAGAATCGGAATGGGAACGGTTCCAGAAATGGAAAAATATGTACAGCGATTGAACGGACTTTATGATGCAGGCTTTATAGTTATTATGTATACACACATTGTATGTTCCCCCAGAGATTGTATCTTCCGGGCACACCCCGGCCCGTTCACCTCCCTGCTCCTCTGTTTCTCTGCCGATTGGCTGGAGAAGCTGCAGACAGGAGACAGCCCCCATTCACCCTTTCCTCCCCTGGTTCCTCCTGCGCTCCTCCCCTTTTGGCCCGTGTCCCTATCTTGGTTTGTCCCCCCACTTGTCTGTCTCATGCTCCGCCCTATGTTCTGGCCCTTTCCCCTCTCGAGCTGATAAAAGACCGGGTGCACACATGAATAAAGTATTCTACCTGCACCCCACCCTCATGTCCCGCACCCGTGCTGTGCCATGGTCCCATCCTCCCCTTTCGGACCACATCAGGGATATACACATTATGCACTGTGATTCTGCTAAAACAGTAGCAATAGCATCTTGTGATTCTGAGACCCAGAGGTTCTATGCCTAGTCTCCATCTGCACAAGAGGGATCTTATGTTCAACTCTTAAAGGTATTTTTAAATTACGGTGCAAAACAGGACTGAATCATTTTCACAAAGAAATATATTGGTTGAACTAAACCTTTTCTGCAGGATTCTTTTTAATCATTCTTTTTGATTTGATACTGTACCACAAATCTTTGCAAATCCATCCATTTTGTAATCATCACTTGTGGCTTTCTTCTCATGAGGGTGTTTAAAATAGATTAAATGTTTCCTGAAAAGAAATACTGTCAAAATTTTCTCTTTGGCACTAGAGGTTAAGTATTCACACCATATAGACTTTAAAACTTCATGAGTATGAATAAATCATACTGCCATGATTTAACTAAATTCATCTGATACCAAAATCCTTCTCGTCACCTTTCACATGTCTGTGAAAATGTTTTATGGATCCTAGTCTGCCATAGCCCTGCAAAATTAGAGAAGTCTTGATGAGCATTGCAGGAAGAAAAGAGAGAGTTCGAGACAGAATGTCATCAGCTCTTATCATGTGAAAACTCACTCCTTGCTACTAGAAATGATTAAAGCTAAAGCACCAGAATACCAAAGCCTACTTTTTTGTCCATTCATAGGCAACAGTTTCCAGAAGTCCTTAGATAGGCTTTCCCAGTTCAGATAAATATCTCACGCTAGCAAAGGAATACAGGACAAGAATCTTGTTTATGTTTTATTTATCTATGGGTTCATCTGGGGGGAAAGGGCAGGCAAAGTAACAAACAGAAAAGAAGCAGAAAGCTTGTAACAGAAGACCAAAGAAGAGAACAAGGAGAAAAGAAAGACACCTGTTAAAATACCTGTGTAAGAAAAGGTAAAACAAGCTGAAAAATCCACTGTCAAATGGATTAAAACAAGATTAAAGCAATTAAACCAAGAAGATTAAAGGAGATCTGAAAGCAACAAAAGGTGTTGTAAAGATAAGAGCAGAAGGTGCAAAATGGGGAGAAGCAAAACCAGCAACTGCCTACAAGAACCAGCAATTGTTAAACTGATGCTAGCAAGGGTCTAAGAAGCCAGGTTAGCCACATGCAAACTTTAAGAGTTTGTGGCTTGTAGGAGAGTTAAGCATATAAATTTGAAGAGTTTGGTTTGGCAGGTTGCTTCTGTTACCCAGTTGGAAAGGATGCTTACTACTGGCTAAGGGAGAATGCCTTCTGTCTCTAGGAATCTTGAAGGTATCTGAATATGCACTCTCCTTGCAAAGACGGAGATGTCTGGCATTGATGTTTGGCATCCTACAGATGAGATTCCATAGCCAAAAAGATGAAATACATGGAAATGTCAATTTGAACATATTTTAATTTATTTTCTCAAGCATTTTCCTTATTTTACAGGTTATGGCTACTCTAGTTAGTAAAAATGGGGTAAAGGCACAGAAACAGGCATTGACATATAACTTTTAAACTGTTAGCATAGTCCCTGGCACAGTTTTGACTCATGTGAACGAATGCTTGCACAGGCAGTACCCAAGTACAATTTGGAGTTTAGTATGGGCTAAAAAACACTCCTAACAGGCCGTTTGAATAAAGCCTTTCTGGTTTGGGCAGTTACACAGTTTAATTGTGGGGACATGAACTGTGCTGAGCCAGAGATGAGTCCCTGACTTGTATTATTTACTGTTCCATAGCACAAGTAACCATAGCACTCATAGTGGTTACAGGGTTATGTAAACTACTCATATTAAAGAAAGACTCTAGCTAAAACATTTTATTTGGGGCTAGATAATCTATATGCAATTAATCACCCCTGGAAAGACTCTTATAAGCATCATTTATTTTTCCAGCTAAACCTGGGATGAACACGAAAATCACATCAAATAAAGACAAAGAGGTTTCCTTTGAGCTTCCACTAAAAATCTAAAGACATGGCCCTGCCTTCTGCACTGTGCTGCAGATATTCTGTTTCAGGATGTTGTGAGTACTAACAAGATATTTAAGGTCACATCTCCTAGCTCTGTTTAATATGACTGCTTTTCTTTCCC
Source organism: Pseudopipra pipra (assembly GCF_036250125.1). Taxonomy (NCBI): domain Eukaryota; kingdom Metazoa; phylum Chordata; class Aves; order Passeriformes; family Pipridae; genus Pseudopipra; species Pseudopipra pipra. Next base: position 26,539,233 of record NC_087549.1, on the reverse strand, counting down.
TGATTGCTGCAAATAACTGCTTTTCCTAAAAAAATAATCCCCTTCTCACTGACAATCTTGCTGCAGAGAATCTTTTAAGTGGTAAGAGGCAAATCTCAGTAGTGAGTCATCCAATCAGTCAATCAAAAAAATAGTGAAAATTGGCCATGCAGCAATCTCATACGTACATATTCCCCCTTGCTTTGCCCATCAGTGTCAAATTCAAAGTACAGGTGCATAAATCCTCTTTGATGGCTGCACAGTCTTCTTTACATCCTTCAAACAGTTGATAGGTATGCTCAGTAGTCTGAATCACTGTTCAGATTTCCTTCTCACCAGGGGAAGTATTTTGTTTTCAGACTTCTTTTTCTTCATGACCAATGATTTTGAAAGAAAATAAGAAGGATTGATGAGCAGCATGGGGATTCTGTCTTACTGGAACGACAGTAGGCCTCTCCTTTTTTAGTCATCTGCCATTCATGTCTTCTCCATGGACAGAAGCCTTAAGCATAATCCACTTCTAGTCAGCAACAGCTGACATTCAGCATGACTATGCAAATGTTCGCTGCCTCCAACTCCAAGCTCTCTGCCTAGGAAGTTACATCAGGAGTCTTGATTTTCTCGACTTTATGGAGAGACGTTTTCTTTCCAAAAGACAATTCAAGGCTTGTATGTCTGCTGTTCTGAATAGCATATGGTAGGGCCTGTTTTTCTGTGTTGTTTACGTCTTAGTCTGAAGAAACTGATTTCATAATTTAACAATTAAATTTAGGTGTCTGAAATTTAATGTGGGTGTAGAAATTTCTTAGTGTTCCAAAACTTTTAAGGCAAATCTAAGCTGCTGTTTTGGCATCACCTTGCCCCCTGAATGCAGTCACTTGTACTCTTTTTCCTGGTCTGCCCTGACACTGAGGCACAGATGAAAGTGGCAAGTTATTTCAGGGTGCTGTCCTCATGTAAAATTAATTTTGTGAAAACCTCTCTGTTGTTTAAGCTCCATCAGCTGTCTCACATCAGCTATCAATGCAGAAAGAAAGAACGAAATGACAAGTGTGGGACTCCAGTCTAAAAAAAAGAAGTGGTTTAGATTAGTTTATAATTTTTTTTTCAAAAAGCACAGTGAAGTCAAAATCCAGAAGAATGTAATATATTCAAGCTCAAAGATGCAATATAAATCCATAATGCACATGGTTTCTTAAAAGGCTTCAAAATGCTGACTCAGGCAGCTATACCTCCTGGCTAAAAGATGCCTGTCTGCTACATCAGAGGTAGCAATGAGCCCCCACCATAGAGCTGGAGAGCTGAGTGAGGTCCAGGTCCTTAGCAGCTGACTGATATTGCAATGTAGCACGCCCCCATAGTATCTTGGAAAGAAGCATCCATCATTCCCGCATTGCAGTTGTGTCTCTGTGTGTCCTGCGGCAGAAAATTCTTGTGCTCAGACAAAGAGTTCAGCAGTGAGCTCTGTTCCTGAACCTGTCTCCATGCACATGAAGAAGCAGACTTGGGTTTCTCTGTGTTACCTCTGAGGCTGGCTACATGAAGCTATTCTGACCCACAAGCAATATAGAGGATTTTCTGTGGAACTATGCCTAACTTGGTAAGCCCACAGCTTGTTAGCTTTGGCACAGCACCAGCCCAGCATGGCTAAGCAGTTTTTAGTTCTGTCCAGCTGAGAGTCTGAGCAGAACAATACTAGGCCTGTCTGAACTTGTCTGCATACGTTAGGTGTCATGGCATTTGATTAAATAGTGAAAGCCCTTCAATACTGCTCTTTAGACTGTATTTAAGTATGAATATCAGGCAGTTACAGTTAAGACAGGTAGGACCAAGACCCAGGGACTCCTGTTTCTAGTTCAAAATTTGGCTTTTACTTCTACGTCTCCTCAACAGTCTTAACCTAACTTGGTAGCCTAACCTGAGCCTAAATGAAAAAAGAAAATGGGGAACTGCTTCAGTCCTCTAAATGAAGCCCTATACACCAGGAATGAAAGAACTACTGAGATTGAAAAGTAGTCAAGGGAAGCTTCAAAGTACCAAGTATAGGAGACAAAGAAATGGCTTTGTTCCTTTCCAATTCACTTTTCCTTGTTGTTTTTCTGTCCCTATGAGACTCATGCTTCCATCTCTACAGAAAATCATCTCCATTTGTCCAGTGGAGCATATAGTTTCCTGGGCCATAAGACACGTAAAATCAAATCTACAGCAACTAAGACACAAGGCTCTTAGCACTAGGTCTTCTACTTGCTGGCTAATCATGGGGACTGCCCTTATGTCAATCTTATGCCTTTCATATTCGCTGCAGACCTCAGTAAGCCTAACATTTGGTGTCTTTAGGATTTAGATGGTTGTAAGCCTAAATCTGGAGTGTAGAGGAGGTATAAATAGAGATTAGTACCTATTTCTCCAGAAAAGACACTTTTGAATCTGGTTATGTATCTAAAATTATGTTAATTCAGAAGCTACAGGTTAAGATAACCATTGACTTCAGAGACCTAAAGGGTTAATCAAAGTTTGACATTCAAACTGTTGTTGAGGATTTCAAGGGCTTTGAGACACTTAGATATCTAAGACAGACAATGTAAGCTTTAGCCTAACCATTAACTAAGGAGAGAGATTTCTTTCACTGTTTTCTCTTCAAGCATTCTACATCTTATGGGGTGTACTGGTCTCTCTCCTTCAGAAGGGGGAAAGGGTGACATTTGCTTTTCAGCACTTGGAAAAGCTTTCAACCTGGTATTTACAGGTATTTCCCTCGAATGTAAAGGTTATTAAAGTTCAAAGCACTTAGTTACAGTAGGAAGAAGTTTTCCATTTTCTAGGTAGGTACCCGTTGACTATGGCTGGTATTGCATGGCCTCTATGCTTTGAGTTGGATACAGTGCAAGTTTAGATACAGAGTCTTAGGAGGGTGTTTAGTGAACGAAGGCACAGAATTGCCAAACTTCTGTAACAAAAGCAACCACAGGTGGAAGATAGAGATAGGGTGCCAATCCTGATCATGTATAGAAAATACAGTACAGAAATACAGCTTTAGTCTTTTGAAAGAATTTTTGCCAGGAAACATAAGCAGCTAGGGTTTTAAGCAGGTTAGTGGGATGAGGGGGAGTTTTTGGATAGCTCTTCTGATCTACGTTTTTTTATATTCCATTTAAGGTGTTTATGAAGTATTTTCATAGTCACCTAAAGGCCTTGTGAAAAATTTGCTTCAACTTTTGGCTCGTTCCTTTGTTGAAAGTAAAAATGTCTTTTTTGTCTTCTTGGCATATCCCAATATTTTGCTTTTCCATGGATATATACTTTGTGTTGGTAATGTTTTGGCTCATTCTCTATTGTGTCTCCTATAAAATACCATTATTAAATGTATTCTCTTTATTTAGGAATTGCATAAGTATAAACTCATTACATATTGATTCCAGTTAAAACTTTCTAGCTTTGATCCTTTTATTTGCTACTGTTGGCTGGTCCAAATAGCTTAGTGTTACCTGGAGACACGGAAATTAAAGCAACAGAGTTTTATCTTTCTCTAAATCATTTAGGTGCATACTGAATGCATCAGGTTCAAACCTTTTCATCTTGTTAATATGTTCCAGTAACTGTTGAAAGGCACTTTTTGTTTTTAAACAAAAAGAATTTAATGTTGGCACCACAATGGGGCAAATTTTTTCACTATCTTACTACTATTGCCAGTTTCACAGTTTAACAGAATATTCTGCGTTAGAAGAGACTCACATGAATCATCAAGTCCAACTCTTAAGTGAATGGCCCATACAGGGATCAAACCCACAGCCTGGGTGTTATTAGCACCATTCTCTAAACAACTGAGATAATCTCACTGGGTTGCCCTTCTAAAATTTAGTTAATTCAGTTTTAACAACTTTCATCCAACTAGTTAATATATTAGAGTATAAGTATTTCTAGGTATTTCAAGGAGCTATTTCCTCTTATGGCAGACAGTGTCTTAGCTAGGATACAGACTAGGAAATAATAACTACATGATGTTGAATATAGATCCTTTTTGATAGGTAATGAAAATGATGCAAAATTGCCCTTGATTAAAAAAAAAGTCTTTAAAAACTGTACATAGACAAGGGATAGTTGTATGTTCATCTTTAGGATATCTAGACTTTGCAGTGATTCACTGTCAGCCTTATCTACTATCTATGATTAGTTTGAATTGGGATAGAAGTCACCATTTGAAGGCTTGATTTGAAGGAAAGGGTAACAAGGATATTTCAGTTGAGCATTTACTTTTCCAAGGTTTTACTGTTGAGTAGTTTGGAAAAAGATTACGTATTCTAAGTGTGTTTATCAGTTGTACCACAGACAGACTTTCGAGCTTCTAGAAAGAAACATAAGCAGTTTCACAGCAACCATAAGTGGAAATATATTAACCAAATACTTCACTTGAAATGAGCAGTTGTAAGGTTACTGTGAAGAATAACTTGGAGTTACATGCTACCAAACCTTAGAGCTTCTGGCCCTGTTCCAGCATACAAGGAATCCCATTACCTTCCATTCTTGCTCTTTAGCCATTACTGTTGAAGTCAAGCCGTGTTCAAAATGAATAAAAACATCATAAACCAGCTTGCAGAGTTTCTATCCCATTTCTTATAATGCACAGCATTTAATTAAAGAAAATTCTATTCCTTTTTCATCCAAACTATTACAATTGTTGTAGGATACATCTAATCAAATATAGTTGCAAAACATAATTATTTTGCAGTTATGAGCTGAACTTTTCAAAGGAAGTTTAGAAGAGATTTCATACTGTGATAAGTTAAATATGGCCCAGTATCAGGGCTTGAAGAGGAAAGAAAATGAAATAGGTGGCCTTAAAAGAAAGAAATGAAAAAAAATATTTCCTTTGGGATTTTATGAGATTTGTTTTAAAAGGCTACGGACTTTGCAAAGATGAAACAACAGGAGAATGAATTTTTTTTGTTTTGGTTATTCTGAACTTACTAAGGCATTTTTTCATGTCTGAAAATCTAGTGAGATAAAGATATTAGAAATATCAATGGTATGATATTTGTGGCTGAGAGATAATTTTTATCCACATTCTGTAATCCTCTCTCTGATTGTTAATTTTCACACAAGTCTACAATGATGCATTATTATTTTGTAAAAAGAATATCCCTCCATTAAATCTCAGTCTGGTCTAACAACATTTTTTGAAGAAATTCAATGACAACAGCAAAAAAAAAAAAAAAAGCCCACATATCATAGTCTGCATACTTCTACATCCTGGAATGAAATACTCCAGTTTATGTTTTCTACTTATGTGGAAGGGACTAGGGGAGAGTTTTTTGGATACGAACATACTCATATCTGTATCAAACCATGTACTCATATAAAATCAAGAAATATCTACTCAGACACACAAAATCACAGAAACTCAAAGAAAAAAAAAGCCCAACCAACCAACCAACTAAAACAAAACCAAACAAAAATCAACCAAAGAAACAAAATCCAAAGCAAGTGACACAAGAAACAAACCAGGACAAATAAAAATTATAAATAAACTACTTTCATTTTTCTTATAACAGCCTGCTAGTTTAGTTAGAGCTGCTTGATAATTTATTGAAGCAACAGAGGATGCACTCAGTTTCGACTGTTAGTGGACTTTGAATTATCTCACAGATTCATGTGGTAAAAGGTTTTTACAGATTCTAATGTTTATATTCTGAAAAAATCACTTTTTATGAAAGCTGTTCCTTCTGCATGTTAGTAGGAATAACAGTGATAAAATTGTCAGGAGGCCTTTCCTTTAAGGAACAGGAGTGCATTTGAGGAAAAGGATATGAATCTGTGGTGGTGGTAAAACAGTTTTCCCCCTGAAGCTATAAAATGGTAAATCCCCAGGGGGTGGTGACCCTTGGGGTTTGAGCCAATGAGCGCTTCTGCACGACAGAATCTTTTTAAAAATGTTTGGGATTACTTACCAAAAAGCCCATATAAATCAAAATTATGTAGCATGTCTTTAGGCATGCCAAGGCCCCTGCGTCTACTGAAGTTGAAATCTTTCACAAGTTTTCTAGAACTTGCTATTTCATTCAGACAGTAAATGTTCTTTTGCTTGGTGCTTAATCTAGTTAAATAATGAGGGATTTCACACACTTAACTACCACATCCAAAAACAACTTTCTCATACATTTGGAACATAAACATTGGTTTTCTTAGCTGTCCTGAACTTAGTATGTGTTATATGGAATGCAATCACACTCTGTCTGTGAGGGGTTGGCTTGAGAAATTTATATTTTCCCATATTAATCTTGCCAGTTACCTGAATGTATTGTATATGTAGGATATTAAACTGAAATCCACAAATCCTGGATTCTAACTTGTTTGGAGCAGAATCAATGCATTCTCTCTAGAAAGCTCCCTTGTTAACACCTGCTGCATTTATTAAAAAAAAAAAATTAAAAATATGAATAGTACTCACATGCAACAGTAGTATTGCAGTTCTGATTGTCAAGTAATAAAATTAAGGCAGCTTGCTGAGGGTTTTTATATCTTTTACTAAAATATCTGATATAGGTGAAAAAGACATAATCTATAAGGCCTACAAGCCCTTCTGCAAATGACAATAACACAGAAATAAATAATTTTTCAGGACTAAGGCCCTAATTTAAGAGTAAGTTAAGCAAAAAAAAAATCTTTGTGAAAATGTCAGGCATCACATTTATGTAACTTAATTCTATTTTAGAATATAGTAATAGTGTGATCTATCAGTTACATTCCTAAACTAACAAGGGTGATTGTGTAAGGTGACACACAGACAGTAGTGTCTATTAACCTCCTCTTCCACCTCATCTCCCGACCCAACACTCCTACCATTCCCCCATTCCTTCAGTTCCAGGCCCATGACCTTGCTGGACTCATGGGATAAATGGGTGGTTCCCCTTGCAGCTGTGGCTGAGCAGTGACAGACTTCTCTTTTTGTCATAAGGCTGCAAAGCGGAGACAGTTTTGGGGGGACAGGGGATTCATTAGTCCTTTTGTTTAAATCTTGAAGGCCACAATCCATTTTGAATCTCCTGTTAGCAGTGAAAGCTTTGATAGGCAGATATATTTTCTGATAACAGGAGGAAATTCAGCATTATCTGTGGTGACTTTGAACCTCGTTATCAACTGTGGACTGAAACAAGCAATTTTTGGAGAAAAACATGGTCTGGCAGTACATCAATAATACCAGCATAATTCGATTGTTTTAGACTGAAATAATAAAAGAGACAATTGTAAAATGGCAGGTAATAGAAACGTCTATTTTTCATATGTAAATTAAATCAAACAACAGAATAATTAGAGTTAGGCATTTGGAGGCAGTGTGCAGCTGAGATGACTAGTATCAGGAAAGAGCTGATAAAGAAAACAAGCTCCTAAATAATTTAGAATTTTTACCTTATGCAACTGTGAGTTTTATAAAATTTCTAATTATTTTCATTATTTTTTCATGCACCATGATGCAGAAAAGTGCTTACAATTTTTGCTAGGGTCAGTGATCAGGAAACATTACATGTTTCATTAGAAAGCTTCAGTTCCTTCAGACAGGGTCTGGGGCAGTGCTGATGACTATATCAAAATAGTTATTCACATCAGCCATTTGTCGCCGCCTTCATCATCATCTGTGAGGAAGTTCATAAATATGTCTCACACCTGTGTACATATTTTTCCTCTTCTTCTTTCCTAGTGTCAGGACCCTGAGGGCACTGATATCCATCAGCAACCTCGACCAGCCTCCTCTGGGATCCCTACCCACACCTTCAGGCCCAGGGCTCTGTCTAAGACCATTGCCCTCAATACCTGTCTGAGTTTAGCTGTAGGATTATCTATCTGCAGCCCTGTCTCCCAGGTGGACGTCAGACCTGTTTTATCGATGAGCCTTTTATGTAACTTGTAGCTTGCCTCCAGCTTTGTCTCTAGCCCTGTCATCTTGAGACACTGATGAGACTCCCAGTTAGCCCCTGGCCCCTGTTCAGCCACTTGCCCTGTTACAACCCCTGGCTTTTCCCCCCTGTTCAGCCCCAGGGGTACATTGCCCAGTCAATACCCTCAGCTTCTGCCTTGCTGCTCCTCAGTTGCAGGTGGTCCTCGCTTAGCCCTGACATCAACTGGGTTCCCTTACCATTTTTTGTAGCTCTTTAATAAGCTGTTTAGAGTTATAATGAAGGTGTGACCCACAGCTTGGAGTCATGCCATTGAAACTTTGATAGTTTCTGAGTTCAGTTACAGGAGATAAGAAGATAAACTCAAGCAGAAAGGTCAGAAATGGACTTGGCCAGACACTTTGTCATTTTACTAAAATTTGAAAAGTTGATAAATAACCTAGGCATTCATAGAATCACAGAATCATAGAATCAGATGGGTTGGAAAGGACCTCTGAGATCAAGTCAACCCTTGATCCACTACCACCACAGTTGCTAGACCATGGCACTAAGTGCCACGTCCAGCCTCATCTTAAAAACCTCCAGGGACAGAGAATCCACCACTTCCCTGGGCAACCCATTCCAATGGCTGATTACCCTCTCTGTAAAGAATTCAAGTGAACAAGCTTAAACATAAACAAAAAAGCTGCATACCTCTGAAATTAAACTACTTTAACTATTTCAATTCAGAAGAGTATATTTGGTCTGAACTGTCTATTAGGTTGTGAATTCAAAGATAGGTGAAACTTAGAAACAGATCTTTGTACTGTTATTAACAAGACACTTAGGGACACATTCTGGCATATGTATTAAAAATGTCTGATCTAAAGATGGAATATAAAATATCTCTAGACAATTTTACTGGTCCCTGAAATCTCTCTAGTCACTACAAGTAAAACTAAATTAAATAATATGAAACTACAGTGTGATAGTAATATCTTTCTTAGCAGTTACAGTACTAACATCATTCAAACACTTTGGACTTGATGGTCCGGTAGTGGACAACTTCTGTACTATGCTTGTAACAGAGTATGCATGTGTACTTAGGGAAAAGCACAGAGCTATAGAGTAAAGGCAATAAGGAATATTAGGGAAGAAATTCTCTTGAGGATAAAACCTCATAACCAGCCACAGATGGTAAGATGTCAATAAGAATGAAGAAAAGGAATTAATGTTCAAGAAATGTTAATATTCTCTAATTAAGAAGAAACAGAATGCCATATGTGTATCAGATTCGGACAATGAAATGCTTTTTCAGGTCACTACTATCCCCAGGCAATAGAAAAAAATTTTCTACTATAGATACACATATTCAATCTGACTGTGTGAATAATACGAACCAAAAAGTCCTGGAAGAGCTGACTGACTCTATCCTGCTGATGCTTTGAATTTGCACAAACCAGGAGATACCAAGGGAATTTTAAAAAACTAGAAGAGTTTCTATTTTACTGGCAATATAAAGGGCAGAGAAGGCAAGTGTGGCAGCTATAGTCCAGCTGGATTATCAGTATAAACATTGGCATGGGATGGAGGGGAAGGAAAACTGATATAACAGATAAGAGATTTAACTGGGAATCAAAATTAATGTAAGTTCTAACCAGTTGGTTTAGTAACACCAGAATTTGTTAAAAGAAAAAAAACAAAACACAAAAACCCAAACCAAACCAAAACTCTTGACCACTTTTATTCTTTTCTAAGAAGGCATATTTGATTCCTAAACATAAGAATCTAGACACAATACAGTTGTATTTTGTGTGGACCTTTGTTTTACTGTTAGTCCTCAATCTGTAAAGTAAAAAAAAAAAAGATGGAGGAGTATCTTAAACAGTTTCCAGTAGAAAGTTATTGCATAATGAGAATCTGAGTAAATTCTGAAAAATTCTTCAGGCCTTGATACTTGGTCCAGCCTTATTTAATGTTCCTCATGTAAGTCAGAAGTACATCTGCTGGAAAATAGTTCAACATATACAACTACATACAAAAGGTAATACTACGGTGACATTAGGTAAAATCCACGGTCAGTCATTGCTGGAGAATATACCTGATATATATAGAAAATTGTCCCCTCCAATGATGTGAGATGCTATCACATCACAAAATAACCTCTGTGTCCTAGCCATGCTCCTTCTAGCTGCTGCAAAAATTGACCCTGTCCTGGTCAAAACCAGAACACCACTAAACAGACATTTGACATCAGTTTCTATACACAAGCTTATTCATTGGATTCAGCCTCATCTAGAAAGGCCACCTGTGGGGAGATGCATGAATGAATCCCTGTAATCATTCACTCATTGTCTTTAGCACAGATTCACATTCTCCAAGCTTTGCCCCTGTTTTAGAAATAGTAATTAAATATTAAAAGAATAGCTTAAGCACATGAACAACTTTCCAAGTATGATTTTTCCATGGACATAACAGTTGTGGAAGCTACACTATTTTATGCTGTTGTATAATATGATACATTATACTATAAATACTGTCGTACTAAAATTCCAACATTACTTGAAAACAGATTTATTTTGCTTTTGCAAATAGAGAGTCTTTAAAAGATGACCATTGAAAATTAAAATTCTGTTTTGATTTTCATCCTGGGTCCTCTCTAGAAATGGATTTAATAGAATGTCTAAAATTAAATTGTTATCACTGAGCTTTTCACTCTCTAAAACTTCTGATGAAGAGATAGCTACATGCTGAGATATAAATTGCATTTTATACCTTTGAAAAAATTTATAACAGCAAAAGAAGACATAAATAAGTAATCCACACTCTAGTAGTGATCAATTCTACTTGCTTCAAACAAGCATTTAAGTTTACATCACTGAAATTCAGTCTACACTAAATTAATCTACTGGGAAGGGGCATTTTCTGAAATCTTACAGATTGCCAGTTGGCCAAGGAACTAAAATCTAAACAAAATCATTCAACTGGATGGAATGTTATTGTTTTGTATAGGAAGGACTTGAGAAATAACTGCATCGCTCTAGAGCTGTGAAGGTTAAGTGATTTTATCTGGTAGCAAACATGGAAGATTCCTACATTATTTTCCTCATTTGACATCGTTAATAGAGAAATAAATTTTTGATAGCATGTATGGAGACTAGTGAAGTGATATGAGGAGTACCTGGGTGCACCTATTGCTAGCACTTAGAAAAGTATATACCCTTTAGATGTTTGAGTCAGTCTTAGCCATGTGACCACAGCTTTCCATTTTTGTAAGGGATTGTTCTCTCTCTCTAATATGCTTTGTGTGGTTTTCTTCTACATTGTAAGGTTGCTCTTAAACCTAGAAAGATAATATAATGTTTTCTTTTCAGTTATTTAGGATTCATCATGAAATCAATGTCTTTTTGACAATGAGGTTAGGGGAATAGGAGTTTGAGTAAGGTGTTTGTTATGCCATATAAATAAGACATAAGAAGCTGGGATCGTGTAACCCAAAATTTACATGTAAAAATAGTAGATAAACAAATACAGACAAGGAAGAACACAGGGAAAAAAGTCCATCAGTGAGTTTCCTAACATTGTCCTAAAGGCCAGAATTTTTTGTGTTCCACTCTAATACACTGAAAATTTAACCAGTGTTCATGTGACAGAAGTCGTGCATCTGCCTGTGAGTGAAGGAGCTTACAAGCATAGGAGAGATTTGTATCATGGGATTTCTGTAAGACATGTTCCGCATTGGAAGAATAAGAATGAAGAAAAATTATTTTGAAGGTGAGCCAGCACTATAATGAATGTGTATCTTGCACTTTATGAAGCCAGCTGTAAAAATAAAAAATTATAATAAAAGGTAAATTAAGAAATATTTGTCAGCTATCAATTTCATTATTCATTATATTATTTTTCACTAGAAAAATATAACAATCTCTGACACCAAGTAAGTCTCCAGTGTGTATTCACTATGAGACAGAGTCTCAGACCCACAGAATCTTCTCTCTAAAAACACACAGGGTAGAGTAAGAAAAAGGTAATTTGGCTTGTCTGCCATTAAGTCAGCTACAGAGAAGAGGGTGGGACTGGAATTTCAGATAATATCCAGTGGAATATAATGCTTCTTGTGATATTTTGGAATTGAAACCCTTCTTTAATCACCATTTTTTTCTGTTCTTAATTGACTGAGGTTTTCTTCGCTAGTGTCTATTTCTTTCATCGGTGTAGAACAGGACAATGTGTCAGTCCAGTTCTGTGGCTTTGCTATACATGATTGTCATGGATAGTGTTGCCTAAAAGACCGAGGAGAAAAAAGACTCCAGGCCAAATTAGGTAGGACATAAGATAAGGGAGCAGAAGCTTTAATGAGCCTCCAGGCCCCGGGAATAAAAACCATGGCGTGCACCTTCCGACCCAGGTGCTACAATTTTATAACGAGTCCATCCAATCCCCGCTTGTCTACCCCCCAGTTCTGCCTCGTTCCACCCTTGGTACACCCCTTCAGAAATTGAGTCTGAGGGAGTTTGGGACCCCTCTTTCATCATCTTCATCCTCCTCTCCCCACGTTGAGTCCTTGGAGGCCCTCCAAAGTTGCAGGCTTGAAGGTCGTTGTGCCTATCTTTACATCTCCCGGGGTGCAGATGTTAAGGTGCTTTCTGCAATTCCACATTGAAAAGAGGACTAAACAGCTAATGGAATTTTGAGGGATTGACATGGGACGGGGTTTGGTACGTGCAACCATTAAGCTACTGGAAAATACTGGTAAAAGATATAACACTGGGAGAAACATAGTGCAGCTACATTTAAAATCTACATTCACTACATAACTACTTCTAAAGTCTATAAAAATTAAAAAATCAAAAACTCTAAGGCATCAATAGCTATCAGGTTGGATTGTGTGCTCAGCATAAATAATTAACTCTTGCACAAGACATCTTCATTCTTATCTGTAGAATATTGTTGGGCAATGATGCAAACATCAATGTGTGAGAAAGGAAAAGGCAATCATTCCAGAGAGAGTAACAAATCTCTGTCAAGGATGTAATATCCACAGTCTTCGGTCCAATTCAGTCCAAAGAGAAGCCATTCTCACTCATGTTTTTGTCAAAATGCAATCCGAGCTGAGAAAGTTAAAGCTAACAAAATCTTCCAATCCCTTTTGAAATATTTGTAGCCCCAGTGCTGAATAGTTTTGTCTTAAACAGCACCACCTGTTAGGTACGGAACAGAAGTATTTCTTCTTGATCTGCTGACTCTGCATGAGACGAGTGGTCCAGCAACTGCCAGAGCACTAGCTGGAAGTTTCAATTTCATAAAACCTATGTATTCATGAAAGTGTCTTCTCAGTCTTTACCTGTGCATCCTGGAGGCAGAGGCTTTATTATTTATATTTGATTTATGCTAGAACACACAAGTCTGACTGACACATACGGCTTGTTAAGTACTGTAAAATTTTTTTTCTTATACACAATGATCAAGAGAGAAAAAAAAAGCTTTATCTCAAAAATAACTGTGGTTCTGTACAGAAATCACTTATATATATATATATATAAAAATATATAGAGTCACCTGATTAAAAGCTCTGATTTTCAAGCATTTTGGGACATAGTAGAATAAATTACTGCAGACATCTAAAGGGCTTAAAGATCCCTATGCAGGAACCTGGAGTGTGCAGGACTGCCTGTAAGATTATTAAGTATCATGTGAGTGAAAGCAATGCAATTTATTGGCACAGCACAAGGACTGCAGCAAAAAGTTCTGACCATATATTCCCTAGCACTCAGGTCACAAGTTGAGATTTGGAAAGATTTTCTTGAATTAACTGTTTCTTTAACAAAGAGAATATAGAGCAGAACGTAATTTCAAGACATACTTTCAAAAGTAACGCAGAGACCTGGGCATACAAGGTATATGCTGGATACTCAGTGTAGTTATGTAGTGGAAAAGTGCATCTTCCTAAGAGACAATCTGTACACTGTAAAACAGGTTTAGCCTTTGAATGTGGAATAATTCCCTCTGCATAGCAGAAAACATTCTTGTGTCAAGAAAGAATGAGCACGTGGAACTTGAACAGTAAAAACTAGAAATTTTATCACCTTTGTTTTTGTAAAATTTTTTTACATATTTAGTTGTGAAAGTTAGAAAATAAAAAGGGGTTGAAACCTTCAAACTACACACATTAATATTATACAAACACCAAAGTTCTAAAGCCTAAAATACTTTGGACTTGGTTTTGTTTTATCTTCTTACATTGATATAAACTGCAAGAAAATTCAGTGAGGGTCATTACTTCATTCTTATGTCAATTATCATTCCAGCTTTGTGTTTCTGTTCTCTCAGGGTATTTAACTAAAACTTATTCCTAGAAGATTTTTGTCTCCATTGAATATAATTATGAGATTCCCACAGCAATATCACAAAAATACATTAATATACTTTGTTATGGGATCCTTAAATCATTTCATTAGTCACTTTGGACAACTTTTTATACTTATAAATCATCCAAGAACCTGTGTTAAAGAGCAAGCTGCTTAAACAAAACTTTCTAGGGAGCAATAAATAAATTTTTTTTTATTTAAGAAAAGTAGTTCAGAACATAAAAACAAATGTTGGGGAAAAAAGTATTATTCATCTTATTCAAAACAAAATTGTTTAGTTGGAAGAGTCTTGGTCTGCACTAGATTATAGTGCAGTCAAAAAATGACCAAGAATTAGTGCTAAAAAATGTATGTACTGATCTTAAAAGTACAACTATTCTCCTGTTTGAAGCCCCAAAGAGCCTAGATAATAGAAGCATTGGCTTTAGATTTTTCTACCTGTCCATATACGTACTAGTACTGATGCACTCTCCAGACTATGTGGACGGAAGAGCTTTTGCTTAGTATGATAACTAGTATTCTTCAGAAGTTGCTTGAAATTTTCTTCTTTTTTTTTTTTTTTAATTTCTTTTTTTTAACCTCTTCTTACAAAGCTTGGAGGATATCCAGATAAAATGAATTGGACAATTCTTGGTATCCAGTTCCCATGGCAGATGTTCTTCAAATGATCTCTTGTTCCAAAGCCTCTAACCTTGCTGTAGACTATAATATATGTATATACAATTTTTCAGTATATTCTGTGGTTGGAAGTAAATGGCCAACTTACTGCTGTCCAATTTAGATCTGATTTCCAATAATTTCTTTAATATGGGAGTGGGTTTTCATATACTAACCCCGTATCTTATGAGCAACTTAAATATTTTGGTTTACTTAATACAGTGCCTTCATGAGAAGGAAGAAGGAACTTTGAAATATTGAGGTTGCAGTCATTTATTCCTGAAAATCACCAACAATTAATTTTTAGCATTGAAGCAGGCCTGCAATATTAGACCATTCATTCATAAGTTAAAAATCCCATTAGGTCTGCATCTGAACTATGATTAAAAGGTACCCTTTAAATACATTTTTGATTTTCCCTCAGAAAAGTACACAGAGCTTGCTCCCATAAAGACCAAACACATAAATAAATTTTCAAAGGAACCACAAACAACAGTCTCTAAAAGGACTGCACAGGGAATTATGTGACAGGATTTACTTTGGTTTGTTTGTTTAATTTTTTTTCTCTCTATTGACTGTGTCTCCTGTGGTTTCCAGTTTCCCTGTTTCTCAGATATAGTGTGTAATCAACAGCCAGTTACACAGACTATTATTCAAATGTATGAGTAGTTTGAGATAAATAGTACAATTAAGATGCTCACATTGGAAATCTTTATTGGAAAATTACTTGATGCTGGAGGTGTATCTGCCTGTAAAAGGAGTAAAGATGTTTGCTAAGTGATCAGAATGCCCATTATTCTAAAAGTGTCAAAATGTCAGATACCATAAAATTTTCCTTAGAAGAGCTCATTCTTATAGGACATTGATTTAAAAACTTTTTCTTCTCAGGACATCAGAGAATAAAGGTTTAGAACTTTTATTTCTCTTTGATAGATTTTCTGTTCATGAAGTTTCTATTTCTGTGAAAAATTTTGCAATGTAGCATTTCAAGCACTGTGTGAAATTTGCTGGAGCAAAGAGAACTTTGGGTCATGCAGATTGCTCTAATGAAAGATTAGGTTTCTAAATGTTATTATTATCACATAATATATTTGTGGTACAGCAGAGAGTCAATATCAGATCTTGAAACTTGCACACTCTAATCCTTAGACTATCTTTCCCCTCTTGAGAAACCTTGTTGTGATGACATCAGTAGCAGTCACTGGTTACAGTATGAGGAGAGATGTCAAACATGTTTGGATTATATGCTAGGTTTAGTCTCTTATCTACAAAACAGAAGTGGAAAATGTTTATAAAGCATTTGAATTAGGTTCCTAGGCTGTTAGTAAAGAGAGAGAGAAACCACATTAAAAAGTGAAGGATTTCTGCAAATCTAGAAAACTTTGAGAATCTTACAGACAAAATAATCCTATCTTTCCATAAAATGAGGAAAAGAAATGATATAGCCAAAGAGGACCCTTCATTATAATTACATAAAAATACAAAAGACTTGTCACTTGTGTATCTTTTGAACCACATGTTTTTAACCGCTTTTCCTTTGTAGATTAAAACCATCAGTCCTGCCTCTTGTTCAATGTCTTTCCTCAGGTTTTGTTTCACAAATTTTAATTTGACTTTTTTGAAGAAATTTAAATTTTGGAATGAGAAAAGAATGGGAAAAAAGAATGCCATAACTTTAAAGCAGGGTAAAAGGTGATATGTATGAGCCCCCTCAGCTTTTTGTGAACAAAACAAAGGCTATGATGTGGTTTGTGGACTCCTTGACTGAGGTGAATGTCATTAGTGTGCCATTTCTAATGAACACAAGAGTCAAAGGTTCTCTTTCTCAAAATCATTACCGCACAGTGAAATACCAAAAATATTATGTATTGTGAGCAGCAGAAGTAACCAAGCTCAATTTCCTATAGATTTGCATATTGACCGTGAGCTCCTGGGTCAGATTCTCTCTATGAAATATAAGGGTCTCACAATATAACCTTTCCCTAATACAGTTTTTATGCTTTAGCCAAGATTCTGTTTTTATGATTCATAGAAACAAGGTCTTGCACTCCTCCATTTATTATGATTGAGATTGGACAGAGGCTCTAAAAGCTAATGAGGCTTCATGCATATACAAACATAAATCTTATTTTCTTAGGAAATTAAGTTACTTCTGAGCACCTTGCAATTTTTTTGTGCTTGAAATTGAAGAATGTCTTGAATGAAAAAAAACCACAAATTTTCAAAAATCTTACTATTGTCCCCAATGGGGACATTTAATTTATTATTATAAATTAATAACAGAAATATTTTAGTAGAACTTTACAAAAGTTTGTCATAAATATTGACCTTTTAGATAAGTCTGTTAAAGAGGAGACTGAACCTGGACTGAGAGCTAAATTAGAGCAGTGAGGGAAGGAATTTGAGACTCCAATTCAGCATCAAATATTTCACTGAAATTACATCAGAATTAGCTCTGCGTTTTTCCTTTTAGAACTGGTCTTCCTTCAGCGCGGATAAGTGAGGAAGTTGAAATCCAGCTTAAAAATTCATTTCTGAATTTTGTTTCAGAAGAGGAGGAAAATACATTTCTTCACACATAACAGATGCAAAGCTTGTCTTTTTTAGATAATCAAGACCAATGCCTGTGCATGAGAGTTGCTGTTAAAATCATAATTGTTAAAAATAAAAAGAATGTCACATAAAAAGCTGCAGTTCCTTCAAGTGTTTTAAATTGTCATGGATGGAGAATGTCAGAAAAGAATATTTCAGAGAAGACTGGAGAGCAACTGGTAGTAAGTAAAAATCTGAAATGAAAAATGCAAGTTTTGGGGTACATTGCAATTGGCTCATGTTCATCAATGTTAAATAGTGAGGCTGACAAGAAAAGAATATGTAACAACAAAGGAAGTTTTTCAGTACCTGGAGGTAGTAGGCAGAATAGGAAACTGTTCATTTGCAAGAGAAGAACTAAATATGTGACAAATACCGTGTATAATTTCCACGGGTAGTTACAGACTTCCAATTATGCCTCCTAGGAAACAGCAGCATATCAGCTATACAACTTGGCGTTCAGACTTTTAGAGCCATGGGTGACTATTAATTTCTGCCCTGAATTCATGCTATTATAAAATTTCATGTATTGCAGTGATTTCTGCTCAGCACAGTAGGTTCTCTGCAGTTTAATTCATTAATCAATAACATTGACTATGCACAGAGGGTCTAAAAAAAAAACCCTCTGCACCATTTTTTGCCAGTAGCAGTAACTCCAGCCTTGTAGAATTCTTTGAGAAAATGTTTTGGTGTGCAGAACAGTTTCGCACTCTGACCTTTTCAAGCAGCAGTGAGTCCAGTGAGAAAGAAAAAGGCCAGAGTAGAAACTAAACCAAGATGGGTCACTCATGGAGCTATAAACCGTTGTGGAAATCACCTCCTCTTAACTGCTTTTTCTCTTCCCCTATTCGTGCCTTCCTTCCTCTCAGTGTAGCTTCTTTAGGAAACACTGGTTCATCTGTTACAGTTCTTGAGTATCCCCTGCAATCCTACTTTCAGTGGTGGTTCTGGATGCTGCTGTTAAAGAAGGAGTGAAGGTGCTAGAGAAGTGCAAAATACATTATATGAATTTAGTTTAAAACCATTAATAAAAATCGAGCTTTCTTAGAGTCCAATCATTTCCCAAAGAGTTGGAATTGGAATCAGTTTAACTCAAATGAAAGTCTTAGCTCACTCTTGGGTCTCTTTCAGTCTATACCTTTTTGAGGAGAGAAATAACTCAATTTTCAAATTAAGCATGCTGTATTATAGCAACTTGAAGGTGGCCTAATTTTACTCATTTCAAATATTCTATTATTAATGAGAAATCCAACCTAATTACATTTCCTTATGATTTCAAATTAAAAATGACAGACCTCTGCAGAACATGGAGATTTTTTCCAGGTCAGGTAATAACACTAGCATGCACATTATTTATTTTTTCTGGCAACTAGCCTTTTCTTTTTAAGCTCCAAAGTGATGTTAATTTAATAATAGAGGATAAAACTCAATGCTGCAAAAGCTTTCCTGTCCCATCAGGGCTTATGCACATTTCTGAACCTGCTCATTCCTCTATCTTAAAACCCAGAAATCCCTTTGGTTAGAAAAGGAAATTACTTCTGGATCCTCTGATAGTAGAACATAGGAATTAACCTCTTGCATCCCTTGTATTTGAAAGTGTTATAATTGGCATTCAGCAAATTCAGAGTTTAAAGTGGATTTTATGTAGGGTGATCTATATATAACAAGTCTCTGGATTTCCAACAGAGTTTTGGGGGGTTTTTTGTTGGTTCATTCTTTAAAAAAAATAATCTATTATTCAGCTTTTTTTCTTCTTTTCTTTTTTTTTTTTTTTTTTAACTTAAGAAGACTTGCACTCCTGGTAGCTGATATAACAGCTGGGCAGTTTTGCTGCAAGCCATGCCTCTTACTCCTTGCACAGTTCAGTCATGCCATGGAATCTTTTGGTTTGGAGATAAAGATTAGCCAAGGAATTTCCAAACTAATATCAAAACAAGAAATCTGGAGCCTCCATCCTCAGACCAATGAAATAATTCTTCCTGGAATCTTGCTTGAATTCAGTATGTCACAGCTTTGACCAGCTTGAGGTGCATCTGCTTTTTCAGTCTACAATAAAACCTTACTATTACTGTGTCTGGGGCTGCAGATATTCTACGAGTAGTCACAGGCAGTCCAGAGAGCTGAAGGAAAATTCTAAATAATAAGAAAGAAAGTCAACAGTTACACAGAAACATGTGTGGTAGGTAATGCTCTATTTTCTACTTATTTAATGCACAGTTATTCTATCTCACCTCTGTGTATGGAGTCACAACCTCTAAAATTTCTTCTAACACAGTGTCGAAGAGAAGCAATATAATTTTAAAATATTGAACTTTCAGGTTCATTAAATTTGGATATTTTTAAGAAAAAGGAAGTCAAATATCATCAAAACTTCAAATATTCTTTATTTCCCACATATTACTGGATGGAACAATATACAACTTCATTATATAATTCAGCATTTTTAAATTACATAACACAGTAAAACAAATCTGTATTTATTTAGAGTTCTTCAGTAGGAAGAATGTTTCAAATATTTTATACATTCCAATCAACCATCTCTAGAATTATGTATTCATTGAAAAGAAATATGAGCTAAATTTGAAAAGGATTAACAGCCTGGAATGGATTTGTTTTGATTCCTACCCCAATTATTTCCCTCCTGTGATTTAAGGAAGTTAAATATATTGTTTACATATGTAGCATCTCCAATAGAAATAACCATATGCTAAGTCCTTTCATGTTCTTTCAAAACATATTATATACACTTTCCATTTACTTTTTGGATGGAATCTCAAAGCCATTTAAAGAATATAACTGATCCTTGTAGCTTCCCTGCCAGCTCAATAAGCATTATTTTCATTTAATAACTCCTGTAAGAGTCCTGTGCAAGATTTTGCATTTCATTGTAGATTCAAAAGTGAATTCAGGTAACCAAAATATTTGTAACCCCTTAAAGAAAGTTTGGGAAACTCATTTCTTGTTTCGACATAGAGTAAGTGAAATTCAAAAGCTAGAATGTATATTGTGCATGGAGGATTTGGTTTATTTTGAATCCAGTGCAGAACATGGCTCGTGAGATAAAAATGCTATATGAAGAATGAATTTCATCTTTTCTCAAAAATTAACCTCTTCCCTCAAGTCTGAGGAGCCCTGATTCCACCTCTCTGTACCCACTGGACTCCACACCACAGTGTTTTCCTCTCTGTTTGTCTTTATGAAAGCAAGAACTAAAAAAAAAGATTTAAATCCAAGTACAATCATCTCTTCTCTTGCAGTTATTACTCATTCCCAGGAACATAAGAATTCATTGCCAAGAGCATTTTGAAAGTAGTTTTTTTATATTAAATTCAAAGTTGAATTATAAAACACATAGAAGAAAGGATAGTTACAGATTTGTAATGACAGTAAAAAACCGTTTACATGCCTGAGAGGCAAGACTGGAAGGCTACAAAATCTTATAGTGGGAGTGATAAGTGCAAAATAATTTGGGAAATTCTTTTGTATGAAGTACAAGAGAAGATAGAGACAATTTCAAGTAATAGATTGCACACCTTTTCTGTGCTCTGAAGGAATGATTGACTGTGATGCTGCAATTACTGTGAGAGTGCAGGGCTGTACTCCTCAGCTCACAGATGAGGGCTCAGCCAGCTAAGTCAATCGTCATGTCCTCAAAGATTTGTGTTTTCAGAAAATCTTGTCCTGACAGACAAAACTTTTTCCTCTGCACTTTTTGTGCATGCAAGCTTTTGATTTCTGCCTCTGTGATCAGTAACTTGGACATCGAACTGTAGTCTGGATTACTTTGAATCACTAAATACATGGAGATATTTAGCAGAAAACATGACATGAATATTCCCATATCAAAGAATTCAGCAACTTGTTCAAGCAAAACCTGTCCATCCATGCCACATATTTTTCCTAAGAGACTTCTAATTTCAGGTTTATAGGAAAACAGGGAATAAATGCACACAGCAGTAAAAGTTAACATCTTCTGTGAACAGAATTCTGTATTTAAATCTTTAATTCTAAATCTTAGGCAACCTAACGAGTTGGATCACCAGCTATTTTATAAATGGCTTCTGTTTATGTAGACTTTAGTAGGAAAGCTTATACGTGGTTTGATGCATTCACTTTCCATTTATAAAGACAATCCTAACATTTAAATATTACTCTTAGCAAGAGTACTACTATGGCACCTTGTGTCTAATTTTAAAAGTTCTTTTTTTCTAAGCCTCTTTTACTGGGCTTTAAGCTGATCTAGGGAAGCATTTAGGTTTTTCTTAACTGTCAACTTGAATTTCCAAGAATCACCTGATAATCATTGCACTATAAATGATCATAGCACTGAACAATCATATTGGAATGGAATAAGTGAGATGAATACTACCTTTGGAAAAAAAAAGAGATCAACTGGAAGGTCAAGATTATTTTAGTAACATAATTCAAAATCCCATATATGATTTAAACATTAGTCCAAATCTGAAGCCTAATGCTAAGTATGTTCTAGACACATGCTAGAAAATTCAGGCCATGTTGATTATGTGACTTACATCTTGATGTCCAGTAAGGCTGAGAAAATTAAAATACATCTGGCAGATGGAAGTGTCTTTCTGCCAGGAAATAAGTGCTGTTTAAGAGAATTCACCCTTCAGGGCAGGAAGTCTCTTAGAGGACAGGTGGATTTTATGTTCCCTGGAGTTAAGCCAGTTAACCACACAGGAAGCAACACAGATCGGTCACTCAATTTAACATGCCTACATCTGTGCTCAGAGCAGTTTAAAGCTTTTTAAGCCTATCACAAGCCCGTTTGTTTAGCAAAAAGGATATAACAGTGCTGGATGCAAGTAGATCACCTGCTTAAGGCTGTGACAAAAAGGAGGAGGAGGAGAATGTGTTGCACTGGGAGGACTGACACAACAGAGTAAGTGCTGTAACACCCTGATGTATTTGAGCCTGCATGTGGTTTGATTCTTCTTCAGTCCAGATACTTCCACATAGAATTCAGGACATTTTTGACACACACGATCAGTGCCACCAGTATTCTGAAATGTGAACCAAAGAAGATAGAATTTTAGCTGTTTTTTTCAGCTACTGCGTGTCATTGACTTAAAGGCAGTAATGCTAACAAAAGTAACTTATTAACCAGATTCATGTATATAACACGAAGAGTGGACAACATTGTAGTTCATAGGTACCTACAGGTAGACGTTGAAATGTTGTGACTCTTGGAAAAGAACAGCGTAGCAAATTACCGGCTCTTTCACCAATCCGTGCACAAAGCAAGAAGCAAACACATACAAACCAGGATATCTACTCCATGGCAACATGACTATATAGATGTAGCAAAAGGAAATTTATCCTTCAGAATCTCTATGAGAATAAGCAAAATAAAGAGAGAATGTGGCACAGATTTTCAGTCAGGATCTGAGTTTGCCTTGGGGGGCAGTTAGGAAATATTGCATAACTGTTACTATTGCAGTTGTTATGATTTTAAAATCAGCAAATCTGCAACAGAAGTTAGAAGGGAAAATTAGCATTTAGTGGGCCTACTAGTTAGCTTTTAGCATGGACCCGCTTAAATTTTCTAATGCGTTCTGATTATAATAGCTCTCTGTTTTATGATATAACTTGTTTACCACCAAAATCTTTTAAATCAATTGGT
Organism: Pseudopipra pipra; assembly: GCF_036250125.1. NCBI lineage: Eukaryota > Metazoa > Chordata > Aves > Passeriformes > Pipridae > Pseudopipra > Pseudopipra pipra. Next base: position 26,516,125 of record NC_087549.1, on the reverse strand, counting down.
TTTAGTTTAATATGCCCCTTAATGTTTTCCCAAAAGAAAAGCTAATGTGAATTCTCTTTCTGTATTATATATTCTAGCATTTTAATGGGTCTTGCAGAAGATGTTAGCATCACCTTGGTGGCAAGCACAGACACTGAGAGCAAGATTTCTATCAGTAGCTCAAAATCAGCTAGCTAGAGAGACTGGGTTGTCAGTGAATATTTCCTTCTCCAGAAGTGATAGACTTGCCAAGGTATAGGTGAGTGCTTAGTGGCATTTTTTTCAGCACTGTTCCCTTTTTAGAATAAAAAATTATTTAGGGCTACTGTTCTGTACTGAAAAAGGAAAGAGTTCTCAGGGTTATAGGTCAGGCTGCCTTAGATGTACTTGGAAGAAGATCTTCCAGCTCTGGAGGAGGGTGGCAGAAGGAACAGCAGACAGTGTGGGAAGGATGGTTGCATAGATGCTAGTGGTGGGGGTCTGAAGAGGTTCTCTGTATAGGTTCAAGGGGGAGCAGAGTGGGGACCAGGGCGAAGTTGCACTACCTGCAGGGCCTGGGGGAAGGGGAAGAAGGAGATGCTGTCCTTACCCACATACTGGAGCCTCGCTGCACAACCAACGTTTTTATGCAATGTGTATTTCCGTGCCTGGAAATGAGAAACTGCTGTAAACAGAAATGTGCCTTAAAGCCAAGGAGCACCTGGGGACTTTCGTTCTCAACATTACAAGGGCTTCATTTCACTGACTGCCACTATGAGAGGGTCCTCTTGTATTCCAAAGAAATGAATCAAAGTCTGGACTGAGGTTCCTAGAAACTTCTTCTCTGGGTGTTACCTTTGGGAAGGGCTAGAAAAATACTTCAGTATCCACTGTAGGTGTTGGCAGCATCAACAGGGTCAGTAGCAAAATATTTATTCTTCCTGTATGGGCCTTTGAACACAGTTTTTAAACTCTTTTAAATGGTTTCTGCTTATTGCTATGATAGTTTAGAGTAGCAAAACCAGTGGATAGTGGAATATACACATTCTCTCTTCCAAACTTCTGTTAAGTAACACACACATCTCTCTCAGTCTTAAATCTAGATCTGAACTAACCTCAAAATATTACCTTCCAGGAAATAATAGATCTTTTTATCAACATATCATTTTTATGCAATATCATTCCTATTTTTTGAGAAAAATAAGAGGCAGAAATCAAGGCACCTGCAAGAAGAAAAAAATTCAAGCTGCAGCTTTCTTCAGCAGTATTTTAACTTATTTAAAAATCTTTTAGTTGAAAGAAAATGTTCCTCATTAATTGATAACTTCTGAATATAGAGTCCTGTTCTGTTCTAATAGTAAGCTTTTCTAATTTTCTTACAGTCTTTTTTTCTTCAGACTCCTAGAAATTATGAAGTAGTTACTGGTAATTTAAATAGTTTTTTCAACATTGTTTAATCTGAAATTTTCTGTTATTTTTACACAATTCTGCTCATAGCCAGTATTAAATAGCAATTTTCCATCTGGGTAGGGTGACTTGTCATCCAAATGGTACTGGTGTTTACTCTAAGGCTCTCTAAACATCTGTCTTGCAGAGAAATTATTCTTTCTGCTCTGAATAGAAATTACTTCTGAATTTTCTGCACTATAAAAACATTATTTTCAGATTAGTAGCAGGAAAGCAATCCATTACTTCTTTAGGAGAGGTTATGACATGGATCTTGGAGGACAATAAAGCCTAATTGCAGGGATAAAAAGCTTAAATTCTAAGCCTACCTGTGTTGGATTGGTCTGCAAAGAGATAACATGCATGAAAAGTGTTGTTTCAGATAATGTGTTTGTTCCTACATCACCTATTAACCCACAGGCAAATATGCAGCAGTCAAATCATTCATTTTGGGTTCTCATCTTCTGGGCCACCCGAGGCATTGTGCTGTGGAAGTGAGCCATGCCTGCAGCAAGGGCTGCTCCCCCATTTTGCACAGTGAGTCCATGTTGGCTTTGCGGCTATCTTGGCACTGCTCCAGACTTGACCTTTCTTCTGCAGCCGATGGCTCCTGACTATCACAGAGGCTGGAAGAGAGGTTTCTTGGCTGTACTGGAAGTTGTTTCACCACGGCAATGAGCCAGCATGAAGTGCAGGTGGAGCTGGCTTCAACAGGAGGATCTGTGATGAGTGCAACAAGCTTAGATTTATGTGAATCAGAGCAATTGGAAGATTGTGTTCAAAAAAGCTTACATGTCATTGTATGTAAGAATATGAGAATGAGAGAAAACAGAGTTCAGTCTCACTGTGGAAAGGGCTGTGGGTCTGCGAATAAAAACGTTTTCACACCTAAAATACTTTTCCATGAAAACCTGTAACACAAATGGATCTCCTTTAGTTGTATTTTCCTACTTACTTGTGGGACTGATTAGCATGGATAATGAGTATGTTTGTCATCTAAGACTATCTATATCCTGTCAGTTGGATGGTTAGTTTTACCTTTCATATAGGAGTGTCACAGGACTTTTTATAGTTATAACTGAATTGAGCCCAAGACAATGAGAACTAGACCATATCTCTGAAATAATACTATTGTTATGTTCATTGAATCAGAAGCAGAGGTTCGTTTCAGGGAAATTACCAGTGAAACTGCTAAACTGAGCTGTCTTGAATGAAACTCTGGACTTCCACTGCCAGCTCAGTTATTCCCACGCTGTATCAGCCTGGTGTAAGGTATTTCCTCCTTCTCCTTGTTCCCACTGTGAGCTCTTCAGGCACTGTTTCCTACTGGGTGCTTGTGTAGCAGCTAATATAGCAGGGCCCATTAAGCACAACTGCAACACAATTAATAAGTAATAATACATCTAGTCCCACTCTCTGCCATTACAGGATTGTTTGCTGAGCAGCATTTTATAGTGTTAGTGTCATTCCCTTAATCATTATTTAGCCAAGCTATGCATATTGTCTTTTATTGTTCTTTAATAAATCAGTCTCTCTAGCCCCTTCATCCTTTTTATTGCATTTCTCTGAGGGTAAAAGCTGGAGAGGGCCTAATTGTAAAGTAACCCTATATTTTCCATAATTCATGTCATCAGTAAAAGTTTTGTGTTATTCATAACCAACGCATGATACCCAAGACCTACAATAAAAGTTTCTAGTCTTAGGCAAGTTTTTCAGGTGCCTCACACCTGAATGTGTCTGAACATGCAAATAGATTGAGAGAAATAACCTTTATGTGAACCCCATGTTCATACAAACACATAGAGGATGGTTGCCAGCATTTAGGCCAGGTAGAAAGGAGTATATATGAAACTATATCAAATACCACAGGTTTGAATAAACAGACCTTGCTTATTAAAAATGTAAGCATTCTACCTTTTTCTTAAGGAAGAATTGAAGAATTCAATTCACACAATCTTATACATCATTTCAGAAGATAAACTGCATAAATTTGGGATTTGACATGTACCAAATCAGTCATCTCACATAGCACTCATCTCTCATCTTTAATGATATTAATTATTATGTAAATATATACACTATTAATTATATTATAGAAGCTAACAATAGTATAAACTAATATATAATTCATTGTATAAACTACATAAAATGCTATTTGAAAGATAATGCTGAGAAAGTGATGAACTGCAAAATCTTGCACAGCAACCAAAGCTCCACCTACATATTCTCAATCTTACATACCTTTTTGCAAAGAACTTGCCGTATGACTTCTTGTCTCTTGAGATTCAAGGCTAATGAATATCATACAGCTAAATTATACTTGAGAATTTTTCAGTAAGTAAATACTTCCTTTGTAATGGCAACAGTTCCATTCCTTTAGATACAGGTGAATTTTGAAGACAGCGTCCATGTCTTAAGAATGGTAGGTAGTTCCTCACATGAGTACACCCACTGGAGCTGGTGTTCCTTTCTGAGTTAATGCCTGCTTACAGAAAGCTCTGTAAACAGTCCGTGAAGGATAAAGTAAATTATTTTCAAGTTAACTGCTGGAAGGAGGGAAAAAAGGATTATTTTGTTGTGAAAAGGACCACGCTAAAGCTGTCAAGGGAGCAGACTGGTATTGCATAAAGTGCAGCAAGCATAGGCAGAGATGTTGAGATCACTAAACAGCACAGAACAGATTCAAGTACTCCAGACAGTTGGTACAAAGTGTTAATTGCCTGAGTCTCTCTGAAATCATAGGAGTACACTCTGCTACATGACCCAATTCTTATGTAAAGTAATTAAAGACAAGTTTGGTCCAAAGACTTTGGCATGCATACTACAAATCTTGAGGAAGTTTGTCTAAGTACTCAAGCTTTCTTGTCTGATTTTATCATTGTGGTAGATCCAGCTTTGAAGGCGTGGATGCAGTCGTCAAGGGCTTCATATTATTTTTATCAGTCAAATAATATTTTAAAATACAAAATAACATATGTTCTGAATCTGGACTTGTTAGCTTAAATTCATCTCCAGTACTGATCATATATCTGTATATTTTACTTCTGCCGGTTTTGTAGGCTGGCTACTTAAACATGTCCTTATCTCTTTGTGTTGGAAACCTCTCTGAGTTCAATATGATGTCTCATATATGTAAGTGCTCTTCAGGATCAGAGCCAAAGTATTTAGTATTTTGCAGGACATAGCCCATATAAAATAGTGATAACATGTATTAGAAAGGAAGTAGATGGTTTTCAGATAGAGAAATAATGCCTTCTCCATGAGCCTGTAAATATAAAAGAGGAAAATATAATTTCCAAAAACAACCAGTAAGTCAAAATGTAATTATGTTTTTATTATTTCCCTGAACACAGAAAACATGTCTCTCATACTAAGTATGAATTACTGAGGTTTTAGAGAAAATTATTGCAAAAGGCTCTGAGACAAGAATCAATAGATGAAGTTTTCTACAGCATGACAAACACACTGAAATAGTGCCTTACGAATGGGCTATAGAATTGAAGTGTTAGGTATAATCTAGCTTGTGTAATCACTAAGTAGCATCATCATGAAGTATTTATGTATTAGTCAATAAAATAAGTCTATATAAGGTCAAACACCTTAGGTGTTATCTTTTCAGCTCTAATTGCTGTTACAGCATGAGTTTATGAACAGCGTGAAACATCCTGCATTTTAGCAGTCAAAAGACTTTGGCAAGTAACAGCTGTTTGAAGACAATAGTAAAATAAAGCAAAAGAGTAGGTAGGATCTAACTCTGACAGATGTGGTCATGTGGCTGCATCTGGAACTAGAGCCTCTTCCTGGGGCAGATTCTTCCATTTTGCTACTTTTGCATAAGTTAAATGCTGCAAAGAGACCAGCTTTCCTTGAGGCCAAGACTCAGCAATGTTTATTCAAAGAGGAGAACCTGGCTAGGTCACCTTGGCCAGCATTAGCAACTAAATGGCATTGCTGGGCTGTTATTACTCATGTTTGTGCAGCACATCACATCGTGTCTAGTAGTTTCTCATCCTCTTTTTGATTGCACTGATCTTAGACCAGGGCCTAACCTTAAGAAAATTTACAAGATTGTAAGTGCAATGTGAGTGCAAAGAAAAGCAGAACACTACTTGCAATTCTCTTGCAGTCTGTTGCAAGTACTACAAATGCAAGTCACAAAAAGGCTGGTTATGAAATGCGTGGCATTGATTAAATTGATTGCTGATAGATACTAGTGCTGATAGATATTAGCGCTGAAAGAACACATCTAGTCTTACATAAACAGCAAGTTTTTCTAATGTTGAAGGAGGTTAGACTTTTATCAATTAGAATATTTTTAACAAACAAACAAAAAAAAGAAGTCATATAGGGACAAAAAACAGGCAATTAATAATGAGAGATACTGATTCAAAATGTTATAACTTATTTTTCTGCTTATTGACATTCTTAACCAAAGTAGAATATGCCAAAAGCCTTCAACTGATTTCTCATTCTTATATCACTTTAAATGTATTAGGATTTGATGAACTGTAATCAGTCAACAGCACACTCAAAGGTGATTTTCAGTACAAGGCTATTTGCAACTGTACATTCAAAGTTATACACACTATTAGGTACCAATCATTCAAGGGGATTAACCTCAGGAAATCCATATATATTGATTTGAAGCTTCATTGACTTCAAGAATAGGCTTGATAAAGGTTTGATCTTGCAAGGAGTAGCATTGAGATCCAACCAAGTACAGTGGTCTATGAACACAGAATTCACTGAACTTCTTAAAAAAAATATGGTAGGATTGTCTGTTCTTCATATATCCCCTACTAGAAATCAAAGTTAGCAGTGCTGTAGTATAAAGAAAAATCATTATCAACTGCAGTGTCCTGGCAATCTTGAATATTACAAAATTACTAAGTAATTTTAACTGGCCATTAGAAAACCAAAAACCAAACCAAAACAAAAAAAACCAACCAAAACAAAAGGCTCTGTAGCATTAGAAAATTCCTGAAACTAGTTAATTAATATTATATCATTTAGAAGATGTAATTCTGGAATGGGTTGCAAACTGCAGACAAAAGTAAAGTTTCAGTTTTTAATCTATATGACCTAGTTAGGAAGTTTACACTAAGCTCATCAGCTCAAAGCCTAATTGCCTGTTTTAGAACAATGAATGTGTCTTGATTGCATTGTGTTTCCTAAATATTTCATTAATGCTGGGTTAGAAGCATTTGTTTTCAGCAGAAATGAGGATGTAAATTCTTATCTTCTACAGGAGAAGAACAAACGGAGAAGACAAGCTAACCTAAGCAATCAAGATTATTACTGTAGTTAATAATCTCCTTTGGATGAGAGAGAGAGATTGGCCTGGCTCTTTCACAAGGATGGATCAACCTCTTCCAGCACTACTGGTAACAAAAACTTTCTGATATTTCTGATGATCCTAGTGAGATGGCTGAATGTTTGAATGGCTGAACAATTTTCTCCCATGCCATTCTATGTAATCTAATAGGCAATTACTTCTTCCTTAAGGCTCAGCTCTATTTTGTCATCTTTTCAATAGGCACAACTGACTTCTAGTAGAGAGAGAGTAAAGCTTTTCCTGAGATATAGAAATTTCCTCCTATAATTTGAGACTCCCCCCTCAAGATTGCAAGTATTTTAGAATAGCAACTGAGATGTTGAAAAGATAATTTAATTCCAGTCTAACATAGCCCTTCAGAACTTAAAACACCAGTAGCAACACACAAATTTCACCTTTCATAAATAATTTGATATTGCCAGACAAGACCTTTGAGCATGGAAGCCTCATCATCTGTGAAACTCTATATTTTTAAATTTTCAATGTGGTCCTTAGTGTGTGCTTCTCTGGAGCCAAAACCCTCTCCCAAACAATATTTAGATTCGAATTGTGGATTTACATAGACAAGAATCCATTCCTCATAAGTAGTTTCATGCAGTCTGTTTTGAATGGTAAAACGGTTTAGTGCTAGGGAATAACAAATTACGGACTGTGTGTCTGCCAGCTGGCTTCAGTGCCAGGGATCCATCACAAGCCTTTCATTAACCTTGCTCCACAAAGAGATCCTGTTTGATTTTCTATGGCTACTTGCCCTCTTCCTCTGTTACTGTGACTCGATGATTCTTGTGGGTTCCTTCCAATTCAGAATATTACATGATTCTGTGACTCTTTTTTTCCCCCAAAATTTGTTTCAATAAATCTGTTCTTCTGTTCATCATGGAGATACTTTAGGAACTCCAGGAAAATCTTCTTAGAATGAAAAAGAAAAGTCACAGAAAAAAAGAAGTCCGTCAAGAGATCTTAAACAAGAAATATGCCCCTGGCTCATATCAAGCATGTCCAGAGAAGGACAACTAAGCTGGTGAAGGATTTGGAGCACAGGTCTGATAAAGAGCAGATGAGATAGCTGGGGTTTTTTAGCCTGGAGAAAAGTAGGCTCAGAGGAGACCTTATCACTCACTACAGCTACCTGAAAGGAGATTGTAGCCAGGTGGGAGGTGGCCTCTTCTCCCAGGCAATTAGCAACAGGACAAAAACACATGGTCTTAAGGTGCGCTGGGGAGGTTCAAATTGGGTATTGGGAAGAATTTCTTCACTGAAAGGGCTGTCAAGGTTTGGAATGGGCTGCCCAGGGAGGTGTCCAGAAATGACTGGACATTGCACTTAGTGCTATGGTATAGTTGATACAGTGCTGATCGGTCAAAGGTTGGACTCAATAATCTTGGAGGTTTTTTCCAACTTTAATGATTCTATGATTCTGTCCTATGATTCTGTGATTTCTTGTGCTGCTGATTGCTAAGGGTTTGGAAGAACTACCAAAGTAATATTGTTATATCATTATATCATTATCTTCTTGTACTTTTTCTGAATTGTGTGGAATGGCTAGAGGGACTAACTGTGCCTGTATTACTGTTCTTCTGTTCTGATAAGAACATCCAAAAAAGTACCTGTGGGAGAGATATTATTGTTCTTTTTCACTAAGAGGCCTAGGAATTTTTATTACATGTTAGACTTATAAAGGATACCAAATTTTGTAGTCTACTCTACGAAAATGCGTCTTGCTGATTAGCATGATAATTGTGTGATTTTTCCTGCATTAATTATCTGTCATTAATGAAATAGGAAAGCAGGAAGTGTTCATATCCTGTTGTACAATAGACTAATTCGCAAAATCTGTTAACAAGGAATTACATTAATATAAGACATCACTCCCAACTATGATGAGGCTAAATGTTGATGTTTTCCTTTTGACCACAGGTTTTTAGAGAACTCCAAAAGATCTATCAATACACATACACATATAAAAATAGTCATACACTGCTCAATTTTTAGACTGTAATAAAAATTACAACTAAATATATTTTCTTAGTGTCACACATGATTTGTTAGAGAAAATACAAAATAGCAAAAGCACATCTATTCCAGATTATATGGCTGTGAACTAATATAAATTATATGCTAGTTATATAGCAACCAGTATAAGTTATATACTAGCTATATACTAGTTAAGTACATACTCAGAAGAACAGCATGTATATATATACTTAAATATATACTTACATATATACTTATAAAAACAGTATTAGGAAAGTATATGGGATTTGTCTTGTGTTTATTGACATCTGTGAGATTTTGTATCTGGCATTTATTGTAATAGGACTAAAATTTTATTCCTGGTTTTAATTTTTGGTGTTTTGTGTTTGGTTTTGGTTTGTGTCTTCAGATATTATTACTATGCTAGTGATTGAAATCAAGAGAATACTTTTTCATATCCTTGAATCAGTCTTCACTGTTTAGTTTTTTCAGTATAACTATTTCCAAGCCATTAATTGTTACATGGTAATTTAGTGTTTTAAACTACAAGTTTGATACAAATAATTTTGTTCTTCAAAATAACTTAAATATAATTTAAATTTGACTTTTATTACATTCTAATAAAGTTGTACACATGCTAGCAGACCTACTCATGAAGTAGTAACTTTTCACTGGTCCAATGAAGTTCAGTTGCATTTATTTTCTTTTTACAGAAACAGAGGGTCGACCAGGATATACTTTGAATTAAAAAAAAAAAATTCGTCTTCTGCATGCTACATAAAAGGCTGCACTTTCTCTTTGATCTATCACAGTTTGGGTTTTGTCCTATAAATTATAGAAAGTATTTCTCACAACATACTAAATTGTGTATAGGATCCAAACTTACTTTTTAATCTAAACAAAGCAAATTGTGGATACCTGATTTTAAGTTGTGGTTGATAATAGTTCATTAACTAAAATTTTGGATACTGCCCATACAGATAATATGTGTCAGATTTCATTTGGAAGATAATGTATATGGTGAGATTTCTAAGCCCTTTTTTGCCATTTTAATATCTCTCTCATTAACTTTTTTCATATTTGTGTCTAGACTGTTTAAAAACAAACTTTCTTAGCATATAGCCAGAACACAGAAATGTTTATACAAATAAATTTCCCTATTTTCATAGATTGGTTATACATAATCCTCTAACACTGACAAAGAACTTATGTCTCTGTAGACTATATGTCTCTGAACTAGGTAAGTTTATTGCATTTTTCTGATTAAAAAAATTTCATTATAAAATATATACCATTCTTTTCACAGTAGGTGGATTCATCTTGACCATAAATCACAGGAATCTACAGCAGAATCACAGAACCATAGAATCAATCAGGTTGGAAAAGACCTCTGAGATCATCAAGTCCAATCCTTGATCCACTACCACCGCAGTTACTAGACCGTGGCACTAAGTGCCACATCCAGTCTCATCTTAAAAAACTCCACAGACCGAGAATCCACCACCTCCCTGGGCAGCCCATTCCAGTGTCTAATTACTTTCTCCACAAAAAATTTCTTCCTAATATCCAACCTAAACCTCCCCTGGCACAGCTTAAGACCGTGCCCTCTTGTCCTACTGCTGGTTGCCTGGGAGAAGAGACCGACGTCCACCTGGGTACAACCTCCTTTCAGGGAGTTGTAGAGAGTGATGAGGTCTCCCCTGAACCTCCTCTTCTCCAAGCTAAACAACCCCAGCTCCCTCAGCCTCTCCTCATAGGACTTGTGATCAAGTCCCTTCACCAGCCTTGTTGCTCTTCTCTGGATCTGCTCCAGCACCTCAATATCCCTCCTGAACTGAAGGGCCCAGAACTGGACACAGTACTCAAGGTGTGGCCTCACCAGCACTGAGTACAGGGGAAGAATAACTTCCCTGGACCTGCTGGCCACACTGTTCCTGATCCAGGCCAGGATGCCATTGGCCTTCTTGGCCACCTGGGCACACTGCTGGCTCATGTTCAGCCTCCTGTCAATCCAAACTCCCAGGTCCCTTTCTGCCTGGTTGCTCTCCAGCTGCTCTGTGACCAACCTGTAGCACTGCTGAATTACTAAAAAGGTAGTTCATGTTAGGAATCTAGCTCGAACCTGGGCTTAACAAAAAAGCTTCTCCCGTTTTGCTCACTAATTTTGAATGCCTTTTTTAATCTCAGATCACTCAATTTTTGTTGTAGACAGAAATTTAAATCCACTAGGGAGTTTTTCCAGAAAATTGAATTCACCGAATTAACATTTCTCATCTTGTAGATCAATTTTTCTCTTCTACTGTCTTTCTCTATTCTGCTAGTAATACTGAAGCATACTTGCAGAAGAAAAAATATTTGTTTGAGCAAAGAAGTATCAGTTGAGCTCACTCCAGAACTGTATATTATTGTCATATAATTTCATCCTGTTAAGGAAAGCCCAGAGCAGTGGTCTCCAAACTGGAATACCTGCACCTCAATGCACACTCCATTGGGGATTGGAAGAAAATGGTTTTATTATAATTAGTAAATTAAAAATATTTCATCTTTACCCATTTTTTTTTTCATTTCTGAGGGGATTGTATGTTTTATAAAAGGCATATAAAATACTATAATAATAAATATATTTAATTTATAAATAAATTAAAAATATTGAGAATGTGTGATCAAAACTTTTTTACTGATAGGAGTGTACAATCAAAAATATTTGGAAAACATTGCCCTAGAGGGTCCCTGTGTGATTACAGAACTGCCCAAAATCTACAAACCATGCAGACAGCTAGCTGTAGCTTCCACTACAGGTCTCTGTATTTCAAAAGCAATAGTAACTGGAATGGGACACTGACAAATCACTCCAGCTTATTCTACCACCTTCCTATGGGGTTTGTTCCAAAGTCCTCAGAAGATATACCATATTGAAATTTTCAGCATCTTTATCTTGGATCTATAATAGATGTTTTGAAATTGTTTGTCTAGTTTTATGGATCTTCTTTAGCAGTTCTTCTATGTCACTTTTTTTTTCTCATTTTTCATCTTGTTTTCATGACTGTTTCTATACTCACACAGTTATTTTATACTCTTTTCCTTCCTTTATTAAATTCTCTCATTTCCACGTACTTACTCTATGTAACTGCTTCACCACAGAGCAACTTCCAGTTCACACCAATTAAGTAGTTATAAACGGTTCCCTAAGACAGGGATGAGAGTAAACAAAAAAGGAAGGATACAAAAAATGCAACTTTCCTATTATTGTAACTCCCATGCTCTTGTGTTTGCAATCACTTACATTGTCATATTTAAGCTTAGACTATAAACTCCTCAAGGCAGAAACCATTTTTCACTTTTACAGAAACCGTTATGCAATCTTATTGCACTATATAGATACTGGTGCACATTTTTAAATACAATAATTTTGTATGTCATAATTTTCATCTGTCCAACTAAAGAGTGTTTAAAGTGTTATGAATTTTATATGACAGGTATGTATTTCCTAAAATGGTATTTCTTTAGAATTCCATATATTGGGAAACTGAGGTAATTAATCATGCTAGAAAATTTTAGCTGATAGTAACACCAATCTTGCATTTTGCACATGAAAATCTCACTGGTCATTACTGCCAGGAAGAGCAGAGGAGAAAAGAATAGAATCATAGAATTGTGGAGTGGTTTGGGTTGGAAGGGATCTTAAAGATCATCTAGCTTCAACCCCCCCTTTCCACTAGACCAGATTACTCAGAGCCCCATCCAGCCTGGTCTTGAACATGTACAGGAATATGGAGTCCACAACCTCTCTGGGCAACCTCTCTTACCACCCTTAATGAATTTCTTCCTAATACCCAGTCTTAAGGCCCTTTGTATTATGGCCCCATGTTCTTGTGAAAAGTTCCTCTCCAGTCTTCTTGTAAGCCCCCTTTATGTACAGAAAAGGCTGCTATAAGTTCTGACCAAAGCCTTCTCTTCTCCAGGCTGAATGGCCACAACTCTCTCAGTCTGTTTTTGTAGGAGAGATGCTCCAACCCTCTGTCTCTCCTCTGGACTCGCTCCAACAGGTCCATGTCTTTCTTGTGTTGGGGGCCCCAAAGCTGGATGCAGTACTCCAGGTGGGGTCTCACAAGAGTGGAGTAGAGCAGGAGAATCAATTCCCTTGACCTGCTGGTCACGCCACTTTTGATGCAGTCCAGGACACAGTTGGCTTTCTGGGCTGCAAACATGCATTGCCAATTCATATTGAGTTTTGTCCACAGGTGCTCCTAAATCTTCCTCCTCAGGGCTGGTCTTGATCCGTTCTCCTGCCAGACTGTACTTGTGCTTGGGATTGCCCCAGCCCAGGCTCAGGATCTTGCGCTTGGTCTTGTTGAACTTCATGAGGTTCCCCATAGGCCCACCTCTCAAGCATGTCAAAGTCCCTCTGGATGGTATCCCTTTCCATCCAGTGTGTTGACTGCACCACACAGCTTGGATGTCACCGACAAACTTGTGAGTCCATGACTCTGACAAAGATGTAAAAAGTGCTGATCCCAATACCAATCCCTGAGGAATGTCACCCACCACTGCTTTCCTGATCACTGCCTGATCCAGAAGCACAATAGAGATTCAGCAGCTGCAGTTCACCCAGCTCAGGTCTCCAGCAAGTAACAAGGTTGACCTTAACAGGGTCACAGATAAACACACATATAGTATATGGATATCCAGATGGTCAGCCACACAGTCTAGCACAGGCAGAAAACGCAGCACTTGGGTGAACCCGAGCAGCACCAGTGACCTTCTCCAGTTCCCCTCTCCTGTCCATCAGGATAAAAACTTCTTAGTGAGTGGAAATACGTACATATATATGATATAGATCCCTTCAGTAACTGGCCTAGACACCCAGTCTGCACTGGAACTGGCCCCTGGATTCCATTCTCCCCAGCTGTTAGGAGCTAGACATAGGAGACCCAAGGCCTGCAGTCTCATTTCAGCTGCTGGTGCAGACCTACATACACACATACATGGTGGATGCACCCAGTAACTGATCTTAGACAGTCAATCTATCCAGTCATCATGATGGCTAGGTTTCGCGAACGAAGATTTAGGAAGGGTCTATCCACATTTGTTACAAGCACACTGGTGGCTAATGAGGCCAATACGAGATAGACATATCCGATTGCAAAAGTCACAGCAGAAAGACTCCTTAGGTGGTATGTTCTGCAAGACACGATTCTTTCTGTGTTGTCTTTCCTTCTCGAGAGTGATCCTGCGTGTGTTCTCAAAGGAGACAGCTGCGTTATAGATGGTGTGTCTCCAGGCCTCCCTATTGGAGTCCAGAGTAGACCAGTTATGTTGACCAATATGGCCAAGGCTGAGATGTTGCTTCAGGGAGTCCTTGTATCTTTTCTTCAGGGCTCCTCTCTCGTGGCAGCCGGTGGCAAGTTCACCATAAAGCAAGATCTTAGGGAGGCAGTGGTCCTTCATCCTTGAGACGTGTCCTGCCCAACACAGCTGTGTTCTCAGTAACATGGCCTCAATGCTTGTGACTGCTGCTTGTTCTAGAACAGATGTATTGGTCACATGATCTAACCAGTGGATCTTTAGGATTGTACGGAGGCAGCGTTGATGGAAGCGTTCTAGGAGACGCAGGTGGTGGCGGTAGATGAACCATGATTCACATCCATATAAGAGAGTAGACAGCACTATGGCTCTGTAAAGACTGATCTTGGTGCTTTTCTTCAAGTGTTTATTACGCCATACTCTTTTATGGAGTTTTCCAAAAGCACTATATGCCTTTGCTAATCTGTTGTCTATCTCTCCGTCAATCTTACCATCCGAGGAGATGAGGCTACCTAGGTAATGAAACTGTTGGACTGATTTGAGCTCTGAATCGCCAATGGTGATATGGGGATGATGGAAGACCTCCTGAGGTACAGGTTGATATAGAACTTCTGTCTTCTTTAAGCTGACTTCCAGCCCAAAGAGCTCCACAGCATCTGCAAAGCAGGATGTTAAACGCTGCAGAGCTGCTTCTGTGTGGGCAACAAGGGCAGCTCTCGGACAAGATGGTTTAAGGTCTTGGTGTGGGCCTTCAGTCGCCTTAGGTTGAATAGGCTTCCATCAGTACGATATCGAATGTAGATACCGTCCTGATCATTGAGGTCTGCTGTGGCGCTTTGGAGCATCATGCTGAAAAAAAGACTATGAATAGGGTTGGTGCAATAACACAACCTTGTTTCACACCATTAGTTATTAGAAAGGGTTCAGAAAGTGCATTGCCATATCTTACTTGGCAGTGCTGATCCTCATGGAGTGAGATGATCATTTTAAGGAACTTGGGGGGACAACCTAAGCGTTCCAAAATCTGCCATAGACCTTTTCTGCTCACAGTATCGAAAGCCTTGGTGAGATCGACAAAGGTTACATAGAGACCTTTGTTCTGTTCCCTACACTTCTCTTGCAGTTGTCTGAGGACAAATACCATGTCTGTGGTACTCCTGTTGGCTCTGAAACCACACTGACTTTCAAGTAGAATTCCTTCTGCTATGGCGGGTATTAGTCTGTTCAAGAGAATTCTTGCCAGGATTTTGCCAGCAATGGAGAGCAGAGTAATACCACGGTAATTTGAGCAATCTGATTTAATTCCTTTCTTCTTATACAAAGTGATGATGACTGCATCACAAAGGTCTGATGGTAGTTCTCCTAGTTCCCAACAGCCCACCACAAACTCATGAAATTTAGCATGGAGTGCAAGGCCCCCATGTTTCCAGACTTCGGGTGGAATTCCATCAATCCCAGCTACCTTGCACATTTTCACCTGCTGTATGGCCTTGAGGGTTTCTCCTAAAGTGGAGGCAGTATCCAATTCGTACTTCCCTGGTTGTTGTGTGATGGACTGAATTGCTGAGTCTTGGACTACACGGTTGGTACTGAAAAGAGTCTGAAAGTGTTCAGACCATCAATTCAGAATGGAGGTTTTATCTGTTAGAAACGTTTGCCCATCAGCGCTGAGTAGAGGGCTTTTGACCTGGTATGTAGGCCCGTATGCTGTTTTCAGGGCCTCATAGAATCCTTTGTGATCACCTGTATCTGCACATAATTGAGTTTTTTCAGCTAGATCGATCCACCACTTGTTCTGGGTGTCATGGAGTTTCTGTTGGAGATCTATCCAGTAACTTGCCTTGATATCATCTCACCTTCTGTTGCCTCATGCACTGACACACACATGTGCAAACTTGTCCCTTGGTTGAACCCTAGAACCCATGGTCAGCCCAGCAGCTGGCTTTGTCCTCCTTATCCCTCCAGTAATCTACTAGCTGATTTAATGGTCTTTTCAGTGTCCAGATTCCAATTCCAGTCACTTCAATACATGTTTCCCAGGCTACTTGCCCTACTTACCAACTAGTTCAGCTTAATATTCACAAATAATCTCACAGTGACATATGTAACCACACACCATGCATACACTCCAGCTTCTCTGAATGGGAATGCATGACGCACTAAGAGGGACACACACCAGTCAGAAAAATGGCTGCAAGACTGTCACATGCTGGTGGTCCCCCAGACCAAGGGGATCCCAGTATATTTACTTGCAGGTCCTTAGGACCACCAGACTGAAAGACAAAGGACAGTGGTTAATTCTCATTGTTCACACAGATATGAAGGACGGGAAAGACTGTCAGCTTGTAGAGGACAAAAAACCTATCCAAAACCAGCACAAGACCATACCAAGAGATATGAAGAGGACAGGACACTTTACCTCCTGTGTCGTCATAAAACACCCGAATACAGGTGCCTTGGATACTAAATGGACTACTTGGACACATAGGTTTTAGCGGGTTTGAGTATGTGGCTGAGACAGTGTGAGGGTGAATGAATGAAACAGCTTGTGCTTCAGAATCAAATCACCTTTCTCCTTAATGCCTCAGGCTGAGCTTTGCTACATTTGTGTTGCTACAGCATTGCAACATTAATTCCTACAGGCTGGTTGGATGTCATTTGGCTTAGCCTTTCAGTTGCTGTGAATCCCCATCACTAGGCACACTAGGAATAACCTCAAGAACCTAAATACTAGCTTCAATTAATGAATTTCATTAGATGCTTGACACATAAATGTTTTGTGTGGTAACGTATCGTGCTATCCCACCTGAATCTGCTTATGGATCTGGGTGTGTTTCAGTCAAAATTTATTCATTAGGAAAGATCCGTTCTGGAAACCTTGCCTGATGTTCAAAATAGAACTTGCTGGCACATTTAGTAGGCAATAAGCACTTCTGTATTTGACTGCTAAAGGGCTCGCATAGCTCCTAAATAATCTCACAGCAAATTCTAAATTTACACAGAAAATACATATATTATGAAATTTGAAAATTCCTTACCCATCCAGCAGCTGTCTTTTGCTGCATTCACTGAAGTTTTGTTATTTCCATTGTATTACTACATGATAAATAAACAAGCACAAATTCTGAGTCTTGTGAAAGCTGAATTACTATAAAGGGGAAATTGGTCCGTGGAAGAACATTGTGATTTAGTCAAGTGGTTGAAGCTGAATTTAATGAAATACAATTACTTACTGAGCAGCCAGAGTGTGTGGGTCAAGTGAGACTGTATGGGGGAAGGTTTGAGTATATGTATGTAACCACCCTTCAAACAGCAGGTGGTACATTCTGCTTCCCTAACAAGAAACATTTCACTCCACTACAAATAATTGCAATTTTCATTTTTCTTTTCTCATTTATTTTGATATGCTGTGTTGGGTTATAATGTACAGCTGTAATAACAATGGCTAAAAACATTGTAGGGAACTAGGCAAGAAGTGCAGTAACTGCTAAGCTAGTGACTGCTAAACTTATAGGGATGAAGCACTGAATGGGCCCAAGGGCTGTATCTCCTTTTAGTATCAGAAACAAATTGACACAGAAATGTCAGAACATGCTAAAAATAGGAATTTAAATACACAAAATTCCTTGCAATGCAGTGGAAAAGTTTATATTTCCTTCTCCCTCTCTTACAGGAATTTTTTCATCATCATTAGAATAATACTATATCACTTGGACATCATTGCTGGCCCCACACACGACTTTCTATTGAATGGTATATTCTGTAGAGAAGGTATAAAGTGTGTATGAAGGTCCAGTGTTTAGGGCGCTCTTCTTGGAAGTGAAAGGCTCGGGTTACACATAGTTGTGTTGATAAAAATTCGAGCCTTAAGTTAACTACTTTCACACTTACTGTCCTAACACTAGGAAAGAGACAGTCAGCTCTGGAGAAGGTGAGAGACAGCTACAGCTTTTTCTTTTTTTTTTCTTTACACATTTCCTACTACACATATTTGTAATCTCCCTGATCAACATGCTTGATGCTGCACATCCCACTCTGTACAGTTTATACAGCTATGAAAACACTGTTTGCTCTGATCTTTTGCAAAACAAGTTTGCCTCTCCATCCTTCTAATAAATGCTCATTCCCTCAGTGTTCACTTTCAAGAAGACAATGTCTTATGGGAGAAACAGGCAACTCATTCCTACCTGCCCATTTTCACAACTACAGATCACATAGCAGAGCGAGTTCCGCCTATACATGCAGACTTAGTTTTCTTATACAAAATATTATGTTTTTTCCATGTTTACATTTTAAAGAGACTTGAAGAAATGTTTACGTGTGTCTGCTTTCTTTGAGCCAACACCAAACTATATCTGTATTTCCAAATATGAGTCACAGCACCTCTCTTCAGTTTCAGGCTAATTGATTTTTATTGTGCATTTCATTTCCTCTGTAAAAGGAAGATCAGAGTTCTGTTCATTACACATTCTTATATGTTCATATTTAGCACATATACATATATACTCCTTCTTTTACAATACGACTTGTCAAGTTCTCACTCCACTCAAACCAATGATAAGAATCTACTGAATTTAAGTCCAGAATTTCATCCACAGTTATAGAAAATAAAGCTCTTTCCAGCCTGCAGTTCCAGAAGAGGAACATCTTTTATCAACAAACATGGTTAAAGTACTCTACTTTATTTGTAAGACAGAATTAACAGCATTTTTTTGCCATCTGGAGGAAACATTCTGTTACCATGGGTTTGTTTTGAAAATTCACAAGATTGCATCCTGGATGCATAAGCAGAACAAATTTGTTTTTCAGACACAACGACTTTACTCGAGCATTTGACAAACCCAAGTGTAACAAGATGCTCTATTCACTGCTTAAATTTCATGGTAGGTAGGTTTGTGCACTAATATTGGGACCAATCCAGGTTGTTTTCTTTTTCAAAGTCCTCATTTTCTCATCACAAAACTGCTGAAGGAGGGATGTGGTCATTTTCTGTTTAGAATCTTTTACTCTGATTCTCTACTTAATTGCAGGTCTCTTTTCCAGATTTTACTGGCTGCTGCTCTAAGAGAATATAAACAAATTAACTTGAGAACATGTTCAGGAAGATGGAATAGGAAAACATTTATGGGATTTGGAAGAAAGAAAATCTCTTTCTTAGGATATAGTGAGATTGTGGTTTAGAAAAAGGATAAGGTAGATGGATTTTTCTTATGTATCAGAGCTCTTCTACAACACTTAAAATACAATCAATAAGTGTATAAAGGATAACTGAATGAAGCCCTGGGTTAAAAGCGAATAAAATAACAGTGTCAGGTTAATGTAGAGAAAGTAATGATCCAATTTTAGTAAGTAAGCAAGCAACTCTAATTTAAAGCTGAAAAGGGAAAGGGTTAACATCAGGTTCTTGGTATAGAGTAAGAGAACCACTGCATGCAGAGCTCATAGTTGTCTTCTTACACCTCAGCTTCTGTTCTCTGCCTTGTCTCAGGTGGATGATTCTACTTCAAGTCCCAGTACATGGTGCACTACAATGTAACACCAGGAATCTTACTGATTTTCCTATTGTTATTCTCTGTTTTCTTGTGTGGGTATTACAAAGGGCTTCTGAAGGACTCGAAAGGAAAAAAAATAATCATGTAAAATAGGATTTATCATTGTTTATTTATAATTAGAGTAACCTAAAATTTTATTTTCCAGAGATATGTCTCAGTATAACAGATGAAACTCAGGCCAGCTGGAATAATTTGTTGTAGAAACTTTCTCAAGAATTTGCTACATTTTGTCTGATAGCGTGACTTCACATTTCAGCCAGTAGTCAGATACTTGAATATCTTTGACAATTACAATTGTT
Source organism: Pseudopipra pipra (assembly GCF_036250125.1). NCBI lineage: Eukaryota > Metazoa > Chordata > Aves > Passeriformes > Pipridae > Pseudopipra > Pseudopipra pipra. Next base: position 26,496,257 of record NC_087549.1, on the reverse strand, counting down.
AAATAAAATGCAAGCATTTTTTAAATCCTTAGTTATTTGTAACTTCCTGCCCTCCCACCCCATCCACCTTACTATTTGTGCACATTCACTGTGTTAGAGTGTACACTAGAGGGGTTTGTGCTATAGCTTTAATATACACAAGTGAAATGATATTCATGTTCCCTGTGATGTCAGTCATGATAGTTTGGATCTACTCTCTGATCTTACATGTTTTATTTTGCAAGTCAAAGCTATTCTGGCTCACGTTTTTGAAAACATTGGGAACTGAAAAATTATCAGAAAGATATACCTATACTGAAGATCCATAAATAAAGCACATTATGCTAATCCAGTGCTCTAAAACATGTCTTTTGATCTTTTAGGTCACAGCTTTCTCAATTTTATATCTACTTTTCATACTACATCCTAAGTGCTAGTCTTGCAGGTCACCTTTTACATAAAGGTTTATGTAAAAGAGAGGTAAGTGTGTTGGCAAAATGTGTCCTCTGACTATGGGAGCTGACATGGCACCAAGGATTAGAATTGAGGTCTTGTTACTGGGAGAGGGCTTTTCCTATCTGGTCTCCAGAAAGGCTTTGCTTGTATGATTGGTAATCTGGGAAAGCAACTAGAGGGCTACTGAAGGAAAGATGGGAGGAAAGCCAGTGAAGAGTCTAGATGTAGAAGAAAGAAAGATTTAAAGGAAGTTGCTGTAATTCAAAGGAGATTATGGTAAAAGGAAAGTTGCCTCAGGAAGAGAGTGTAAGAAACACTGACCCATGACCAGCCTCATCCTTGAATATTCTATGCTTCAATGGTCTTTTAAGGTTTGTTTTTAATTGTTTTCTTGCTGCTCTGGAACACATCCCATTTATCAATTTTCTTTTTATAAGAGGCATGCCCCAGAGCTGGGCACACATCCCATCTCAGCAGCAGCAGTCATTCTCACTAATAGTGTTATTAGACACTTTCAGCTACTACTCAGCGTTCAGCTGTCTGTATGTAATCCCTGTAAACTGGAGTGACTCTCCATTATGATCTCTCTCAGACTCATTTTTTTCCTGAGTTTTGTGTTGGAAGCCCAACCTACATTCTTTGCTCCCAGATGTATTTATAATCTTACGCTGAGGAAGGCAGAAACATACGAATTGTGCCCAGTTTACAAGGTGACCCAGCTTTGTACATTAGTGGTCTGTATTCTTCATTCTAGTTACCACTCCATCAATCTTTGTCAACAGTAAATTTTATCAGTAATGATTTTATGTATTTCATGTCACTGAAAAACTAAATACTGTACAACCAAGAATAGATCACCATGGGACTCCAGTAAAATCAGAATAATAGATAGTTCTCCGCTCAAAATGACATTCTGAGAATTGGAGTTTTAAATCCATTTTAAATATACTGTGTTGTCTTTGTATCATTATGCTTTCTGATTCAAAATCCAAGTCAGAATGCAAGACAAAAGCTTTCACCTTTATAAGTAAAGTTTGTGATTTTTTTTCTTTCATCATATCAATTTGATAAAATCTTTGATCATAAACATCTGGTGATGTTATTATTTAAATGACCCTCTTTTTTTAGCAGTGCCTTAATGACTATTGGGTGCTACATGATGAGAACCTGATTAACTGAGAACTGAATGCTAGTCATTAAGGCTGCCTATTCAGAGCTCTGCGTACAGATTTAGATACCTTACCTGAGAATTTGGATAGAAAATATTTACTGATTTACATATGCAACTATTAAATATTTTAACTCAGACAAATCACAAGGAACTAGCTCCTCAGGAGGGCTTAAATATCAAGATGACACCTCAGATGCTTGCACTTAAAATATAGCTACCATAATGCACTTTATGTGCTGAGAGCTAACTCCTGAGGAACCTAAGTTCCTTAGAAGTCTAAGCTTTTACCAGTAAAGATAATCTGGGTGCTGAACATGAACTGCTGACACCATGTAAAGCCTTCAATGGCATAACAGAAGCAAATTATTCTTTGTATGTGTCAGGAATATTCAAAAATGTTGTGTTTCCATGTTTAGCTCATCTCTTGTGTTTGTCTAAGTATGTTTTCCAAAATCTGGTCAATGGTTCTGACCTCCCATATAGGTAGGTGTCTCTTTTACACAATAGTCCAATGCTTAGAGCAACAATCAGGACACTGGTTCAGAGAATCCCTTGGGAAACAGTCCTTAATAACATAGTAGTTCAGGAATACTAGACAGACTTAAGAGAGAAATCTTAAAGGTGCAGGAGAAGACTGTCACAGGCAGCTTTCACAGGAGCTCCAGCGGGGGGGGAAGAGAGTTTATGACTTTTGGAAGAAGGGGCAGGAAACTCAAGAAGAGTACGAGGGTGTCCTTCGGTCATATAGAGAGAAAATTAGAAAGGAGAAAGCACAGCTAAAACTCATCTGGCCACAGCTGTAAAAGATAATGAAAAGTGTTTTTATAAATACATTAAAAAAAAAGGAGGACCAAGGAAAATCTCCATCCTTGATTGGATATGGAGGGGAACGTGATGCATGAGGAAAAGGCTGAGGTGCTTAACGCCTTTGCCTCAGCCTTTAACATAAAGACTGGTAATCCTTAGGACAACCAGTCCCCTGAGCTGGCAGAGAGGGACAGGGAACAGAATTCAGGATTGAGTAGTTAGAGGCCTGCTGGGCCACTTAGACAGTCAAAGTCAAAGGGCTGAATGGGATTCATCCAACGGTACTGAGGGAGCTGGCAGAAAAGCTCACCAAGTTACTCTCCATCATTTATCATCAACCGTTGATACTGGGAAGGCCCCAAATGACTGGAGGTTAGCCAAATGTGATGCCCATCTATAGGATGGGTTGGAAGGAGGATTTGGGGAACTACAGACCTGTCAAGACCTTATCACTCTCTACAACTACTTGAAAGTAGTTATAGCAAGGTGGGTGTCAGCCTCTTCTCCCAGCCAACTGGGAACAGATTGAGAGGACATGACCTCAAGCTGCACCAGGAAGGTTGAGGTTGGATATCAGGAAGAATTTCTTCACTGAAAGTGTTGTCAAGCATTGGAACAGGCTGCTCAGGGAGGTGGTGGAGTCACCTTCCCTAGAAGTGTTTAAGAAATATCTGGATGTGGCACTTAGTGCTATGGTTTTGTTGATATGGTGGTGCTCAGTCAAAGGTTGGATTTGATGATCTCAGGGTTTTTTTCCAATGTTAATGATTCTATGATTCTATGACCCATTTATTCACTTAAATTTAAGGAGTACAAAACTTCCCATCACAGCACTTGTTCTACTCAGGCCACACAATCAAAAATAAAGCTTTACCTTTATTCCTTAGCTAGATTGAAGGCTGCAGGAGGTGTCTCTGACCACATGGGTCTCAGAGGCTGAGACTTCTCTTGCAGATAGGTGCTTGTGTGCCTGCTTTCTACAAAAAGTGTTGGGAACTCTGTCCTAAAATACTTCTGATAGTGCTTGTCTTGTGCCTTCATTTTTATTTCTTTTCTCTCACTCCTTCTAAGCAGACACTTAACCACTGTGTTGAATGTACAGACATGTTTCACTCAATCTGCCATTTCATGTTCAACTTTTTATTTTCTTAACTATGAAGGTAGAATAGAGGTATGCAAGTAATTTTTTTAAAAAACAGTTCTGTTTAAATGAAAAAGAAAACACATCTACAGATGCAGGTTGTTCTATGCTACCTGAAAAATTCAGCTTAGGTGATGACGCAGTCTCAGCATCAGACAGTCCTTCACTAACACACTCTGGCAGATTTGTGGTGGGCAAGTATGCCTCATCTCTTTTAATAGGAAATTGATAAATTACAAATGAGGCTACTTAATCAAGACAAGCATAGATAACTACCTTAACAATCCATAATATCACAAAAACCTATACATTACTTTAAACATTTAGATTCCTTTGCCATACAGGTAAATGTCAGCTGTACACATAGAGTTGTAATCTGGTAAAAAAAAGTATTTTTTTCACTTTTTAAGATGAGAAATATATATATTCCTATGATTCTTGCCTGGATGTTTCAATTTATTTGACTTCATGGTCTTGTCTTTGCCATGATTTTCCTTCCTTTCTGATTCTGTCCCTCTGTTTAGCTGCCAGAGGAATGCAGCTGACATCTAAGAAATTTCCTTGATGTATCTTAAATGTTCTGATTTATCTCTTACTGTTTCACCTGATGGGATTAATCTACCCTTCTGACATGCACTGTAACCCTTCTCTCAGTTAACCTCTATCCATTGGAAGTTTAACTGCCATCTATAAGGCAGTGCTTGCTGATGGCATCTCTTGGGAAATACAGAGCTGCAGTATGTTTGTATTGTTTTCTTTCACATCTGTCTTTATGATCACTAGATTACTTTTTCTGATTTAAAAACAAGATTGTCGTTACGAGGAGTAGCAAGTGAAGCATCCTGTGTCTTTTTAGCATTCTGATTCTTATGTTTGAAGCAGACCTTGGCTCCTATTCTCAGAACAGTTTGAAAGACAAGGTCATATAATGCGACTTTCCCATTTAAACAACATTAGACAGTAATTTTTCAATTCAAACTATCCTATAGTGCTCTGATCTTATTCCTTTAGAGAGATGAGGACTGCACCTAAAAAAAAGGGGACAAAAAAATCAAGCCAAAAGCATTTTATGTATATGAACTCCCTGGAGGGAAAAAAAAAAATTCATTTAAAGTTGATTCTGGGCACCTTCCTTTTTTTCAGTCCTTTACAGTACACTGTAGAATATTTGAAAAATTTCTTTTCTTGTCATGCACGGACAGCAGTTCCCCTAGTCTTAAATGGAGTAACCATTAACAATCAAATGGACAATCCCTCACATGCCCCAACCAATAGACAAAAAACATAAACAAGATAAATTAAAGCAGATTTGTTTAATCTTAAATTCAACATCATAATCTTTTTTGCATAAATTGTTCCTTCCTCTCCCTAAAATATCTTGTTTCTAAAGTAATATATGAGCAACCACACTATCATTTGCTCAAGAATTTCAAATACAATACAGATGCAATATGAACATCTTCCCTCTTCTTTCTATTTGGTACAATGGAATATGGGGATGCTATCATGTAAACTGACATTATTATCAATCTAGAATAAGCAGGTCAGGAAGGCTCTGTAAAAGATCATGCTTCCTGTAAGGTCAATGGAAATAAAAGGGAATATCAATTCCATCACAACATAAGCATCTAAAACTAGTAGCATTCTTCTTTTCTATAGGAAGTCTGCCCTTATCTCCCTTCATGTATTAAGGGAGATATATGTCTACTTCAAAACAGTAACTCTGGAAAGAATCTGGATTGCTACTCTAAACTTTACACCAAAAATATGTTAAATTAATCCAGCTTCAAAGAATAATCCCAAGAATAATCCGAACAAAAAAATATAAAAATTGTTACCAATCACTTTAATAAAAACAAGTCCTAAGACATAAACATTACCAGCTACGGTAAGGAGTCACAATGGAAAGGTATAACTATTTTTTTTTGCCTTACCTTCTCTTAACATTACAAGCATCTTGTCTAGTTCCAGCCAAAAGCCCTATAAATAACACCTAAAGTCTGAAGATTTAGGTTATAGGATGCAGGAAGCCTCTACTTCTCCTTGTCTAGTCATTCAGGCAGGTATGCTCCAAGATTCTTTGCTAAAGCAGGCTCTGCAGAAAAGGCAAGACATAATTGACAGAAGCATTGTTACAGGCTGATGAAGGATTTGTAATTAACAGGTGTGTGGGACTCTAAAATACTTCTGTGAAATCTAAATGTGGGACCTAATGAGGTGGAATGATTTACCCTATCCAAGGCCTACAAGGAAAGACTGTTTACTTTCAGAGAGAGAGATGCACTTTCAGAGGGTGATTCAGATTCTCTGATTCATACCTCCCATGGTGGTCTCTCTCTATCCATGTTGGCTTGTGATTTCTGAGTTAGTTTCCCACTAACGGGAGAGAGACTGGGAGGAATTCAGACTATACAACAGATATCAGCCTTTCAGTTCTTTATTTTCTCTTTCATGTGCAATCCCTTATTTGTTTGCTTGGTTTTGTACATTTAGTATGTTTTTCTTTCGTACACGTTGGTGAAAAGATATATAGCCATTAAATAAAGCATTATTTATGTGGCTTCCATTAATTGAATGATAACTGGTTTAGAGGAAAGGCTGAGAAAGCTGGAATTGTTCAGTCTGGAAAAGAGAACGCTCTGAGGAGATCTTACAATACTTGAAGGATGCTGATAAGAAAGATGGGCAGAAACTTTTTGGTAGGGCTAGTTGTGATAGGACAAGTAAGTAATGGTTTTAAACTAAAAAAAGGTAGATTCAGATTATCTATAAGGAAGAAATTCTTTACTGTGAGGGTTGTGAGACACTGGAACAAGTTGCTCAGGGAGGTGGTAGATGCCCTATCTCTGGAAAAATTCAAGGTTGGGTTGGACAGGGCTCTGAGCATCCTGATATAGTGGAAAATGTCCCTGCTCATTGCAGGGGGTGTTGTACTAGATGACTTTCAATGGTACCTTGCAATTCAAACTATTCTATGATAGATACCAACAAAAATATTCTTCTCAGTTCTGCCCAGTTTCTGTCTGCTCCCTTTGTCCCCAGGAAACAGTGTCTTCTGCAAGATATCATTAAAACTATCTCTCCTTCGAACCTCACATTCTTCAATTATTTATGATCAATGTAATTCATGAATTTGATTGACGTGAATACTCAGAATATTCGTCAAGGAATTGATTAAATCCTCAATATTTGCAAAGTATTTGAAGAGAATTTCTGTTTTCCTCTCACTTGGATCTTTATACTGTCACCTGTCATTTAACTATGCATGGTAATGCATTCATTTTCACAGGAGCTTCTACTGTGTGTTCAACCACTGCTAAGAGTAAACTTTAAAAAAGTGGGAGTTTTCAACTGATTGATGTTTCAGAAACAGAATAAATGGGAACTGAATAGGTACCCAAGATACATTGCCTATAATCCTGCTAAATCAATCTTTTTGTGTTATGTAGCAGACTGATGATGCCCACCGCAGTGATTCACCTCCCTTTACTTTGTACTGTATTTGTTTTGCCTGACTTTCTCCACTGAGAGGGAAGCAAACACCACTGATGTATATTACAGACCCACTCCTTCCAGAATGAGAGGAGCTTTAGTTTTAAAAAGCAGCTAAGAACCCCTAAAAATGAACTGTCCTGTTCTCAGACTCAAAGCAAACTGACATGGTTGTTGGATTTCCTGTAATTCGTCCAACAAACAAACCAAAGAAAATATTAATCGACAGAAAGATGACAGAAAACAGTTTAAAGTTGATGGAATTGTTCTTAGATTCCCATCACAGCAAAATTTTTTTCAAGTTATGAGGAAAAAACATAACTTCAAATGAGACGCTGCTGTGACAGTTTTATATTTAAGAAAAAATGAAACAGGAGTCTTGGAGTTATATTCTAGTTCTACACTTTTCTAACTAAAATGGGTTTGCCAATATGGATGACAGTTTGATAATGGCCCGTTTATTGTAGGGCCTGCCTCGTTTTGGGGTCTAGTTAAGTCAGTTGTCAAAGCAAATCGGTATAATGAAGGCAAATGAATACGATGGCATTCAATAGCTAGGCTGATTTTTTCACCTGACATTATGAGGTAAAGCTATTTAAGGAACTAAGAATTGTTCCAGTAACTTGTATTAATCTACTGTTTTGTTTTATGTAAAATCACAATAATACAGTTGTTTACTTAAACCAGTGATATATATACTAAGCTTACTGAGCAGTGGGTGGTCAAGAACTAAGCAATCCCAGATATGAGGTAGAAAACTGAAATCCTGTATTGAACTTGCGCTTCACAATATAAGGGTCTTGGGGGCAGGACATGTTAATGAGGAGGACGAGCCATGTTAATTAGGGAATTACGTGAGGTTTTACTGCAGTTACCCAATAGGTTAATATTTCCCTCAATCAGGATTACATGGGGGGGAAAGGATTTAGAGGTTTAGACATGGTCTGATACAATCATCTCAAGAGTCCTTTCTTATTTCTGCTGCAGGAGTCAGGCTAAATCCATAAGGCTGAATCTTTAACAGGTCTTGTAAGAAGGGTCCGGCTCTTCAGATCATGGGATTCTTGTCAGCTCCTGTTGCCCAAGGTTTATGGTTCTTTTCTGCAGATATTATATTTTTGGGATCCTACACTGAGTTACTTTCATGTGGCCATGTGTCTGTCAAGGAGCCTTTGTTCATTCTGCAGAACAAGTTTAAAAATGAAAATGCAGTTACTAGGAGACACACAAAAAAAAAAGAGAAAAAAGCTAAAACATGATTAATGAATTGTCTTAGATCATCATAAATTGCTAATATCTCCCAGTCCCCAGGACCTCAGACCCTATTATGTCAGGGTGCAATACAAATCACCAGCATTTAAACCATCTGGACTTCTCTACATAATTCAAAGAAACAGTGCCTGTTCAGACTTAACCTCAGACTCAGTGTCAATATCCTAAATATTTTTCCTTAATTGTTGTATGGTTGTGAAACAATCTCCATAGTTTTAGAGTCCCCATATATCTTGAAACTCACTTTCAATGTCATTTATCATTGCATCTGAAGTGAAACAATAGTCACTGACAGGCTTTTATGGACATATTTAGTTTATAAGTACAGACCTCTTAAAAGAAGTGGAAGACTCTTTTTCTTTGAGTAACTCATTTGGCAATATCTGAAGCATCATCTCTTTAGGAAACAAAACTTTCACTGAATTATTTTCCTCTCTAGAAGGAGAGGAAATTCAGCCCTTGTATGCCAGTTTTTCTAAACTCAAATTATCAGCAACCTAGCTGTAGTATTTTTCATGCTTATTCATTCAATTAACTCTTCCAGTATTGAACTTACATAGTAGGAAAAAGATTTTATATTATTATGACAAATTAGTTTAAAAGAAGTGAATGAACTGAGACTGTAGAAACCCAGAATTAAAAAAATCAAACAAGGGCATACGATCCTAAGACCTTTATTTTAATATCTCTCTAAACTGGTTGCAGGGTGTCTACGTCTGCCTGAAACATCTCAAGTTATTTTAACAGATTCAGAATTGTACAAATCCATATTCAGGACTTTAATAAAGTCATACACCCTTGCACTAAAATGGCCCTCCAGAAGATAGGAAAAGGCATCCAAAATAGGCACAAGGATGTGTGAGAATTTCAGTTTACAGCTATTCAGGTTAGTATTGGACTCCACTTCTACCTCACAGAATCTTTTCTGTAGAGGCTTGTCTTAAAATTATAAAATTGCATAAAAGTATAATTTTAATGCTTTTAGCTTTATTTCTGTCAGGGAAGCTTCAGTTTACAAGTTAGGGTCTGAAACACAGATATGGAAATATCTCCTTTTATGACAAAATTACTCTTTTCAGATCAAGAACAGTAGTGCATTCACATGCACAACAAACATGTCATAAAAATAAAGCCTATGTTTACTGATAATAGATTCATTAGGATCTCTATCCTGCTGCCAACAGACACAGGAAAAACTTCTTGGCTACATGTGCTGGCTACTCCCAGTGTTGGTGGAAGAACTGAAACATCTTTCAATAGCATCCAAGTGAAAGAAGATCTTTGTTCTGTGTTCTAGTGGAACTGAAAACACACATTTTGAAACTCAAAGGTGTATGCTCGAAGAAGACTTAGAAGAACTGTTAACTGAGGAGGTTCCAACAGGGGAAGTTAGGCTAAATATGTCAATGTAAATTTATGATGAGTTCTAGGGGCCCAGACACTTTTAGTTTCCAAGAAATCTCAAAGCACTGCAGAATATGAAGGAAATTATTTTTGCATGTACTTTACAAAAGCAGATTCATAAACTGCATAACTTTGTTTGAATAAAATATTTAAATGAAGTTTAAACTTTCCTTACTAGGAACACAAAATATTTCCATGGTATAGCTTGCAAGAGATTGAAATATATATATATATGGAAAGTATTCAGTTATTCTATAATGCCCTAGGCAAAGTTATTAGTTGCATATTAGTATTTTAAGTATTAATATAAATAAAATATTTCTCCCAAATTTCTTTTGTCTTTTATGGTCTATTTAAAAAATCTTAATGGTATGAGTGATTGAGGAAAGAAGTGGGTTCAAATTTGGTTTCCTGTCAGTTATAAGAGATATCATCTCTTTGGGTGCTCACAAGGATGGTCACCTTGACAAAATGTCAGGTGACAAGACAGGAATGTGGGTGTAACAGTGTGAGTGAAGTGGACTCCCAAAACTGCCCAAGGATTCATTTCATCCCAGTTAGAATATGGGAGCAAGGACAATGACAAACAGACAGGCTAAACAGTAATGAGGGAATTATTAAGGGACTATTGAAGAACAAGAAGAGCCAGCTTTAAAAGAAGTATAACAAATGTGAAAATTATATTAATTAGAGAAGAAACTTTGGAAAGGAAAGATCAGCAACAATCTGGGTGACTTTGTGGCACTGAGGTTCTGCACGAACCTGTAAGCATGGCCCTCCACAAACACCCCCAGCAGCAAAAAAAGTGCAACATATTGAAAACAGGAGTCCATGACTACATTCATCTTGTCTGCCTCTCACAAATAGCCTCATCCTGTTGTTCGTGATGGCTTTTGCTCCCAGGGTTAGGCAGACAGTCTTGTATAGAAAACAAAATTGAATTTCCTACATCAATCCTTCCAGGAACAGTAGAAGTAAGAAAAAGTAAATGATGGTGGCTGTCCACTCTACTTCTAGTTAATATTTTTTTTTATCTAATGTAATATGTAGCAGACCCCTGAGATGTAGATGAGAGAGAAGTTGACAAAAAGGAGTCCTTCTGCTGAAAATTGTTCTATTTTGCATATCTACCAAACTAGAGAAATTGCTAAGATATTTGATGCTGTCTTTTAGTGATGTTCACAATACATTTAGCCATTTAAAACTGGTAGTTTGCGTATATAGTGAATGAAAAAAGAAAACATTTTAAGAGAATTAGGGATGCTAACATAATCAACTTGAAGAAACATGACTACATGACTATGAGATGATCACTGCTTTCAGTACATCACACATCATGGCTTTTCATAGCTATCTGGCCATTTTTCTGCTATCACATACTTCAAGCAAGTCAGACCAAACTCTCTAGGAAAGTGTTTAAACATACACAAACATGTAAGCTTAATTTCCCTGCTCAACAGGACTTAATTTTCCCCCTTAACTGTCTTGTACAGTTGGGGTTATAATGGCTCAGCATATGTTTGAAATTTACCTCTCCGTAAATGCATGGGAACAGTTCAGCTCCTACTTATTGCATCATTATTAAAGCATGTTGAACCATACCCTTTCAGTTAGATATTTTAACTGATTCAAACATTTACAACATTAGGATATACTCAGTGTTCCTCGAACCTTTGCTGGAACCATTTCAGGGACTTTGGTTCACCAACAAAGCTCTGAAATGCAGGAAGTTTTGTATAGAATGTTCCTACGATTTCTTTGCTAAGTTCTTTTGAAGATGTGTATATTAGGAAATGGTCTATTATTAAACTGAATAGTCAAACAACTTATATATGCAGTTCATAGATGTAGTGGAATATGTGGAAGTAAGGATGTACAGTTTGTGAGGATATCTTATTACTGGGTACTCAAGACAAAAAACTAGGAAAAGATACAGGAGAAGTAATTAATTAAACACCCAGATGCACAATAAATTACAGAGACAATATCAAAGTCCAGAGCTTTCAGGTGCCTGATTGAGAAAGGCCATGGACAGAAACACTCAAATGCTAGAGAACCTTCACATAGATGTTTTGTAACTGATAAGAAGTGGGCAACATGATTATCCTGAGACTCATGAGAAAGAAGAAATTTATTATGGGATATTCAAAGGGGCTTGTGAGATTGTGGAGTTTGTGATAGAATGCTTAGGAGAAGAACCTAAGAAAGTAGTGTGTAAACAAGTCACTGGTCTGGCATACTTGAACGGATAAGTCCTGGCCATGACTATCAGTGTGTTGAGTTTTCTTATTAAACCTTTCTTCTTAGTGTTTTTCTATGTGAGTGTGCTCTGTGTGTTCGTACATGTGTGTGTGAGACCTGCTAGTGATCATGAAGCTGGACTAGCTGGTCAGTAGGAAGAGTGTTCTAAGTGGCTGCTATGGAAAATAGAGGCTGTGTGTGGATCAAAGGATCTTATAGGAGGGAGATCTGTCAGCTGGAGAGACTTGGACCTGGGGCCAACTGCAGGAGGGATTGATTTAGGTGTGCATGATGCTACCAAATTGCAAGCTGGACTAGCCGGTGAGTTATACCATAGGGTCTGGGAGCCAGTTACTGAACAGATCATAGATCTGCAGCTGGATACTGGAGATACTGGGAGCAGCTACTGGAGGGATCCTAGGGCCAGCCACCAGAATGTCCCATTTGTGAGTGCATGAGTTAGTAAGGTTTAAGCTAATGAACCTGCAGGTGAGAACGGGAGCATAGAATCACAGATTCATAGAATGGCTTGGGTTGTGAGGGACATTTAAAAGCCATATAGTACAACAGGGATCTTCAACAGGGATCATCTATTTGAAAATCAGTGTCTCACCTAACCAGACTTTGTAAGATTCCAGGGATGGGGAATCTACCACTCACTGGGCAACTCATTTAGGTATCTTATTACCCACAAAGTAAAGAATTTCTTGGTCCTGGAGTTCACTGGCTTTGGCATCCCTTTAGCTCATAGTCCTAGGGGACCCTCCTGAGTCGCACTTTGCATACAGAGGAAGGGAGCTCCAGGCACCGGGCTTTTCCTTCTAAGAACCCTCAGCCCCAGTGGAGCCCTTACATTCCTTCAGCACAAAGCCTGTGTGGAGAATACCAAAAGTAATCAACATGACACAGAAAAGGAGAGGATAGGTGTAAGTGCCCCATCTTGTGCAGTAATGGAAAGTTAATTAGGTGAACACTCTTCCAAAGGAGGCTACAGTCATGTCTGTCTATGTGATAGACAGACAAAAAGTTGCTGGTTCCTGTCAATTTGATCTGGAAGCAAACACAATTCTTTCTTGACCAGCAACCTGACAGCTGCTTGGGTCTGGGCTGCATTAAACAGACCCAACATACATGTTGACATTACTAAAAGTAAAAATGCATTTTTTTCTCATGTCCTGTACCCAGCATGGCCATCCTCTGAATCTCTTAAAGATGGTGAAATTCAGGTCTCGTACAGAATTTTCCAAGTACAAGGGAAAAAATTCTTCTTGTCTGTGAAAGTGCTCAGAGGAAAATCTAAACCATGGAATCAATTTAGTACTGTACAGATACAGTGCAATATGTTTCCTGTTATGTATCAAAAATTCATGGCCAAGTGTTATTGATAAAAAAACCATCTTTTTTTATCTTTCCAATGTACTGAAGAGAGAAGAAATGGTGACAGAAGAGAAATAATGTTAGTGCTACTTCTTTTGTCAGCTAGATTTTCCCATTCTGTTTGGATTTTTACTGTTTTTCTATTTTTTTCTGTAAGTAATATGTAGGCTGCTGACAAAATCACTTTTCCTTGGCCTCTTTCAAAATACTGGCAAATATACAAAACATCAGAACAAACTTTGTAGTTTTTACTGAGGGTAAAACTTTCAATTTCATTGACAAATTTAATTATTTTAGGATTAAAAATGTCACTCATATCCTGGATCCATCTTGATATATCCTTGTCTATTTGTTTATCCAAAACTTTTAAAGAATGGAACAGCTATTAACTGTGGAGGCAAGTACTGTAGAAACCCCAGTGCAAAATTACAAGGCAGAATTTGCCTGTGCTACCTCGCTTGCTCTCAAGGGCTAGTAAGATACTATATGGTGGTCATATCTTAGCAGCATTGTTAAATCCATTAAGGGGCATTAAATCCATTAAAATATTTTAAACTTATTTATAAACTGATGGTCTCTGAAGAAGCCATAAGAGAAAGTCTTACTTAATCAGTCATGTTCTACAGCACATATCTTGAATTATTTTCTTACACCTTAGGAAAAAATGTTTCCTTTTCTTTAGAAACTATGACAAATAACTCATTCATTGCAAACTGTACATCAGGTATTTAGGTTTTTCTTAACTTTCCTGCTTGTGTATAAATAAATACATATATAAATATATAATCACAAAATTATAGAATGCTTTGGGTTGGAAAGGACCTTAAAGATCATCTAGTTTCAATTCCCCTGTCACAGACAGGGACACACCTTCCATTAACCAGGTTGCTCAGAGCTCCATCCAACCTGACCTTGAACACTTCCAGACATGGGACATCCACAACTCTGGTCAACCTCTTCCAATGGCTCACCACCTTTGCAGTAAAGAATTGCTTCCTAATATCTAATCAAAACCTACACTCTTGTTTAGAAGCTATTGCCCCATGTCCTGTCACTACATGTAAATAGTCTCTCTCTCTCTTTCTTGTAGGCTCCCTTCAGGTAGTGGAAGGCTGCAAATAGGTCACCCTGAAGCCTTCTCTTTTCCAGGCTGAACAAACTCAATTCTCTCAGCCTTTCCTCACAGGAGAGGAGCTACAACCCTCTAATCACCTTGGTGGCCTTCCTCTGGGCTCACTCCAACAGGTGAGCGTCTTTCCTTCGTTGGGACTCCAGACCTGGATGCAGTAGTCCAGGTGGGGTCTTACCAGGGTGGACTAGAGGGGCAGAATCATCTCCCGCAACCTGCTGGTCACAGTTCTTTTGATGCAGCCCAGGATACAATTGGCTTTATGGGTTGTGAGAGTACATTATCAGCTCATGTCCAGCTTTCCTACTTGGCAGGGCTGCTCTTGATCTGTTCATCCCACAGCCTATATTGATACTGGGGGTTGGCCTGAGCCAGGTGCAGGACCTTGGTCCCTCTGGATGGCATCCATCCTTCAGGTGCGTCAACTGCACCACTCAGCTTGGAGTCATCCGCAAACTTGCTAAGGGTGTACTTGATCCCTTTGTCTATGTCATTACTGAAGATATTAAATAACTCTGGTCCCAGTATGGACCTCTGAGGGACACCACTTGTCACTGATATCCATCATGACTCTGAGCCACATATGTACTGCATTTTTTACAGAGTAGATGAGCACTTAGAATTATGTTCTGATTAACTTACTGTGTTGGGGAGATGAAAGATATATTTAAACTATTCCAGGTATTAATTTAGGGATTTAGTTTTTAATACAGAGGTACTCAGCTGCCTCCATGTGCCAAGTCAGTCTTTTCATGAGCCACACTAAGTACCAACACACAGAGGGCATATACAGTAGAAATCTTGACAAAGATCTGTAAAAGTGAGACTCTCATAACATGATACACAGGAATACTTGTCTTGTATTAGGCCTTCATTTATACAAAATTCAATTACTAATGGTGAGTATTACTGTTATGATAAACCCCAAAGACATATTCTCATGATCATTATCCCAAAATTCATAATCTTTCACGCAGTTGATTATCATTGTGTCTGGTTTCAGCGAAGAGGCAGAAAAGAATTGTATGCACTTATCTCCTTTAAATATTGACATTAAGTATATCTACTTATGTATGTGTTGATATGAAACACGAAGTCCAGTAAATGGAGATCCTTCACATTTCCATATGAAGCCTCAGTTACCCAGGACAATAGGAAGCTTCTCACTGAGTCAAGTCAATTACAGCAAATGCTGCTTGTTTACCAACTCAATATATAAACAGTGTCCTAGTTAGAACAGCTGGGACCAGTTCATCACTTTATGGGTGTAACCCAAAACTGTGTATTCTATAGCCTTCCATGTAATTTCCCAGAAACTGTTATCAATAGACCATTTACACCATCTGCCCAGAGCAGGCCTGACTTCCCAAGCTATAAACAGGGTGTTAAGAGGCCTGAGAGACAAGAGGATGCTCCTGTTCTCATACTCATTGTGGAACTCCCCGCCCTGAGGGAGGTACTGGGCATTCCTGCTTGAACTGGAGGATATATAATCTTGGGGTCTTGGGACTCTTTTTACCACTTGTGGGATCCAGAGGAAGACTGCAGACCACCACTCTCAACTGGACTGCAACCACCACTTTTCAACCAGACTGCAATCACCACTCTTGACCAGACCAGACTGCACTCTCACCAACAGGTTTTCCCCTCTCCTTTTACATTGGACTCAGGGGGCCCAAAGAACACCACTGTGTTCATGCCCCAGGGTGCTGGGTTATACATTTGGGTTTTGTGGATTAAAACCAATTATTTGTCTGTGTAATTGTACTTATTGTATTATTTTATTAAATTGTTATTCTGATTTATAATCTCTCTTTTGAGTTTGGTTCATATCCCCTGCTGGTTTACCTTTAAACTGGCTCACACAGAAATGACACTATGTGATCTAGTCTAGTATCTTGAACCCCTTCCTCAGAGATACTACTTTAAATTTGCATTATTCTACCACTTTCCGAAGTCCTGTGTCTTGGCATGTCAGGTGCTGTCTGGGGGTCCTTGTGCTAATGTTGGTGGTTTATATTGTATAGCTCTAAAGAGATTTGGCTTCTTTGCATATGTCAATTCACTTGTTTAGTATATGTTCACATTTAGTGTCTATGATAATTTTTAACAAGCAGATGAACGCCTTTCCTGTGTGTTATGTAAAGAACACACTATGGCTAGCTTTAAGCCTAACACCTGCTAGTTTTATTTGAATCACTTATGAGGTAAGTCAGTGAAAAATTGCCTGCTATATACTTATATAACTCGGTTTTTCAGACCATTTCTAAAAAATGGTCTAGCATTGTTTGAAAAGTCTTTCTATACATAGTAATTTCTTATAAAATAGAAACAACTTTGATAACTTGTTCATCCTTGTAGCATTTATCCAAACAGAGAGACGTTATAGAATGTTATTACTTTGCTGCTACACAGATTTTGATATTCAAGTGGAGAAAAGGAGGAAGAACTTCAAATAGAATTCAAGATGCAGATATGTAATGGATTTATCCAGCAGGATAATGATTTTTTCATTATCATTATTATTTTATTTTCTTCTCTATTCCATTTCTATCAGCTTCTAACATCTCATTTGCTTTTTGGAACTGCCAAATTGTATTGAACTGACACTTTCACAGGTTTCTCTCTCATATTCCTAAGAGCTTTTCTCAAACACTAACACTTGGCTCAAAACATCATTATACATATGAATGTAATTTTTTTCATATGTGCTTCACTGTACATATGTACATACATATATGTGCACTGTGTTATTAACACTCATTTTTTTCTTCACTACTGTTAGTATAATCAGCAAACTTTGTCGCTACAATTCTTTCCAGATCATTTATGAATAGAATGAATAATAGTCTCTGTTAGAGACTGTTTTATTTATGATGTTTCTCTATTGTGGAAATTAGGTGACAATGCTTTCTTTTTTTTCTTGTAGTTTAATAACTTTAACTCCTTTGCTTTCATGACTAAATTTCTTCAAGAGTGTTTGGAGAAGAATCTTACTAAATGCCTTTTGGAAATCCAGAAAAGTGTATCAACTCAATTAACATTATTTACATGTTTCAAGAACTCTAATAGACGGTTCAGTTACTAGAGTAATTCTGATTCAACTGTCATGTATTATATTTACCCATGTTTACAAGTCCCTCTCCTAAGGTCACTTTGCTCAATAGAGCAGTTTACTTGGCTGCAATTTTTCAGATTTTGTACAAAGCTCTCTAAAAAATCACTTCCACTTTAACTATCATGAGGCAGTTTTAGGAAGACATGAATCTACACAATTCATAAATCAGTTATTTCTAATTACAGAAGAAATTTGATACTTATCATTCTATCAACTATTGTATAACATCTTATACTGACATTTCAACTTGAGATGATACTGTGATAATCAAATCCATGAAGACCGTTTGACCTCTCCATGTTCTTCCATTCTGAAAACAGATACAGAATTTTGTATGTCCACAGACATTTGTGTCAGGAAAAAATTTGCCCAGTATACTATCAAATAAAGTTAAATAAACATAAAGAATAGTTGCAGGGGGGTATGTTTGTCCAACAGACACCCATACAGCTGCTTACTCACATCCCCTTTTCCACAGGATAAGGGCAGAAAATAGGATGGAAAATCTCATGGGTTGAGATAAAGTCAGGGAGATCACTTAATAATCACTGCCATGATCATAGTCAGCTGGTGGGAAATTAATTTAATTTATTGACAGTTAAAATAAGTTTGGATAGTAAGAAATGCAGAAAAATTAAGCCACCACCTTGCCCTCCGTTTTTCCAGGGTCCTGACTTTCTTATACTCCTGATTCCTCTACATCTCCATGTTTGAGGGAGACAAATGGGGAGTGAGGGCTGTGATCAGTCCATGACAAATTTTCTCTGCAGCCCCTTCCTCCTCACACTTCTCCCCTGCTCCAGTGTGGGGACATTCCACAAGTTGCAGTCCTTGAGAAAGAACATGCTCCAGATTAGGATCCTCCATGAGCACAGTGTCCACCGTGGTCTCTTGCACAAGCTGCTGAGGAATCTCTGCTCTGGTCTTTGAAACACTATCTCCTTTTCTTTCTTCTTTGACCCTGGTGATTGCAGGGATGCTTCTCATCTTTTTTTTTCCCTCACTCCTCACTACCTGTGTAGTATTTTCAACCATTCTTAAATACATTTTCCCAGAGCCACTAAACACTTTGTTGACGGGTTCAGTTGTGTTCACCATTGGTTCCACTGGAGCCGGCTGGAACTGAGTGCGTAATGGAGAAACTCTGGACTCTCCTCATAGAGGAGGTCAGCACCTGGGTACTGATAGCAGATACAGTGACTAAATTTGCTGTAAGCCACCAAGCGGTCCCGGGAAAGGAGATCAGCCAACTTATTCCACTCACAAGGAACTTACTGTGCCAGCTGCAACCTCAGAGTGTGAAGTAACACAGACTCATCACAGAATTTAGCATGGCCCAACTTAAGACATCTGCTACAAAGAGTCTTTTTTTTCATATCTAAGATAGTGTCTAATTTCCTTCTGCATTGACTAGAGAGGCAGTTTAGAATCATATTCACACCAGTTGCCATAATATTTCCTAGATGAAGGCTCAGGAAAAAAACAATGCTGAGGAAATAGTGTCTAAACAGCATCTAAAATCCTTCTTCTCTCTCTGGGCTAAGAGAATGGCAAAAACTCTGAAGATTAAATATCTAAATTTTCCCTTTTTAGACACAGAGGGAAGAAGACTGAGCTGATGAAAGCCATCTTATTCCTAAGAAGAGACAGATTCCCTTGAGCTCTGGGGCTTTGGAGTCCAGTAGGCTCCACACGTCAGGGACAATGATAGAATGAGTCAACCATCTCCAAATGTGAAATTTACCAATTCATCAACTGATGATGATTCAGAACCCCAGTTGTGTCTAGAAAACTAGAGGCAGAGTCATACTGTTTTTCTTCTTCAATGCTTCTTAATAGTAAGTGTAAGTGTCACCTTGCTCAAAAGTTTAACTATTATGAATCACATTTTTGGTGCTCAGGGTATGGAGTGCTTAGTCATGCAACTCTTTATTGGTGCTTCTGCTAATTTCAATACAAAGTACTGAAACAACTGGCCAGTGGCAATCATATGATTCATGAAAGGTCACAAAAGTAATCTGACTGTGCTGGGAAGTTGAATACTACTCCAGTTAGGTTAGTGTGGCTATCACCTAGGTATCTTTTTCACTCTAGAACAAGACTATGACAGCAGCTGCAAAACTACTTTATGTTCTATACAGATGGAAAGAATCAGCCTTAGAGGAACTCCTGAGGTTGCCAGGCTGCAGTCTGGGACTAACTGCTGCAATAATCCATGTAAAGAGTATGAAGAAAAAGAGACACAGGGGAATAAGATTACCAGTGCTAAAATAATTACTTTTAGGTATAAAAAAGAAAGCTCTGCATGAACTGTACAGCTTCCGAGATAAACAGGCACATATGATTGTGCTGGTGTAATTTGGAGAGAGGTGGGAGAAGTGAAGCGAGAGCTTTTGTCCCCTAAGGAGCTGTTCCTGCAGCCCACATCAACAGAGGCATACGTACTGCTCAGCACCATGTAGCCTGACCCATCAAAGGAATAATTTAATCTTCAGAACTTTCAATTTCTTGTCTCTCTGAACCACGTAGGTTCAATTCTTTTAATTAACATTTAAATGAGATTACAATTCCCTGTTTGCATTTTCAAAGGTCATTAGGACTTTACAGCATTAGGCAATGTCCCTTTCATATCAAAGGATTTGAGAAAAGTTCTCACATCCAGACATTTTATACTTTCCCGGTACTGTTGCTCTGGATTTATTTTGCTGCTTTCTCTTTAACTAGTGATTATACCTAGGCTTGATAAGTAATACAGCCAGAAAAATGTGCATGGTCCAGATTTTCCCCAAAGTTAAGTAAATAGAAATTCCATTGCCAAAATTAATTTCCATATAGTTTAAAGCAAAGCTCAGAACTACTCTTGCTAAAAACTCCGGTCTTTATTTCTTTTCTCATTTGTCACAGATTGCTTATCTTTCCCTCATTTCCATCTTTTTATTACATTAGTAATTTTCTGTGCATACAAGTTTATCTTTTCCTTCATCCTCTGAGAGACCTGAGTTTAGAAAGTGCAGTAACGTTTCTCACAAGATATAAGCTTGAGCTGTATGGTCTAAGCCAGCATATAAGCAAAGTGCTGTACAAAGGACTGTGTGTGCAAAAGCTGTAGGTTGCATTCAGAGGGCATTCAGCACTACTGCCTTTGCAAAGTCTCTTTTTCTTCCCACCTACGTCTTGTCCTGCTAACTGATGTCCATATGGGATAGTCCAATAAATGTGCCTTCTCAATGCTTTTTGTAATGTGCAAAGTCTCTGCACACATGAATTTCGAGAAAATCACTGGAGGCGCTTTCCATATAGGTGAGGAGTGACCTAATTATACCTGAATTTTAGTTGTCTTAAACAAAAGAAGTCAAGAAAGGGTTATATTGAATTTTCGTGGCCAGGTTTCAGTAGCAGGGTACTACAGAGGCGACTTCTGTGAGGAGCTGATAGAAGCTTCCTCCACATCCAATAGAGACAATTAGAGTTGGCTCCAAGAGGGGCTTGCTGCTGGCCAAGGCTGAGCCCACCAGTGATGGTGATAGCACCTCTGGAATAACGTATTTAAGAAGGAGGGGGAAAAACCCTGTAACTGCAGCCAGAGAGAAGAGTGGGAATATGGGAAAGAAACAACTTTGCAGACACCAAGGTCAGCGAAGAAGGAGGGGGAAGAGGTGCTCCAGGCACTGGAGCAGAGATTCCCCTGCAGTCTGTGGTGAAGGCCATAGTGAGGCAGCTGTGCCTCTGCAGCCCAGGGAGGTCTACGGTGGAGCAGAGATCCACCTGCAGCCTGTGGAGGACCCCACAAAAGTGGATGAACCCAAAGAAAGCTGTGACTCCATGGGAAGCCTGCACTGGAGCAGGCACAACCTGTGGCCCCATGGAGAGAGGACCCTATGCTGGAGCAGGTTTGCTGGCAGGACTTGTGACCTGGCAGGAGATCCATGCTGGAGCAGTCTGTTCCTGAAGGCCTGCACCCTGTGAAAGACACACATAGTTCACTAATAATTGCAGCCTGTGGGAAGGACTCACTGTGCAGAAGTCTGTGGAAGACTGTCTCCTGTGGGAGACTCAGATTTGGTTGTTGTCTGGGCAGTGTCCAGTGGTAGTACAAAACTGCAGGAAAGTCAGGTATGCAAGTTCATGTCACATAATTAAATACAGAGAAGCATGTATTGAGTTCACTTTCCATTTTCCTTTTTTATTTCCTCTTTGTACTGTGATTCCTGACAGTGCTAGCATACCCCATTTCTTTTCATTGTGTGAGATCTCTGAGTGTTGCTGTTCCCAGCATTTATTCTATTGTCCACATCTCTGTTCTCCTGGCTGACAGGTGAAAGGGATAAAATTGATTTAACTTACATGTCTTATGAAGAGAAAGAGTCTTAAATTAACTCCTAAATGTAGCTGTCTGTTCAATGGAGAGAGGAACCAGCTTCCAAAGGCCACCAGATCTATTATATTCAAGTAAAGCTCTAATGTGATTACTTCAGGCACAGGTTAGGAGTTACAAGTTGGCAATTATGGCCTTTGCTCGACTTCTAAGGGGCATTTAAATTTTGGACCCCAAACTGTTTTTCTGATAGACTAGGCTGATCTTGTAGAAGGTCAAAATATTCTTTACCTCTGCGCTTGCTACTGTTCTGAATATAAAGAGTGCCCTACTAGTTGTCAATTATGCCCAAACAAGACTCAAAAACTCATCATTCTTCTAACTGAACTGAACTTCTTGTGAACTGTGAGGTTTTATTTCATTTTGAATTGAGGTATTTTCAGAACATGCCTTATGCCTGAAAGCTTATATCTGCTGGGGTCATATGGAAGGGGTGATGCTACCTCACCCAGTGTGCCAGAATGATTCCTGGAACAACTGCCTCACAAAAGAAAACACAGGTTTTATGTCTAAAAGACCTAGCTAGTGCACTCCAAAACAAAATCTGCAATGCACACATAGTGTGGACTGCCATGGAAACAGGACCTGGGAGCAATTTGAGAACATTTGACATTGTGACAGTATTCCGATACTCCACATCTTCCTTGTAAAGCTAGTCCTTCACAGATAATATAGTATTTCCTCACAAAAGAACAATATGAATAGAAAAAGTCTTCAGGATCTTTTTAAACTGAATCTATTACTTTAATCACAGTATGATTAAAGACATGCAGTGGGAAGCTGGCCACTGTGACAGAATAACAACTTCCTGGTGTAGAAACAAGGGGAATGCAGCCACACTTGCCATTTGTCATGGTGAGATTGTTTGACTGATGCTGAAAATCAAAGCAAAAATTATCTATGAACCACAACAAAAAAGCACTGCACAGTAAATCTCTTATCTAGCAATTAGACAGCAAGTGAGCTAGTCATGGGTAACAAGAATGCCTCTACATGTCACTTCAGGGTAACACTTTAAATAGAAGAATCCTGGAAAAGTGAAGAAAGATAATCAATATGGTGATTAATGACAGTAATTTCACACAAACATCTGGGAAATTAAGCATGCTGTTTAGGAGTTGTTTCTTGCAGTAACTTGTAAAGGGATGAATGAGTTGCAAACCAAACTTAGTGTCAATATATTGAACAGTGTGGTAGCAACGATGCTTATTTCAGCCTGGAAAGTTTTCAGAAATTGAATACTAACATAAAAACATCTTCAAAACTATTTTTCAAATACCTTTTTTTTGTTGTTTTCTTGGATGCTGCTTTATCTTTACAGCTAACTACATTGGCTCTCCTGAATTATAATTTGAATATTTCATATTTAAAACATAAAAATAAATAAAAAAGCTCATGGGGGAGAGAGGCACTTAAGTGAAATGTATGTCTGCAAGTTGCATTTAATATGACACATACTGAAGTAAGAAAATAAGGTTTTAAGTGTTGGAAAAACTCCCTTACTTTCTGAATGTTTGTGCAAAGGATCATAATACACTTCCCTTTGGGTTAAAAGTGACTTAAGCAAACACTGGTTAGGCATTGATCATGGTCTAACTTTTTGTACTAGTGAAGCACGGTTCAAATGTGCACCCAAAATTTGCATATCTTACAGTAAAATTCTCCTTACCAGTACAGACTCATTTTTACCAACACCAGTAGTGCATTGCCAATATACTGGGAGAAAAGGCAGCTTGACTTATTTGTATTGTAGACTTTAGGACTGAATAATGTTCATTAAAGTGCAATCATTACAACTCATAGTAAGCATCCGGAGTTTTCCCAGTTGGCTCAGTAGGTGCTCTGTAAAATATTGGTTTATTTTATTCTTAGTTTCTTTAGAGTGGAAAATGATTATGCCATTGTATTCTGTTTTGACCTGAAGAAAGTAATATATAATACATTCATAAGCTTTAATTCCATTGATTCCAGCTATTGATGTCCAGATGTTTGGTTGATTGTGTTTACTGTTTGTAATAATTCAAAAAAGTAACCAGAAAGAGTTGGTAAGCAGTGATTAAAAATATTTGTTATTCATAATAGTTTTTGTCTAATTGATTAACACAATATTGATTTTTTCTTGATTGGAAAGGTTTATGAAGAAGAATAATAATGCCTGGAAGCTAAATTTTGAATTTGGACCCAAGAATTAAAACAAAAATCTAATGATCTGCCACATAATTGTATGGCAATAGATCTGAAAAACATTGAGTTATGGCACCAAATTTCTCATACTTTAACTGTGATTGCTAGATGTTTATCAATCAGTTTTCTGCCTGTAGGATCACCTTTACTTATGAAGTGAGTGGTAGTAAGACATCAATCAACATGGAAGTTGTTTTAATTCAAATCTTTCAGAAACAACATACTTCCATCAACTCAAGGATTCTAAGATATTTAAGACACTCCCCAAGCCATTCCATTCAGAACTGGTGTTTTTCCTGTCAGTCACCTTCAGATAAGACCCAGCCAGGGCCCTTTTCCTCTCTCATGTGTGAGAACTGAAATCAGTGATTTCTTTTACACATGCACCTCTGATTTAGAATGGAAAAGAGCAAAGCTTCAGGTAGCTTAGGCACGTGATGAGTTTGGCCTCAGGTCTTGATCAACTTACAAGCACTGCCTTCTTTCTTGCTAGGACACTGAAACAATAATAACTCTATGTTTTTCTCCATATAGACTGAGCTTGTTCCTGGTTTCCTATGCCCACACATATGCACAGGTGTAGAAAACCTATAATGTACTATATTTGCCGTCAGCTTTAGAGCAACTATACTGAGGGGACTTTTGACTGACTCCTCTCTGGTGGATTATGACACTGGGTTGAGATGTGGGAGGGGGTTTGGACTAGGGAATTGGATTTTGGAGCTCTCAAACCATGACAGTTACATACGACAAAGGAGAGAATTCAGCCACCTGTTCATCATTTTTAAGTGGTTGTGACGGCAATATCCAATGGCTCTTCAGACATTATAGAAGTATGTCCACTGTCACTTACTCCACTTCTTTTCCATAAAAATTAGTTTTTACTACTCTATTTTGATTAGAAAAATCAACTGTTTCTTTCACCTTGCTCATACCCAGATATATCCATAATATCTCTATACATTTTCATAATCTGTTATTATACATGGGGCTTTCCTGTTCTGAGGCTAAATTTGGCTTTATGCTGTACAGTATCTAAAGAACAGCAGCTATAAATCTCACAGTAATGTATACCAATTAAACCACAATGCCTTTATGAAAATTTTTTTCTGTTCTCTTATTTATTGACAGATTTTTTTTTAATTACAACACAATGAAACGATGGTAAGTACATAAGATGCAATAGTATAAAAAGCCATTTTAACCCTTCCCTTGGTTAAGACACTTACAGCAGACAAGAACTGCCCCACCCCAATCCCCCCTTCTCAAAAGAAAACAAAAAATAAATATAAATTAATAAATATAAAACAAATCACTGCACAGCCCTTAACTCTTTGATTGCCATGGCAAGAATCATAATGATGATCCTAGCATGTGACGTTCTGTGGTTAAAGGTTGCCGCAGCAGTCAAAGGGTTATAGCATTGTAAACATAAGTACTTTGTTGAAAATGTTGTCATGTTAATGGTCTACAGCAATGAGATTATTATCATGACCCCTTGACCTTTAATGACACAACAGTATAAGGAGTTAAAGAGATTAGCTTGGTGAGCTGTTACATAGATTAATTAACCCATTTAGTTTAACAATGCACTATGAGGTCTTAATTTACTAATAAGAGACAACTTGTGTATAATAAAACACTGTTCAATGCATTGATCAATAAAATCAATGAAAAAAAATCAGTCTAAGCACCACAAATTTTTGCCTGATTATATCTGACAGTCATAATACACTTTAGCACCATTTAGTCAGCCTTGCGATTGCACACAAACAAGCTTTGTGTTTGTCAGTACAAGCTACCTGAAAGAATAACATATGTCAGTTATAAAAAGGTTACTGTATAGAATGCTGTGTGAGCCAATAAAATAAAATAACAATAGTAAAATGAAATTTAGTTGCAGAAAGCAAATAAATGCTCCAGTTATTTTGATACTAACACACATCCTAATGAGCAGAACATGGGCATGAAATGAAGATGGGGCTATGCAGAGAAAAGGGAATAAAAATGAGAAATGTATTTCACACAGAGAAATTATCACATCCATATTCTTATTTGTCAGGCTTTGCAAATTAAATGAATAACTGTTGGGTAGTTGAAGAAGTAGAGCTTGAAGAGTTTTTGTTTAACAATGTGTGAGTGTTATGGTCATGTTACGCATAAAACCACTTTCAGAAATATCCTATCAACTGCATGAACACCCTTGTCTCTGCATGAAAGGTTGATTTCCTCTTTCTCTGAAGTGGAGAATAAATAAGCAAATTACTGTGTGGGCAAGCTGCAATTGTAGTAGCTTCTAGCTAACATATTGGAACCAGAACAATTTCTGTTGGAATTACAGAGACGAAGGAAAGTCAACAAGAAGGAAAATGGAATCAACTGCTAAAACAACACCCAACAAGCAGAACTAAGGAAGAAATCAGGTTCTGATAGATACAAGAACACAGCACTTAGAGAGAAAGCAAGGTGCATGTTATTCAGAAAGAGAAACAAGGATCTGTATGAAGATCGGAAAACAATGTACCTTTCTTGTATATATCCATATCAAACCTTGGTTGACTAAAGAATGACAAAACAAGCTGCACATGCTTTAACTGCTAACAATACTAACCAAGGGACTGGCAAGGAGCAGACATTGCCTCCCTCAAACAGCTTCTGATCATATAGGAACACCTATCACATAGAGTAAACCTCAGAAGTCAAACACCTGCATCTTTCTCTGCAAGTTGTGACTGAACTAAGCAATGAATCCAAACTAAAATAGCAGATGACAAAGGGAACTCTTCATAAATGTTATTTATGCTATCTAAAAATTAGGACTGATCAGAAAACGATGCATAACAGCAAAGCATTCTGCCACGCAACAGTGCATATTATGCTACAGCAGTAATGTAATGGCAGTTGATGTATGAGTATGAATTGACTTGTGGTACAGAAAGGAATCCAGCCATAAAATTCTTGTCTGAATATCCATGACACAGATTATAAGCATCAGAATGCAAAGGAGAAAGAGGCTAAATGAGGTTAAATGAGAACTGGAACCACTGGAAATAATACAAACTATTGAAATGCAGATTTCTAGACTGCTCACGTTTCACAGATGTCATAAACCATGCATGCAAATGGTATGCAATGGCTGGCATCGAAATTGTATTTATCAATTTACATATAGAAATACCAATAGATGATCTATCCAAGGGCCATAAAAGTACTTCTGTTATATCAAACACTTCAGGACTGAGATATCACAGAAGTAAAGATACATGGCTATAATGTAGACTAATAGAGGTTAAAGGCTTCTTTGTCCTTCAGTATTTCATCCAGTGGAGTTCTTTAAATCATAGATAATTTTATTGGATCTAATTTCTGAGAACAAATGTAAGAACATTTCACTGTGACCAGTTTTTGCACAGAGATTCAAGCTGATATTAATTTGGCTAAATCTATCTCCAAAGATTTTGATTGCATCAGATAAATAATGTACTATATTTGCCATCAGCTTTAGAGCAACTATACTGAGGGGACTTTTGACTGACTCCTCTCTGGTGGATTATGACACCAAATATAGAACTCAGTGGACATTTTATAGGCTAACAGGTAACTTTGTTGTTGGAGACCAATAATACTTTCAAAGCTATCACCAACTCCCTGATAAAATCTCTTCCCTTTTATTGTTGATTACATGAAATTTTAGTGGTGTTAGTAGTCCTTGTCTGACAAACATTCCCTTTCTGACAAACTGATGTTGTACTTGCAATTATAAATCAAAATGTTTTCATTCCTTTTTTTGTATTCTTCTGGCAAATAAAAATGAAAATGTTCTTATGCTGCTTTTCCTGTGTCTGCCTGCAGACTTTGACCAAAGGACCTAGTTGGTTTTCCTGTGGGTCCTAGAAGTTGTGGAAAGAAAGCTCATGACTAACTTTTTTCTGAGAAAGATTTCATTTAAAACTGTAATTGTCATCACTGTGATGCACGGACTACCACTTTCAAATGAATGAATATTGATAGCAGATGATGATATGTGTGTCCTGGATGATGAAAAAGGAAGATCATAAGCCTTGATCTATCCTGTAAAATGATTTTCAACCAGATGCAGTAAGACAGTACTGTGCATGAATTGATAGATGTCTGCATGGTTTTGGAAACATAGTAAAGACAGATGTTAGGTGTATACCTAGTTGACAATGCTTTACCTAATGCATTACATAGAGTAAGAGATGGGAATTATTTGCATCATCACATGTTCCTTCAGTTCTGGATTTCTATTTGATGTTAAATTTTCTCGGGTATAACAATCTCATTTATTTCTGTAAGCTGTGTGAGTATTGACAATGGCTATCCTGAATGGTTTTTTTAATACTTTTCATCTACCTGGGCATGCACGGCTAGAGTTTATAGCACTTTATCTTATGATGTAAAACACAACCATACAAGTTGCAGTTATGCCTTGCAGGTATGAACCTCATTTAAAACAGCACTGTACGTTGCCGATGGTGTCTTCTGGATACACGTCAACACATGTACCATTTCCTAAGTTATATAATTCTACGTATATCCAAGCAGACAAACTGCTCAGGTTTAACTTCAATATGGTGCTCCCATAAGATATGAAGATGATTGGTATGTGAGCACTGACAATTTTGTGGCAATAGCCAAGTATAGCATACACAGTATGTACATCTCTCTTTAGAATCATTGTATGCCTAAAAATAGGGCTGCAATATATCAGTTGTAAACCACTACTCTTTGAGCTGTATATAATATAATCTAATTTTGAACACTGACAAAGAGCATTATAAACTGTCACTTTACACTATGTAATTTCTCTTCTTTAAGGTTGCAAAATGCTAGTAAGGGACCCAAATTTGTCTTATACATAATAAACAAGTTAGCACTGATTGCTTGCTGACACTGAGCACTTTTGGTTTCTACAAGGCAGATGACTTTATGCACAGTCATGAAAGCTATGAATGTGTGTGTGGACTGGGTGTTACATGACAACACATTAGGATGAAAATGTGGATTAAACACACTTTTTCTGACTTAACACACTGCTCTGCAAGTGGTGAATCCATATGGGCATGCACTGATTGGCAGTTACATTGTTCTGTTGCCAGTGTATAAGTAATACAATACTTCACTAAAAATTCTTCAAACTTCATTGTCATATTGTTGAGGACTAACCAGGTACTTTAGGAAGTTATTTTATCTCAGCCTTCTGTTACTAATCCCAGTTCCCAGAAAGCTAGTTCCCAGAATGAGGGATGGGTGAATGGGTTATCCAGGAACACGTGCATGGCACAGAATGAATGTGATTATTCCACATGTTAGTGCCAGGCAGCAAGATGGAAAGAATATTCAGTATATATATTACTGCAAGAGCAAGAAAAATAAGGGGCATGAAAGGCTATGAATTAAGATATGCTGAGAGCTCTCCAAGGAGATTAAAGTTGTAGTTATAAAAAGGACGTGATACAATTTCATAGGGTAGAAGTTACTATTAACTAAACAGAAATCTTAGGTTTATGTGGTGGCTATAATTATAATCTGTGGATGATGTCATTCTAGAGAAGGAGAAGAAACTAAGCTGTATGACCGGAGAGCTTTGTGCCACCATAAATGCAGCATGTGTAATGATTATTGTTTATGTAGTTTTCTGTGACAGTAAGCAGCACTATGCTGCATGCACATCCCAGTACAGAAAATTGTCTTCAGCATGCTAGTTTACATCAGCATTTCTTTATTTATGTCTTCTCTGCCTCTAAAATTTATTTCATCTACACTATTGGCAGACCATAGCAATACTTAAGGCTATCTCCACAAAGCAAACATACTTTATGTATGCTACTCACAGAATGTCCTCTTTCAAAGACATAATGGGCAGGTACAACTGCAAATGTTAATAAATTGACTATAATTTGTAGATGATATGCTCAGGTTTATGTATACTGCGAAACAAGACCTGTTTATGACTCACGTGTTTAATGCTGTATATATGCTTCTTTGAAATACATTTTGATTTTAGGAACAGATGTTTCCTATGATCACATACTGATGATCCTTCAAAATATGATCTTCTGATTATTATTAGGCATTCCTAGCTACATATATTCGAACATCAAATAATGCCATATCATACAAAATGTATGCCGCCTAACATTAGAAACTACCTTAGATAAAGCATCAAATGGAGCCAGTTACAAGTGATGGTAGGCCTTTGATGCTTAGCAGACATTTTCAGCATGACATGATGGCACTGAGGACAATGTTTTTCTCTATCAGCCTTTGACATCACAGATGGCAAGTCACAAGAATGAGTTAGGAAGATTTGACTCACACATTACATATTTTTCATGAGACTAATGGCAGACAACTCATTGAATTCCATGCATATATCAGACATTAATTTTATGAGCACACGGTTCATTTACACCCGATTTTGTAACTGACATATGTTGAAATGGTCTTATAAGAACCACTCTGTCTGCACTCTGTGTAGTGTGAGCTAAGGAAGTATGCCTGACATTACAGTGCTGGTGTATCAGTCACAGCTATACTGTTGTATTCAATAACAGCTTATCTGTTCCTCGGCTCCCACACAATATTATTTGATTTACAGTATAGCTGAACACGTAAGTGGCCAGTGACAGTTGTTTCTTCCATAGACAATAATGATTTCCCTTATGGCTCATAGAGCTGCAGTTATCTATTTACACTTCTGGAAACAGACGTGTCCAGAGACAGTCTTGAAAACAACAAAAGGCAACAGGGAGGTATTGCTCTGTAATGGCTGCTTCATGTCTCCTACTGCCATGGTGCAGGGTTTCCTTCATCTCTGCTAATTAGGTGATACAACTTAGTCCACGTTGTGAGAAGATATGGAAGCCAGGACAGAGCAAGCCTCTGTAGTCATATATCCTTGCTCCTCCACCCAGTCATCTTGTGCTCTCTCCAATTTAGGCTGCTAATGGTATGGTAGCTTGCATCTCTACTTTCTTAAAAATCCAGTGCCTGGAATATTCACTATTCATTTTGCTATGTGTCTTTTTTAAGGTTTGTCCTAATGAAGATTAAAATGCAAAAGAAAATAAAAAAATGAGAATAGGAATGTAATGCTGCTGTTGCTAATAGGCAGACTGACTTTCTAGTCTATGCACTTTTTTCTAACCAACAAACTAGAATTAGATTCTATATAATTTGGTACCAAAAGCTACATTTAGCTGACATTTAGATTTTGAAGTAAGACCCCCAAAAAAGTTGAAAAATCAAAAATTAAACCTTACACTTTGTTTTTAACCCACAGTGCTAATGGCACAGGAGTCTTGATCAAGCAATTGGGAGGTGAAGTATACTTCTAAGAAAAAGAGTAAGTCTGCCCCTTATGTTTAAATCTATTAGCTTCTGTTATGCTCATTCATAAAATTAGCCTTTAAAAATCTTTTTCTTTAATTATTCCCTCCCTTTGCCCCACTTTGAAAGCAGAAAAAGATCAAAAGTTCATAGGAATATATAAAATGTGTATTACATTTATTCAGGAGACTTGAAAGGGCTCCTTTGGAGCCATTTGAGTCTCTCCATCCCAGCCTATCCAGTAAATATACAGTTACATATTTTTTAAAATGTACTTTTTGATAAAAATTAATTTTTGTCTACAGTCAATAACCTTTTCATAGGTTTATACATTGAAAGGCCAAAGGAAACACTGCCATCATCTACTCTGGCCTCCTGCATCATACAGACCATAGCACTATGAAGATACACGACCTTGTGTAGTCAGCTTGATAGACTGTAGCTGATTAACACAACACATATTCAGTTTTGTATTGTTCCCCAGTACAGATCATGACAATAGCAATATGGAAATGTTTATTAAAAAAGTTACGGCACATGAGCAGGAACCCAGATTGCAGAACTGAAAATATTTTAAATTTGCTTTTTCTTAATTCTGATAGTTATAGGCCCTGGTAGAGAAACAGCTATTCAAAAAAAAAATTGTCTTCGAACTTTTACTCATTTGAGTTCAAAATTAGATCAGGCAACATCGCTCATTTACTCAGGACTTCTATAATTTGAAACTAGCCAGTAAGTATTTGGAAATTACAGTGAACACAATAGCTCCTACATCTTTTACTTAAAGCAAACCTTTATGACTGCATTACAACCTACTGAAAATATGAGTATGTAACAGAAATGTTGACACAATCTTGCTCTGCATGACATAAACATGCCGGTATAATACTATTTTTCTCCCTCTCTCTGTATATAGCATATATGCACTTTTAAGTAAAAGAAAATAGATTAAACAGTCAACTTATCATGTATTCATGTATCTTATGTACCATATACCAAGCACTAGAATTATCACACTTACCTTCCTGCATAATTAAATTATCCAAATACAAATATTTTTGTTACCTTATCAAAGAACAACAGTCAACATGCTCACCACTTCATTACTGTCAGGGAAACAGTTGCACAATAAGTTAAAGCTGCCATGAAAGATATTTCAAAATTGAAGTGAAATTTTCAAGTGAATAAAAAAACCTCAGATGAGATGCAGTTCTGACTTCAAAATAATATTAAGTAAGTTCTCCTGTTGTAGAGGAAAAACAAATACAGAATAAGTAGTGCTGTTAGCATTTTCCTCCAACTATCCAAGGGAAAAAACTGGAACAGCAACATCAATCTTTTTGTTCTGTGTGTAGCAGAACATAAGTTGTAGTTTGTTGACAATAAAAAATTCTCCATGGATTAAACTGTGTATGTGTGCATTTGTGTGCTTTTATAAGTATACAAACACACACGCATATTAACATATATGACAAACAGGCATCAAATTTTAAATTCACCAAATGAGCTGATCTGCAGTAAAAATCCTGTGTTACTAAACCGTCAATAAATCTATATTTTCAGCAACAACTGAAATGAATTTACTAAATAATGCTATGGGCTGATACTGGTGCGCTTCTAACCTACAGTATGCAGTACTTCTACAAAACATCTCCAAAATGCCATCTGCATTGCATTGCATATTTGTTGTAAAACTATATCTTTTCCTAATCTTCATTTTTGTTAACCATACATATGTATATCTGTTTATGCTCTAAGAAATAAGTTTGCAATGCTTTATAGCATGCCACATACGTTTGAAAGTCCTCAAATCAATATAAAATCATGTAATTGAAAAAAAAGACATACTATTTTTCATGCTATGCTCAATATAAATATAAATTCAAGGCAGTCAAGCTATCCATTACCAAAACAATAATAATTGTAATACATATGTATATATACCTACACTCTCTAAAAAGTGATCCAGTTATGTAGATTAAGAAACCAGTAAGAAATTGGTTGAACATAGTATAAAAGTCTCATTTTATGTAAAAGCCCATACTGGCCATTTCAAGTATTTTAATACTTTCCTATAACCTTTTCATTAATAACTAGGTATTTGTAGAAATAATAATTTTATACTGAAAATTGTATTCAAGTTAAATAAAAATTAACTTCTGCTGTAGTTCATTTTTAGAGTGTGCATGTATACATAGCAAAATACCTTTCTACAGATCAATCATAAATATTTTAGTCTGTGACAGTTCTTTCCTACTAAAACACTTCAATGTTTTTTTCTCAAATTTTTGGATCATATCTATCAGGCCTTTCAAGAAATAAAACTCAGTTCATTTGCAACACCAGATTCCCTTCAGTTTGTGCCAGTTTGCAAGTTAAAGGTCAAAGACACAGGACAGTACACTTTAAGGAAATTCAGACAGTGAAGCTGTTCACAGAAGACAATGTTTAACTTGGTAATGACAGTCAACAGGTCAATAATCAAGTTCAAGGCAAGCTGTTCATTGTTGCAAAAGTTACTCCCCTCAAATCCTGGCTTTCATAAAAAACCAGGTGTCTGACTTTTGGGGTGCATCATTCTGACCATCTTTAATAAGTTCACAGCCCAGTGACTGTAAAGCCTATCACTGCAAGAAGCAGCTCCTAAATCAATAAAGAGGTCTGTCATTTGCTGACTTTTCTCTAGGAAAAAAATATTGATACAAACCTGCTCTGCAGGTCACATGAAAATGACAATACTGCTGTTAGCACAAATTACACAGAATGACAAAATGTTTTGGTGGTCCCTTGGCTCTGTCAGTGATACCATGTTCGAGTGAAGGCCAGAAATTTGATTAACCCTTTGAGAACTATGATGAACATGCAAAAGGGTAACACACCAGAGGATACTCATGCAATATCAGAGTCATCGTCTTAGCTTTCCTTTGAAACTGTAACTCTACCTCTGCAGAGGTAAATTGAATTATCATGCAACATAGTTTCAAAAGAGAAATCCAAGATGCTTAAGATAAGAAGCTAAGCTATAAAATTGTTGCCAGTTCAGAAAAATTCTTGGTAAGTGGTAGAAATTATTAAAATAGGTTTGGTTCCTTTAAAAAGAAAGTAGCTGGTAAATATATTTTGTTTTCTATTTATGTTACAAAGGCTTTTCTATCAATAATGCAAATAATTAAAAACACTCGCAGTCACAGGAAATCTGTTTTGAAAAACTGATTTTCTTTTTAAACCGGTATTTAAACCTTTAAACCAAACACAATCCTATAATTTAATGACAACCAAGATTAACATCCACCAGACTCTGAAAATGGATGCAGTAGTTCTCAAAGGGTTACACCACCTATATAATACCAGTCTCGAGTTTATCAATAGCATGTTTGTTGCTTTAGTTCATCAAAATCCACTTCAGAGACACACTGCTTTTTACCATGCTTTGGAATGAGTGCTCCTGATAGGCCTATGAAAGGCCTGGGCAGTCAGCTTGGTACAGCTTGGGAAAGGTTATGTAGGAAAACCAACGAAAAATCAAACAAACCAATAAAAAGATTCTGCTTGAATATAGTATTGGATATAAATGAGTTTAAAACATTGAGGACATAGCCCAGAGCAGCTGTAAAAAACACAAAATGAATGTATTATTAAGGCTGTTACTATATTGCAGATATTTTGGCCCCTTGTTTGTTGGAAAATGGCTGTCCAAGCAGTCTGAAGTCCTGCGTGTCATTCGAGTCTCCCACATGACAAAACTGGAAGTAGGAGTATAGGACTTTATCTGTAGCAGACAGAAAGCAATCCTCTTTGGAGACAAAGCTGTTTTGGGTCTTCTCACTTTCCTGAAAGTCCATTGTTGGTTGTTGTGTTTCTCTAAAAAAATTTACTTTCAGCAAAAAATTTTTCAAAGGGGAACAGGCCTTAAGGGGAAAATGTAGAAACATTGGAGATATTTTTTTTTCCTCTTCTTTAGTTAATCCTGATAGTTTATAGGGCATTGAGTGTGCAGAGGAAAGGCCTAGAATCGAATGACAAAGAAAGACAAAGGACTGAAGAAACAGCAGATACTGTGTATCATGGAAGCTTCCCAGCTGAGCAAATCGCCACTCATGCGCAGGACAGGCAACCCCCTGGGTTTTAAAGATCAGCTTTGTTTCAGACTGACAGATGCCCGCTCCTAGCTAGGAAACTGCATAACAGCTCTTGTGTTGAATCTCAAGTTACCACAAACTCCTGGGAGGGAAAGACAAAAAACCAAAACCCTACATCACACCCACTCTTGCATAGAGCGTTTGCAGTACAGTATGTGGCGGGGTGTTCCTTTCCTTTTGAACTGGAACACAGTGTAAACCAAGACAAGGAGGCACAAGGCCAGGATGCAGGGAATGACGATGGCTATGGCTTTCACAGTGCTGGCTGTGTTGTCCAGTTTGATGACAATGTCAACGTCATCTTGAGGGCTGTGTCGGTCTTTATCTCGATCTGTTGGTCCATCACAACCCATAAAATCCTTGAGGATAGATCTGGGATAGCCAGGTTCCACCCTGAGCATCTGGTTATTGAATTTCCAGTACTCTTTTCCTTTGTAGAAATATGTGAAGCCTGAGGAAGAAATTTGCAATTATTTATGGTCATATCAAATCAAATCATGTCATCAACACACCATGACGGAAACTACTTTTTGTAATTGTAATAATAAATTTTTCTTTTTGTAATTAAAAAATTAAAAAGGTGTAAGGAGTAGACTTCAAATCTTCTTTAGAAATTTAATTTCTTTACTGTCTCTAGAAAATCTAACATTGGGGTTTGGATGGTTTGTTGGTTTTGGAGTTTTGTTGTTGTTTTTTATTTGATAAACTGGGAATTTTTTTTTTTCATTATTATCAAAAAGAAAAAAAAAGAGAGAGAGAGAGAGAGAGAGAATTCCGGAGAATATGATCTATGACAAGCCAAGATCCAGCTGATTTGTTCATTCATGGAAAACCCAAGTAGAGTTGGAAACTCCAGGGCCAGGACTTTAAAGCATTGCAATATGGGAAGTCTACTGAAATAAATTGCAATGTTATGCTATGTTATCCAGATATAAGAACTGCCCCACTTTACTGTTACATAGCCTATTGCTGTATTTCACAAGGAAACTGGATGAAGTAACAGCATCTTTCACATGAGAAATCAGGTGTAACCAGATTTAAGTTTTCTGTAAAGAGATGGTATTTGTTCGTTCAGGGACAATCCAATGTTACTATTAAACATGCCTAAATGGAGAAAAAAGCTTGATTCTTACCAAAAATCTCCATTACTTTATTATCCCAACTGAAAAATTACATTGATCTGGCAAGAAACAAACCTTCAGGATGGGTGAACTTCCTTCTACTGCTTATGAACTAAATGGAAATAGCTGAATTTTTCCATATCTTCACTTATAGACCTCAGTTTACTTCCCACAGTACTAAAGGCTACTAAGGCAGACTGGGCACTATTCATCATTTTAACAATACTCCTTGAAGAAGTTGGTAACCGTCTATCTGGAGATAGTATTAGTAACCACCTGTTCAATCAACAGGTATTTTCTTACAACTCTAAACAAGAAATAAATATTTGATGGTATATTTTGCTGCTCAAATTGTAAAAAAATATTGATCATCTAGTACCATTTTCAGAATATTTGAGTATTTCAACATTCTTCTACATTACGCATTGTTGTAATTTTGATAGCCTTCCTAGCCAATAAAAAGGTACCATTTTCCTTTTCTTAATCCCTTTCAGTTTTATTACCTGAAAATATGCTAGTAGATCTATTGAAAGGTCTAATATAAGTCAAAAAGCAAAAAAGAAAATAAACAAAAAGTACTGAGCTGTTTGAAAACAGTAGCTAGACTTGTTCAGAAAAAGCCTTCTATTCTGATTGGAATGCAACAAAAAAGAGGACTGGAATTCTTTAAATACGATGAAATTTTAAAATTTTAGCATATATAATTTTCTTGAAGCAATCTGTAGTTTAAATGAAAAGTATTATCAAATGCAAAATTTCAGTATTTTGAGCCACATGTATTTCATATAATAACATGTATGTAAGTAGGAAAGTACTGGACATACTGGTCACAGATAATATTTCAAGTATGGAAATTTGATGTATTATCTCTGTCAATATTCTAATACATATATAGAGACTGTATAAAGATATGGCATCTCTAAATCTATATTCATGCATATATGCAGGATACATGTATGTATACAACAGGGGTACAGGTAAGTCAAAATACAGACGTTAGTAGTAATTGATGTTATACAGCAAAAGGTCAAATTAAAACTCTTAAAATAAAAACAGCAAAGGAATTTCCAGCTGCTATACATCCAACAAAAATTTTTCAATCAGAGCACCTTTTCAGCTGAGAAACTCTGAAGGTAGTTTAAACTTTTCTGCCATTTTTGCTGAAGCAGCAACCAGGATAACAGCCAGTTACAGCTGAAAAATGGAAATTAGCAGCAGAGAAGCTTAGTTCTAAGAGACTGAGTAGTTTTACTGCTTCTCGCAGCAGAACAAATGGCTTCATATGAGTGTTGAAAGTAATTTCATCTAGTCTGCTTACCTTGTTGAGCCTGCT
Organism: Pseudopipra pipra; assembly: GCF_036250125.1. Taxonomy (NCBI): domain Eukaryota; kingdom Metazoa; phylum Chordata; class Aves; order Passeriformes; family Pipridae; genus Pseudopipra; species Pseudopipra pipra. The sequence continues at coordinate 26,458,165 of NC_087549.1, read as the reverse complement.
TTTGGGAGCTGCTACTTAAAATTTTCCAGGTACTAGTCACTGAGAGTAGTGAGTATAATAGCTGACCCAAACAGCAACAAAGGGCTAAGTAGTCACTAATATGTTAAATGTGCTTATGTAGTAAGGCAAAAAAAGGTTAATGAACTAATAAGGTACTTTTTCTCTTCCTTCTCCCTTAAAATTGCCCCATCATCCACTTTAGCAGAATTTCTAGCTGAAAGGTAAAATTTTCTGTGCTGCTCTCAAGACGGAAAGAGATTTCTCCAATCTGGAGATTTTTGTGTGATCTCAGATTCCATGGAAAAAAAGAAAAGAAATTTCTTCTCCGTCTCCTTCTAAGAGTTATTACCACAGTGTTAGAAAGCAAATCACATTATGGGAAGTAGCAGGGAGAGTTTCAGAGATGCTACCTGCACCTTACTAAGCTTTTAGGACACTGAGTCAGAATGCTGATTAGTGTAGGAAATAATTTTTTCTCATCCTTCCCAAGCCTTTTAAGGTGAAATTACCCAAAATTTTTGTCGTCAGTGAAGGAAACCCCTTCATAATCAGACTTATTGCAGGTGTTCATTTGCACAGTTTACACAACAGAAAGAGAAGGGAAATTAAAAGTATCCTTTAAAATGAAATGGATTCACTGAAAGAGTTGCTTTCACTTGTTCTCTTATAAATGTATATAGCAAAACTTCTTTATCAACTCTGCTTCTGTCCAAAGAAATAAAAACAGTTTCAGACAAAATGAAATCAACTTCTTTACAATTAAGCTGTGATATTTCTTATTTCCATCTGCTTTTGTTTATTTCTTTCCTCATACTCATGACAGTGGAGTTGTGAACTGTTTCTTAAGACTTCCATTTTCCTGATTTCAGGGAAAATGTCTTAGTGGTCTTCTTGCAAACTTTATGGTGTCATTTTTCTGCCCTGGGGCCCTTAAAGGCTTTCTGAGATGCCCAAGAATTCCCTACTTCCTTTCACCTCCTCCACAATCTCTTGTCATGTTTTACCAACTTGCTTGTTAAAAGAGTCAGGCAGACTATCAAAACCAACCACTGAGGTTAAAAAGAGAAGTGGCTTTAATGTAACCCAAAGTCTTTCCTGCCTTAGAAATATATATATATATATATATAAAATTCCCTTTGAATGTAAATCTTTAAAAATGCACTTAAAAAGTAATTAAAGGAAGCGGTTATAACCATTATGTTTGTCTGTGCATTCATAATGTGGGTGACTATTTCCACATATATGTGTATTTGCAAACAGTTAATTACTGAGTGTACGCACTCAGTAATATCATGTATGCAGAATATCATCTTGACTGACCTACTTTCCAGCTAAAAACAAAACAAAAAATTCCAATCTAGCAAGAAGGCCAGAATACAGACAAGGTTTCTTTTTTTTTTGGATAAAACAGAGACAAAACAAAAAGCAATTAAACATATTTCTGAAAAAAAACCTCAAACATTTTCATGGTAAATTACTTAATCAAGTTAGAGGTTGAAATATGAGACTGAAATGGTTTATAAAAGGAAATAAATATTTTTATCTTCTTATTAAGAGGAAATTAAAATAATATGGTAACATATATTTGTGTGCTGTCTTGTAAGGCAAACAGAATAAACTCAGAACCTATTAATATATAAATAAATCATATAGGCCAAAAAACAACTGTCCAACAAAGATAAGTGACAACAAATGCATATTTTTATTCCCATCAAAGGGATCTAAATTCTGTGCAGCTGAGGGCTCTGTTGGCAGTGTGCCAGCATCTCCTGGGTAGCACTGAATTCTCATAAGATGGAGAAGATTCTGGCTGCTCTCATTCATTTGGAGATGTGTCCAGCTGAGATTCTAGGTATGTCATAATGCATCTTGATGCATGTAATAATACTTCATACTAAAAGTCCTGTTATCTGTATTTGTGCATCATGGGCTTATGACATCTTCAATTTACATAAATTCATAGGGATATTTCTGCTTAGTTAAAGATTTTGCTCCTATTCTCTAGTTTTTCAGAATGAAAGCAATAACTTCTAAGCTGTTTAAACAGCCAACGCCTTGACAATTCAATGGAAATATACTGTGTATACAAAGCTCATTTTAAGACGTCATATAATTCAGCAGAGAACACAAATAAAGTGAATTAAGACAGAGGAAAAAAGAATGAAAAGTAATGTTTATAACACTAAATTCGAAAGCTTTCTCTTCCTTACATTAAGGAAGAGAACAAACAGCCTGGTATAGGTGAACAAACAGCCATTTTCACTAAAGCCAGTTCTATAGCAGGAAATATTCTGTTCATAAATCAGGAATTCTTTCACTACTTAAGCTGAATAGTCAATCATCCCTCTACTACTCTATCTTACATAGAGGGTGTAAGTAAATCATTAAAACAAGAATGTGTTTGCATACCATTTTCTTTGTGGACAAAGGCTCCCTGAGGAGATTCTGGGATACCTTTCCAAATTGTGATTGGCTTGGGATAACCAGGGTCCATGGATCTCATTTCTTCACTGTACCTCCAGTACCTGAATTTTTTTAAAGAGGAAAAAAACGCTCATTGGTAAGATAGAAGATAGTAACTTTATATTTTCCCCTTCTAACACTTGTTACCTTCATTAGCCACAAATGGGAATACTTGACTTCTTCTCTTTGAACATACTACCAGATTTCAAAGGAATCTATTTGCTGACTGGACAACTGCTTCATGTAAGCAGATAGAAGATAAAAGATTTTTGTACTTTGACAAGTAAACCACCATGTACCTCACTTATAATAACTGCAATTCTGATGCCTAGGACTTTTGCACAGTGACACAAAGATGCAACACATGTAAAAAAATACTTTAATGTTCTAAATAACATTTTAATAATGAAAGTGACAGCAGATTCAGATTAAAAAAATCTTTATATGTATGCATTGCAGTAGCTTTTAATTTCATTATCCCTAAATAAACACAATGTGATACAAACTTCAACCCACTTTTGTGCCTTTTTTCCAGCCAGCCCTTCTCTTCTCAAATTTAAAAAGCTTCAGCACTCAAATTCTAGTAATCCTGAAAATGTAAGAAGTATTTACACTTGTGATTTTGTTTACACTTACAGATGATGTTGATAATTTCTTTTTCCTTATACTGCCTGTTAAATTGCTATGCATATCTTATGAGTTGGTTCTAAGAATCAACATACTGCATCCCTAGTATCCTCTGTGTATCCTGATATAATATTTCAGTGGGTCATTTCATATTTTGATTGACTCCACTAATTTAGAGAGTAGTTTTCTTGGACAACTTTTTTTTCCACAATCAGCTTTATTCATATGAAAATTACATTAAAAGGCAGCCACTCACCATTTCAGGACATCAAAAACCTGAAAATATATCACTATCATTGATAATCTGGTCACTGCTAAAAACTTCACCCTTTTCCTCATTGGACTTCAGTTTTTAGAAATCCTTGTTATCATAATTCCTCATATATTAAAGAGTCCTTAAGTGGATGATATTTTGTTCCTGCGAACTTACGTAGACACTAATTGATTCACATCTTATTTTTTTTTTTAAATAAAGTGGTCTAAACTCCTCAATTTAGACAATGCTCCCTGTGGTGCATTTCTCTGGCTTTAAACTTTCGATGAAATTAAAAGGTGGCAGATTTCAAGTGGGTTAAGAGCTAGCAAGTTAGATTAAAAAGATGTATTTTTTCTTTCTTATGCATAAATTATTTTTATAGTCTGATTTCTTAGTCTAGTCACATATGCATCAGTAACCAGTCAACAAAGCAATGCTCTTTATTTGGAAATGTAACATCTTTGAGAGTTTACATGCAGAAAGAAACAACACGAAGAAGTTGCAAACAAAGCTCTGACATCAATACTATTGAAACCGGTTCTTCCTCATCTTTTGACTCTAATTTTCATCCTTAGTTTACATTTTTTTAACAAATATATTATGATTGAGTTTTATGAAGAAAGAATATTCATTTAAAGTCTAAAGTACATAAAACTAGTCACACCAGACGGGGGCATAAACAAGCTCATGTGTCAAGCAGTGTAGCAAACCGATTATCATCTATCCTGCACTACTCAGTTCTGGTAGAAGAAGAATAAGAGAGGGAAAAATATTTTTTGTAGTCATGTTTTTCCCTCTTAAGGTTTCATATAATTATTTGGAAGAATTATCATTAGTGTTGAAATAGATAATTTCAAATGTTAGCAGCAATGTTCCATATATGAGCTGGTTTAGACATATAAGTATTACAACAGCATTTACTGTTTTGACTTTTAAATCTTGTTACTGGTTTGGTTTATGGGATTTTTTTATCTGTTTGTTTATTTGGTTGCTTGGTTGAGTTTTAATTATTATTTTTATTTTATAGCCAACATTTGATGCTTTTTATTCTATTGCTCTAATTTTTTTTTATGTATACCATTGTACTGGGACATTTAACTGTGTCTAGATTCTGCCCTGGAGCTCTTTAACTACAGATTATTGTCAAAATCAACTAAGTGTACAGGTCCTTGAGGTACACAAGAAGTAACATACTTTGTTACATTGATGCTGGCATAATTGTTTGCTTTCCTTTCATTCCTAATTTATGCCACCAAGAAGCTGCATTTATGTTATACCTTCTTCACGGAAAGATCCACATCCATAACAGACTTCTACGTACTACTAAAACCAGCAGGAGAATCCAACTCTAACTTTGCTTTAAGAAAAAATTGTGATATAAGCAATACACATTGAGAAACTTAGTGGTATATGGGTTTATTCTCACTGATGGTCAATATCCTCTAATAGCTCAATTATCTCTGCAAGGCTCATGCTCAATCTTCTTCTAACATACTGTATTGCATTTATGTCTTGCTGAGTTTCATTGTGCTTGTTAGCTCTAAGTAGGGAGCAGATGTTTTCTCTGCTTGTTCCTTTCATCTTCTGTTATTACCAATGTGTTTTAGGAAAGTCCAGGCTATAAGTAACTGCCTATGCATGGAAATATATAAGGACATTGCTGAATAAAGCCTAAAGAAAGTACAAGTCACAAAAGATTCCTTCTGTATAAACTTTAATAATGTATGTGGAGGTAGAAAATTATTACCTGAAAATGAATTTATATTTGTTTTATAAAATCTACTCCACCATAGGAAGCAAATTATTTAGGTGACTTTCTACTTCACTGTGGAAATTGATTGCTTTTAATGATACCTAATTTTCAAACACGACAAAAATTTTACTTAGCTACCTACTTTCCCTATTTTTTTTTAAAAAAAAGCTTTAATAATAAAATTTGTTGCAGCAATCTGTAGTGTGATATTACAGTACTGCTAAAAAATTATGAACTGTAGTGTGCTAAATATATTCTACGATGTGCATGAAATTAATTTCTTAAGTGATCCATGAATACTATTAGTGTCTGAGAACTCTACCACACAGCAACAAAAGCAGTTATAGTTTTAATAATACTAATAGAAACATCACAGTCATTACTAAAGAATAATTCTTCTCTGAGCACACAGAATTTGCACAGTGATACATCAATAAACAAACACAGTATCATACCAAAAACCTGCAAAATCCATCATTCAAATAACTTGCAGGGTTTCAAATATTAATGAGTTTTCTTGACATCTCTATAAAGCAGACAAATATTCTTTCCTTTTTTTAATAGACAGGGAAATGAAGACACAGAGACTAACTGACTGGTGCAAATCTTTTTCAGGAATGGAAAAGAACTCAGATTTCACATTTTTTCTGTGTTTTTGTTTTTTGGGTTTTGGGGGTTTTTTTGTTATTAATCATGACTATAACTGTCCGTTCTGAAGGGAACTATAAGATTTATTTAAAACTGATTCCAAGAAACTTCTCAAATTCTATTTTAGCTTCCAGGTTTAGCTGTCATTTCCCTTTTATACCTCATTTTTAAATAGTCATTTTCATTAACCTTAAAAAGATTTGGATCATGCCTTCCCTGCTTATGTGTTAGGGTTTAGAAATGTGGATAAAAAGAAGCAGGTAAGAGTGTACATAAATACATTGCTTTGAATATTTAAGTTTAAATTGCCACACCCATGACTTGCCTATTCACTTCTAAAACACAGCTTTTCTACTGTATATACATATTCCCATTTCAGGATACTCACACAAATATAATTTAAGTTATAAGAAATGTGAAAATAGCGTGGTTGTCTATATGGGAGCAGTTAATTTCATCCACAGAATATGAACTGTTTAAGCGTCTTGACTTCTTCTTTTGAGAAAGAGAAAAAGGTTAACATGTTTAGCTGATATCCACCAAGCTGTTTCCTTGCAGAATTCCTATACCAACCTATCTCCTTTGAAGAAGTAGGTTTTTCCAACATCTTCCCACCAAATTGCTGAATCAATGCCATGGGAAGGAATTCCACTTCCAAGTGTTATCAAATCATGAGGATAACCTGGCTGGAGAGTAGTGTCCTTGAAAATCCAGAACTTGTTACCTGTGCAAAAGCATATATATACACAAACATATATGTGTGTTAGTCATCAGTACTCTCAGTATTAATACACTCCTAAGAAATAATGAAGACTCCCAAAGGGCTGTAGTAGTGGTTCAACCAAACACAATGACATGAAAATTGTTCTGTCACTGCACATATTGCTAAATTAAATATGTTTTAAGGATACTTTGCATTTATAAAGCATCTTCCTTTCAATAAGCCCACAGAATATTTTTTATACCAACTACATAGTGATCAAAACCAGAATGAAAATGAAGTTATCTTAAGAGGCTCTGTGGTTGATAATGTAATATATTCACAGAAATACAAAACAGTTTCACATTTCATGAGGAAAGAAGAGTGAATTTTATAAGAAAATAAGGTAAGAAAACATTTAAATAAATAAAAATTTTTGACACATTTTCTAGTGTGTTCTAAAGACATACAACTAAGATTCTGAAGTCCCACAGGTGAAAGCCTTTTGTCTCTGAATTAATGGTGGGTCGCCAGTGGCAAGACTTAACCTTTGGATGTAGGTGACAAATCATTCAAAACCACCCAATTGACTTATTACATGATAAAAATACAAGGTAGTTGTATGACTCTAGCTGATAGCACAGCATCTGCACAAACCTCAGATTACCCAGGTTAGTCAGGTTACTGTCTCAAACACGAATAATAGCCTAGCGCTTCCTGGACTGCAATGCTCAGTGGCTGAATCCCTACTATTGCAGTTACTAGATAAATATATTGTCTATATAGGGGTGTGCATGCCTACAGAAGCAGCTACTGAACCAGTGTTTTATAGTATAGATCCCCCCTGTGGAGAGGATGCTTCCAGTGCTCTGTCTTGGAACTGGACAGCTTACCTCACCAGTTCACAACTCCAGTTTCCAAGATTCAGTTTTTGCTGTACCTTCCTAGCCAAGCTCTTTCTCAATTAACACTTCCACAATTATCTCACCTGCTTCATCATCTCATATTAAGCCTATAGTCCAATAATTTCCCCAATAATAGTGTTGTCCTCCTAGGGTCTTCCCAACATACTGTGCTTCCTGTCCTATTCTTGCAACTATCTTCTCCATTTTACATTTTTGTTTTCTTCTAATTCTTCTTCAAAACACACTTCTCACCTGTGTCTTTTCAGCAGAGACTTCTCTTTCAAACACAGACAGCTTTGGCTGAAAAAAAGGGAATAAAGATCCTCATATGCTCCCTAGAAATAGGGAAAAGGGAGCATAATTTGCATTTACGTACTTATCTGAAGAGCTTGCTTTGATGCCTGTCTTCTCTTTGCACTGTCCCACAGGGACACTCCCTTCAACCTAGACTATAGGCTCCATTGTGTAGGAACCATGTGTTTATTTTCTCTTTAAAGCATTACCTTCATCTATGTTTCCAAAAAGCATTGCTATTTTTATTAATAATTATACTGAAGGAGAAGATACTCTTTGACATCATGTGGACTCATCTGAGTTAAATCACAGAAAGGTCTAGAGAAGATCCATGAATATATATATTGAATTGGCCTTATTGGATACTTCAGTTTGGTCTATCCATTGTCATTTATGATGATAATATCAAAAATATAAGGGGAAAATTTTGAAAATATATTTTGCTCAAATACATTTGGAAAGAGGACTTAAGAGATAAAATCATTGCTGCTTACATTAGTCTTTGTACTTACCTGTAAGGCTAGACTGGCTGTTACACAGATGTAGGAGATTAAGGTACTGTATTATATAAATATTTTATGAGGAAATGTAATATTACCCGAAAGACCTAGGATCAGGTGTATGACAGAAGCATCAAGAGGGAAAATCCATAGAGATGTTTTGCAGTTGGTTTTATATTCTAGCTATCCCTCAGTGATATTAAATGTTTGTTTAAAGGGAGGGGTTTTTTAATCTCCCTGTTTGTACTACAGTGATTTAAAGCACGTTTTCATTTTATCACAGTGTTAATTAGGAGAGGGGGTATAGTTTCCATCCCTCCCATGCTGGGTTTCCAGAGTTAATTTTTTATCAGCTTCTTTACAGCTGCTTGTCACCCACTTCCAAGCACAGACACTACAGTTTGATCAACAGATCCGTCTTATCCCCCCTGCCAGTTGAAAGAAAAAAGGACTCAAAGAATGAGTAGAAACAGAGCCATTTGAAGTATTAAAAATAAAAGAGGCACAGAGATCCACGAAGAACAGTCATGGAAAACTGAGGTCTGTGTTGACCTGGGATTAAGGTTTGTGCTAACCTGTGATTTACCTTTAGTGAAATGCCTTAGAAAATTCACTTATAGGGTTTGATCACGACAGAGGTGAGCATTTTCCATCATTCTCTGTCCCTTCTCCTACGTGGTTTATACTTTTGCCAATTCACATAACAGGACACAGAAGGCTTCAGATGTTAATGGCAGTTTCAAACGCAATGATAAGAAAAGTCATGGGTTTTGGACCTTACTAGTTGGTACTTACAGTGTGAATACAGATGGCATCCAGTGAATGATACTGAGCCAACTCATTTATATTTCAGAAGATCATTCAAAATGACAGCTGTTACACAGCACTGAAAGGCATATGCAGTGCCAATACCTTTCTCTGTGTCTCACAAGGAATAAAAGTAAAAGCAATTGTTGTGAATAGATCACTATCTGCCCTACCACAAGGAGGCAAAATTAACTATTAACAAGATCAGGTCATACCAAAATAAAACAGGGTTGAGCACATACCATTATAAGTGACAACACCACTGAGCCAGGTATTTGTTACTTATTCAGATATACTGAAATAGAAGGAAAGTGTATATGTGGGAACAGACTTAAGAAACTAAATTCTTCTTCACATAATTTCTTACTAAGAAGCAAATTCTTTCTCAGTAAATTTAAGAGAAAAGGTAAATTTAACTGCATTTCAAGGAGACAGTAGGGCTTTGAGAGCTCTAACATATGTGAGCAAGATCCATTGATGCTAACTAGAGGGAATTTTATTTAATATTTGCTTTGGAAGATATGTTTAGTCTGCTGTAACTGTGTTGATTGTTAATGAGAAGTACTGTATATAAGAAATCCAAATGTTCCATCTGGCTGACAGTTTTCACTTTGGTTTTTTTTGTTTGTTTGAGTCTTTTTAGGTGGTACATTGTTGATTTTGTTGGTTTGGATTTCTTTTCTGCTTAGCTTCTATCCCTCAGCTGGAGGAAGGTGGATGACTATTACTAAGAGGATTTCAGAAAAGTCAGAATGCAATATTAGAAGAAGTTAAAGCCGGAAATCAGGTCAAAAAACCCGCCCAACTGTGATGAGAATGAGCTAATTTTATTTCTAACTTATGTTTATGTAACTTAAAATATATTACAAAGTAATGCTTGTCCGTATACTTTCATGTAGCTCATGTTCCACTCCCACCAGTAAATAGTTGATGCACTCCAATAATTGTGAGTACAATGGAAATAAAGAATATATGAAAAAACTAGAATAGTTAAATTTTTATTCTTTTTATAGGTAACTAATGCTTCTTTAGAGTCATAACCTTTGTCCTTGGCAGAATTACCACTGTATTTATTTTACAAAGTTGTTTTTTTAAGGTCTTGTTGGTACGTTTGTTATTCTCACAGAGAATAAAGCACCACATTTCATGAAGTCTGGTCAATCTTCAGAATGTTTCATCTCTCTGCTTTTCTTCCCTAATGTAAGATCTAATATAATAAGAAGCAGATTGGTAAGGTCACAAACTGAGAATAAAGCAAGAGATAAAAAAGCTAAAATGTCTTACATTTTGCAATAATACTTTGTTAAATATCAGCACTGTAGGGAAACAATTGAGAAGGATGAACCATGCAATTATTTGAAGTCTCTCAACATCTACCTTTGACATTCTAAAAAATTACTGGAAATAGAGGGTACCTGTATTGCTATGGTTCACTTAAAAAAATGAATATTTACTGCTAGATATTTTTCAGACTATTTAACTGCCTACTAACTACTGCAAACAATTATGCAGTTTCTAGCAATTGTAGTTCTTCCTCTATAGAATTGGAATGATAAATAGTTGTGCTTCTCAGATAACAGAAACTGAGTTTTTTGTTCATATTATTTGCAATTATGATGTATGTGTAGTGCAAGAAGTGTGTGGTATATAATCACTGTGTTAGAGGGGTGAGATGAATTCTCAAAATTTTAAAGAATTATATGCAATTGAAATCAGTTAAAATATTTAATATCTAATTCTGAACGTTGTTTTTTCCTGTCACCTTTCCTCTTTATTTTGATCTTTTAAGCAAGGATCAAATGTCTCTCTACTAGTACCCCCAAATTACTACCCATGCTTCCTTCTTTTCTCTATTTCCCACATTAAGTTTCTGTCATTTCTCTGTTCCATGATTGACACTATAGTAAATCTATTTTTCAATATAAAACTGTCAGGCCATGGGGTAAGTGCAATTGAAAGTTGTGATGGAGGCACTGGTAGTATGAGTTTTACAGCAGCCTTCTATTGCTACATTTGGTTTACCATGACATTCAACAGCACAGATGGTTTGAAAATTTCATTTTTAGCATGATATAAATTCCCGCAGGTACACAGAATGAATTTTAGTATTCACACTTTCTCATTAAAAAAAAAAAAAAGTATCTTTATAGTGCCATCTTCTTATTAGCATTCAGCATAGACACCAGCAGTGAATAATAACAAGAATGTAAACATCTGGTTTTTATAAGCAGCTATCCACCAGATTACTGTGTACTTTACGAGTATGGTCTGGTCTACTGGAGGCTGATGGGGTCCATCTGGCAGAGAAAGGAAAGAGCATTTTTGTTCATAGGCTTGACAAGCTGGTAAAGAGGGCTTTCAACTATAGTTGTTGGTGGAGGGGCACTTCAGTCCATCCCACTCCTACCAGTGTGATGCCAGTGCTGGCAAGAGATGTCCAGAGTCTGGGGAGGGATCACAGGTCAGCAGCAGAGCACCTGAAGAACAGCACAAAGGAATTCCAGCCACTCCAGCCAGTAAGTCTCTTTCATCTGGGGCATCAAATTAAATGCTTCTACACAAACACACGTATCCTGGGGAATAAGCAACAGCAGCTGGAGATGTGCACACAGCTGCAGGGCTGGGATCTTACTGGCATCACAGAGACGTGGTGGCATGGCTCCAATGACTGGAGTATTGGAATGGAAGGCTACAGGCTCTTTAGGAAGGACAGGCAGAGAAGAGGAGGTGGGGTTGTCATGTCAATGACCAAGTTGAGTGCATGGAGCTCTGCCTGGAATAGATGAGGAGCTGGCCCAGTGGTTATGGGTCAGCACTAAAGGGAGGGCAGGAACAGGTGACATTATAGTGTGGGTCAGAGGAGTGCATAGTGGCATTAATTCAGTACAAGTTCTCTGCTTTCACTTATTCCATTTTTCTATTTTATTCTCTGAATAATGGATCTAAATATTGGCTTAGGTACGTGCTTTGTTAACACATCTATATGCCAGGCTTCAGATTTAAAGCTCATTCTAGAACTTACTTGTTTTGACCAGTTTTAGATTGGTAAAGCACACCAGTTGTTCATCATCTTAGCAACAATCAACTTGTCCATTTCTAGCACCTTTGGGAGGAGGACAGGTGCTCTTTTCCAAGGAAGAAATTTTGTTAGGGAGTGAAAGAAACAAGACAGTGAATGTTTACCTACAGTCTATTTATATACACTTCTGTAATCATGTCCCACAAGGCAGATTCTTCGTTAACCTGAGATTCTCAGTTAAAAGGAATTTTCAAGAACAACCATACAAAAGACTCAGCTGAACTTTATGATTCTGTGGCAGTGGACATAATGAATTACACTGATAGACAAACACCACCAGTTAGATATTGCAAATCACGAAGAAGTGACAGAGAAACAAATTTTTTTAAAAAAAATTGCACAAGGAAATTTGAGGAATTGACTTTGGCAAACAAAGGGACAATACAAATGTCATTGGAAAAATAATGGAAGAAACTTTGAAAAGAAATCATATGGAAAAATACCTGCAGCAGAAAATCCAAGTATCATATGATCTCAGCTAGAAGGCATAAAACTAACTGATCTGAAATCAGATAGCATAAACTGGGGATGATGAGAAAGGAAAACACAATGTTCTGACAATCCTGCTGCTCCTCCTTGCTTTAATTAATCTTGGTTTGATTTCCCAAGTAGAAAATAGAGAAGTTGCCTCCTCCTTCTGTCGTTTGTTATCTATAACCTACAGACTACTGAGTATACCCATTCCTCTAAGTCCTAACAGGAGCCAGTAAGCATTGGGTGAAGAGTTAAATAATGATAAAACATATTTCAAGGTCACTGGGAAGGAAAGAAGGTATAAGAGTAAGCTTGACCATTTCTGTCTGGAGCTCAGGTAGTGGATCCCAGCATTATCAAGGCTGAGGTCTGGAACGCACAGGGTAGTTCCTTTGCTCTATGTAGCACTAGTGAGCAAAGGAATATCTACCAAATTATATTTGTATCCTCCCATGTCCTATGGACCCAAAAATCAAGTAGAGGGATGGAGGTACCTTGATCATGGCTCCAGTCTTAACAACTTCCCAGAATTAATGGCTTGAAGTTTATTTTATGGCAACAAAAGTAAAAACATATATTGTATTGAAATCATACAAATAGAAAATGTACTATATGGAATTTAATTTTCCTCATAATTCACATAAAAAATACAATTTGTCTATTAGCAAAACATAAACTTCACTGTAGTGTTATGTAGTGTCTCTGCATGTTATTAAATATTTTTCATTTAACATTCCCAAGATCATAATATTTCCATAGTGAATTAAATATTATTTCTAGTTCCCTGTCAATGATTCAACTTGTAAAAATGAATTAATTTTTGATGTAACAATTCAAAATAATTCTACTATTTTTTGTAATGAGTTAACAAATTAATCACTTACATCACTAAATAGCTGAAAAATTTTCCACATATCTGTATATTAAATTTCTTCTTTCTTCTCTTAAATTATCTTATAAAACATACTTTACATAATTTGCAAACTTTCATTGCTAAATATGTATTTATTAAATATATAGTATAATTTGCTCATTAAATCTAAATTAAATACATGTTCAAGAACTTTAATTTTGAAGAACAGCAGATGTCTGGACCAAAACTATGAACAGAATGATAAGCAAAAATTCAATCCATAACGCCTATTTTCTGCAGTTTATGCTTCTTTAAAAATACTAAATACACGTCTATGAAAAAGATAATAATTTTCCCCACCCAAAACTCCTAACATCACAGTTCTTAGATGAAACAAACAGTGCAGTACAGTGAGATATATATATAGGAGAGATGCCATTTAAGTATACGAGAAGATCATTTGTTAAAAGGAAGAAAAGCAAAGAAAACCACAAAGAAAATTAATAATGGAAAGGTGTTCATTGTTACTTCCTAATCCACATTTTTCAAAAAGGATTTCATAGAAGGTCACTGCATTGCTATGTCTTGTATTTATACTTCCAAATTTTTAGCGAATATGTAAGAGTAAATAAACTGATACTGTGAAGGATAACCATAAATTAAAGATGTAGTTGTCAAATAAGAAAATGTAACTCATATACTCTTCATTTAGCTACCAATCTGCAACAAGATCTACAAATCATTAGCAAAAATAAGCAAGATATGTTTCAAGAAATAATCACAGTCAAAAGTATTACATAAAATTTTACCTTTTTTCTTTCTTACCTTTAAAGAAGACAAAATTCCCCTCACTGTTTTCATAAACTGCATCAATGCTGGGAGGTAGTCCCCTCCAGAAGTAGGTAATCTGCATGGGGTATCCATCCATTACCCTGTTGTTTCTGACCCGCCAAAACCACTGATCCTGGAAACCAAATATACATCTCTTACTCCATTTATATGTGTTCAGATGTTGTCTTGAAAATACTGAGCAGCCTATCCTAGCATTTTTAGAGCATGACCTTTCGCTGTTTGCAGAACCATATTGTGTTTGCATTCATGTCACATCCACACATTACAAAAGTGTCAGACCTAGTTGTTCCCTGAGGTGGGAATAAGCTACATATGTGAATAGTGTGTTTGCTGAAGACAGCCTTTGGCAGAACATACAAAGCTCTGTATGAGATGATGTAACTTTCTCAATTTCACTCCTATAAGGGGCCCAATTTAAAATTTGTGGTCTGACTACAAGTTCTTTAAACTGAACCATAAACACATGTGTATGCTTAATACAATGGGACTGCAGACAGGCTTAGATGATCAATAATTCTGCAGGTGAATTTTTTTGCAATGGCTGCTAACAGTGAAAGGTTGATAGGTATATGTGTAACATTACTACATCAGTCCAATAAGAACTACAATTTGATGTCAATTTTACTGTAGTGAAGATTAACAATCTTTCTGTGTGATATTAAATAGAATGGCTAATATTACGGTCATATATATATATATATAATTTATTTATTTATTTATATTTATACATAATAGGTGTTAAATCCAGCTAAATCTAGTTTGTGGTACACTAGGTGTGTATCAATAAAGATATTGTTGTACCTCTTCAGGTCTTATAACAGCAACTGTTTCACCTTATTCAATATTTAGAGGCAAAGGATAGGGTAAGCAAGTATTTAACTTCTTACATATGTGTATATTTTTCAGCATTAGTATTATAGAAAACAACCCTACTTAAATAATAAAGAACATGATATTCTGTTAGATATTTGTCTTGGTTTTACATGGCAGTTCTTCCTGTATAGGTCAACTTATCAAGCACGAGAGGTTCTTACAGGAATTTGCACAGCTTAGAGACAAGATGAATACTTTGCAGGAGCAGGTTTATGATGAACTGTATTCATCATCTTTCTAAACCTGAGATCACATCTCTCTTTAATAGTTTATCTTTCCAAAGACTTAACAATTTATAAGTTTCCACAAAAAGCATTAGTCATACAAGTATAAACCAGCTCAATATATATACAAAAATACATCTCAATCATCTGCATAAATGAGTCTAAAATTGAAAGTGTTACTTTGAGTGCCAGATTTATGAGAAATTTACTATTAAAAAAAAAAGTTCAAATAGTTACACAACCTGAAGAAAATATTATACTGGGAAGTTGCAATTGTCTGAAAACAACACTAATACAAATTCTCACATTTTTTCATGTCTAGGTGTTTCATTGCTAGTATAATGCAGTTGCACTACTCTCATCCAATTAGATTCCTGTTTTCAGCTTTCATTTTTGTTTTATTAAAAAATGTATTATAACATTTGAGGAAGCTCAACAAGACCTTCCTTTAGGATTAATTGATTAAATTTCAGTAAGATAACTGGCAAAAGGAGGGGAATACAACTTGGAGATACAAGTATTTAGGAACTGAAGCACGTGTTCTGAATGCTGATACAGATAATGCTAATTTCTGTTCTTTTTTAATATTGTGTCTAGATAAGACATTTGGAAGTACTTTTTCATTGAAACAGTAATAAATGTTTGAAATGGATTTTCTAGTCAGATTTTTTCGGCATCATCAATCTGGATATGACTCAGAAAGGAATGACATAATGCTAAGTCTCAGTAGACGAAGCAGTCCTTTTTGCTCCTCAAATTTCTATAGAACCCTCAGAAGCCAGGGTTTTCTCTGAGACTGATCTCAGAGATCAGTTATTTTTATTTTTTTTTTAATGAACAAACAAGTAGCAAGCTGCATTGATTTGAAACTGCAGAATTTGTGTTACCTGCTACTATCTTCAGTGCAATGGAATATTTTAAGCTTGTCTTTCTTCACTCCCAGACAGATAACCCTTTTTTTTGTCTGAATTTTGTTGCAAAAGCACATCTTTGAGAACAATGTTTAGTTGAAGGAAGGAACATACCCATCTCTCATAAAATGTCCTCTAACTCAGAAGAACATTGATCAAGTTGCGGGTGCAAAATAAGCAAGATATTTAAAGCTGAACAAAGGCTAACTACTTTGCTGAATACAAAAGGACATAAGTACATGCATAATTGCTTCATTGAATAGAGGTCATAAATGAAATGTCCAGGCTTTCAGGAGCTTCCTGAGAGAGCACACATACTCTGGAAAATCTAGATATTGCTGCTATAGACAAAGCTTATAACATTCTAGGTTGGCTAATGCATCTCAACATTCAGCTACTAAACCAAAGCAGATCTTGCAAATCATATTCATGTGTTACAAGGGAAGGATTTCTTTAGTTCTAATGACATCAATTATCTTCTTTTTATCAGACTTAAGCTACATTGTTAAATATTCAATTTCATTGATTGCATTGGTTTAGCTTGGTTTTGTTTTTTTAATGGGAAAAAAAGAAATAAAACAAACAAACAAACAAAAATACCCAAACTTTAAATAGTCATAGCTATATTCAGAAGTTCACAAACTTTCAAATTTTAAGATAGAGATGGCTGGAGTAGCAAGTAGTCTTTTTTGGTTAGAGCAGTACTGCACTGGTGATTGGCTAGTAGCATCCCATCATGGTGATCTTAGGTAAAATACCAAAGTGCCAGTGGAATGAACTCAGTAAAGAGACTAATCATGCATTCTTGAAAGAAATAGACTCTGTAACGAACACAGATTTCACAGTGCAACAAAATCTGTAAAATCAAGTCAACAAATATATTTTTCTTGAGAATGAGTTATGTTTCAGCGTTAGTGATTTATGGAGTATATTTGCATGATTTCATTTTGATAAGAAGACAAAAAAAATTATATTCTGTAGATCTGGTATTGAGTTGTATGTCAAATTGTATTTCATACTTAATATTGTTGATTTTCAGTATAATAGTGAGAATATTCTTATTAATTCATTTTGCTCAAATTCCTTAGCAAACCAATAATTTTCCCTGCTATACAATTAAAATCTTAACAATAATATAATTATGGCAAAGCTGGAATGTTTGATTCATGGCAGCATGGCCCCATGAATTTGTTTTTAAATGTGTATATATGTGTATATCTATATATTTTTTTGTTGTCTACTTTTTTCTCCTGGGTTCAACATGTCATAATGCAAAAAACATAAAATCAAAAAGATGACCACATAGGGCCAGATGAGGGTCCATCTAGGCCTGTATTCTCTCTCCAGTGGAGCCAATAGCAAGTTAACAGATAAGACTTCAGCCCTGAAGTGATCAAGCAGTTGGACTAGATGACTATTGTAGGTTCTTTCCAACTGCATTGCTCTACACTACTCTACTGCATACTGTGACGATAAAAAAAAAAAAAGAACATGCAATGACACCTCTCTGATACACTCTCCCAGCTACCTATCACTTGTAGTTCAGGGACCTCTTGAACCAAAGGCATTCATTTTGTGATTGATAGCACTTGATGGGCTTTAACTCCTTTGGACTCCTTCCTAAACACACGCAAAGTTAGAGCATCCACAGCTACCTGCAGAAATGTGTATAACAATGTAAGAACCTTTAGTTTGAAAAGCCATAAGCAATCAGGAACAGCTACAGCTGCTCACCGGTGTTCAACCTTCATTCACCCGATTTGTGTATCACCAAGATCAGTAGCACTTTAACTGCAAGATCTAATTCAGGGTCTTTGTTGCTTTATATTAAAAACACCTTGTAGATTAAATCCTTTTGATTATTTTCACGAAAACTTTCTACACTGTAACACATCTGGTCAACATTAAGGGTAGCAGATCTGTGGCTTGAAAGAAGATCTTCCTGGGCCATTGCCTTTAATGTCTAAATATTCCATTTTGAAGCATAACTGTGAACATAACATACCATATTCTCTATTCTACAGAATGGAATCCTGTAGACTCCTTATTTTCCTGATCTATTTTCAGCATATTTACATGACACTGCAACAATCATGAACAATGGGATATTGCTTATCAGTAAGGACCCTACAGGTTTCCACAAAACTAAAATTTTGTAAGTTTATAATTTTAGCATTTTTATGGTCTTATTTAAACAGGCAGAAGTTGGCACAAGATTTGTCAATAGATGTAATTTCAGAGAAATCAGCAGATATTTGGAAACATCTGAGGGCAGAACTGAAACTTTGGACCATTTATAAGATTGGGGAAGGTAGGTGTTGGCAGAGGTTGATGGAATAATTTGTTTGTGTAAATTTAATTTTCCTGTCTGACTTTCATATGAACATACTGGACTCAATGATTTTAGACTGCTATAGTTCAAACTCTGGAACTCAAGGAACTCCAACTTGTGGCTGTAAAGCATGTTAAGAATCTTTCTGAAGTATCAGATGGCATAGGCTCTGCTTATAGAAAGAATACATCATTTCAGCACATATAAGTAAATATATTTATCTCAAACAAAGTTGTATTTATGAGAATTTTTATCATCTGCATTTTGGTAAACAGGTCCAATTACTGTAAATGTGTTTTCACAAAAGTTTTACTATTATTGAAATTCAAAAGAGGCACAGTCCAAGAGAAAGCATATTGACTCTTATAAAGCTCTTTCACTCTTGAAGTAAATAGCTTGAAACAGTTTCTCTGGCAAAACACTTCTCAGTGTATTTGTTTATGTTGAATAAACACAATTTTGTCTCTTTTGAAAAACTGTTTGCTTTTCCCACAACGTTGGTTAAATATACTTTTTGTTATTTTGTTTCCCCAAAAGATTAACTACTGTAGACAGGTTGAACACATGATTCGGCAAATGCACTTCAATTCAAAGCTACAAACAGCTACATTGAATGCATAGCTTTTAATTTCTTTCCTTGCTGGCAAGCAAATGATGCTTTGTAAGTATCTGTAGTTACCCAATTGCTTCAAAAATATGGATCGCTCCTGTGCTGCTGGGATCTGGCATAATAATGGATCATTAAATATTATGACTATAGACATGCTAAGTAAATTAAACTTGGACAATTATTCCCAGTTCAAAAAGCAGAACTGAAAAAAAAAATAAAAATTTAATTGAAAAGAGAGAAATATCTCAGAACCAGAAAATGGGCATTGAGTAAGGAGAGACTGCAAGCTGTTTCAGAAACACTGTGATGGATAAAGAGTAATAGTAGAATGAAGAAGCAGAAGCAGTCACTCAAATTGAATGTTTTCAAATTTTATTAAGAAGAGATATTTCTGAGAAAAAAGGACAATAAGGCTTTAAGCTTTTTTTGTGAAGATTGAGTTAAATCGTTTTTCATATTTCATACGATGAATGTTTAAATCTGTACTTCTATGAAAATTGATTTCAATTTCAGTATTTATTCTCATCTTAAGGAACAGCTTTCAGGTTTCTTAAGGGATACTGCTGATGTGTAGAAGAATTGAAAAGAATCTCCAGGTATTTTGGTTCAACTATAATACACACACCAGAGGAGTTTTTAGCACAAAATTAATGGAGCTTTCTTGTCTGAGTACTTCATTTTCTCCTATGTCTCTGGAACAACATTAAAACATTAATTTGACACAAAATGTCTAGAGTTATGACCTTTATTTTATACCCAATGAACTCTGTCTACAATTCTGTAATGACATGTGACTCTCTGACTCAGAGGTTCAAATGATATCCACCTTAAACAGAAAGATTGCCCATCTGACAGACATTCTAAAAAATCTAAAAAGAGCTAGAAAGAAGAAAAAAATCAGAAACATTTAAGGTGGTACCTTTTGTAATTACTCAGAGATGAAGGCAGGAAAAGATTTAAGGCAGGTAATGAGACAGGTGCAAAACAAGGACAAATTGGAACTGTAAATAATAATATTTTGACTATGATTAGAAAAATGTGTGTGAACATGCAGTAGTTTGTGAAATACCCTTGCATTGTACAGCAAAAATCTCTGTGAATTTCTCTCTGACGATGTTGAAGTGTATATATATATATATTTATATATAGTTCTGTTAACAATATTCCCTTAACAAGAAGGAAAGTTTAGTATCTATACCTGATAGAGAAATAAGTTTTACAATGGCTAGATTCCACAGGATTACTGCTTGGCCTATTTAATTTGGAAAAAAAAAGGTCAATTAAACATCATACTTCTGCCTTAAATAAATGTTATTAATATACTGAATTGCAATTTATACTGTAGATTAATATTACTGACAAAATACATCAAGGTATCACACTGGGTCTTGTCTTCTCCCACAAGCATAATCTGATGATGTGCAAAAGCAAGTCTTTGTCAATGTAAGTTTACACATACCCAGCAGCTAAGCTAAACGACAGCAGCAGCAGACATTCAGACAAATAAGTAACCTAATTTTTTCCTCATCTGAGCATTTAAAAACAACCCAAAAAAACCCAAACCAAAACAGTGGTAAATAATACTCTAAGGTGCTTAGTAACTTTAAATTTTTCTCTTATAGAGAAAGAAGAGTTCCAGTTATGTACAGAGAAACTTACCAAAGGACAGAGCCTGCAGAGACTACATTTAAAGACTGTGATTGAGGAGACAATAAAGTTCCCCTACTAGACACCTTTATGGGAGAATTAAGAAACTTCCTGAACTTGGGAAATGCAAGGTATAGCTATTGTATCTAAGTCAAAATAAATGGCGAATATCCTTTTAAAAATCTTGATCTAATCTCACAAGACACTATTCCACATCTTCATCAGTTCATACGAATACATCAGGGAATCTCAGTGCTGGTAATACTGGGCCTGTGACATGTGGAATTAGTCTTTGTGCCTACTCATTTGGGGAATTCCACTATTTCTTTAGTGACATCTATTTTCAACATTCCAAATTTGGAATTTATAGCATCTAAACCAAAGGACATCACTGCACAGAACAGGAAAAAAAAAATTCTTTTTAGCAACTTTCTGTGAAATAATTTTCATGGAGCAGAAAAAAGAAGATAGAGTCCAGGGGATTTAGGTACAGAAAAAATATTAGCACAATTCAGCTATGAGAAGGATTGCTGAAATAATTTCTCTTTTCTGTTTTGCCTTATTTTTTTTCCCCCAATGCAGTATTTGTAATGAAATGTATAGATTAATCCTACTTCAGTTCATACTTAATTCCACAGCAGAAAACAATTGACTCGATTTATACTGGAATCAGACATTAAATAGCTGCTACCGATCTAGCTCATTTTAGGAAACAATTAACTAAATGGACTATTCTATACACACATGGAATACTTTAGCTCAGCTTATCATTAAATGGATTCACGCATAGAACAAACAAAGCTGCTTTAAAACTAACAAGGTCTATTATCCATTCAATAACAGATGGATGGACAATGAATTGAAGACGACTTATTTGAATTTATAGAAATAATTCATCTTTCCTAATGTGTTTGAGACAACAGCATTTTTACCCCTAACAGGGTAAAAATGTGGTCTGAGTCTCCATTTAGGTGGGTTTCTGTAATCCTAACTGAATTGAACATTTCAATTCATTTTGATTTTGTCCAAATAACTAAACTGACTGAGACTCTATAAAATGTTCCCATTGCCACATGGTGATGATCCAATATGAAGAAACAAACAAACTGGTATGAAAGAGGCACAATAAAGACCTGTAAAGACATCAAATCTAGGCTTGCAGCCAGGAATCTCTGGAATGCTCATATTCCCCCTAATGCTCTGTAGGTAACTGCACATGCCCATGAAGTACTGCACAAGACCCTTCATCCACATGATAAACATTAGGCCTTTACAGAGCAGTAAACTATTTATTTCTTCAGTAGGGATTGCACTTTGAGGCTACAAAACCAGCAATATTCTTGAACCTTCTCAGCTTTACGTTTTGTTTTTTTTTTAAAAAAGCACAGCTATGATTTCAGCATGAGCAACAGCCATAGAAAAAAACAGACAATTAGGAGTGGCATATCCAGCAACAAGCAGCCAACAATATCTGTCATGACAATGAAAATATGAAAATTATAGATATCCGATTGTCTTTGCTCACCAAATCTGTCACTCAGATACAGGGATTAGCTCATGAAGAAAGTGAAGGAATTTTTAACAGTAAACATGCAATACTGTAATCTACATCTGATTACAGATGAGCTAGGAATGTACTTTAAATTTAAAGCAGTAAATGACTGCAGGTGTCATAAAGGGCTGGTCAGACACCACCACAAAACATCATCAAAGTCTCCATTGTGATAAGATTGAGGAGAAACACTGGCGAACTGTTAGGGAGAATGGGAAAGGATTGAACTCTACCATTATCAAGTATAACCTCTGATCTAATACAGTCTACTCTCCTTGGTAAAGATATTTGCACTGGACAGATACATCGAGCCATTAATTAAAATGGTCTCTGTGTCATTTTAATTTATTGACTGGAATGGTAGTATAACAGAATTTGATTTTGTATAGGAAAAGAGTTTTTGATTTCATATACTTGCTATTACAAGCTAATCTATTGTTTCTTGTGTGATTTTACCCAATACACATTACTCAAAACAGATAGTCTCCCTGCCTTGCCAAAGGTATTTAATACTGAATGAGATCTTCAGTCTGTTACAGTCAATGGAGTTTTTTCCCATTACTTTCAACTGGGCCAAGTTTTCATTCAGTAGTCAAGCAAAGTAACACTTAAAAAAGTATTCAAGATATAGCTTATATAAAATAGAAGAAAATAGAGTATTTAGGTAATTAACAGATTAATATCTGTTACATGTTTCAATAGATTCTCAATAGCATGAATAGTTTCATTAAGTTGTTGAAAAAATAAACACACACATTGTTTTACATTATTTAAGATCTCAACTGTTTAGTAGTGCAGTGTTTTGCACAGGAAACAGTTAATTCAGAGTAACAAATGAGATTAGTTTATTTTCATTTAAACCACTGCTAAACTTTTACACTGTGGACTCACAACCCCTTGAAAGGGGAAAAAAAAGAATCAAAGAAATTAAAAATATAGAAATACTGCCAGAATATCAAGATTATGCACATATAATCAAACAATACCACTGCTTGAAAAAGCTTACATTACAAGCCATTCCAATTTTTTCCCAAAATGTTTACCTAAATTAGTTGAAAGACCACAATTTTATACAACAGGAAATTTTAATTAAACCTTGTGCTTGAAGTGTTTTTTCAATTATTCCCTTTGGTTCCATTAGGATGTAGCCCCAATTAAAATGTATTGTTAGTATTACAAGATAACACTTGCTGGTACAAAATTGAAGATATGTAATTTTAGATCATTCCTTGCTGTGAGTTTTTTGTAATTATTTTTTGTCAATAATGTTTTTTTCTATTCTCTTGCCAATTTAATATTTTTAATCAGTTCACTTAAACACTGAGCCTCTGAAAACAGGCAAGTTCTAAAAAATGAAATACCTTTTGTACCCTAGAATTCAGTTAAAGCTTTTTGTTATTTTGTATTTTGCTATGCTAAAATAACAGGTGAAAAATTAATAAGGTCACAGGATTCTCTGTCTGTAGCAAACAAATATTGTGATTATAAGAAAAAAAAATTGGGATTTGATCTTTCCCCTTTAATTTACATCATTAGTCCTTACTGAACTGATAATGCCCATTGAAAGTATGTATTCTCATACACACATCTCAAGATTCTCTGTCTATTGCTGAGTTATTAATAAGAAATAAATTTACCAGATTAGAGTCTTTTCACATGCATTTATCTGTATTTTTAATGTCTTTCACTTATTTATTAGTGCTATGCAGAACTAGAATTATTCTGTATTTCTCACATTTGATAGTAGGTAAAACTTGTTTTGATCAAAACCACAATGAAGTTAATGGTCAAGTAGAATTCAGAACAAGCTCTTGACATATGGGGAGCAAAAAAAGGACATATTCAATGACTAAGAAAAAGAACAATTCTAAATGCACAAGTCACACCATATAAGCAAGCTATCATTTGTTGGAGGATCCTGTGGATTATTTTTGGAAGTAAGAAAAAAGTAAAAATTCAATTTTTTTTATTCACTATTTTTACAAATACTTTTCTAACAGTACATAAAAACTTGTCCCACTCTATCCTTTTGCATAAAGAGAATAACAGAGATCTTCAGATTCCCCCAATTCCACTCTATTTTTAAAAAAATGCTTCTAAAGAATGACTAATTCCTGGAATTGTGGTCTATGATTTACAAATATTTAGTATCAGATTTTTCAATATTTATTAGATTAACACTAAATCAGAAATAAGAATTTTTCAAGATTCGCATTTAACTGCCCAAATCTTTAAAACGTTGTCCCAAAGCCTACCACTACATTTGTATATTAATTCACATAATTCACTCCAGTATTCCTGTTAAATTCAGCCTGTCCAACTCTCTGCGAAATCCCTTGAAGAGTCTGAAGTATTCGTTTTTATCTGCGAGTACTCTCTGGGTTAGGGAGTGCACCTTGAGGGTATTAATGGCTCATCATGACATGGTGAGAGTCTCAGAGAGACAGGACCAAGTCAGTCCTTGAATAAAGAGTTTTAGCCCAAAGCCTAACCCCAGGAAGGAGGGTGATTTCCTCTGAAAGCTGAGCCAGGGAAAGGAGACAGCAGAGGATCTGTCTCACGCAGCTGGAAGGGGTGGGGATCCCTCCCCTGCACTCCTCTTGTTAGTCCTTTGTGAGCACTTGCCACACACTCTAATCTCCTCTGCCTGGCCTTTTTTTCTAAGATGAATGCAGAAGTCATAAAACAGTCTCCTGGCCATCTAGCTATTGCCTCTGATGGCCATATGCCAAAAGAGATGATGAAGCAAATGCTGCTGTGAGATGAGTAGGGGCAACAGTCAAATTTCAGCAGATTCACAGAATCTGGCTGAGGTTGGAAGGGACCTCTGAGGATTTTGGGGAAATATGAAGAAAGACTTGAAACTTCCCTTGGAGTTAAGTTGGGAAAACAGGTAAGAGAAACATTTTGGGGGGCTATGACTTTTTAGTGCTTATATTTCACTCGCTACACAAAATCACAGAAAGGTTGAGGTTTGAAGGCACCCTTAGAGAACCAACCCACTCCTCTGCTTAAAGCAGAACAATCTACAGCCAGCTGACCAGGTATGTGTCCAGTCAACTTTTGAGTATCTTTGAAGATGGAGACTCCACAACCTCTGGACCACCTGTTTCCATGTTTAATCTGTAAGTGTTTACAATGAAAAAAGAAAAAATTCTTATGTTTAAATTGAAATCAAACAAATCATTCTGCCTTGTTTTTCTCTCAGGGAGAATAAATTCGGAAGAATATTAGTCTGTAAGCTCAATGAAATGTCTCAGCATAGCTGTTAAATCTTCCTGAACTTTATTGCAATGCATATCATCCAAACTCACAGTATGGAGGTAGTCAATCAACAGGTACCACTGTGTCATGCAAAAAAGTGGTATAAGGAGAAATAATAATATATTTTGCATGTGAGGGGTTATTTGTGTCAAGATGGTGTGAGCAATTACATATGAACAAGATGGTAACACCCACCATTAGATGAAATGCTTGTGCGGTGCCCTCATGGGGTCCACAGTCAAAGACACCAGTGTCTAAGGGATTAGCTACCCCTCAGAAAAATCTGAACCACATGTATTTTGCAACTGTTTGGCCTCAGAGGATAGACTGTATCTAATTAAAAGCAAAGCACATATGATGGACATGAGAGGAGCTAAGTACCATCTGCTCTACTACTGATTAAACCCTTTTACAGCACACTGTTTGCCAATGAAAACATAGCCTTTTGGAAAAAAAATAGTACTCTTTCTTCTGACAAATCTAAAGCCCTGTTGAAGATCCTGAGTTGATCATCCTGCTAGGATCATACTTTATAATGGGCTACTACATGAATAACAAGAATTTTATTAGTCAGATAGTACAGATTAATAATTGGTTCAGGTTGGTTATAAGTTTCAATAAGATCTATATCAATTCGATTGATAACTTTGTAAAAAAAGACCTAAAAATAGTTATGATTTTTTAGAACTTTCTATGCATAAAATTTATGTGTATATACATATATGTCTGAAGGTTAGTAGGGGTTAGATAATAAGTGTAGCTATGACTGGGATGCCATCTTTCTGACTGTATAATAAAGTCCAAGAAAACTTTTTAAAAAGTGAGAAGGTACAAGGATTTTAAACTGAACTATTCGGGCACAATTAATACCCAGGTGATTATATCCTTGCCTGAATTCCTCTGCCGCTGGATGGAATATACTACCTACTTTCCATACAGTGAGGATCGAACTGTGCTTCCCATTTTAAACCTGTGAATGTGTTAGCTAAAAACCTTTCCCTGCTTAGAAGCACACTGAAAGGCCAAGCTAACATTTGGAGAATATTTTTACATCTGTCAGTGAAAGTATTCAATTATCAAAAACAGACAGGCTATGACTTTTTGGAATCCCAGCATGTCCCTGCTTTTATCCTTCAGGACATCCTACAACTTGTTTTTGTGCCACAGAATATCCATGCTGTACATTTCCAGTGAGCTTGATCTACTCTGATACACTGAAGTCGCCTCTGAGTTTTTGCTGTTTTTCTCCTTCCTTTTCAACATACAATCTGAATTACTCGAATTAAAGCATCTCTCCTCTCTGATGAGTTCAAAACTGTCAAATTCCACCAAATTGTTCTTCCTAACATGATATAGAAAGTAGGGTGAAAGGAGTCTGTTCTCTTCAGACTTAGCTACTTCTGAACTATTGTTCCCAGTCTGAGATGTTAAGTGGTTTTGCCTCTCAAATCAGTGTCTACTTCCTCAGGGTCCTCTGCTGAACTTTCCCAGGCAGCAGTTGACAGCTCAGACACCCACAGTATCACGCAACAAAAACCAGCTACACAAACAGAACAGGAGAGCTTTGAAAAAAAATCTCAAATATAGTGAAGTCAAGTCTCATACTATAGCTATTTCTTTGTCTCTGCTTTTTATTAGTAGTATTTTCCCTCTGTCTCACAGATTTTTAATTAGACATACAAGTTGTGATAAAATAGCCAATGCTAAAATGCTTTAAAAATTCCTCGTGTGTTTATCACACATCAAGGTGATTTTTTTCTTTTGTTTTTAACAGCCTACTATATATAAATACACAATTCTGAGAGGGATATTAAATGGATTCTATACAGTTATGTATGAAAGCAACTGCTGTCTAAACTAATGCCAAGGGGTAATTACAGCCTAATTGGCTTGGCTCGTTTGGCATGTCATAAATGTTTTTACAATGGTTCTTAGCAGATGAAGAGTCAGAAAACAAATTTCTGCAAGTTGTGGAGAAATTGCTATAAAATAGTGAAACACAGCTCGTTAAGGCCTTCCTAAAATTGGTTCCATATTCTACCAGCTGTAATGTTCAGAATCTATTTCTCTGAGCTGCAAATGCTATTTGATTGATGGACAAACTTCTTTCTCTAATACTTAAATTATATTTCATCAAAACTCCCAGTATACAACAGTAGTAAAAATGCTGTTCTTCAAGGAGTGAGTTAACTTTTCCAACATGAATACTAAGCCCACTGGAGATTATATAGGATCCATTCATTTGTTTCTTAAAGATTTAGCATTAAACAAAGAAAGGACCAGTGAAACCACTATGAGATGTTCTTCTGTGAAACGAAATTCTGTGTTACATAAACAAAGGACAGTGATTTGTCCCTCTAACTTGCTGATTGTGTAGGACAAATTCCCACATTTATCACTTACTTTTCTAGACATAACTTGTTCAAGAAAACTAAGGATTTTTTTTAATTGGTAAAACTGAAAAGAATGTAAAGGAAAATTATATTAACAGCAGTCACACCATTTGTTGAAGCAGAGCTATAGATAATTCTGTTTCCAAGGAACAAAGTGTGAATTGTACAGGACACAGGAAGAAAGAGGAAATATATGCTGCAAACTTCTTCACTAATGGATCTTTTCTGGTGACCTTAGACAATGGAGTTCCTTTTCATGATGCACTAGCCCTGAAGGTACTCTCAGGAGACTTTAAGAAGACAGTATTGTTGGATTGCTATACACAGTGGAAGAGAGGTTTTTCCATTAAAGGCAGACAGTGTCATACCACTCTGCACAACTTTTCCAGAAAAGGAAGACCTTTCTCCATTTTCAGCCATTTTCTGCATCCTAGGGGAGTTCTAACTAAACAGAAGGAGAAAATAGCTAGAGAAAAGATTGGAAGTGTGACAGCTAGATACTAATTGTATTCAATATAAATACAGAAGCTGTCCAAAGATAAAAACTTGGCACTCATAATTTTTGGCATAGAAATTCTTCTGTCCTGATGGTCCCTTATACCAATTTAAGCATGCATTAAATAATAGCAGTATTTATCAGTTGATGACAACTGAAACCAATAGTTACAATCTATTGATTTTAACCAATATTTTTGTAGTATAGCATACTGTGTCTCCAAACCTTACAGCTAGCAAGGACGTTTTAAGGGCATCTAATTTAAACAACTAAGGTAGAAGTCCTTTTGGGACAATACATTTATATGTCAGTAATATGTATATATTTGATGTAAAATAATTTTCTTTTCCTTAAAATCCAATAATTTCTACCAAAACAGTTGATCTGCAAAATTATAATTTTATTTGGTGATCTTTGGGGAATCTTTAATAAGTTGATTGCTTTACTTTTATGTTTAATGTTTATATTAGGTCAAGAAGAGTTCCTTTTTTTCATTTCTGTAACTCTACAATTTTTATCAAGTGTTGCTAGTATTGCTACTTTGTCGAAGTGATGGCAAAACAATAAAAAGTGATGGCTAAGTGTAAATTTCATTTCTCTTTAAGTTTACAGTTATTCAGTTTTACTCTGGATATATCCATTTGAGAATGCCAGATAGTCAAAGCTCATTACTTTGACTCAACATAGAAACTGTTTCTAATATTCTGATACTCTTAAGTACACCTAATATCTCAACAGCCAAGAGAAAAAATCTTGAAATTAATATTGTTTGTCATCTACTATGAAAATCCATAGTGTATCTCAAACTGTTAGATTTCATGCTTCAGTTTTATGCTTAAATTAGAATTTAATTATTCAAAAGGGGTCACATTCTTCAACTCTGTGGCTAGAGTTCCCAAGAAATTTCAAGGATTATTTAAATAAATTGAGCTCCTGAGCTTGAGACTTGCCCATGAGATAAAAAAGTGGCTATTTTCAACTTGAAACTGGTACATGGCATACATGCCATTCAGAAGGCAGTAAAATCTGCCACTAGACAATAATTACAGACCTCTGGATAAAGACAAAGAAAGGAAAGGATTTCATTTGATTAGACTCCAACTTTATTCATTTAACTCATCTGGGAAATATCCAGCAATAATTCTTCCAATGAAGGTCATAATTCTTCTTTAATTGTTTCCACCTGGTACCATACTGTCATCAATCCCCTGCTCTCCACCTCTCTATACTTGGCTCTCAGCCCATCACTCATGCCTTCCTAGTCTATCCTTGCACTAGTGTTAAGGGGCAAGGGCAAAGAGGTTTTGGTTTGGTTTTTTTTTGTTGTGACAGACCACAGAACCTCCAGCATTGCTTCCTCCATTGCTGGATGCTTTCCCTGTATTCAGTCCCTATTTCTGTTTATACCACCTGAGAATTAATTCCTGCCCTGTTTCTGCTACAGTCTGACATGCTGAACTTTTCCTTATAGCCAACCCCCCATCCCCAGGATTCTGCAAGGTAAGTTGAAAATTACCAACAACTCTTGACTTCTCTAACTTCTTCTTTTATGCTCCTGTCATACGCCTGCCTATACATCGCCCCTTCCTTACCCCAAAAAATCTCAAACATGTAATGAAAATCCTTTAGCAGACAAAAATCTTCATTAGCAAATTAATGGACAAGCAAGAGAGTTAAGGCTTACTAACTCAAGCATTCAAAAACAGTCTACAAAGCCAAGATTGGTATACTTAGGTAAGCTCAGTTGCTTAACACACTAACCCAAGGCATGCCTTGCCATGTTCCCAGGTATCCTGAGGAGAAAACAGGAACTGTGAGACCCTAGAGAAAATAACCAGGGCAAAGGTGACCTCTTACTTCCCTTCCCAACATATTGCTTTTATGATTTCAGCAACTTCATTTTGGAGAGTCAGACTTTATACATAAAATCTGTAAACCTTTTGCGACTGCCCATTTTTCTCTGAGAAATTTTTACCATGTTGCCTCACTACAGTATGGATTATGAATGGAATTTAGATTTTGGAACATAAATGCAGTCTGCACACTAGTAAGCATACAAAATGTATAGTAAATATGTAATGTTAAGGCAGTAAACAGTAATCATTTAATTTGTATTTTCAATCAGAATAGGAAAGAGTGATTAGTAATGGCGGTGTATCTATTTATCCAGGAACACAGACTTGGCTAGACAGGAAATTTTGTATTAGTGGAAGAGCATTTCACAATTTATTGATTTATGTCTAAACTAAATGAGAATATGTTCTATTGCTCTTGAGGTGGATGACATGAGACTGAAGTAGGTATTTTAATATCCTGTTTAATGTCAAGGTAGAAAATTAGGTTCTTCCTTAACCTTTGAGTTTTAGTCATAAAAAGACTGATGGTTCAGGACCTCCCAGCGTTTGACAATATACCGTCTATTCAAATGGAATGGGCTGTCAGCCTGAGGCTGGCAAAATCCTTAGCTGTTTATGGAAAAAAATATTTCCTGCCCATTGGGTTGTGAAGGTAGCTCAATAATTTTGAACAAATTCATGTAAAGCTATTTGTACATGCTTTTTATAGGTATACAGAAATTGAAAGCCTGTGTAGCATCGATAATAAGATTTATCTGGTGAGATAGGTTATATACAAAGAAAACACATAAGGGAAAAATAGGTCCTATCAGAAGGGAAAAACAAAAACAATTGAACCGGGAGCTTCATGTTTTGGGACAAATACATTGCCCTTCCCTTGCACTTACACTATTGCTGAAAAGAAAAGTGTTATCTATTCATATGAAAGGCCCTTTTTGTCTACCTATAATATTGAAGTTAAAAAGGATCCGATCATATATTTGCAAAACAAAGATCCCACACTTTCCATTGCTTAAGCAAATATGACACACTGCTAGTTCAAAAAACCAGATTATCTTGTGTGTTTCTGAATAATTGCACAACACTACCTGTCAGCAAATTGGTTTACGAGACTGAGTAATAGTGATTCTATAATTATTCTTCAACATTCAATGTCTTCTGGAAACCATGCTGCAGATCATCCTCCTAAGATAGCTTTGATGTCCATGAGTCTTAGCAAAGTGTTACTATTAAAAGATTGCCTTTCAGTTCAGTTTGTTTATTTCAATTTTTTGTATATACCACATTTTCAGCTCAGAGCAAGAAGATGAATAGAAATAAACAATGACATATTTACAATAGGAATTTAGTGGCAAAGACCTTTACTAAGATATTGTGGTTTCAATGCAACCACAATACAATGACAAACTTCCTTTGTAAATGACAGATCTAATTGCAAAATTAAAATTATAATTCATGGGAAAAAACCCAAGCGTTAAAGACACTGTATGTTGGGATGTGGCTCTATTCCCAACAAAATCACCCCTATTATTCATGAATTGATTTACGCTTTTTATCCCTCCATAATACACAGCATTTATTTACCCTTACATTTTTAGGCATTACAGTTTCTGCTGACAAGGGAATTTTCCTGAAATAGAACATTACAGCAGTCCCCTGATAGACGTTTAAGCCATGTGTATGTTTATTTTTTAATTTCTTTCTTCAACTTTCTAACTGAACAGACTGGGAAAGCAGAGTAGTGATGAATGAGAGTTTGCTTTAAAAAAAAAAAAAAAAGAGAAATGTAGACATTTGATCTAATATTGAAAAATTCACAGCCTCCTACCTTGAAAACAAACATTTCCCGACGAAGAATAGCCAGAGTGTTGAAGTTCCCATCACAGATGTTAGGTTTGGCTCCAGGATAGGAAGGTTTGTCACCAGTGGGTGGCCGGGGAGGTTTAGGTTGCCTGTCATTCTTTCGTGGGTCTGCTGGAGGGACTGAACGATGTGGGGGCACGGTTGGCAGAGGTCTTGTTGGGGGTGGAATCCTGTCAGGTGGACCTTTAAAAACACAGCAGCAGGATGTAATATACGTGCCCACTCAAAGGAAAAACACACAATAAAAAAACAGCTGTAAGCAGTGCAAAACCTGCAGTGAAAGGGGAATGAAAAAGTGACCTAATATAGCTTTCTGATGTTATTAAATTGTAGAATCATAGAATATGCTGAGTTGGAAGGGGTCCATTATGATCATCGAGTCCAACTTCTGGTCTTGCAAAGGACACCCCAAGAATCACATCATGTGCCTGAGAGCATTGTCCAAACACTTCTTGAACTCAGACAGGCTTGCTGCTGTGACCACTGTCCTGAGGAGCCTGTTCCAGTGGTCAGCCAAGCACTGGTTATAAAGGGTATAAAGAATGACTACCAAAATAAGGAAAACAATTGCTTTTCACTGTCCAGGATCTTCCTTATTGGAACAATATTCCCATAAAAGCTGCCAAGGATGCTTAGCCCACCATCAGTTCAGATGAGTTCAAAGCACATTATTTACCAACCGAGTAAGACCTGTTATAACAGAATCATTGGGACTTGTACAAATAAATGAAAGCAAAAATCCTGTTACTAATATGATCATCAGTCAATAGATTTTCAACCCTTATTTCTAGCTTATACTCATCAATTCATACATGCATATATGTAACATACCTGACACTTACTACGGACCAAATTTTTAGACCAAGTAGTGTCATGTTCATTAGCGACAAGACATTCCCAGATTTCCCAAAGCCCCCTTCGTATATATAAGAGCTCTTAAAATTGGCTCTCAAATTCTAGGCATCTCTATAAATAAAACCTCCATGATTCACATATTTTCTTCAATATTCTGAAATTACTCACTTCTTTTTTTTTTCTTTTTTCCCCAATAAGTCTTAAAAAGCTAGAAACCTGGTAGTTAAAGGAATTGTTTTGCAGATAAATGAATTTAAAAGAACCAAAGTGGAAAACTAAAACTCTGTAGAGCAATCTTGAAACATTTTTCTTCTTCCAAATACATTGTCTATTATGATATACAGAGTTTAATGACAGGTAAAAGAAATCCATAATAAATATGAATCCCACTCATAATTTCTCTACCTGAAAGTCAAAAAGCCATCCTAGATAGATGCTGATCATAATCCTAATTGTATACTGAATGACTTGCAATGGGCGTACTGATAAAATTTTTCTCTTTCTACATTTACAAATAATATTTAAATATATTTTTCACGTACAAAAAGATAGGAAGTTTCAGTTGGATCAGTAAGATTTCTGGAAACAAGATGAACACTTTCATTTTGTTCATTCTATTCAAGCCTCTCTCCAAATAATTTAAACACATAATACATTTTGACTTCAAAAAATAAAAACCATTTGCACGACCAGCTTCAGAAATACTTTTCAATAGTAAGACTACTCTAAAACTGCATAACTAGCATTTGAATTTCTGAGAATTTTACAAAAGCACAAACTTTTAAAAGAACAAGATGGATTGTGCGTGGAAATCTTAAACTCACCAACTGGTTGTCATACAATTTAATAAGGTATTTATTTTATTCACAATTTTAAGACTTGTGACATTTATAATTTACAGTTAATAATGGTGTTTCAAGGAATACTGCAGACCAAAGTAATTATTTTAATAGGTGTGACATTTTTATTGAGGCATATGATTCCAGATCACCTTTTGATTTTAAAGGGAGCAAAGGAATCAGTTTTGCAGTAGCTCATGTTGGAAAGTTTTTAACCCCAAACCAAACTTTTTTATGCCATTTGGTGGTGATGTCAGATACTACTTCCCAGGGGTAACACATTTCTCCTAATGTATAGCTCACAGCTGTTAGAGCTTAGCAGCTAGTTTTCAGCAAAGTATTCTTGTCTAGCCCTTAAGTCTAGACTACCAACTTATGAGGTCATGAGAAACAACCTTCCTTCCAGCTAATCACAGAGGAAAAAAAAGCTTTGTTTGCTTGATCAGCCAATTATTTTGAAATTGCTATTTATGCTTTATGGAAGTAAATATCTGTGCTTGTTGTGTGATATTTTAAAAATCTTTTTAATATAAAACACCATGGATGCTGCAGAGTTCTAATTAGTAATACAGTAATTCTACATGATAATAGTTGTACTTTCTAGTAGCAAAACTAAAAAAGGAATGTCCCTGAAAATATTCAAGATAAACATGACAAACTTTTAAGCAGAATAAATTGAGAGTACAAAATTGAATCCAATACAAATTTAATTGAGGAATATTAAGCAAATGATATGTACTGGATACAGAGCATTAACATAGAGATACCACAGGTTTTTCACTGCAGGAGAGAAAAATAAAATATTTTTTTAAAGGAAAAAACAGAATATTTAACATATACCAACAGAATCAAAGTCTTTAAAACCAAACCCAAAACTATGTCTTTGGAAATTTAAGGGAGTAATATGGCAGTTAGTGTTACATTTAACCTAAAATCATAATTATGTTACTGTTTTGCCTTTTTTTTTAAATTTTCAATTATCTTGCCTTGTCAAATGGAATTCAATAAATGCAGAATTTATTTACATCATGTGTCTTTTATATCAGGCCATAAAAAACCTAAACAAATATATTTTAAAGCAGTAGGATTTTTTTTTTCTCCTAGATAGCTCAAAATCTTGCACTGATGATAACATTATTTTGAGATCAATTTACTATGTTAATCACAAGAAAGGGTTTTTCTGGGACCTCAGACTTTGTACAGCCAGGGGACTGTTTTGCATTATAAATTATAAACTGAAAAGCAATCAATTCATCCAGTTATATGAGCTTGGATTCCTGTAAAAATAAGCTCATGATAGTTAAAGGCCTGTATTTCTTAATATTTTTATAGTTTGGAATCCCTTTGCAAATATTTTCTTTATGGATTTTTTTAACATTTAAAATTACTATTCCAGATGAGTGCAAATTTGAATGCAAGTTGTGAACAGTGAACAGAAACAAAGCAAGATAGCTTCACCAAAATCTTTGGATTATCTACTCCCAAGGAGGACTCTGGCCTAATGACTGGTTAAGTCCATACTAACAAACTCTTTTGGAGAAGTGATATGGACAGTCGGAGGACCTCAAAGGTGTTCTGAAGCGAAACACTTGCACTGTCCAATTAAAGCATGACATACCATATATCTTCTGGATGCCCTGTAAATCATCATTAGGTAGTTTGAAGTTGTCAGTTTCCATATACTGGTAAAATGGAGCCATGATTGCAGTGGGATCATTAGAGTGCTCCAAGCCCAAAGCATGTCCCAGTTCATGCACCGCAACTAGAAAGAGATCATTTCCTGTGAAGAGAAGAAAAGGAAAAAAAACCTTTGAAACCATAAACATATTAACAGAAATAACACATGTGGAGGGCTCTGCACTTGCAAGACATTTTCACTGAATTTGAATTTCACAAGGTAATGCTTAATAATTAATAGATGAGCAAGGATACAAAGGATAATGTGGCAGCAAAAGCAGTTTTCTCTTTTTTTTTTCTTTTTTTAAACAAGGAAAACATTATTTTTTAATGTATGATGCTGTTACAGACACCATAAACTTTTTTAACTGATGCACATGGTAAGTGTAGGGTTCAAGTGTCATAGCTCACATCTAGGCTTGTGTGCAATTTCTGACTTGAAGCTGATGTTGCAGTGAACCTGACTAGAAATGCTTTCATTAAGACATAGTTCCAAAAGGAAAATATCCTTGCTTTGTGTGTTAAACTTCACAAACCGAGGACTACCTATTTAGGACAAACCCCACAGGGAACTTAGTCATCCAAACACTTGTAATCAGACCCCTGCTGATTATTTGTCGATGTTGTCCATTTCTGAATAACCATAACTGAAATCCTAATGAGGAAAATTTGGGTGTTGTGCTATTTTTCTTAAAATAGGATGTCCTTATATATTTCATTGTGCAATTCCCTTATAAGTGTAGTTGCTTGCTTAAGTATTAGAATCTTTTTATTTTTGTAGGACTAAAAAAACCAAACAATAGACCAATTTAATTTTTTTGTTATTTCCTTCTAAAAAGCATCTTTAAATTTTTTATTATAGGGTATTTGACACAACTGGAAGATTTAGCAGTAGAATTACGGCACTCTGTGAAGCAAACACAAATCAAAGCCAATAAGATTGTTTCTAAAAGAGTTTCAGAGCTGGACCTCTATAGTTAATTTTGTCTATTTTTACTTATCTAAGACTTAGTTCTGCATATCTTTCTATGAGTCTTTCATACAGATTCTGTTGTAGTCAACCTGTCACAAAATGAGAGTTTGGGAAAATGTTTTACATTGGGAGAAAGATTCCAGTAAGCTGGAAAGGGTCACATCCAGAATATTGCTCATTTTCATCACCTATGGATGGGAGGAACTATCCTCCAGAAGTGTGATCCTGTCCCACTGACAAGAGAAATACCCTAGATTACCAGCTTATGCTGACCATCTAACTGTTAGATGGCTGGACCCAAAGGAAATTGGTGTCCCCCACAGTAGGTAGTTTCTTGTTGAAAGAAAAATATAAATAATTAAAAGCCTATACTGTGGCCTGGTAGTCGCATATTGGAAAAAGAAAATGGTCAGTGTTAACTCTTGTCCTATATTCTGGAAATTCTTTGGGGATAGACAGTTATTTTCCACTGCTGGCACTTGATCTAGAAGTACGATAATATTAATAGTAATAATATTAAGAAGAATTTAGCAAAAAAAATTGCATATATATGTTACAGAACTTTGAGGACATAGTTGATAGTATTTCAATTTTTAAAGTCTTTTCTCTTGTTGACATGAATAAATAAACTTTCTCCCAAGTACATATGAAAGAGAAAACACTTAGCAGTAGATGTCTTCATGATGTATGGAGCCATGCTAATGTTTGTAAAATAAATGTTTGAATAAAAGCACGAAAACAGACACAAGTAAAAGTGTGTGCTTAGTTCACAGTCTTTTCATACCTTCTCATTCTTAATATGGAAATATGAAAATGAAATGTTCTTGATCTTTTATTCAATGTAATTGTGCAGAAAAATCACATTTTTCAGAAATTAATGTGACATAATGTGCTTCCAGAAATGAGAAGTTTATCCTATCATTTATAATTATGTGGTTTCCAGATGAAGTGTTTTATGATAATATTTTTCTTAGATGCAGTTCTTTTTATAGTAAAGCAGATTCTCAATGTGCTGTTGCAATAGGTTTGCTAAGCTTGACTGTCCTGGTGACAAAGAGTCTGGATGTCTGAATTTGCCCTTTTATATGCAAACAAAGCTGATTTTGACATCATCTCATATGAATAATCCTCAGCTTCTATAGCTAACCTCAGCACTGGAAGTGACGCACAGAAGGAACTCTGTAAAGATTTTCACTCTGCACTAATAATGGACTAATTAACGTAATTTTAAAAAAATCATAGGCTTAAGCTGAAAAGACATGAAAGAACATGTTACTATACTATAACTATTGTACTATGACAACATGTCTCAGATTATTTTTCCATTCTTTTCTGCATTTTATGGAAGTTAGAGTTCTAAACTGGGTTTATTAGAATGCAATATTTCTTTCCTTGGTATTAACTCAAATATTTAAGAAGCAACCTTCTTTTGCTTTTCACACCTGTGACGGGCAAATTTGCCTCCTAGACCCATGCTTCCTAAATAATAATTAAGAATATTTAGTCTAAGTCCTATATTAAAAATTGCACTCATAAGTTGGCCACAGTATTGACTGAACCATTTTCAAATAGTTTTTAAGTAATAGTATTTATTCTACCGCTATAATTAGAGTCGTTAGTATCAGTAGACCAAAAAGTGTTTTACATGTGGAATCCAACCTCTACTATTTGAGGTAGGACATCTGGGAAGTTAACTTGTTATACTTTCTAAAATTACAAGAAACCACAGTTAACAAACAGTCCTGGAAGAGTCTACTGCTTCTATTTGTACCTATTATGCAATACGTGAAGAATTAATACATTCTTTGGTTATCAGTCCTTATTGATTCCCCATACAGATCTCCAGGAATTTCTGTGTTTTGGTCCATGTTGACTTTGCAAGGTGAAGTACACAGTAACAGGGAAATAAATAAACAGCACTTTCAGATACTGGTATATCTTCCTTCTGGGATCAGAGATAACGAGCATATGGTAGAGCGCTTTTAGAGTAGTGCTTCCAAATGACAGTGGGACCATGTCAGATAACAGATATTATGCAAGGGCTGGCTGTTTCTTAGCGTGACTTTCTCCCTTTGCCTTTTGAATAGGGGAGATTACGTAAAAATTTAAAAAAAAAAAAAAAAAGACGTTACATTCAGCATCTGACTGTTCCTCTGGATTCAGTATTTATTTCCACCCCATGCAATGCAACTTTCAGCCATCAGGGGGGCTATTAAGTGTGGCAAAGGCAGAGTAGCCCTTGAGCGAATGAATAAGGGGGAAGGGAGAAGGTCACAGGAAAGAACTAGGAGCATAATATTCTTGCCTGGGGTGACAATGATTTAACAGGCAACATATTTTCTACTTGTAGTCAAATAGCCCCATTATTCACAACAATTTCCATCAAGAGTCATGATTGTCTTCAGGGCATCCTGAATTTAAACTGACCCAAATAACTTAATGCATTGAAACTGAGGTTTAAACTAGCTCAAGATGTGAGTCCAATGCAGGTAGGACCTTATTATCTTAGTTTCCATTCTTCTTTCTGTGCATACGATTAGATTTCTCCAATCAGGCAACAATTACTCAGGCCAGCGTTGCTTTAGGGAGCAGACTTGCCCTGAGCATCTCGACATTACTGTAACAAACTACTGAGAGAGCAGGACAACCCTAAGTGCTCGCTGGCTCTTTCAGGACTGCATGGAAGTGTACTTGTGACTGCAAGGTTGATAGTAGGCCAACTTCAGTTCCTTGGCCAGTACTCATAGTAAGATGAAGGAGTGTAAAGGCAAGTAAACATTCATACCAGCTCTGGCTAGCTTTGTTATCCTATTGACATTGGGTACTTTTTCAGTCCCCATCATTGAAGGAGAGAGTCCCAAAAGATTCTATATTTCAGCATACATTATCCAAGTAGAAACACATATTTCAATCCACTCAGCAAAATGAAGCACCACCACAAACAAGTTGAGAGTAACAAAGTTAAAATCCATATGACTCTGATGATTTTTAAAGTAAAAGTTGCCACTGAAGGATATACAATGGTGAATATTCTTTGTGATAGTCTCAGTTACACCTTGCATTTATGGACAGAGTAGTACAAAAATATTAGAAAATATGTTTCACAAGTCCAAAATTTGTGCATCTCTGTTCTTGTGTTCTCCATTAGCATGGAGATTTGGAATAGAATGGCTGTAAGCTCAAAAAGATTGTGATTTTTTTTCTTATTTTATCTCAAGTTTGATTTCACAAGGGAAAAAATAAAGATACTGTGTGTAAAAACTAAGACAAAATTATTATTTTTATACTGACACTTTTCTC
This sequence comes from Pseudopipra pipra, assembly GCF_036250125.1. Lineage (NCBI taxonomy): Eukaryota > Metazoa > Chordata > Aves > Passeriformes > Pipridae > Pseudopipra > Pseudopipra pipra. The sequence continues at coordinate 26,418,289 of NC_087549.1, read as the reverse complement.
TGAGGCTCTAAACTATTTTAGGCACTAAATTTGCCTGACTTTACAAGCACTGCCCAAACTCCAGAATATAAATATGTATTACTATATCAAATATTCAACAGCCAGCACTGTGGAGCATGTCGTATGGGGAAACTTTTCCCTGTAGGTAATATATACATATTTTTCATGTCTACAGATAAACAAAGCTAATATGTTTGTCCATAGTAAGCTATCAAGAAAACCTAGGTCTGAAGATATTAATTCCCATTCTGAAATTTAAGTTTGCTTGCTTGAAATTTGAAAAGGGCATATTCCTACAGAGAAACACTGTCTTCAGGTGACTTAGATTCTTGATGAGATGTGAAGAGGACATGTGAGTTTAGAAGGGTGTATGTCCTTCCTGAGAGTGTTTAACTGTTTCTGCATATTGTGGGCACAATTTAAAAGAATTCAGAAGACCATATTCTTTTATAATACAGATCAGCCTGTGCTTTGGAAGGCAAGGACATGCAAAAAGTAAGAATTTCTGCCTTACTACTTAGATCTGTTACCAAGTACATTCTATAACTTTCTAGTAAATTGCTTGATATGGGTGGAATTAATTACTTTACGTATTTTTAATTTTCTTTCTATAAAAGGCATGGGTATAAGGATATTTCTACTTTGTTTCTCACAGTTTCAATCACTAGTGCTGAAAAACTTGAAAACTATTCTGACTAGTGAATCAATATCAACTTCTCCAAAAGGAGAGATGTGAAGTAGTTGGAGACGCTCCTAGGAGATGTAAAGAAGACAAGAGAGCTTGCATCTTGTATGTGTTCCTTAACTCACATTAAACCCATCAAAACTAGGCCATTATTCTTACCGTATCATTGTATCTACTTAACACATACATATGATTTTGAGATTTTTTAAAGAGAACATGACATAGTGGTGTGTATGTGTATATATATATGTGTGCATATATATATGAATTTTTTTATATGAACCATTCTTCCTTCACTGTTATTTTGCTTGTTTAATTCATATTAAGGAAGAATGTCAAGATGATTTGGCATTTGTTGGTTTTTGGTTTTTTTTCCATTGGACTGCTGATAAAAAGAAGTGGGAATTTTGAATACTAATTGGCAAAGAGATTAGAAGAAAAAAATCATTAAAAGTTCTCTGATCTGAAAAATTGACGTGTTTTCTAAGAAGTCTGCAGACTTCAAAGAGAGACCTTATCCAAGGGTGCACCATATTTTAAGTTGAGACAGCTTCAGACTGGGGATCATGTACATGGAAAAAGTGACAGAAAGACAAACCTGCTACTTTGGTTTTACTTTGTTAAAATTTACTCACATGAAATGCTCTGATCTGTTGGATAATCTGCTGCTAAGATGCTATGATTCTATATCCATACAGCTGTATGTTCCTACAGCTTGAGGAACCACTGTGAGCCTCTTTAGCACTTGAAGAATACTGTGGGCTTAACGCCAGTGACTCTTGGCACTTGTTGGCACGGAGATGCCTGAGCACCTGCCAGGGAGGGGCAGGCTCAAAGATGAAAGATTGCAGAGGACAGCGCAAAGGGTGCTGGAAAGGATAAGATGGTCAGGCTGCTAAGTCATGCTTCTGGGCCTCCCAGCAGAGGAAAGCCTATGAAAGAATTTGCTTATAGAGGAAGATGAAAGCAGGAGTTTGTTGCCCCTGCGAAAGTGCAGGAAAGACTGGACATGAGAATGTTAGCCAGGGCAGAAGTCAATCCTGGCACACTTCCCCTTCTATGAGTTAGGAGCTCAGCAGAACCCCAGACTGAGGTGACAGCGGTTGGCTCTGGCAGGGAGAAGAGGCAATGCCAGAGGTCCCATGTTTGATGGTTTTCAGACCAGAGCTTCCCACTGGAAAGAAGGGAGCTGAGTGCAGAGTCACTGGGGGCACTATATTCCACAGCTGCTCTGCCATATAGGCATGTCAGGACCATTATCTCTGCACCTCTGCCAGCCACTGTGGCCAGCCCTGGCAGTAGCATAAGTGATCATTAAAAACTCAAACCAGCTAAGGACTGACTGTTGATATATATCTATATTTTAGTTACATTCTTCTACTTTTTCAAAAACAATCCATTAAATTTCTGACTAATAAATAAATATGTAATTACTGTAAAATTCTTGTCTCATTCTCTCAGGAAACCATGACAACATCTTCCTGAAGCTCAGGCCCTAATACTTTTGCTGCTTCCACTAGCCCTGCTAGCTGGAGTAGAGATAGCAACATTAATTCCATGTCACTAATGTATCTTCAGTGTCCTGAATACTCAGTGATAATCCCCTTTCCTCATACTTACATTCTATCAGTTCCTAAACTGCATCATAAGAAAGGAGCTATATATGATTCTTAAAAATGGGAAAATAAAAGTATGTTTACACATTACCCTCCTATCAGCTATGCATTCAAATATTCAGAAGTGCAACCTATTTGTGAAATACTATATTTAGACCAATAGAAGAGTGTTTGTCCTGCCATACCAAGAGAGATGGGAGATGGCTGACACCAGCAATTACCTTTTCTGAGTACTACACTGAGCTCTTCCCAAAACAGGCACTTCTGTGACTGACAGATTTCTTTTTACCCCAGTTGGTAGCTATTTTGAAGCACTTATCGCTTTGGTTCTCCTCTAATCTGAAATGGCATGATTCAACATCACTGGTGGAAGTTATCTAGCTATACAACACTGTAAAACAAATGCCTATACCTGCACCCCTCACAGCAAGACATGAGAAACAGGTATTTCAGAACATGATTCATCTAGTTTATTTTAGACATCCACTTCAGGATGCAACAAACCTTACCCAGGAAGGCAATATATCTCTCCTCTAACTCTAAAGGGGACTCCATGAGATTAAGTCAGATATAAACATCAACATATGGTCAGATTAATTCCACCCCCTCAAGTCTTCTGGCTTTTGATTTAGGTCTTTTCATTTAAGTCCGTGGCAAAACATTAATTATAGAAGTACAGGATATGGACTTGAGTGATATATGTACAAAACCAGGAAGCATTCACATAGACCTGAAGTAGAAACTTAAATCTGTCCACTAGGGAAAAGAAAAACAACAAAAAACCGCAACATCAACAACAAACAAACACCTCCAAAACCCAAACAAAACCAACAAAACAAACAAACACCAACAGAAAACATTTTGCACAAAAAATATTGCTCTTTTAATTTGCATGGTTCTTTTTGATTTTTCAGCTTTGATCTTTATTTCCCCAACCTGATGTTTAAGCTGTAGATGTTTCCAGCTATTGGAACTCAAATCAGTTAGGAAGGAGCCTAAATATAGATTAAAAACATTTTTCCCTCAAGAACATATGGTTTGGGCATTTTAAAGTGAAGAATTGTCAGGAAAAACACAAATTATACTCTAGGTTTGAGAGCAGATATTGCATAAAATCTTTAATTAGTTAATCTTATACTATTCTTACAAGTCAAATATAATACTATCTTATATTTTAGGGTTAGCTTACATTCTTCTACTTTTTCAAAAACAATCCATTAAATTTCTGATTAATAAATAAATATGTAATTACTGTAAAATTCTTGTCTCATTCTCTCAGGAAACCATGACAACATCCATATCAATTGGAAACATGAATTTTCAGATTCTGTTTGTCCCTAAAAAGGCAGGAGAAATGAGAAGGCAGTGCAGTAATAATATCCTATAGAACATCTTCAGTATGTCCTAAATCTGCTGTCTTGGTGAAAAAGTCTCCATTAAGTGGTCGTAGCAACAAATAGAGACTTGGTGATCTCTGGATCACACGAGAGTTGGAGTGCTAAGCCTGATGTCTGCTTTAAATGACTGAAATGTCACTTTCTGTTTAAAGGAAGAATTTGAGGTTCATAGACAATGCCTCTTTCCTAAATTATTGCTACTAGCAGATCAGACTGAAAAGAAAAATAAATCATTTCAAGCTATGAATTAATGTTGTGAACTCTTTTCAATTTATTTGCAGTAATAAAGGGAATGTTCTCTTTTTTTTTTTTTTTTTAACCAAACATGTTTGAGATATGGCTTTTCACAAGCTCTCCATAGTAAGTAATCTTTCAAGAACCTGAAATTCAATCTATGGTGTGAAATTCGATAGCTCATAAGGCAGTTTCCTTATTATTAGCATTAGTTTTATTACTATTATTTTTGTATCATACATATTAAAGAAATATTGCTTTATGTAAGCTAATGGAGCAAACATGAAAATGCACAGAGGATAAGACAAAAAAAGCACTGGAACATGTTAATTTTTTTCTTTTTTTTCCCTCCTTCTCTATAACTTTCTGACATTTATAAAAATTATATGAAGCTCTCTCGGATCCAGGACTCAAAATCTTCTAAGCTTCTGTCTAAGAGGAGGAAAGATTAAGGTAGGACCTAGATTTATTTATTTATTTATTTATTCGTTATGTGTGTAGTGTTACTTTTTTTCTTTGTCATTCCTCACATGTGAGGTGTTGTGAGGTTGAAAAAACAATCATGAAGGGGCTGGCCCACATTTAATGTATGGACTCATTCAAAACAAATCTATTTGCTTAAGCAAAAATGCCTTCCCAATGGTCTTCTCTAGCATAATGCAGGGAGAAAATCAGAAACAAACCCAAAAACTCCAACATTGTTAGTTTCAACTTACTAATAATTTTAACAAACATTTTTCAGTTAAATTTCCTCATGTAAACTCAGTTCTCCTAATAGACTAATATGAGGGTCTGATTAAATTAATCCATTTTGGGAGATAAACTTGACTTCATTGTTGCATAAACAGTTGTTTGAGACAAAGACATCTCTAAAAAAAACCCCAAAACGGCAGTTCTTTTTCCGTGAATGTAGGTGCAAATGCTGCCAAAACTGTCTGCAAGGACCCATACTGCCTTTCAGCTAGATGTTTCCTTGGCAGCAAAGTTGATGCAACAGACAATGTGAACTTTCCTCATTTATTTCGATGCAAAGTCAGCCAGGCCTGCTGTAACACTTTTCATTAGCAGTTTAAGATCGGACAGCTGATCGCAAACTGAGGCAGATGGCAAACATAAGCAGTTTGTTCTGCTGGCCCTGGTACGTGGGAAACAACCTACAGTTGCAGTTTGAATGAACAGCTGAGTTTGCAACTTCACTAAATACTCCAGAAAGGCTTGCAACGATCTGTGTTTACCTACACTGTGATGGAAGCAATATGCAATTATTTGGCTCAGGTTATGCTGCCTTTTTGGGTTGCAACCTGTATCACAACCATCTCACCGGCAAATGAGCGACAGTGTAAATAGCACCTTGCTTCTGTAGATACGGAAAGCACAATGTAAGAGGCATGTTGTCGTCTACATTCCCATTGTTTTAATTAAGACTATTGCAAAGTCAGTCCTCCTGACATATTCCTCAGCCTCTCTTTCTGTTTGCATAATAGGGCACGTGGCAATTTTAGGCCAAGAAGGAAACCGAGAGCATAATCCCCTGATAGACCCTGGGATGTATGAAAAGCATCTAGTTAAACACACATCTAGAATATAGGGCTGGATTCATCCACAAGACTGCTTTCACTGACAGCCAGTGTTTAACAGATTTCCTTTTCAATGACATGCAAATGAAGTGCTTTCCTCAAAGCCAAAAGGGTGCTTCATGAAAGCAAAAAAACTCCCCCAAAAATATAAAAATGAGGTCATTACCTTGCCAACAGTTAACACTTTCCATCATCTGGCTTCCAGCCAGTAGGTGTAGTCCAGCAGACAGATCCTCTTCTCCTATCTGCATATTTCTACATCCAATGGCTGTCTTCACAAGCAGCTAGGGCCCTTAATTTTTTGTTTGTTTTTTAAATAATTTCCCATCTCTTCAATAACTGAAAGGGATTTTTCTATTCTCAAGCACAGCTTTGCATACCATAACCATATTTTCAAGGATACATTTTATCCATCAGACACTGAATATCTAAGAGTTACCATTTTAAGTAAGATCTTGTATATGGGATAGGTGGGTACATGCACACCAAGCAAGTATAATCCATGGAAGGTTTGGGAAGTTTGAGGACAGACTGACCCTTTTTAATTCTATCACCACAGCATGCACTTACTGACAGGGAAAGACTCGTTTGCTTTTTAAATAGTGAAAGCTTTGCATTTTAGTGACAAAAAGTATTATCTGTGTTAATTGACTCCTGAATTAAATTGGACATCAGGGAAACTAGTGAAATTAGGAGAATCAATCGATATTCCATTTGCCTGTGACTTGCACAGTTCTTCTAAATATTATCCTGGCATCTTCATCATTATGTAATGTTATAATATTGCACTTAAATAGTTCAAATTTAAAATAGAAGTTGTGCCTCCTTAACCTTACAACTACGTATAAACAAAGCTACAACTCAACAGGCTCGGTCTCGTTATCCTGGAAACAAGATATGACACATAAAATATAATGGAATAGATAAAATTATTAGAAAATTACTTCCTCACAATATGAACAACCATCTGCTTAAAATGAATTTATCAATGTCAGGTTCAAAATTCAGAAAGAAGTAGTATTTCACATCTGCTTAAACTATAGGACATATTGTCATAGGATGTTGTGGATACCAAATGCTTGCATGAGTTCAAAAAGAGATTACACCAATTAATGAAAGGAAATCCGTCATAGGCTATTAAACACAAAAATATGGCTTGTGCCTCAGAAATTCAATGAGACATAGACTATTGAAAGCTAAGAGGGAATATGCTGGGGTTTTGTTGCCATATGTTTGTCCTGCTCTTATTCTCTTCCTTATGTATCTGTTAATAGTCATTAACTGGAGATAGGATATTTTGTGGGATAGTCTTTGATCTGAAACCATGTTTGCAACTCTTTGTTTACAAGTACATACACAAGTAAAATACAATAAAAATTCAAATAAAATATTAATCTTTTACACATTTATCCTAGCACAGAACAAGAATAACACTTCTTGATTACAGATCAAATTTGATATTGTTAAGTGCTTATTAAAAACACACATAATCAATTAAGTAAGAGCACTATGCTTTATCAAACTAAAGTCATGTTAATAAATCCTTTGATCTGAAATGCTTGGCTTCCTTTATACCTAACCATGGCATCTGACATGAGGACAGTTTGAGACACAGAGCTCCCTTAGGAGATGGTTTTCACAACTCCACTGGTTCACATTTCCAGCAGCATAAATCTCCTGCACTGTGTCAACCACACTGGCAGCCAAAAGAAATTTACTACAAGTTGATCTATGCAGTTCAGAGATCAGGATTTTCATAAATTTTTCTTGGCTGCCAGCACAGTGCCCACAGCACAATCTATGCACTAACTAGAGTCCAAGTACATTACACTAGATACTGTATTTGCATCAGGTCCAAGAAGCTTTTACTTGGCAACCTACAAATGGCATGGTACAAAGTGACAGGTTTGCTTGTTTGTTTTCTTTTTATTGCCTGCAAACTTGAATAATTTTTGAATGCTGGACAGTTAACAAAAACCCTCCATGAATTCCTGAATTTTTGGGTTTGTTTTTCCAAAGATGCAGTTTTATGTATACACAAGTTACAAATATTCCACATGTATGCAAGCACTCTGCAGTAATATTCTCCTTACGTTTAAATGTTACTGTACACTAAAACCATTTATTACTTCTGTAATGGAGTTTCACTTGTTATTATCTACTGTAGGTTCTTTGATGGAAGAACTGTTTTCTGAAGAATTTCAGTATGCTACAGTTACTGCCTTGGTAAATTCGCTACAGAGGTAAAAAAATCACATATATTACTTTGACTTCTATTTCCCTTGTAGATATGATATGAAGATAAAAGTATCAAATTACCACTACTGATCTGCCGTGTTTATCTACAGAGAACTGAAACTTAGTTTTTGCCAAATATTTTCTGCTGCTGGAAGACATAGTTCTATGGTCACATTTTATCCAGTAATTGGTACGTTAGGTATCATGTCTAAGGTGCTTGAAAACAAAGCTCCCAAGAAATCCCTGTTTTCCTCAAGCACTACTTCTAAATTTTACCCTGTTTTAAAAAGCTGCACTTGAGGCAAGTAGGTCAATCTTAAACTAATCTAGTTAAAAGTAGTGCACTCTCAATTTAAACTGGTATAATGCTCCCTTAAATAGGTTTAGATGCACTCAGTAATTTCCCAGAAAAAATATCTGCTTTAAAGAGGTTTAAACCAACTTAAGTGCATGTAGCCAGACAAATGTGGAATCAATTTTGATAAACCAATGCACTAAGGCTAATAAGAATGCCCCTTTCAGTTTTGATGCAGAAAGACAGGGCTAAAGAAAGGATTTTTCTGCAAGCTACTAGAAAATTTACAGACAGTAGCTATCCCAGCCCCTTCCTGGCAGTGACTTTGAATTTCATCACAGTGATTTGAAATATTGTCATTGAAGAAAATACTTGAAAAAGCCTTTGTTGAGGTTTTTGATAATACAATATCACCAAAGTACTGCCACTCTTAGGAAGAAGTAATTGTCCTTTTCTGGATTTAGTGACATCATTCATTGTCCATAAAATTTGAATTAAAAAAATGATATATGAAAAATATATATCACCTAAATGGATTGGAGTCATGGGAACAAGGAAATCTTTCTCTAGCCTCAAGACTGGTATATTAAGATTTCTTCCTTTTCCTTTTTTTTTTTTCTTTACAGTTGTTAAGTTCAGAAGAAAACAAGAATTTAAAGTTTTTCTTAATGTATCGATTTTTCAGATAGTTATTTATGTAACTTGATTTTCATCTCCTGTTTATTCCTTTCCATTTTTAAATTTTTAAGTATACATTTTATGAAACCATTCTAGCCATTCTGACTTGCTATTCCTGAACATTGTTTCTTCTTCTACTATAGTTGCCAAGTGTTACCAGAATAACCTGAGTTTTAACTGAGACTGCCTAGGAGCACACACTCCATATGAAGTAACCATCCTGTTCCAAATAATTTACAAACCTAAGGTTGTCATCTCACGCTGAAGTCTAGATAGGCAGATCATAAAGGAAGTGGAGTCTACTGTACTTTACTGAAAAGGCCTAGTCCAACAGAACCATTTGAAAACTATTTGTCATAAAAGAACAAGAGGAACACGACAGCTGACTGAAGGAAACCCACAGACCAACACATACAAATTGTACAAAGTATTTGAAGAATACAATTTCCCAACCATGCAAAAAACCCCCAAGAACATTTTATCCTCCAGTATCTCCCTCATTCCCTACCAAAATAAATTCTGTCCTGGTTTCCACTGCTTTCCTGTGATGGTAAGTCTCTTGTCCTTCCTTCTAGCCAATACTTGTAGCATCACCTGCAGCACTATGGGTGGAAATTCAGAGAAAAGACCTCCACAGCTCAGCTGGAGCTGAGGTACTGGCTGTACTTGCTTACAGGGTATTATGAAAGCAAAGAAATATATCACTGTAGAAAGTCTGCAAGTATAAAATTGTATGACAGGAGGTTTTTTCCTGAGCAACAGCCCCATTAGTCTTTACTCCTACAAAAGCCTTATACATTCTTCAGAACAAGGGAGGAGCACAGATCTCTTCCTAGGACATGTTTGATAAGACAACATGCCACTGAAGTGAGAACAAAGGAAAGCAGCAACACACTGTGCCGATAATGTATTTATGTTGCAACTGTCCTTTCAGTCTAGAATATTATTAAACACAAGGAAAACACAAGAAAATCAGCCACACATGATAAAAAATAAAACATCAAATCAACAAAACCCTGAAGTATTCTGCAAGTCAGGATAAATTACTGTAGAAATTAACTATACTCAGAATATTGACTTTATATATGATTCCTTATTTAGAATGAAAATTATTTTAAAAAGGACAACAGCTTATGAAAGCACCTCAAGAAGTTGTCTGAGGTAGACAGCACGTAAACCATTTTCATTACTCTAGTACAAGGTGGAGAATGAGGCTAAAACTTTTCAAGAGGGTCTTATTTTTGCATTCTTTCTGCTAAATAACCAAGTTGCTCTGTGCTTTAAAACCTGTAGAACACTAGAAGAGGAATCAGAGAAAATCAGCCTTTTGGGGTGAGAGTTAATTTAAAAATAAAAAAAAAATCACCAAATCTTTTTCCCATTCTACTGGATTTCAAATAAAACTACATGAAGGTGACTATTGGACTACTGGAGCAATGAATCTTAAAAGAAAATGACATTCACCTGGGAAAAATGACTCATAGCTAAGATCATAAATATATTTTTCAAACTTCTGCTTTTCAGTGCTCTGAGACTCAGCTCAAAATGATATGAAGCCTAAGAGAGCTGTAAGTCTTTCTTTCCTGCCAATCCCAAATGGCATGCTTGTCTTCTTTTTCCACCTGGAAATTTTGTCCAGGCACAAAAAAAAATAAATTCTGGGTGATCCTTCAGGATTCCTAAACAACACAGTAAGATAAACCTGGCCTACCTGATAACTGGAAGTCACAAATCAGTTAAATAGGCATATACAGATCAAATGCACATATATTTCTATTTCTAGAGTTACAATGACAAGAGACTTTTCTTTGGACAATAGCTATGACCTACAATTCACAGTTCATACCATTTCAACAATGAAACTAAGAGTTGCCAAAATTCTTTAGAGAACTTGCATTGCTAAAATGTTTATTTTAACTATCGTGTATTTTGCACAAACCTTCCAGCTTTGTTCTGTAAATATTCCATTCTAACAGGAATATGTGCCCCTGAAAAAAGTATATTAGTACACCAAAGTACATAACTTATTAAATTTGCAGAAAAAAATTCCAATGATACATATTAAACCTTCATGCTAAATCTTCATAAAAACTTTTTATTATAAAAGTTCAGTGTTCTAAGATACATAAAAGAACAGTCCTAGAGATAATATCATTTTACTTTCACTTGATTTTTTCATTCAAGATATCTTAAAATTCATTAATACAAGAAATATCTTTTGAAAACTGCTGTACAAAACTCAATCTCAAAAGGCATATAGAGACATGAGTGCCCTTTTGCACTATAAAAATTATTTAACTTAAAGGAGAATGAGATAGCCAGAAGTTCACTCACTTTCATACCGAGTATCCATATGTGGAACTGCTCCAAAAGAGTTATCACAATTTAAATTGATATCCTGACTTCAGTGTACACATACTTGTAGATTTTCCTGAGTGCTTGAAGTAATAACTCCAAAACCACAAAATATTATGTGCAGTGTTGGTCCCCAACTGAGGCACATAAAGGCACCTTAATTTACCCTCGCAATTGTGACCTGAACTGCAAAAACAGAAGATTGCCACTGTTGCTCCTTTGAGCTAAAAGTGTGAAGAGGGCAAATATGACTCGTGCAATACCACAGATTTTGCTTCAGTAAGAATCTAGGGCTTGGTTCACAAGAAAAAAGCTTCTTGAACCCATTCCACAACTAAGGGCTTTCACAGTGCCATACATTGCTCTTGCTTCAACTGACACAGCAGAAACATTGCACTATTGGAATAGTCACAATACCGTATTTATACTCCTGAAATATTACATTAAAGCTTTCTTGCAAACTCCAGGCTACAAATCTTGCTACATAAAAGGCTCTGAATTTTACTTGGAAGATCTCAGGTGAGAGAGGGAAAGGAATAAGACAAATCCTCTTGTCATTCACAAACTCAGCGTAACATTGAAATACAACAGTTCCATAATTCTTGTCATCTCTATCATCTTTCGTATGAGAGAAACATCCTATTTGTGCATCTCTGCATCTTCTTTGTGTGCCATTGTTTGCTGAAGAGACTCTCACAAACTCTATGTAACAGGCTTAGAGAGATCTAATAGGACCACTGAAGCTGTTTGGAACCAAAACCTGTCACAGCATGAAACACAGAATATGTATACAGAAAAACTCTTCTTTCATACTGTTCTGCAGAGATGCAAAGGCTAGTTTTAAATTGGTATTCCTAGATAAAGGCACTAATTTAGTCACATCAGCTGGGAGATCAGCAAGCACCAGATTATATTTCTGTGAAGAGTAACTTTAAAGAGTATATTTAATCTTGATTTTTTCAAATTTCAGGTATGTTAACTGCACTATGCAACCAATTATTTGACCATGGGGAATGTACAATTTAAGTAAATTGGACTTGTTCGAATCAACAATTCCAAAAGACATTCAAAAGTTTTTGGGAAACACTAGTTCTATTCTTGGAATGGTATCTTTAAGACTTGCCTTTAAATGCTGCCACTGCATCATCATAAATAAAAACTGAAGACTAGGTTTATGTACACTGATATGTAGTGTATTGTTGGGTAACCGCAGTTGTTCTTAACCTCTCATATCACTGCCAAAGAATATTCCACATTTTCCCTAAACCTAAATAAGATCGATATGGCAATAAATGTCAAAATGAAAGTAGTTTATGCAAACATTCAACAGTATAATATCTGAATGAATACAAATGTTCCTAATAAGAATTCAGTGTTTTTCAAGAAAAACACGTTTTCATACTGCATTACATTTAAACAGATACTCTTCTGTCTCAGATCCGAAGACACCAATCAACTGAAGATACTTCTAAAGTAATGTGAACTTCTGAAAGAAAACTATGTGTCTTTAGGGACAGGGTAGCCTGGCAATACTTCTGTTAGCTAAAAATTCATGCCACTTATTTGTTTAAACTTAAATCTTCTCTTACCATCATGATTGGGATTTCCCAAAGTCCATGGCTCATCTGAGTCAAAATGAGTGTCTCCCCCAATTCCTGGCCCAGGGAAATATGCATGAGCCAAAAATCCTCCCTCCCCATCAAAGGGAGAACTGTCTCCATGAAAACCTGATGCAAAAATTATAGTAATATCCACGTCTCTCTTGCCATTTTCTAATTCAATATAAGGAACTTCTTCAAATGTTAAGGGAGTTACATTCTGCCACACATCGAAGGCACGGCGAATGGCTTTACGAGTTTCAGCATCACCGACTTTTGGAGTGACGTTCTTTATGCTGAAAGAAACAGAGAAACATTACACAGATTAAGTTTAACAGAGCGGTGACACTGCTAACATACATTTTCCCCTAATTATTATAAATTCTGTGCTTTTAATAAAATGTGCTAATCTGGCATTATATGCTTTAAGAAGAGTATTTTTGAACAAGCTGGTGCAAAATTATGGTGTCAATCTGCATAGCCCTTTATGCTAGAACTTATTCTATGTTAGCTAGCTTACTCCCAGCAGTACAAAAATTTTATTTTTAGGAGATTAAAAATATTTTTAAATGAAAAATTCTTAACAGTGGTATAACCAGATTAATCAACCACTGGCTGTTTACCTCCTGGACCACAATTAGAATCCATCACATAAAGAATGGCATGTCCTTTCTGATCAAAAGAAAAATGTTTTCAGTTAAATGAAATTTTCATTTCTCAGTGAGTTCATTAAAAAAAGCAGAGCTCCATACTGTGACCACCAACCAGTATTCACAAAGCCTTCTTGCATTTGTCATTGGATAGATAATTTCTTATCAGAAACAAAGCCTTTTGACTTCAATACAGGCTAAGATGTCCTTTTATGATCTGATTACATCTCTAAATCTTTTATAAAACTGTATAATACATCAGACAAATCATTTTATAGAAGAATTACGTGGTAATACAAAAATGTGCATTTAAACAAATTTCAGTCTTCATTACTTCCTTAAATGACACACATAAGAGAAGGGCAAAAACCCATCAGAACTGAAGTTAAGTTTACTAGCATAGTTATTTCTTAATTATAATGGAATCATCTTTTTTAAAAAAAAATCTTTCTTATTTCCATTATGGAATTCAAGAAGAGAATGTCAATAATCAATTTCAGACCTATCCAATTTTCTCCATCATTTGCACTCAATTCATATGGCCAGCAAAAACTTTGTTAGGTTTGTGTCTGTTTGAAACTCATGCAATCGGATGCTCCTTGTTCATTTGACATGTGCTTGACTGAATGTCCAGCACAAATTACAGAAATTACATGGTTTTAGAGTATATGTAAGATTTGTGTAAGTTTACACAGAATGGCATGCTAAAGGAGAATATTTATACCCTCATGAATAAACCTTAAATGATTGATTCGTTTGGTGCATTCCATGTGCCTAATTATATGGAATTTATATTTATACAAATAGAAACAAATATTTCAAGTCTAATTTTATAGATTTTACTTCACTTATACCACATTTTGTTCATAGGTTCATGTAGAAAACATAAAGTTACATATTTTTACTTCCATTCAAAAATACTACTGTATTGAGTACAATAATGCTAGTCTAACCAAAGCATTATTTCTTTTTAGTTTGTACTTTTGTTCCAAAGAGATATCAACATCGATTATAAAATAGTACACTGTAGAGAATCCCCTGCTTTCCAAAGCATCTTTTGTTCCAAAGATGATTTAACCAATCATTACATACTCATGCCTATTCCTTTTTTTGTCTGGCTTGTAACTCTGGTTCTTATTCTGCCTTTCTCTTTCACATACATGAGCTTCGAGAACATTTTCCCCTCCTATGAAAAGACATTTAAAAAACATTTCTGCACTGCAAAGTCATTACCTTTTTGTTGTCTCTAAGAAATTAAAAGTTTGAACTCTTTAAATCTCTTGTTATAAGACATTTTCTCCAGTCTATTAGATATTTTCTGTGATTTTTATTGAACTCACTCCAATTTTTCAATGCTCTTTTAAAACTGACTCTGTCAGAACTACAAAGTACAGATCTCACTGTCAGAGAGAAAAAGTCCTAAATCTGTAGGCATGACCTTACCCTACATGATGTAAATGCCATGTGATTTAAAGTGCTTTGTATGATGCCTTTTCATAATTATTTGCTCGTCAGTAATTTTATGATCAGCGTTGCCTTGTTTTTGATATGATTAAAAAGATATTGGACATGCTGGACCAACTATCAGCCCTTGCAGAATTCCACTCTGAAAGCTCCCTCCTTTGTGAATTACTTTTTTTGAGATGTTTAATTAGCAAGTTCGTAAACTTGCTAAGTTCAAAATGTGCCCCTTGAGAAAGTACAGCATTTTACAACCTGACTGTCATGTGACACTAAATCAAAGCACAGTCATGTGACACTAAATCAAAACACACCACAATGGCACTCTTATACTGCCACTACCAAAAGCATGACAGTTCACCTGTTGCTATACTAAGAATATCAATTAAAAGGCTGGCAAATGGGCTTTAGTCAATCCTGCCATGTGCTCTCTAAGGCACATGTATTGCCTTAAGCACAGTTCATTGAAGGATTAAAGCCTCTGTTCTTTGCTATGTATAATGAATACAACAAATGAATCAACAGGGTCTCGTAGAAAACAGAGTATGTCTAGCAAAACTGAAATATTGGTGTAGGAAAAGTTCATTTGAAATATACAGTTTGCTTTTTTTAATTTTTTGTTATTTAGGAATCTTAGTAATTGGCCAAAGTCACACTTTGGTGCTAAGTAAACAGAAAAAAGGATAGACTTATGCTGTTATATGTAAAATGAGGAAATGTATAAAAACATTAGAGTTTTGTATTGATGGTAAATTGATTAATTAATTGGTCTAAAAGGGTTTGTCTCACACTTTAGAACTTATAGTTTTATATTTTCTTCCATTTTCAGTGCATAGAATTAAGTGTCACTCATTGATTACAAATGAAAAATTGAGCCATTGTGCCAGTTTCACACACACAAACTAGAGCTGACTACCTGCAATAGAAGACATTTTCCATAGGTTTCATCTATTGAATTACTTTTGAAATAGCACCCTACACCTCAAGATTCATTGTAAGCAATATTTTTCAAAGCATACTTTCTGTATTAGAAAGATTTCCAGCTTCCAAACCAACATTCTGAAGTGGGTAACACTACACTGAAAAATCTTGCTTCTAAGACAAATTAAATAAATCAGTACTTATTCCAACATAAGGGTATTTCCAGAAAATAACTGTCCATTTTAATGATGGTGTTGACCATACAACCTCCAAAGGGGAATTATAGTAAGATCAATCTATACAGACAGTCTATCAATCATCAGAGATACTAGGTTTCATCTTTTAAAAGTCTTCGGTTTAGACCTATCACTGCAATAGCACTTAAAGTCTCATATGGGCCCTTTTCCTACTACATTTAGCTCTACATCTTAAAGTTAGCAGTCACCTGAAATAGCTGTAACTGTGTCCTAATCTCTTAAATTTACTGATCATTCCATGGAAAAGAGATTCAAACAAGAGAAAGATCCAAACCCAACCTTGAACAGACTGGCAATGCAACTTTATAAAGAAGTTGAAGAACATAAAATTATTTTCAAAGGGAAAGTATCTTAATAAACAAAAGATGATCCATAAGATGAAACATTTATGTAATTTTTTACAAGCTAATAAATGGAGTATACTTTGTATAAATGTCGAGAGCTGTTTGTTCTTATAGAATCACAGCCATGTATAAATTGATTATGCTTTTTTGTGGTTATTATTGCTATTTTTGCATGGCTTTCAATCTGATAATTGCTTTAGGCATTATAGCTTTTATATCTTGCACAATGTCTTTACCACTGATATTCTATTTCTAGCAATGCCTGAAGAGTCTTTTTTTGCAGAGTGTTATTCTGAAATTTTGAGTCCTATTGATTTAAGAAAAGCTTTGGGTTTTCCTTCCCTTCCCCCGGCTTCCCCAAGATATCCTTAAAAAAAAATTTTCCATGTTTCAGTGACACATTTTTGGCTGCAACAGAAGCCTTGCAAGACTGTCAGGATATACCTCACTTGACTGTGTAAAATCAGTCATCTGAAATTTAAATACAGTACATTAAGTAGTACATATTTGCCATTAAACTTCACTATTTCCTTTTTTCCTTGCTGAGCTGTCATTAGAACAGCTTATTATATTTTTATGTAAATTGGTACAATTCTGTACGTAAAATCAAACCTTCTGACCCAAGCTAGATCCGAGAGGTAAGGCTAGACAAAGCTCAAAATGCATAAAGCTTATTATTAAGCTTACCTTAGCAGTAATGGCCTCCACAAGAATTGTAATAACTAAGTGACAGACTTCTTCATGGCCTGTTGACTTTGATACTTCTATTCTCCACTGAATATAGTAAATACTGGTTTTAAATTGGTTCTGTGCTCCTTAGTCCATCAAATCCAGAGTGTAAGATTAGCCATATCTTGCTATCTTGTTGTGCTTGTTAGACTGGATACTAGTGAGTGCTTTTAAAATTATTAGGTAATATAATGATGCGAGATGATATTTTAATTTTTTTCCAACATAAATATATAAATCAAATATAAATGAGGAAAACATTTCTACAATGCCATTTCTCTCAAACATTCCAAGATTTTCTTGGAGGAAAATCACATATTAGAAACCTCATTCTAAAGAAGCAGAGGGCACACAAGATGGAAAATCAGGAAATTCAACTGAGTGGGTAGGAAAATGCAGTTTGAAAACTGTTTGAAGTCAGTTATAGATCTGATTATATCATACTTGATATGAAACAGTTAAAGTAAAATGAATTGAAACATACCATAAATTTAAATAACTTTCTTTTTTATCCCACTGTTAGTTTTATTGAAATTAAGAGATTACCTCTGGTCAAAGACATATTTCACTTTGTGCCATCATTTCTCTAGAAATAATTTCTATCAAATTGCTTCATTATTCTCTCACTGATGTGGGTTTTCATAGCTTCAACTTCTTTCCAGTCTCACTTTGCTAATTGTTTGTAGCTATAAACTAAGAATGTTATCCTGGTTCATATAGCTCCTGCTCACTTTGATCAAACCTAAATCAGAACTATTACTTTTGATTTTCTGTGGCCACATTGAAAGTCAACCTATAGCTGCCATGCTGGAAAGAATTTATAGTAATCCTGCCTCTTCATTTTCATGGATAATATTCTCCTCAACATTCATTACAAGGAGATGAGAAGTGACAAAGATGAGATTTCCAAGATATCAAACCAAGATTAGCAAAATACATGATAGATAAATGCTTTTACAGGAAAGATGTTTTAAGTAATCTCATATCATAATTTACTGCTAAGTAATCTAAAATCAATGAAATGCAACGTAAGCATGGAATGTTTTCTAAATATTACTCTTTAGTAGTAAACTCAAAAATCTTGTTGCTTTTTTGAATCAACAGTTTTTCAAAGTTTTTTCTTTATCCAATGTTTCCTTACTTTTCAGTGTGGATTTCAAATATTCAAGAAAAAATTCTCTTTCATATTCTACACAATATGGACCATTTAGACCACAGAAATTACACAGTCTATTACTAACAAACTAGATTAGACTCTTCATTGCATACCAAAGCTCCCAGCTACCATTAATTCATTTATCTGAACAGCATAAAGTTAGACCTGTCCAAATCTTTCATGTTCGTCAAAGATGAATTTCAGGGTGCATCTAACTTGTAAAAGGAAAAAGACATTAATCTGGGGCTTGATCCACTGTCCTCAGAAGAGAAATATTAAATTATTTATAGTGGTTTTGGGATGAAGCTATTAACTATCTACACCTAAATTTCCCGCACCAATTAAATTATTACATATTGCTGATCAATTGAATTTTTTTTTTTTCTTCCTCAAGACAGAAAAAATAAATCTAATTCCTTTTAAGCTATTATTTTATTTTACATCATTATGACTTCTAAGTAATGGTTAGAATTCAAGGCAAAGCTTGGATTTTTAGAAAGCATTCTCAAATTTTACTTGCAAAGGTGTTTTAAAGATTGAATAATCTGAGCAGTTGACAAATGACTGAATGCTGGAGTTAAAATTATGAATAGTATGCCCAGAATTCTGATGAAGAGGGCTTCATATTCAATAATTCTTTGTCTAAAAAGGGCATATAAAAATTTATATTCTATTTTTACAAAAGTGGTTGCTTTATTGATACACATTGTTACTCCTTCTTTAATTTACTGGATTACTTACTTCCCTGCAAAAGAGAAGGTAATTATATTTTTGAGAATTATGTGTCTTTGTAAATACTCCCTTGAAGAAAATTAAAAAAAAATAAACAATTTAAAAAAAATCCTTTAATAGCTTTCATAAATTTCTTCTCTGATTTTATACAATGTTCAGAGATTGTTGTATAACCTGACGCAGCCTAAAACACTAAGGAAATATTAAGATTATATCATTAAGATCTCTAGCTTTTTCTGTAATGGAGTTATAATTTTCATGTTCTCTAGACATTCTCCTTCACTCCCGCACTCCTCTGCCTGGTAAAAAGTTTCAAATACTTACTTTCTGTTTCTCTCTTTGTAAAAGTCAGCTTAGTATATGACATACGTACTAATAATGTTTACAAGGTATACTGGTATGAACTATACCAGGCAGAAAAGATACAGTTAGCTGTATAACTTCATTAGAAACAGAAAGTCTAACAAATACCCTATACACCAGTCCAAATAAGCAGAAAGCTTCATTCCCTGAGGCAAAGAAAGTATAATTAATGCAGCACAATGTCCATTCCACACTGATATTCCCAGTCCTGGAAATCTGCATTTCAGTACTCAATGTGCACACATTGCTTTCTAAGAATAAATATCACCTGAGTCCAAAATTTAATATGTGGTTGAAAGGACATAATTAATGTTTAAAGTGTAATATGTGGTCAAAAAAAGACATAATTAATGTAAATTATAATTATAATTTTAAGTTGCTTCTTTGAAGTTCTGTCTTGAAATGGAGGAGATAAGTGACATTAGAGATATGATTAACATTTTAGGAAACAAAGCAAGTTAAACTGTCATTCATTTAATAAATATTAAGCCTGAAGCAGGGAATTGGTGAGGAGAAGCATATAAAGAATTTTAGTTCTTTTTTTTTTTTTTTGTCCTTGTTTGCTTTGAGTTACTTTCTAATTCAGAAAGATCAATCTTATATTTTTTTTATTCTAATCAAATTTAGGGGTTCTACTTGAAATGTCTTTTGGACTGTAATTCACTGCAAAAAATACAGACATTCACTTCAAAGCTCTGGTTGACTGGAGATCTTCTCAAAGTAAGAGAGTGAACATTTTTGAAGAGGGAAGGCAGGAGATAGGGAACTGCTATAAATTCTTCAGTGAGAAAGATTACTAGATAGTTGCCACTTAGTTTAGTACTGGGTACCCTTGTTTGTTATTCTGATGAAGGTGACAGTATAGAAGATATATAAGTGGTAGGATTTAGACTGTTGTAAAAAATTCTGTAATGAAATAGAGAATCAGACTCTGTACAAATCAGAAAGGCAGAAAACCACACATATTAGTAGATGGTGATGCACGACTCCTCATGTGTACACACACTACACTTAAATTCTAAAATGCAGATAAATGTAAAGTGCTGTAGATGGGCATTCTTATTCAAACCAACTATGCATTGCATTTACATTAACAAAAAAGGATTCCAGGCAATTCAACATACCAATCTCAAGGCAGTCAGTTCTCTACTGTTTGATGTTATATCAGTGTGTAATGTCTTAAATAGAATTCTCCAATTCAGTTATAAGCCATAGTATTGACAAGGAGTTACTAATGATACTATCTTTTCACCATGGTATGAAGAGCAGTCTATATGACTATTAGAGCTTATGAACTTAAAATTTAATATTTACATGGGTTCATGAATAATGGAACCAACTAAAGAACTTGAAAACTATTTTATCCCTCCGAACTTACCCCTGTTAGGTATTACAGGAATCCATGATGAGGCTGTGTAAATTTTCCAACAGGCTGTATTGGAATCCTTGGTTTGCTGACAAATTATGAATTTTATATTATATACATGACACTTTCTTTGGTTGACAGAGCTCTAGCAAGTGCATCTTGAAAGTTTCCATCTAACTTTCACCCGCAA
Source organism: Pseudopipra pipra (assembly GCF_036250125.1). Lineage (NCBI taxonomy): Eukaryota > Metazoa > Chordata > Aves > Passeriformes > Pipridae > Pseudopipra > Pseudopipra pipra. The sequence goes on along the minus strand of NC_087549.1, from coordinate 26,397,447 downwards.
AGCTCAGTTTTGACAGTAGGCACACTCTGCAAACTACTACTCAAGATTTATACAGATGTACTGCCCCAGACACACCCTTATGCCCATCATCATGTAGGAAAGAAATGGTTGGGTCAGTGACTAATTAAATTCTAATCAAATTAATTTGTCCTTAGAACAGACCCGTAGGCACCTACATTTTGCAGAGACTGACTCCTTTCAATAACCTATTTTACATATCTAAATTAGAGCTCTGAGTTTCATTACAGCACTCCTAGCTTCAGAGCAATGTTCCCTGAGAAGTTGCTGAGAGTTCAGAGGTAAGGTTAAAGACATACTGGGTGTTAAATTGATGCTGTAATCTTCAGAGAATTTACCAGCTACTAAATACATGCAATTTTAATCCAAGAAAATAACTTGGTTCTTATGTAGCACATACATACTTATAAGAGGTAACCAAATTAGCATTTTTATAACATATATTAATAATAAACTTCTCAAAGTATTGAAAAATATTCAGGAATCTATATTTACTTTATATTAAAAGTCATCACTATTAGTGGCATTTATATACCTATATGAATATCTTTAGTACCTGTAAGTGATATGCTTGTGTTGCCATTTCTGTCCTGTTAAAGCGTAGCGTTTCCGACGAATGTTAAATTTGGAGTTACCTCTTGTTTGGTCAGGCACACCACATCGAGGCTTCTTCATCCAGCTGCAAGAAATATATGAACATATAAAATATAAACCAATATTTTTATTTTAAATTCAAGATAGTGAAACTGCTAACGTTATGATACTATCATGTTATTCTATCTTAATCTCTTTCCACAAAATGAGAAATATCTCATTGCAAGTGTAAGCTGCTATTAATCTCCTAGCAGAGATACTTAACTCAAGAATTCTGCTTAACAATATTTAATGCTCAAAATATTAATTACTATTATTATGAGCATTAATATTTAAAACTCAAAATCAAGCTGAAAATGTCTAAATCACAAACAACGAAAATTACCATTACAACAGCACCAGACTTTCCACAGAAGTTCTGCACTTTTACAATGGTCTTCAATATTTTTATGTTTTCCAATATTTCAAAAACTTTAAATTTGCCAAATTTAATTCCAAATTTGACATATTCAAAATATGTCATAATTAAGATGATATCTAATTCAAAAGCTTAAACTGAACAGTAGTATCATTGAACTGTTTCTCACTTGTATTGTTAGGCACTATATAATTTAAACAAAACTCAGCTAAAGTTTTTATTTTATATGAGCTGATATCTGCAGAACAATTTACCATCAGGAAGAGAGTAAGACTGAATTAATTCACTGCATACAGTGAAGACAAATCTCCTTTGTTACTTTTCCAGTTCATTTGACTATATTTCTATCATCCAAATCATTACTTATATAAAAGCTGGTTTTCCAATGGCATTTACCAGAAGTGCAGTCATACCCTATATTCAGGCTTGTATGAATAAATTTCTGACCATTAAACCAGCATTGTTTCATAAATAAATGTACACACAGCAGCTGTACATATGTATGATTGGATGACAGAAAAGTAATTTGAAATGTCATCTCAGAATGTAGATTCTTTTAAAACATGCACAGGTAATAAAAAAATCAAAAAAAGAAGACAGTCAACCATTCTTAATCTATTTCAGTAGATACTCTTGGTTCAATACATGCAAAATGAAGAAACCATCTAGTTTTGACCAAAAGAAAAATATCATATTTGCAGTATAAAGGAGAGGAGAGAGAGAGAGTATAAAACTATACATAATGTAATGAATCATAGAATCACAGAATCATAGAATGGTTTGAGTTGGAAGGAATCTTAAAGATCATCTAGTCCAACGCCCCTGCCCTGGGGAAGGACACCTTACACTAGACCAGGTTGCTCAAAGCCCCATCCAACCTGGCCTTGAACACCTCCAGGGATGTGGTATTCACAACTTCTCTGGGTAACCTGTTCCAGTGCCTCACCATGCTCACAGTAAAGAATTTTTTCCTTGTGTATAATCTAAATCTACCTTCTTTAAAACCATTCCCCCCTATTCTATCACTACATGCCCTTGTAAAATGAAATCATTGCATTTTAAGTTTTACACCTGGTAATACCAGACAAACCATACTGAATGTATTTTTTAGAGAGGAGCTAATTCAGTCAAAATCAACCTCATTTTCATAAATGTGTATAAGAGGTTTAAAAGTACAGTTAGACTTGTAACACTTCCTATATACTGTAGGTATGGATATATACTAAACTATTTTTCAAATGCACAAGCAGGTGTTAAGCTCCCCAACCTGTGGGAAAGTCGAAAATTTTATTGATTGTACCGAGGTGGCACTGCTCCCCACTTACTCTGATAAGGACTATAGAAGTGCCTGCAAAAATTCTGATGGGTGACAAATCCATAGAGTAGTGTAAGTGTGGAAACCAGAACTCACGAATTCAACTGCCTAAACTGAAGACAGAGAGTTCATAGTTACCTTTTTCAAATAAGAAACTTAGAATAATTTGCTCTAATTGATGGTCAGAATAGTTATGCATGGCACAAAAAACAGTTGATTATTATTTATATTTGTGAGGAGAACAATCTTTGTTCCCTAGTTCCTGCAAAGATCATACTGCACAAATCTGTAAAACCTTACCCCATCAGTATTTGCTGAAACACCCTGTGACTTTACTTCAGGTTCCTCTAGTTTTTTAAATGAACTTAACAGTTCAATAAAGTAGACATTAAGGATTTTTGGAATTAAATATTATTGAAAAGTTTAATTTGCTCTACTAATGAAAGAAAAATGAAGGAAAGAAGTAGACCTTAGTTACAGACCAAATGGCAGTTACATTCTCCTTAGTAAAATGATATATTTACACTTCAGCAAATGAGATTAAAATTGGCTCAGACCTTCAAAAACATGTACACACTTTGTCAGTAATACTTTTTCACAGTGCATGTTAGATCAGTATGCAGCATTTTAATGGTAGGGTATATATAAATTATGCTGTTGAAACTGCACATACACATGCATTGCAGAAAAAGACATAAATTTAACAAAAGATCAGTGTTCTCACCTTAAGGTGATATCACTACATCAAGAGCAAGAGGCAAGGAATAAAGCAAAATCAAATAACTATTATATTTCATTAGAAACACAGTACAACAATGCTGTATATAATATATAATATATTGCTTATAGTTGTATCATTTCAAGGGCAATGACTTTAAAGCCCTTTAAAGCCCTTTAAACTAGGTCTCCCCCCCAAAAAAAGTTTACATTATTTAGTTTAACTTATGAAGACCTATTTTAATAACAGTTTGGTCACTGGCAAGCTAGGGGCAGATTAAGAGTAAATATTTCAAATTGTGAATTTAAAAATTAATCTTCAATGCTGTTATTGAAATAATCTCTCAAGTTATGTCAAAAGATTCAATAATACAAAAAGTAATGTTAACATAAAATCTTTTACGCTTAAGAATTGATATCAAAATTCAGGAACAATAGATAACATGGATTCAAAAGTCAACATTGTATTATCTTACTAGAACTACTGACAATTCATTTTTAACAAAACAAAACATAGCCCAAAATAACGCGTTATGAAATTTAAACAGTCACAATTTGTTCTTGCATTGATTTTGAAGTAATATGTACCTATTAAGAGCATTATGCTTGTATCTTTATTGGTTTGAACAGGTAGGGGAAGTTCCAAATGGTCATGTTGCCTGGCCCACTAATATTCTTATTGTTTTTATATGAATTCTGGGACTGTGGTTCACACAGTACAAATATGAACATAAATCAAATGGAAATCATTGCACAAGTTGTTCGCTATCTTTCAGGAAATTATCTTTATGTAAAATTTAAGGAGAGATGAAATTTGCAGCTGAAGAGTTGGACCATCACCAAATCTATCACCTAGATCTTAGCTGAGCTAAGTTAGCAGTTAGAATTTTAAACAAACTATGGCATGACTAATATTGGAGTTAAGTATTTTCTACCACAGAAATGAGGCAAAATGTTAACCACTTCAGGCACATACATTTTCCTTTTATTTTTTTATTTTTTTCTCACACTCTCTGAGAGGAAGACTTTTGTCAGTAGTAATCATTAATGCTCATGATATTTGGCATACTTAGTGCATAATATGGTCTTCCATACAGGGGGATTGACAAAACCCCCAATTATTTCTATTTTTTCCAAATATAGCTTCTTTTAACATAATATGATTGAGGTCTTCCATGTTCTTGATTGCTTGTTGGAATTTAATTTTTTTAAATGTTTTTTCAAAATGTTTTTGAAGTGTTTTGAAATGTGTTTGGTTTTAAAAAGGTGCATACAGGTAATGGTTTTTGCTCGCTTTCATCTGTTTGTTTTTGAACTTGCAGAAACCTTTCATGCAGCAGCCCCTCAAAATTAATATTTTATCAGTACTCAATAAAGAGGCTTAATTGTGACTAATGTTCTCTATCTGTACACTGTGTCACATCAAACTCGTCTCTTAGCTCCATTAGTTTGAATCGTGAGGAGCTACATATGTCAGGAAAATTTAAATGTTTTAAACTCACAGAAAACCTAGAAAGATCAAAAGAAAAATATGCAGCAAAACTGGATGCTCTTTCAGTAGAGTGAAAGATGAAACTGAACTTCTACCTCATAAACCTTCAGAAAAGACAAAACCTACTTTTTCTACTTAATATGTTTGGTTTAGGGATGTGGAAGACCAGGATGGCAACAGTGGTTCCAGTTTCAAAAGTGTCCTTTTCCACAAATCATTGGTTTTGTTTGGTAATATATAAATGAAGCACAGAAAATACTGTGTCACTCCATGCAAACATCAGAGAGTATTTTCATTGGGTTTGCCATTGCCATGGTACTTCTGGTCAGAACATCTCCCATATTTTTATGCCAATATAATGGTATTTCTTTCTATCACTCGCTTTTCCTTATCCCCAGAAATAAGTATGCATCATGCTTTTCAAGACACTTCAGAAAAACATTAAAAATATAACAAAAACAAATGAATGCTCAGTAGTAAAGGAAGGATGATTACTGTCAATATTCATGCATACCAGAATGCTCATTGAGGGATTATCTTTTTTCAGAGCAGCAAAATCCCCCAGGAGACTTTTGACAATGATGATGCTGTAGGACAATATTTCTTTGTTAATATCCCCAAAGTTGGTTCCTATCAAGTTACTACTATAACTTCTTTTAATTGTTTGTCATTCTGAACACAGAGGTACTTCATAATCTCTTCTCAAGATGCGTAAGAGAAGGAGGTAAATCCTCATGCACAAGATGAGAACATATTTTTTTAATGAGGTTCCTGCTGTACTCCTTATTTTGTAATGACAGCATTGTTAGTGATTATAACATACTAATTCCAGAGAAACAATGGTAAACTGCCACATATTTCTGGCCAAAAGAGTATATATACTTCCTGTGCAGATGAAAGAGAAAATTATTTCAAACATTTACAAATTAATGCCATAAATGAACAGTTGAAAAAATATTTACCCTTTGTTATATAGTCATACCTCCCAAGAATATCCAGTGATGTGAACTACTGGTATCAGTTTAGTTTAAAATGAGTTTTTTGTTTTGTTTTGTTTTTTTCTCAACAGCAGTGTACGTGTGACAGGTCTTTAAAAATCAGTTCTGTTCCTAACTCAACTCAAGTTAATGCAACTCCAAATATGTAAGTGAATGCAGCATTCATCCAGCATGAGTTACATGTACCTAAGAATTGCAACATATTAATATATCTTTCTGTGTAGAAGAAAGTCATACATCAAAAGGTCTGGAAGACTCCATATCCACCAGTTTATAAAATTAATGTTTTCAACTGCTTAATAGATGGATTTCTTCATCACTTATATAGCAAAAGAAGTGAAGAAAACCTTGTTTGCCAAAAAGTGTAATTAGCAAACATAAACCACTTCCATTTGAAATTAAAGTTTTGGGTTGGTTTGGGTTTTTTTCAATTCTTTAACTGATGTTCCAAACTAAGAGATGTCCTCTGCTTTTCCTTAGGCTACCACTTCCTGTCTTCTCTGTGAACAGACTATTTTACTTTTAGTGAAATATATTGCCTCTTACAAAGCTGCTATTAATGTGTCTTTAAAAGGGTACTAGTGACTGGTATAGCAGCACCCTCCCTCAAAGATCAATCACTGAAGCTGTACAAAGAGCCCAGTCTCTTCACCCTGCAGATTGGACCATAAACATACATTTGAGCATGGCTATCTCACAAGGTGTTTCCTGCTATTGCACTGCATGTTCTGAGGCCCTTTAAATTCCTGAACTGAGGGATGTGTGATCAACTCACCTCCCCTTAGGGCAGCCACAAAATCTGCTTTGCCTTATTGCTTTTCAATGCAATAGTGTATGTGTCAGTGGAATAAAATGATTTTTCCAGTCCTGCCAGCATTTTGTGTAGTCTCTTCCCTAAAGTCTAAATGATTGAAAAATCATTAATGTCAGCTACTTTACCATAAAAGAATAACAAAAGATGACATAGCAGGTTGGGGGTGGTAAATAGAAATCAAAGGAGGACTTTTTTTCCCCCAAAATAAGTGTTTTAGAGTAGTAGAAACATATTTCAAAGAAGTAAATGTTGGATACGTAATGACAGTACTATTGAGTTATTGCTTGGTTTTCAAGTAAAGTAACTTTTTCTAAACTCACAAGATAATCTTTATAGCAATTTAACTGAAATGACTGCAACAAGCACTTCAAATCATAGAATCAGAGAATCATAGAATATTTTAGGTTGGAAAAGACCTCTAAGATCATTGATTCCAACCACTAGCAAGGCACTGCCAAATCCATCATAAAACCATGTCCCTAGGTAGCACAACTACACTTTGCTGGGCAGCCTGTTCTAACGCTTAACAATCGTTTGGGGGAAGAAATACTCCCTAATATCCAATCTAAACCTCCCCTGATGCAACTTGAGGCCATTTCCTTTTGTGCTGTCACTTGTTACCTGAGAGAAGAGACCGATCACACCCCACTACAATGTCCCTCCGGGTAGTTGTAGAAAGTCTTAAGGTCCCCCATGAGTCTCTCTTTTTTCAGATTTAAATAACCCCAATTCCCACAGCCACTCCACATAACACTTATGCTCCAGACCCTTCCCCAACTTTGTTGCCCTTCTCTGGACACACTGCAGCACCTCAATATCTTTATTCCAGTTAAGGGTCCAAGGCTGAACACAGGATTCAAGGTGTGGCCTCCTGTGCAAAGTACAGAGGAATGATCATTGCTCTGATCCTGCTGTCTTAATCCCAGATACAGTTTTGCATTGCGTACTAATGTTCCTTTTTTTTTTTTTTTTTTTTTTTTAGCTTTCCTGGCACAGTTTTAGAATTTGGCATAGTATAGAGTGTTTGAAATTGTCCTTTAATGGCTCTGTTTCACTAAGTGTCCATTTGGTCACTAAAATCAAATGCTGCCAGGCAGACACAACTACAGAATTTAAAAGGGCATGCAAAACTAATTCAATTTTACTCCATGTTAAAATGATCACACCTGATCTTTTGTTACTGGAAATCACTAAACAAATGGGCCAGTGGAGTCTGCCAATTTTTTTTTTCAATGAGAATAAAGAAAATTACACTAAAGATTTTCCAGTAAGAAAAGATGACTGTGAAACATTTCATGAATTCTTGCCAGTTTCAAATAGGTTTCTCCACTTTCACACTGATAACCTTTTGGCCCTTTCTTTAGGCAATCGGTAACATCTTATTTACAGTTATGTGCCCAAAGTCAGACAGCAGTTAGGCAGGTGACTACCTGCTACCATAAAATCCAGAAGATGCAGAAAATAAAAAGGCAAGGACAGAGAGAAACAATTTAACTCCCCATCTGAAGCTGCAACACTATTTGGATACTCCAGTTACACTGCTGCATGTGTTAAAAAGGTTTCCCAATTCTATTTTACCCTTCTTGAAACAGAAAAGTCAAGAGCAGTTCAGTACTGGTTACTTACTCAATTGTGTTCCTGTCCACTTTTCCTGTCATATTAATGCCATAGAACTGCTGCATGGCAGCTATAGCTGATTGCATGGTTTCTGCAGAGCGCAACACCGACATTCGGGGGTCAGTTGGTGGAAGGTAGCCATACTTTTGTAACCATACCTGCAATGACAAGTGCAGTGGCTATTAAATAGAAATTAGAGGTAAATAAAATGCTCCCTACTAATTAGCTTTATATCATATATAATGAAGCTTCTAATTCACAAAGTACAAGTCCTGTTACTTTGGGTGGGGTTTTTTTGTTGTTTGTTTGTTTTTTGTTTGTTTGGGGTTTTTTGTGGGTTTTTTTTGTTGTTTTTTTTTTTTTATTTGCAGATAAGAAATTTTTTTGGCTTTTATTTCATATTCTTTATTAAAGATTCCATTGTTTTAAGTCTTGCAGTGTTTTCTACCCAGGAGCCAGCTCTCTTTATTATCTGAAACTGCCTGCTTCAATTATTTATTTAATGTATTTATTTTATTTGAAGTTACAACTTAAGCACCTAACCCTGGCTCTAAACATTTCAAGAAATGTTTTAAGCAGATAAAATATAAATCTACAATATATGCCACATAAAATTGACTGCCCACAGGGCACATAACAATATTCACCATCTACAATAATAAATCCACAATAGCTCTCACACAGTTACACTATATTGTTATTGTCTCTCAAAGAATACAAAAGAGAGGGTAGGGAGACATTGAGCTTTCTGAGAAGAATTTCAAAATCACATAGTTATAGGCAAAGCATGTGTCCAGGAGATAGTGAAATAGCAGACTCTGCCCCCACTTAGAGAAAACTTCCTGATAGGAGGAACTGCGTTTTTAAACCAAGATGAATTTAATGCCAACTGTTTATGTTCTTAATTGTGTATAAGTGTGAGGGAGAAAGCAGGGTCCAAAAAACTGAAAGCTTTATGGATTAAAGACACTATCTTAAGAATACTTAGACAAACCCTTTGAAAAATGCTGTCTTCTTGAGCCAGTGTTTCATAAACAAGTAGCTGCATCATAATGTTCCTAAGCATTCTCAAAATCTAGCCTATCTAAAGCACAGTGTAAGATTTTTGAGGCAATGAGAACACTGATATATCCTTAAAAGTGTCTTATCTTCTCATCTAAGGGCTGGAACTACTCACTAGAATGAAAGGTACATATATTGCCAATCTACAAGGCTCCATTAAAATGTATTGCTTCAATTTCACTCTCTCCAGGAACAAACTACTTGTGACCTCATAAATCTGATCTGTTCTTTTAAAATAAAATAAAATAAAAAAAAAAAAAAAAAAAGAAAAATTGATTCAGCCACCTCTTTCAAACATATCACATCATAGTTCACAGATTCTGAATGCTTACATTAATGAATGCTATCCACCCCCTATACCCTTACAATGTGTTGTAGGCTCTCTGTGACTCATACAACACTTTGGAGGTTTTTATCTGTTTGTATATAAGCTGTTCATACACAGCCTAACACCAAACTGTGTAGCTATTTTCAGCTTTAAGTTTATCTTGCAAAGTCTACCCAATTCAGTTCTGTACCAGGTTAACCACGGTGGTGGTGCACTCCCCTTTTACAAACACAGTGAAGATGATCAAGATTATTAAGGTTCACTTTACTAACACTTAATGTGTATTATAGGTGAACATTGGCTCAGTGTAAACAAAAGATCAAACTGGCATTAGAGATTGGGGAAACCATCAGGTTATGAGTTCAGATATTTCTAATTTAAACAGGTTTACCTTCCCATAGTGTGGTTGACACACAACAATGTTTGTGAGCTCCACACAACAGGGAGATACACCAGGACAGGGAGATAGAGACAGGATTAAGACCTAGCCTAAACTCTTTCACCTTCACACTAACTCTATATAGAGGAATGATTCAGAATAAGAACAAAATTGTGTTTAATAGATAGGAAAATGCTCTCCTTTCCAATATAAATTAATTGCTATGATCACTACCTACATCCAACTTATACATTCCTACCTTCTTGCACTTTTCAGCTTCAAGGGAGAACTAGTGTACACTATGTGCAAGATTTGGGTCACCACAGAAATAATTTCATTTATGTGTCACTTTGCACAGGAAGTCTGTTCTTTCTTCTGTTATTAGAAGATAGATCTGAAACACCAGATAGAGCTTGAACGTGGGCAAGAGCAATGCAGTATGTGGAAACAGAATCATGGAAGTAAGAAATAAATAAGTTTGACAGAGTGGGTTGATTTCAGTGTACTGTGTAAAGTCCCTTTGAATTAATATTTACAATGAGTGTATTTAAGAATGGGGTTATTTTTATATTCATCTTCTCAAGTCAGTGATATTAAAACAAATGATCAGTCAGGGAAGAAAAAAAATTCTGAATATCATGTCACTATTATCTAAAATTATGCTACCTTCTTGTCAGCGCCTCAAAAAGAATTTGGTATGCAGACACAGAACAGGGCTTTTTATGAATCTCTCAGGTGCTAAGGGCAGACAAAATTGCTTGGTAGGCTTGTGAGGTCACCCATCACCACTCAAAACCATCCTCACTATGGCATAACTGAAGGCATCAGAGGTATGGGGTTACAAGTAAGCAAATTTGCCAGAACCTAAACCTTCAGATATGAATTAGAAAAGCTCTAAAGAAAGAGACAGAAAAAATATCTCGGGGAGTACTGCTCATTGGAGAAGTGGAGCAGGGGGAACAACCTGGAATCTAGCAGAGTGCCACTGCAGAGACACTCTGCAGAAAAGGAAAAGAGAGTTGGCTCAGAAACAGCAGGAGAGGACAGTATAGCCTTTCTCTGTCTAAAAGGACTTACATACAAGTTAAATACAGGATGCTCGATAGCCACCCCCTATCATTGAACAAAAGAAGTAGACCACCTAGGTCTTCCCTCAGCCTTCAAAATAGCAACTAGAAGATACAGCCAACATACTGGAAAGTCAGATGACACTCTCAAAGCAAGTTTCTTTTTTCTAAAATTCAGACAAATTGACCTCTAGACTGGTGAATGTTTGAGAGCTAGTAGCATTTAGTATTACAAAATTCTGTGCTTTGTCTTTATGAGAAAGGATCATGAAACAAGATAAAAGACAGCAAATCCTATTTTGCAGTTTTCTATTAACATATTTTGAAGGACCTTGACTCAGACTGCCAGAAATATGCAACTCAGATTCTATTGCGCATAGTTGAAATGCTGGGAACTACAGAGGAAAGGCTTAACTTTAAGTCCAAAATATATAGGTGGGTAAAACAACAATGAGAAGAAGAAACAGAATGAGGCAGACACAGCACAAGAACGAAAGAAAAGACCTTTCTTGCCACCTTGTATTTTTGAGGTAAATTATTAAAGAAATTATATTCACAAGAATTTCCCCCTCCCCTCTATTGAAATTAGACATGTGTGTGCCTTAATGTACTTCAGCAATGAAAACGTCATCTTGGCAAGCCTCATTCTGAGGAAACCATCAATCTTGGAACAAAGAAATAGTGAAGCAGATCCATCTAATATGTCGTATCTGGAGTGTCAACAGAGACCCTTTGCACAGACTCCAAAATCAGTGATTTGTTTAATTCTTTTATACAATTTAAGAAGATAAAATACTGCTACTTCAAGTGAAGGTTTTGGGAGGACTTTCTTGTCCTGCAGCAAAATGAAAGCCATGGTACCTCTCACATAATCACAGAAAAACAGCTGGAAGACAACAGGTCCCACAACATCCCTCTCTATTAGACTGCTTTAGTATGCTACTGCTATAAAGTTTGCTTTAGAGTCGAATCTCTCTTACTAAAATTTAAGACTGTAACTTTTCATTTTACCTGCTATGGGTAAGGGGAACCAATTATTCCTTTCTCCTCTGCAGCATCCTTTTATGTACTTGAACTTCCTGATGTCACTCTTTCTAATATTTGTAAATAAAGAAACTCCTTTTGTTTAATCATATTTCATTATCCACATTATCCTCCTGAAAACCTGAAGCTAAAAGCTTTCTTTACTAAAATCTTTCTCTACTAAACATCTGCTTGCACTAGATTTCTATGCTAATTCCCACTGTTGGCCAACTAACAAACACCGGAGTTTAGATGAAGTGTTGGGAGTAATTCAGAAGAACATGGACACTCAAACATTTCATTTTGGAAAGAAAAACAAAAGCAAAAAAACCAACCAACCAACCAACCAAAAAAAAAAAAAAAAAAACAGAAATAAAATTAGCCTAAAAATATTTTTACCTATTAATTGAACTTCAAGGCTTATGTCCCATTTATCTATACATTTTAAAATTTTAAAACCATAATTCCTCACCTCTTGTTTTCATAATTGTAAAGAAAATGATAAACAGAATCTCATGGTGATGAAATCTGTAGAGATGCTAGGAGTTTGTTGAGGACCTGCCACTTCTGCAGGAGTCCAAGGAACCTGTAAAGGCTCAGCACATGAGCTGTATCATCTTCCAGATTTTGGATGTCATTGACTAGATATGTTGTGTTTGGGCTTTTTTCTGCCATGACGAAAGGATCTTTTCATTTTAGTTTTTAACTCCTGCTTATGCAATGCTGTGTAGATCATCTGGCTATGGAATAGATAGCAGTTTGTCACATGACTGTATTTTTTTCTCATCTAAAGGTTAAAGAATGGTCTAACTTAAAGTGTACTAAACACACTGGTGGATTTTAATCATTCCGGTCTTTGCTAGTTTAAGAAGAATGAGTGGTCTTAAAAACAGTATGCTGACACCATACTGTTACTAGAACAAAGAAAACCCATATATTTTCATTAAATATTAAACAAGAATATTATTAAGATAATCAGAGTTTCAGAGAGGTTACTGATTTCTAAGATAGAAGAAAACTTAGCAACAAATTATTAATGTTCCTGAATGACAGTACATAGTATAAGCTACAGTACAATTATGTTCTATGAACATGAAGGCTTACTAAATCAGTCTAATGAAGCATGCATGGATTAAAACAATTTCATAAACACCTTCAGTAGTGCAGCTGCATATCATTATTCATGTATCTCTGTTCTTTTTTTAAATATTTTATCTGCAAACAAAATTCCTATCTGCACTGAGTGAAACTGTGAGATTTCATAATTTCAAAATATTTTGACTTCTGTTTTTTAATATACTTCCACCAAAGACACTATAAAGGAAATGATTTAAAATGTCTGAGTAATTTATAAGATTTATGCTTTCAAAAAGCATACATTTAGGAATCTAACTTACAGTGATCACCACAGGATTTAGTAGTTCAAGTGCTGATGTAATTTTGAAAGGCGATTGAAGGCTTTAACTATGGTAAGGATAAATAAGCTATCTCTAGAATTAGTATCCATATGACCAAGTCATTTCTTCATTTAGGTCAAATAATCATGGCTAATGGTGTGTTTTAATTACAGACCTGACTACTGCAGCTAATACCGACTTTTCAGTGACAACTTGATACCCAGACAGCCAGAAGTAAACAGAAGTGTTTACACAGAGAATTACAGGAATCTTCTGATGTTTTTCCTCCCTTATGTCTTAATTGCCACCAGTTCATCACGAGTGATGTTTTCTCTTTTTAACAGAAGACACCGATGTGAATTTACAGAATGGTTATATGGTGTGTTTCATCTATCTAATAAGAAAAATACTTCCAAAAAAATAGAACATAAAAAGAACATAGAGTCCAGGAGAGTCTAATGTGTCTATCAGTAATGTCTACAGAATGAAAATAAGAATTAAGATACATTAAAAAAAAGCTTAATAGTTGGGATTGGCTTAGTACCTCTGGTTAGAAGTTGATATAACCAATCCTTATAGCCAAAAATCAGCCTGACTGTTCAGAGTACATTGAAGCTCACAAACAAATCAATTTACTGGAAATTGTATAGCAGGGTGTAAAAGATCTTAAATAGAAGAAAGCATCTGCAGACCAACCAATTCTTTTTTATCACTATGAACATGCCAAAAAGTCAAAATACCAACTTGTAAAATTTAGTTCTCCAATGACCTAAACTTGAAAGTGGTCAACCTCTTTTCTTGTAAATTTTTATGACAACTCCTTATAAAACTATTTACACGTGGCACAAGCATAGCTGTAGACACATTAATGGTGGTAGTTTTTACTGTAAATTACAGAATTTGTAACAGGGACTTAATAATTCAGAAAAGTCTGTGCAATTGCACTTAAGGTTACAGGATGCACTATGGTTAATACTTAGATGCAGTACTAGAAGTAGCAGAATTGACCCCCACAGTGGTCAAAAGAGAGGATAAATTCAGCTTCATTGAGTTCAGTGTTGCGACTGAAATATGCTTAGAACAGGGATTAGATACTACCCATCTCTAAATGCAAGATCTACATTGTTCATTCACTACTGTCTGTACCAAGAGTGGGTTAGTGGTATAACAACTGCGACACAAATCCTTGGCCTGGAAAGAAACTCTTTGTACCTTGATCATTCCCTCTAACAGTGTGCACATTTATAACTGTCTGCAAAATGTGGACCTTATTTATCAGTTGCTCAGCAAAATTTTCTTCAATCCCTAATAGAAATCTCTGTTGAAGCCTGGCATAGACCCAGACCAGTGGAAATACTTCCACAAATAAAACTAACAGTTCCAGTAGATGTAAACACTCAATCATACAGCTGTCTCTGTAGGGACACTGTCTCTACATCTTACTAGAATGCCCAGCATCAGCTGCTAAAAAAATATTAAGTGCTCTGCAGGGATAAGAACGCTGTATTGAATAGTCTGGCTAGATATGTCATGAGATGTTCCAAAAAAAAAAAAAGAAACTTCTAGGGCCATGAGGATGAATAACAGATTGGAGCATCACTACTGTGAAGAAAGACCAAAAGAGCTGGAACTGTTCAACCTACAGAAGAGATGGCTCCAGGGGGATCTTATCTATGTGTTCAAATATCTGAAGGGAGGGAATGGAGAAGATGGAGTCAGGTTCTTTTCAGCAATGCCCAGTAAAATGACCCAGGTATGGGTACAAACTGAAATACAGGAGGTTCTTTCTCAGCCTAAGGAAACACTTTCTCTCTGTGAGGGTGGTCAAACATTGGCACAGGTTGTCCAGAGACGCTGTGGAGCCTCCATTTTTGGAGATATTCAAAAGCCACTTGGGAAGGGGTTTGGACAGAGCTCTCTTTCTACAATACCTCTTCAATAACACATTTAATTTACGAATTTCAAATTAAGGAAGAACATGTATGCGTTTTTGCAGCTCTCTGCCTGATAGCTAAGCAATCTAGCTTCTGGTATACATTTTGAAAGAATTGTGGTCTACTTCTTTGATAACTGTCATATTGTGGGGTACGGTGATTGCCCACAAGATTCCATAACCTCCAGTGCCTGTAAGACTCAGATGTTTCAATTTTTGTGCTTCTTTCTGTTCCTCTCCATGGATCATCTAAGAGGTTACTTATGTGGTCCTACATGAAACATCCTTGATCTTTCCTGGGTTTAGATTTTTATGGTTTTCTTTGGCTCATTATATGTAGCTGTGGAGTTCATTCAGATGCTTGGATCCCAGAAGACCAGTGGCCAGATCAAAGTGATGCACATACGACAAAAACAATGATGAAACTGGAGTCAGAACAATTCTGGTTGAGCCAAAGGCTCATGTTCCTTGGAAAATCATCTAGCTTTTTAGATAGCAAAAGTAAGACTGAGTGATGCTTCCCAATTTTCCTCATCACAGCATTGCAAGAATCCAGACAAGGTTTAGAACATATGAATCACTATATAAATGCAACCGTTGCTTGGTGATGTATCAGAGAAGTCAAAAGTGGCTCTTTCACCACACTCCAGAAGATTATGCCACTTCATCATTGCCTTGGTATTAGAATCTTTAGCCCCTATAACTTTGCAATACCTCACCAGCAAGTTGATTATTTTGGTCTAATCCAACTATATATTGATGGGATAATTTTGGAAATGCTTGCCATCACATTATTTTAGGGCAGAGCTGTTTATTCTTACTATTTCCAAAAGCAAGCAGGGAACTGAACATCAACTTGGGAAATCGAGTTTGCTGCTTAGATCCTGCAGCTTAGGACTTGCTTGAACTTTTGTTTCTTCTGGTATAGATTTCTCTAGAGACAGGCTTATCTCCCCTCACACACATATTCTAAACAACCAAAGCAATGAATTTCATCATGAATTCATAAGAACTGCCTTACTACTTCAATCATCAGTCTACAAGCAACAAAGTCCCAAGTGGTTGGCACTAGTTGGAAATGACCATATACATTTTTAGTCTCTGAGAATATAATTTCAGGCAATCATATACTTCAAATGGGAGGCACTCGTATCACTAAAATTTAACAGTAATACAGGATTTTTCCTCTTGGACTGTAAAATCATTAGCAGCAGCAGCAACATCAGGCAAATAAAAACTGTATACCTTTGGAACACTAAAGGAAAAAGCCTCAGTTATTTGGTATGTCTGCCTTCTATGGCACAATTATAAATTACATGCTGTCACATAAAGAAAAACAAATATAAAACAAGCAGTCTATTGACCAAAAATGCAGTAATGATCACTGTTGAGTTTTATATGGCCCAATAGGTTGCTTCAAATAATTTTAACAAAAGTACTAAAACTTTGTTCTAGAACTTTGTTCTTAGACATTTACATAGGAAATACATAAATATCTAATGTACCAATGGTGGTGTGCTACTTAAAAAATGCTTTTGGGAAGCTAGTCCATTGTAATAAGATGAAAAGGTCAAGCTAAAAAGCTCCTTTGGGTAAAGGATTATTCAAACTATATTTGACACTTGGTATTTCAATCCATTAGATAAAATAACTTTACTATCATAATTTATGTGGTTTTAAGTTTACAACAGTGAAATAGATGAAATGCAAGTTATCATCTAAAGGAAACGTGACTTGGACAAACTTTTTTTTCTCCATATCACTTGCATTTAATTTTCTTCATTATAATATTTTTTTTTCTCATGTTATAAACACAAGAAATATCATATTCTGAATCATAAAAACATCAATTAAATATCTTTGCAAATGTTTCCTGTATCAATATCATGAATACTCTTATATTATGGGTTAAACTAAAATCACATTAAAGCAAAAGAATAGAAATGCAAAAAACACAATGCATTTTTTGTTGACTTATACTTCATAGTTTAGTACATCTTCACAGATAAGATTGCGTATAAATTCATACTGTACCATACATAAGCAGTGTTTGAAAGTCTGTGTCTGTAAAAAAACAACTGGCTATGCTACAGTCAAGAGCAAAGTTGAAACAGGAGGTATTTAACTGAATCAGTTAGTTCCTTTATTTGAACGAATTTCTCTTTTATTCCTTTCTGTGTTTTTTTCAGCAATCAATGATGTCATGATTATTTGCAACATAAGCTTTTTCTTTTATGTTACAGAATGTTTGTTTACCACAGTGAAGAATTTTTAAATAGAAATATATACTAAACTTTAAAACTAAAATTATCTTTTTTTCCTGTCTTCTGCTTTTCAAAGTATGATATGTAAAATGTAAAATTTCAGATCCTTGCTGAATATCATTCCATATGTTAGAAATCCTTTTTTTGACTGGTATAAGATTTGTGATATTTACAGTACAATAATAGCTCTTAAAAAAATCTGATTTACGTTTTCCTGCAGAAATCTGTAGATAGAAGATGAATGGGAATTTTATAAATACATAAAATTGATGTATGATATCAGTTTGTCACTTCCCAGGGAGAGACAAGAAGGGAATGCAATGAACATAAAATGTAATACTGTGGTTTTATAAATTACTTTATTTGGTCCACACAGGAGAATGAAACAAAAACAAAACAAAAGTAAATACTAAAACACAACATTTGAAAGAAAAACCTTGTAATTTCTTCAAGGAAGTTAATAAAGAAAGGAAGTAAAATCCCTGAAATGTATGATTTCTTCATGAGGAAGAACGACAATATATTAGTTCAGCTATTCTCTTAGTGTTTTGCAATGAAGACAATCTGTTCAGCTGCATAGTGAGTCTATCTGATCAGAAGCTTTAACAATGTAAAGAAAAAGGCAGTACAAAAAATAGCTTGTCCTCTATCCCATACTCTTTTAGTTTCTGACTTATTTCCCAGTTTTGAAAATGCTGGTCCAGTAGAAAAGTTTCCATGGGATATTGATCTATAATTAATGTTTCCCACTTTGATTTCCAATCCTTCTTCAGAAAACGCCCGCGGGAGATGACTCTGCCACAGGGAGGGCAAGGATCAATCAGAACCTAGTGCCTCCATTTATACATGCTTGCTTCTAATGATTCTCTTCAATAATTTATGGAAATTACACCTGCCTTTATTTTCCTCTTGTATTGTGGTTCAAACAAAGCCAGACAGTGCCCTATAACTAAAGAGATAACAGCAATACCAGTTAAACATTTTTACTTGGTTTTTTACTCATCATCAACAATGACCACATAGCTTTCACTAATTCTGTTTTAGCATGGGTCAAAATAGATGAATACACTAGCTTTTCTGTATAGAGTTCAAAGATTAAGTAGCAAGAAAAGGTGAATTCAGTACCAAAATTAATGACATTTGGCTCCTGATATAGATGTTATGATGAAGAAAATAAAAAGACAGAAAGTATAGAGAATATTTCTTGATATAATAAAGACATATAAATTCCAAAGTAAAATATTCCCTTTCCTTGAAACAAGGTCTGTGTAGATTAGTGGCAGAATATGACCAACTCAGGTTAGCTCTATTATCCTCCTACTTTCACAGAGATAAAAACATCCTCCTACTTATTTGATAAGTCTACTTTGCTTGCAGTACACTAACTCACCAGCTGTTTGTAAGCTGCCTGCAAGTAGCAGAAAGACTGCATAAATTTCAGTACGTCTGCAACTTTTTTTTTTATATCATCCTCTAAATTCTAATTTTGTCAAAGGGTAGAATTACAAAAATAGAAGGGGGGAAAGGGAAGTGGTGGATTGATTCATGTGAGGGATGTGACAAGGTGATTCCTGAAGGCAGAAAAAGACACAGAGTAATTGCTTCAAAGCAAGCCACAGGAATATCTTTTATTAGCTACACGATGGTCTCTGGTCATGTGTTTTGCAATTTTAAAATGTAATAGAACAATTTCAGCTTTGCTTAATTAGGACCTGACGCTGTGAATTTCTGAGTGCTCTCAATAGCCATAGGTTCAGATGGATGCTTGGAGCCCTCAGTCCCCAGCAGAACTCAGTCAAGCATTTCTATCAACCAAAAAGAAGACTAGGATTTCTCCATACTTTTATATATATTAGAAAAATGAGTCGCTTAAAGAAAATAATTTTCTTTACACTCATCACCTGTAACATTTATAAAATTCAGACATTTTAGAGGTTTGGGTTTTTATGGATTTTTTTTTTTTTTTTGTATAAATACATTCATTGCTTTTCTAGCTCAAACATGGAGATAAAATCAAAATAGCGGGAAAAGGCCAGGGAAAATTACATGTGTATGCTTTTCTGTTTTTTCTTCCAAGAGACATGGTCTTTTATGCAATTAAGAACTATAATATGCAAACCAAGTAACCTACTACAGTTTGGAAATTACATTTGTAATTAATAAACATAATAGGTCCTGTATTCTCATAGCAATGTCATTATTGTGCTAATCCTGTGAAACTAATATTCAAGTATCCCAAGCAGCCGTTTATTCAATATTATTTTATTAATTTGTTTTCAGTTAAACATATTTTCTTTAGACTTGGTCTACCATAAACTAGAGGCAAAATTAGAGCTGGTATTACCCTTTCAGCAATTAAATTCAAATTTCCAAAAGTATATATACATTTTGTACAGGTTCAAAGTGCAAATGAGAAGAGGTTTTGCATGTATTAAAGACCATGGTGTTTACAACTGTTTTTCTGTGTATGTATACATATGCTTCAGAGAAAAACCTTTTTTTTTTCTAATTTTGTTCTTAGAAACAAGAAATAAGGTCTAGGTATAGGTAATTGAGTTAGCAATTGGTAACGAACAAACTGAATGTTGTATTTCTCAGCTCCTACCAAGAAGAAGGAAAAAGCCCTAGGAAAAATTAGCAGTGTAAGTTTTGCTATACAGAAAAACAAAGCAAACAAACAAAAAATAAATAATTAAAAAAATAAAAATAAAGGAGGGGGGCAAGGAGAGAGAAAACAAAGTCAGGAATCAAATGAATCCTGAATTTTGTGAACATCAAGCTCTCCTACAGATTAAGACATCTCAGAACTGCAGCTAAGGAACCCAGAAAACCTTCAACCTGTGACTCATGGTTAATGAACAAAAAAAAATTCAGATTATGATTGACATGGCATGAACTGGTTAGGATGCATTGTTCTAGTCCATCCTATCCCAAAACAGAAAGAAACACACAGAACATTTCTGACTGAGATTTTCCAATAGGTGGTGGACATCATGGAAGTAGTATTCTCATTTTGTTGTGCCGTTTTTCTGTATGACTGCTAAGGTAGAATTTATTTTAAAATTTTTTTTTAGAAATTTTTAGAAATTTGGCACTGTTTTTGACTTCCTACAGGTAAGAGACAACAGTGTGTTTTTGCACTGTTTGAAGGTGACACTTGTATGATAAACATTGCACTATAAATTCTATTTTTATCAAGGGCCACCTCCTTACCTTAAAATTGTGCAATTGACCATCATCATATCTGTTCTAAGGTTCATTTTTTTATATATATGTTTGCCACATACTTTTTTCTGTAAGTAATTTTTCATGAAAAGTAATCTTTCATCTTTCTTCCAATCTAAGGTTTTGAGAAAAGTTATTAAATTACCCATTCTTTTTTAAGAATGAGAATTTCATGTTACTAAAATGTATAAATACCTTTTAATTTTGGAATGATGTATAAAATCTGCCTTTAAAGTAATAAATGCTTTCTATCTCAACAATCTAACTTGGGATATTTTAAAAGGCATTTTAAACATATCATTAAGACTCAAGACTTTTTTTAGTTTAATAGTGCATTTAATAATGCAGCCACTATCTGAATGGAGACTGATGAAAAGGTGACTTCCTGAATCTAAAGAGTCCTTAGTTTGCTCATTCTGCTCTTTGATGGTCTTATAAGGGGAACAAGACTTTAATGAAAAGTTCCTAGGGAGTGAAAGTTGTGAGGAATCATACTGCTGAGAAAGACAATTGCAGCCAAAACACTATGTAAGAAAATACTAATGGATTAGTTTAACGATATTAAAATATTTCAGAATTTTCAGAATTGTTTTTTAATGTCCTAGTATTTTCTTTTTGTAGCACAGTGAACAGCTGTTTCTGCTGAGCTGTCTAAAACATTGCCCAAGTCTCTTTCCTCAATGACTACAATTAATCTAGAAATCTGCAATTGTGTGAATTCAAATTATCCCCTCTAGTAGGCATTACCCTATCAGCACTGAATTTCACCTGCCACCCTTACTCCAATCCACACATCCAGAGAACTGTACTACAGCACTAAGCAAATATTCTCTCTCTCTCTCAATAAATTCAAATTCTCATCATAAACTCACCTCTCAATAAAATCTTTGGGAAAAAGTCTCACAAGGCTAAGCATTTAACGGAATAAGTTTCAAAGTTTTAAGAAATTTTTTTTCACTGGCAAGTTGGAAATCAGGATGGATTGTCTTTTTCCTAAAGGATGGGTATTATTTCAAAGAAGACTTAGTTCAGGGAAGTCCTATGACCTTTACTTTGGAAGCAGGATGATCAACAGTCTTCTGTGAGAAAAGGTTTCACCTTACTTTCCTCCTAGACTTTACAAACTTCACAGAGATAATAATTTTTCATGAAGAGAAAATATGACAGGATACTTGTACAATCACCATGGCAGTAGCTACTAGACTTGCATTTTTGGATATCAGGATCTAGCAATCACCAGTTTGTCTTCTGTGCCTGTTCACTTTATCTCAGCCCAACAAAACACATGAGGTTATGACAGCAAAGAGGTAAAATTTTCTGTGAGTGAAAGCTGTATATTTAAGCAATAGCATTGCCAGACTTTGGGAGGTCTGGCAGTTGATGCCTCCAGGGGACATCGCAGAAGCCTTAATGAAAAAAAGCAGGTCTGCAGAGGGACTAATATAGGCCACTGTAGGGTTGGAAGGATCTGGAAAAGATTCATGTGGTTTTAGTGAGCACTGAGCTGCTTTGTAGAGAAAAAAATCTGAGAGAAACAGATCAAAATTCTGCTACTGATGCAGGGGATGATCTATTGGCTCAATTGCTGCTTACATAAATCACTTTGTTTGTGCACATAAGGTCTAGACAGGTGGAATATACATATATATTCCTTCAAATTTAACCAAAGTCAATTTTTTGACATATGATTAAAAAAATATTAATTTATATTTGCTTGCTGTCTCCAAATGAGCTCTTTGGTCATTTCTGTAGGGCACATAGGGCAGCTGACACACCAAGTTCTGTAGATGTCACTTTTCATAATGGAATACTTGAACCAAATATTGTAAAATCCTTACAGCTAATTAGTGTGAGAAGAATATATAGAAAGCCTGTTCCTAATCTTGTGAAGGTCATGAAACATTTCAGATAGTGCCAAGTAGTGCACAATTCAGCACTATAACAGAAATGCTTGGCAAGACTTCTTCTGATGCTACTTTTTATGTTCTTCTTCTCTTATTAATTTTAAAATATTGAAAACTTGTTACACCAGGAAAGTATCTGAAATCTTTCAGAAATATGGTTTTGATTCTCGTATGTGTCAAAAGTTCTGCCGAAAACTCTGCTTAAAAGTGCCTTTCCATGTAATATGGATTTGGTATCCTCAGGGACTATTCTGCCACTCTGAAAGGCTTCTAGAGTAGCTGTTCCTTTCTAGAAAGGTACAGAATCTAATTTTGAAATACTCAGACTTTAAATTTAATTTCTCCAAAGACTGGAAAAGGTTTATTACGGAGAGGTTAATTCAGTACACCATGGATATGGATACATTAAAATCTATCATAGAGCTTACATTGTCTTAAAAAAATTAGTTTATCTGAATATTTTGCAGTATTACGAGATTTATTCTTATAGCAAATCAGATAGAGAAACAATGGTAATCTCCAGAAGAACTGTCCTCTTAAGCCTCTGACAGGAGAGGAGTGGGGAGGAGAGAGGAAGGGAGGGGAGGGGAGGAAATTGTGCTTCTGCCTGGTTCATCAGAACAAACACTTATGCTGATACTTTCAAATTCCTGAAGTTGGTTGAAATGCTTTCACTTTAGACATTTGATCAAATGCTTTGCAAAATACCTAGAAATGCCCACGAAGGAAGGCTTCAGGACAATTTATGTCTTTTGCAAAGGAGAAAACACATGTATGAAAGCACATATACTGTTATCATTTATTTCTATATTCAGATATTAGAGCCAATTTGATAAGTTGTATTTAACTGTTAGCTAATTCATAATTTGTCTTCTATTTAAATATATACTTTAAAAAAAATACCCCCCTATAATGGTTAATTACTAGAGTTTTAAAAATTTGCACCTGTGCCTCTTGTATTACTCACTAGTTTTACAGATGTGCCCCTGCACTATACTTTGGATCATATATCAATTTCTTAAAACAACTGCAAATTTTTCATACTCTTAAGTAAATAAATAACTTTATATTGTATTATTATTACAAAATATACAGTATCAGTTAGCAAGCTGTTATTTCTATGAATAACTAAAACCTATGGAAATAAATAAATATTTACCTCTGAGATAAATAAATAAATTCAAATATACATGTAAAAATACTTTACTGTTTGTTTGCCTTTAACTCACAAAATTCAATTACATTCAGTTCTGTCGCAGTAAAATTCTGCTTTTACCAATGAAACACTAAGTAAGATCTTCAGAAGTTAGAGCTTTCAAATAGACCTGTTCTTAAAATTGGATCTTTCCCTGTAGTGTTATACAACTAAAAATTTCAGTTATTTTTCCAGTTTTATTGCATGCATTCATTGAAAAAAGCCCATCAAAAATTTATGGTAGCTTATACAGAAATTTCCCTCAAAACCTTCAGTTTATGCAGAATTTCACAATATTTAATAAATACCATTAAATATTTTCCATTTTCAGTGAATTTACAGATGTGTGAACAACAGTTTCATGGAATACTTTCCATCTTTACTTCTATCAGATATTTTAATGTTTGAGATGCTCTTATCTGAACTTACATATCTCAGGATTCCTTTAAACCCCTTATCGTAGAATTCTGTAGATTTGGTAACTGTTCTTAGTGTAGTACTCTTATTTTTGGAGACAATCACATTTTCCTTGGATAGCACAAGCATTATCCCAGATTCCTCCGGTTGCTTTCAATTTAGATTTTTGCTATTCAGAAAGATCTTTACGCATGATGCATGATGCATGATGCACAGGTTGAAAATGTCCTTCACAGAAAGAGCAATGAGCATGAAAATGTCCTTCACAGAAAGAGCAATGAGCAGTCTTTGGTCCCATTCTCCTTTTTCCTTTTCTAAACACTGGAATACAAATCTATGCTGTTACTTGTGCTCTCCCCTGTGGAGGCATTCCCACTACTTCAGGTAGCATTCCTCCTACACAGTAGTATTTCTCCAGAGGGTGGAGAGCTTCAAACTTGCCTCTAGTCTAACAGTCCATTGCAAGGGACTGGCTCAAAGAGCCAAGAATATGAGCAAATCCTTTATTTAAAAAAGAATAATGGAAAATTTGATGACTCCTTAGCACTAGCTAAGTACTTTTCAAAGACCATGCTATCCAAAGAGCTTATTTAACCTGATGAAACCTAAAGAGAGTAGCAGTCACAAACAAACTTCTCTTTTCCATATTTCTGAGTGCAAGCTGAAAGTATTGTATAACCTGTGCTGATAAATACCCTGTTCTCCCTTCATACATGATTGCACATGTTAGCACATACTACAGTGAATTTCAATAAGAACTGCTTAAAAAGCATAGGATCAAACAAGTTAGGAAAAAGAACATAACAATGAAAACAAGATCAGGTCCTATACAGAAGAGCAGGCAATGAAGGGAGGCATTCACTCTTGTGTTCCACCCCACCTAATCTTTTAACTGTCTTCTCCACCCTTGTATGTAAAATCTGGAATGCATCTAGGGTTTTACAAGCCTCACAGATGTCAAAAAAGAAGAATAACATGGATAATTAGAACAAATCCTCAGAAGTCCTTGAGTGGTAGCTTAAGCTGTTCAAGTTCACAGCAGCTTCTCAGAGGTAGACTGAGAAATCTAATAGTGAACTTGAATTATTCAGTGTCAGTTGAAAGCAACAAATTATAATCTGGAAATGAATCCATTAAAATCAAAAGCCTGGAAAATTAAATTCAGGCCTCTTCAGGAAGAACTGAGTAGGTCAGGTGGAATCATACACAAGCTACATATTGTGAAGATTTCTTCATCATACACATCTAACTAGCCAGGATGGTAATAGCATAAAGTTTATTTCCCAAACAGAGACATTTTTTCGTACTGCATTCTATTCATTCCTGATCTGAAGATTTATAAAATATACAAAATGCATATCTTCACAGATAGTTGCAGAGCCTGAATTTTACACTGATTGTGACTACAGACAGCCAAAAAATCTCAAATTAGGAATTAAAACAAGGAATGAAAACAATACTATGGCCCATATTCATAAATAATACAATACATCTAATGTATAAAAAATATAGCAAGCTATTGAAACCACATCTAGTTTCTGGGTTTTATGTTAATAAAGTAACCAAATCAAAAAGCATACATTTTTCCAACTGAAATTGCAGACTAGTCTGATTAAACCAAAATACCTTATATGCATTTACCGTGTTTGCAGCCAGATAGAAATGAGTTATGAATTTCACAGTGTGTTTGAATTCTATTTCTGTTACTGTTACATTAACTGTCTTATGGTTTCAAAATACCTTAATGATTATCACTTGACCCTACTTACTGTCCTTCACAGGCAATTTTACCCCATTCTATTATTTAAAATGCCTTTAATTAATTTCAGAGGAAACTGAAATGCAGTATGTTTAGCTTTATTATGGTATACATTCAGTAGTTTTTTACTACATAAAATAAAGACACAAATTGGCAGCTAGGCAGAAGCTTTCAATTTAGACAAGGAGGCTCCAAAAGCATAGCTCTTACCAGGCATTTTTCAACAATAAGGCCTGTAGATCCATAAGACACCTTAAATACTATCATTTTACTGTAACTGATCCCAGTAACGATGGTTTGGCTTTCAATATCTTCCATCTTTACAGCACAATCTGTACATCCTCAGAAGTCTGTGTTTCACCATAATTCAACATATCAAAGTAATGCTTTTAATGTTGCTTGTAACACCCTAGCTCTTGTTAATAACTGTGCTTCAATTAATAAAATGAACTGCAAAAGTAAAGTCTTAAGTTTACGTTACTTTTTCAACACTTTGTTATGGAAACATGGAATTAAATCCAGACCCAGATGTCCTCCCCTGCAAGCTTGCACATGAGGAAAGGCTTAGTTTAAAGCACATGAAAGTCAGAAGTTCATTATCTAAATGGGATATTATTAAAATTGGGATTAAAGTGGCCTCACCAGATGTTTGATCTTATGAAATGCTTAAAAGCAACACCAAGTTAGACTTGGCATCAACTGCTGACTCTCATTTTGATCAAGAACTGATAAACATTATTTTTTTAATATTTTCAGAATTTAAGTAAACTATGACCAGTGTTTTGGAAAGGCAGATCTCCTTTTACCTGATTTTGCTGCCACAAATTTTATCAACTTTCTGATACGTAAATAGTATGATAGATGAATTTAAGAGATGCATTTTCAGATAATGTCCAAATAACTCTCAAGGTTTTTATCAGCCTATTTTTTACTGACCCAAAATTCACACACAATCTCAGTGACAAGGGATCTGACAAAGAACCTCTAAGCAATGCCATCTGTGATGAGAATCTGACATGTTCAGCTTTAGAAAGGTCAGTGCTGAAGGACAACCTTCCTTGCCTCATCCATCACAACAAAATTCAGCAGTTTGGATGAAGAAAATACTTTCTTTTAGTCTGATCGATCTCGCAATATCAGGGCAATGTCTTGAAATACTACGAATAAGCACTAACATGTTTGTAAATATTGATTTTTCTTTGATACTATCACCTTCAAGTCTGCATAATACTCCAGTTTGGGAGACTGCTTCAAACCATTTGACATCATGGAAAGAATTAATTAGAAAAGTTATCAGAAAAAATACTTAAGGAAATAGTGTTTTCTTTAAATCATAGTTTTTATAATGTAAAAATATATCTTTTTTAATTGAAAAATACATATAAGTTTAAATTCTGGTTAACTAGTTATAAAGTTGTTAAGTCAAAAAACCTCCAGACCATGAAACTACTTTAATTGTTTTATTCCTTATGAGTTATTTGACCCTGTCTATGCAGACAATGCCCTTCAGCAACTTTTCAGAGCTTCTGATCTGTGGGAACACTTTGACCTTCTGTATGCCTCTTCAAAATATGACAGCAAGGTAGAATTACTCACACTCTGCTTTGCTCAGAGTTCAACTTTTTCCATGGACATGTCAGAAAAATAGCTACAGTAATCAAGCAACATTTGAGCCTTGAAGGAAGTTCAACATTACTTTTTACTTTCATAGGTAACTATGAAAAATGCAAGTAGAAACAGTACATTGAAGTAAGGATGGATGCAATGAACCTTGTGCTGACTTAAGGCAAATTATTTAGAAAAAAAGCAGTAGAAGCAACACTACAGGAAACTACAGTGATAGTTTGGGGTATGCTGCCACTGAAATCAGTATCAAGCACTGCTTGATCTCTGTGGTACACTAGTTCTAACTGATCAGTCAGAACTCTACAAAAAAGTGTAAATGTGGCCCAAATCTCTTTTGTTACTTTCCACTGGTAAGATACCGTATAAAATAATGATTTACATATTATGATAATTTTTTCCTTTGGCAGGATGGAGCACTCAAGTAAAGTTAAATTAAATAACTTATTTAGTTCTTTAAATAGTTCAAGATATCTTTTAAACACCAATGTAACTTACAACAGATTAAACTTCCAGAAGTACTACTTCCTCTAATTCTTTCATTCATGCATAGTTGTTTCTCCTTTTCATTTTATTAGGACTGAAAAAACAATTTGGTAATATATTTAGCATGCTAACTAGATGGTCTCCTGCAACTATCTAGTGTAACAGCCTACAGGTAGAATCACAAACATGAAATAGAACTGGAGTATGAAGAAGATGCTGAGACCTGTGATAGTCATTGACCTCAAAAATACATTTGCAGTGGTTAGATGAGTCAAATATGATGAGAATGATTTAAAGCTTATCACATCTTTTAGCTGCTGTAGTGCCATCTAATGAGCACAAACTGCTAAAGTCACTTCAAATTCCACTATTTGTTTTAATTTCATGAATGCTTCAAAATGAGTGCTCCAAACAATACGTGGAGTGTGACATAATATGGACAGGGTGATGCCATTCGTCATGTTAGTTTGGTATGTCTAAGTCTCATTGGAATGGTAGGGATCAGGGAATCACCTAAGGCTGATATTAAGTTAAACTGTAAATTTGTTTTACATCATCATCTGTGCCATAGGCTTCTTTAAACAAAATCTAGCACATTAAAGCAAGGCAATTATTGGTAAAACATGTGGAAATGCCTCTTAGCTCTCTGGCTATCCCCCCTGACTTATGATATTTTCTAATATGTTATTTTTTCCACAGGAGTTCCCCTGCATAATGAGCAGCCACTCTTGCAGAGTCAGTGCAGAATCACAGGCTCAGGAAGACTCCTGTCCCACCCCTTCCACATGGCAATAGCAGAAGCTGGCACATCCCTGTGCTGCACACAGATACAGGAGGGGGCATTTAGTGGCCGTCAGCTGGCATTCATCTCCTCTGGGAATAAAGGAGCAAGATTATTATCCTGCACGCTACTTTGAAATAAATGGTGTATGAATTGTAAAAAAAAGGTATGCTGCAGTTTGGTAATCTTTGTTTTGGACTAGAACAACAGCAGCAGACTCTTCTCCTATACCCAAGACCAATTCAGACTTGACTGCAGCCCATTGCTGGAAG
This sequence comes from Pseudopipra pipra, assembly GCF_036250125.1. Lineage (NCBI taxonomy): Eukaryota > Metazoa > Chordata > Aves > Passeriformes > Pipridae > Pseudopipra > Pseudopipra pipra. The sequence continues at coordinate 26,368,349 of NC_087549.1, read as the reverse complement.
TGGTGCAGCTCCATATTTGTCATGAAAAAGTCCAGCTAGGCCATCTGCATTACAGTGATGTCCCCTTTCCCCCCCCCCCCCCCCTTTATTGTGCAATGTAATTACTGCAAGCAGTGCACACTCCTATTTTACTTAAGTGATTTCCAGACAGCTGGGATGAACAGTGACTCTCACACATTTTTAGAGCATGAAATGTATTCAACTTTCCAATCCTGACAGTTTGCACCAAACTCTCCCCAGTCCCAGCCAAGGGAAGGAAAGCCTGGTAGGAAAGACATGCAAAGCAAAGCAAAACCACTGCTGTGCTAGAAACCCTATATGGTCACAGGCAACCAGTTGAAGTCAAAGAACACCACTTAGAGTCTTCACCTATGCTCAAAGACTGGCTTTCTGAGAAACCAGCCTTGCTTGAAGTGACGTTTGCATCATCCACCACTTAAGATGTGCCAAGCACTACTTGAGCACAGTTATGACTCTAAAAATCTTTACTACTTGGAAAAAAACACATACATCCTTCACTTAAAAAAGATAACAGCTTCCAGATGATACAAATGTCAAGGCAGATCAGTGTCTGAACTAGTTCCAGCTACCTTGACAGTATCGTCTTTAGTACAGATGCAGGCAAAAAAAGTCCAGAAACCCAACAGGACAGATGAGATTTGAATTTCAATTATAAGGTTCTCTCTTTTAATCTTGTGATAAAAGTCACTTGAAAATAATGCAACTTTCTGCTCTTGCTTTTGAAGTATATTATGGAGCTATATGTTGCACATAGAATTAAAAAGCCCAACTCTAAAAACAGCCCAATGATGCCAGACTAGTATTATACAATACAGCCCAGGCAATACACACTTTGCTTTTGTTTAAAGCAAAAGCAAAGCAGAAATGATGCAGTTGAAGCATCTAGAAAAACTGACAACTTTAAGATACAAGAACATGTAGATCAGAGAAACTACACATCCCACACAGGTAAATATTGGTGGTACTTGTGAAGGAATATTTAAAAATAATAATAATTAAAACCAAAAAGAGTTAGCATCAGTTAAGAATTAAATGCAATTCTAACCAATTAGAATTATATCAAATTTCATCGCAAATTTGATTTGTAATTTTCTCTGCTGTTCCACATGTTACACCATTACTTCATCCTTTCAAGTATCTTTCTCAGCACGTTTTATCACCTAACATTCACAGTTCACACAGCTACTGTCATGAAACTTCTCAGATCTCTGGGATAAACTAGCTTGTAGCTGGTGATTTCCATGGCCAAACACACTGTACAAAAGATTTAAGCAAAGTGAGCCAACACACATCATGTGGGAGACTTTTAATTGCCAGAACTCCTCTGACATTCTCCTCTGGGAAATTCAGAAATGGGTGCACATGAAGGAAAAGTGGAAGAGAGAAAAGTGGAATGTAAGTATGATAGAAAACACAAAAGTCAAGAATAGCATAATAGTATGTATTCAAATTTGTATAAGATCTTCATAAACAAAAGTATTTCTAAGCCAAAAATTTCAATGACTGTAAATAGATATCAATACATGCCTACAAGAAATATTTTGCAGTATACTTATGAAGTGTGCAAATCATTTTGATGCTTTTTTTCCTCACCTACACCGTGCAAGACATATAAGCCATGTACAGTTTAAGGTGCCTGCCTTACCGCTAATTAATTTTTTTACAAATTACTCATATTTGTAAATAATTCCCAAATCATTTTGTGAAATATTTTTCTCAATTTGAGGGAAAATATAAACCAAAACCAAACTCCCAAACGAAACCAAAGCCCTATCTATTTCTTACTCTAATGCAGTGAGAAGCTCAAACTGACTATATTTTATAGTCAGATCTGTCTTAGACCAGAAAAGGACACCTGTGCTACTATTGTTGGTTACCATATAACCTGGTACATTTACCCAAATGTGTTTAAAGAGCACCCACAGTACATGACATTCTCAAGTCCCTATCACCTTCAAAACATATAACAGGTATTTGACTTCCACTATGAAAGATATGTCATTTCAAATGACAATGATGCAGTACAACATCTCTTTTTAAGGAATGTTATGACAATTTATTTGGAAACATAAGTTTTGTATCTTGCAGAAGAGAAACATTCTGTCAAGGGGTAAACTTGTGGGTATATTGTGATGAGAGATTCTTCTGCTTAATTTCTTATGCCTGCATGTAGTGGTGCCATTTATAGATGTTTGCCATCATAAGCACACTGACCTAAAATGGAAATAGGAACCATTACAGAATGACATGTGTAAGCTTCCTCAAATAAAAACATGCAGGCAGCCATCAGCAGAACTAAATTCATATGATCAACCTGAAGTATGCTCTAAAGCAGCTGTGTGATGATTATACTGTAAAGGGAGAAACTGCAGCTGTAAAAATCTTCAACAATTTCATGTCTTTGCTCTTTGATTATAAAGAAGTAGGAATATAGAGAGAGTAGACATCAACTTCACTGTGCTTCACCACAGCTTCTTTATGAATTAAATAAATTGCAATACATTTTGAGTTTAGAAGACTCAGACATTACTTTATGAACCAGCTATTTAGACATCTTGTTTCCTAAAAAGCATGTATTTTATATTCTTTTATGTGATTGTATATATCGCTCCATTTATTTACCCACTTGTCTCTGAAAACCTGATTGACACACTTCCTAAAGCTCTCCCTGCTGTCATTCACCTGCCTTCTCTACATTCTTACACTTATATTCAAAGCTCTGCCTCTGCCTTGTTCAACCTTGACACAATTCTGGATTATTCCTACTTACATCCCATTTAACCTCTCTATAAACTCCAAGAAAATGTTACCTTTCCACCTCTTTCACTACCCACCTTGGGATTTTAAATCATGAAGTCTGAGTGCCATACTTGCTCAGTCACTTCACTCAGGCTTTACCCCAGCCTTCTTCCCTGCCTTTTCTAAGCCAACAGCTTCCATAGCAGATTAGAGCCTTTCTGGCAATGGCCCACATGAGTCTACACAGTGCATTACAGGAGATAATGAGTTCATTCTGCCACCCTATGAGCTAGCCAAGATGAACCTGCTTTACACAGAGCTAAGCCTGAATTACAAAAGCCCTCCTGAGATACAAAGTACATCAGATCAAACCCAACATTACGTCAGTACAGATACAAATACTCTTGACTCCGCTCAACTCCCATTGCACTTTCTCAGAGCCCTCATGAGAATACACTCATGGAATATCTTAAGAGATGTTTCCTCATTTCACATATAAATGTGTGGAAATTATTCCCGGTCGAAGCAAATAAGACAAGTCTGAACTCCTGAGCTCTTATTCTTCTTTACCCTTGGTATTTTGTCTGTAGTTTTGGGGGGGTTGGGGTTTAAAAAAAATCCTCTTCCCACTGAACTTCTGCTGAAGGCACAAAAACACCTGAGCCAGCTCTGCGTAGGACCATGTGGATATAGAGGATCACTAGCTCAGGCTGTTCCTCACTCAGGCTCAGCTGACCTGTTTGTGATGCTGGCCACTTTTTTCTTTCAACACCTTGAATACATTTGCTATCATGTCATGGGTTACAGTGTCCAGTTCTGGACTTCCCAGTACAAAGTAGGCATAGACACATGGAAGCAAGTTTAGTAAAGGGTCTTGAAGATTATTAAGAGACTGGAGAACCTGCCATACAAGAAGAAGCTGAGAGAGCAGGAACTGTACAGCCTGGAGAAAGGAATGTTCAGGAAGGATCTCATCAATGTGTATAAATAACTGATGAGTAGGAGTAAGAAGACAAAAGCAGACTCTCGTCAGTGGTTCCCAGGGACAGGAAAAGAGGCAATGGGTACAAATTGACATAAAGAAAATTTCTTTTTATACAGAAGAAAAAACTTTCTGTCTATGAGGGTTGCAAGATTTTGCAAGATTTGCAAGATTTTACAAGAGATTTTTGAAGAAATTTCCCAGAGAGGTCTTGGAGTCTCCATCCTTGAAGACATTAAAAATCCACTTGGACATGGCCTTGGTTAATCTGCTTTAGCTGATCATTCTTTGAGCAAGGAAGTTATACTTGATCATCTCCAAGGATGCTTTCAAGCCTTAAACAATTCTGTGATATCTAAGAACTTTGTGCCTTTGGTCCATTTCTTGCTTTTGAAACTGTTCATGACTCCCTCTTCTTTCTCCTCCTCCCATTCCTGGCCCTTTCTGTCTCTCTTTCTTGGAAGGCTCATTAATGACACCCAACTGCAGAGTCAGCTCTGGACTTCTAACCAATGCCACGTGCAAGAAAGCCAGAGTAGAATTAATTGTGCTGACTGCACCCCCAGCATGATGTACATACAGACCAGATAATTGAAAAGAAAGTTGATTTCATTTCTGTTCTCCCAATTCCTGCTGCCTTTGTCACCTTGGTCTAAAATGCCACTATTTTTTTGAACCAGGTAAGAAGTCATGCTCATTCTAACTAAACTCAAACCAGTTCTCTGAGTTATTTACTATAATAGGCACGACCTGCCTTTTAACCAGGAATATCAAAGTAAAGAAGGCCTTAAAATCCTGAGATTTTAATGGAAGATTTACCAAATTTTAGTTTCATTATATTTTCAGTTACTTTACTCATTGTAAAATCAGCCTATTCAGAATACAGGCCTCCTCTCCTCCATCCCTACAGACCTTGGGTAAACAACTGACCTAATCATCCTTTCATTAATCCTGGTAGCTTTGGTATAATTATTCCTTGCTTTAGTAGATGCAGTGGAGGGAAGAAGCTGGTGTTCCATGCTGCAAGAATTATATCAAAGTACTGAAGAAAGAATCATCCAGATTTCTACTGCTATTTTTAAAAAATATTGCATTTAATTACTGTTATAAGATGGTCAATCACAAACTTCAAACCTGGTTATATAGGGCCATACATATAAGCTGACATAAAGGGAAAACTTCAAAGAGCCCTGTTTGTCCAATTGAGATGGGCTAGATTCAATTAAAGATAAGAAAAAGGCAAAGTAGTAAATTATTTAATCGACTGCATTCTGCTTTACTAGAGATTGCAGCATAATTTAGCTTTCTGTAATAAGATTTTACTATATCTAAATCCAAACAAATAAATTGAAACATCATCCTGCTTCATGAAAAATACAAACCACCAATGCTATCAAAAAGTATTTTTTCTGCATTCTGTTATATAAGCTGATATTGCCAAAAGTTACATAGTGCTTAAAATACGTAATTACACTGAATAACAGGGACAAAGCCCTGAGGAGTTTTAAAGACAGATAAAAGCCAACACAGTAGATGTAGCTCTGTAGCAGGGAGACTGGCACTAATGCTGCTTCATTTTACTACTAGAAACAGACTGACAAGACAAAATCCAGCTATGATAGAAGCAGACACAAGTCAAAATGATTGAAGAGCTATCTGGAATAGAAAGCAGGGAGGGCCTGCTAGATAAGTTGCTCCTATTTTAGCTTGGTGCTTGCAGGGCCTATTAATGCCATAAGAGTGGTTTTCCACACTCCTCCATCAACAAAAACATCTCAGTGGTGGTTATGTTAGGACAGGGAAGCAAGCTCACATGGATTTTCCATTATACAGGTACTTCTTCTGGTATCCTGGCCTAGAAGTCAGTTTTCTAGGTTTTTCTGCCCATCCTCTTCTGACAAATGGAAAGGAAATGAAAGCAGAATAATTTACTCTTGCCGAGGATTGAAAAAAAAAAGGCAAATACTAGATATCACGTCCCATACAAAAGGACAAAGTATGAAAATAAAACCCATGAAAATACATTTAAAGCCAAAAAACCACCTTGGCTTTCCGTGCCAAGTACCTTGGCAAAATTGTGCAGGTTTTGCTATAAAACAAGTGTAAGACCGATCTGGAAATTCCTACCACTTACCCGCTGGACATGAGCCATATAAAAAAAAATAATCAAATGACCAAGAGAAGAGAAGTAAAATGCAAATGCAAAACTAATCAATGAAGGTAAATGAAAAATGAAAACTATACTTGTCATTTGTTGGGCCTAAAAAAATTACAATGAATGAAGAAATATGGTTGCTACAGTTTAAATGGACAGAAGTTCTGTGTAAGGGTGATTTCATTATCCACATAAATCAAGTACTTAAATGCTTTCAAGGAACGTTTACAGCTTTAGTAAACTTATATAGAAAAACAATATGACATGGTGGTCTACTACATATTTTTCAGAATAAATAAACTGTATATACTAAAGTATCATGTATTCAAGGGAAAATGTGACTGGTTTTTCCAGAAATAATAAAAAATCTCCACAAACCCAAAACAAACAACTTTTCTTACATAATCACTTCAAGAGTGAAAAAACAGAAAAATCCTGCTTAAAAAACAGAATACCCCTAAGTACCACCCATCAGCTGTGCAGGAGCAAATAAACAAAACATTACATTATTACATTACTGCTGCTCCTGAAGCCATGTCTTTCCTTACTCCAGCCAAGAATCTTTTTTTTTCTTTTTCTTTTTTGAAGCAACAAAGATGGGGATATCTGTGGAAACTTATTTCATCATCAATGAAAATAAAACCTGTACTTTCAGATGAATCTCTTAGATTTTTAAATGAAAGGAGGAAATATTTTGGAAAAAAAAATCCTCCAGTTCTGAACTGAGGTCCTGTTTTGTTACTGAATCACAGTGTTTGACATGTTTTGCTTAAGGTTCTCTTGCTTACACAGGCACAAATCAGGAATAACTCTATGAAAGCTTATATGACTGATTTGGTACAAGTCATGCAAGCAAATGAAATACCCAGCACAAGTTGTTCTAAGGTGGTGGTGAAATACCTGTCAGCCTGTTTGAACTACATCTTCCAAGAGGCATTGCAGACTCACCTAAATGAAACCAATGTGATAGAGGAGATCTAATCTAGTAAGGGAGACAGAAAACGAATCTCAAAATACTGGAATTGCCTCGGGAGAAAATTTGTGATTCCAGCTAGTTCTAATGTGATGTATTCAGATACGGTGGCTGCCATTTCCATCAAATAGCCCCAAATAAACAAGATCATAGCCTGGAGAGGTGACATTCTCAGTCCACAGCAGAGAGGCTGCTGTGTTACAGATGCACATCTAGAGCATCCACAAGACAGAAAAGCATTTGTGTAAAACTGTAGAGAGAGTATCTCTGGAGTAATAAATAGCAGCAGTCTGGCAAGTGACACCCTGAGCGGATTCAGAAGTTCTGTTCCCTGTCTCTGTATGTGTAAACCTATTAGTAATAACTAATTAGGAAGGCCTCATATTTGAGATAACCTGTCAGATTCCCCAGATACAAAGACCAAATTTAAAAGTCACATTAAACTAAATCAAAATTTAAAAGTATCAGAGATCAGAGAAAATCAGAATTTTGATATAGCAACAAACCATAAAAAAAAAGAAGGGTTGCCGGAGTGTAGAGGAGTAATGAAGTCACTTGCTTATCCCGAAAGCAAAGTGCAGCTAGTCAATATAGGTCAGATTTTTTTTTCCTTAAAAATTCCCAGTGAAAGAGAACTCTCACTGTTTCCCGTTAGTCAGCATTCCTACATTTCATTCATAAAGGTGAAGGGTTTTCCACATACCTAATCTAAAGCACTGGTCTTTGATTGGTTGCTCCCTCTAGTTTGTTTTTTGTTTGTTTTTTTTTTTTAGATGACTGACTTATTACCTGTTTATACACATAGATGTCTTTTGTCTATAACAGTGTTTTGCATACTGAAAATCTATTACCTTGAGTTTCACCATTTAGATGAAATCAATTAAATATGTCTTCATGGCTCAAAAGGGAATTTTCTGTAATTTTGTAATCTCTTGTAATTTTGCAACTCTTCTCTGGGCATGTAATAATTTTCAGTTGTTTTCTAAAGTATGGAGGCAAAGAATGGACACATTACTTCATAGTCAAGTCTTCATCAGGTCTAGAGTAAAAGTGTTAACTTGCAAATACTGCATATGGCAATCTGGTTAATATAACCAGAATAACATCCAATGTTTATTTTTCAAAACCATTATTTTTGTAGCTGACAAAGTCTGTGGTCCACTCTGGTATTCAGATGCTGATCTTTAGAATAAACACCTTTTTCTTTAGTCTCATTTTGTATTTGAACATTTTACTCTTCCCACTAAGCATTTTACAGTTATTTATTACCAAATTTCAGCACAGTGATATAAAACATCTAAAATTTTCTGTGACAATCATCCTTCTTTCCTATTGTCAAAAAGCTACTAAACTCTCACATTTCATCCATAAAATATATTAAATATATATATGTATATATAGTCTGCTACAAAGTAATTTACAAGAATGTTGAAAAAAACAGGCCCAGCACTGTTGACCCTTCTTGATAGTCAGATATTGATAACTCAGCTTTAAATGTCGTTTCCAACTAGTTAAGCACCTTGTCTTAATTTCATCTAGATCATATTGTCCTAATTTATTTATGGACTTCTTTATGGGACAGTGTCAGAAACCTTGCCTGAAGTAAAAAATAATCCTATCTGTCCCCAGATCTGATTAACCCAGAAATCCCATCAAAGAAAGTAATTAGAGTACATTGATGTGATTGGTTTTGACAATATCATTCTAGCTCTTTTTATTACTTTATCTTCTCTGTATGTACACATTGAATACTAATAACTCATTCCAGTAACTTTCCAGATGTTGAAATTACACTGATTCATCTGTAATTCTACAATAGTCTATTTTTCCTTTTTTAAAGCTAGGTACCATTTGCTAATGGTTCAGGGATTAAGCTGGTTCGGTTTTCTAAGTACTTAAGGGCAAATTTAATTGGATCCTGTCAACACAAATACATCATGTTACATTAATATTCTTTAAATTGTTCCTTCCCAATTCTGTTTGCACCTATTTGGCAATATTTTTGGTCAAAGACATGCCTAGAGAAGGGAATTTCTTTTTCTTGTTATTCTTTCCTGCTAAGCAGTGGACCTGCACTATCCTTTTATCTTTCTAATGCATCATTCTAACACCTTCAGAATTTTTCCCCCAAAGCTCTCATGTTTATTTGTGTAGCCTGATGCATCCATATTTCTGAGTACATTTTCTGTCTTCTCTCCCCATTGTGGTAGTTTTCAGCTCTGTTTTTTAACATGTTCTCTTTCAGTAACTGCTAGCTCTCCTTCACTTATATATCCTTTAGATTATCTTCCCAGGAGCCCATTTCTACTAGGTCCCCTCGTTCATTAAAGTATGTTTTTTTGAATTCAGTTGCTCATGTTCTACTACTATAGTTGCTCCTTCCTAAACCCATAAATGTTTCCATTTCGCGGTCACTTTCCCTCTAATTAGCTTCCAAATGGAGATTCTCATCTCTTAGTCATGTCCAAATCTAAGAAATGCTGATCATAATAATAACTTCCTTTATCTTTTAAAATAAAGTTTTTCTTATGTCAGACCTTCTCTACCCTTACATACCAATTTTGGAATTGAATATCTGATGCTCTCCAATTCAACCACACCAAATCATTTATATGTTTCTCGCCATTTCTACTCTTCTGACCAAGCTGCCTACAACAGATTCCAAGAATGGCTATGTCCCTTTTCTTTTCCCTTCAAAACTTGTGAAGGTGTCCCTTCAAGAATTCTAATTCTCACTTTCTTGCTTGAACATCAGAAAACTAGAAATATATATTTCAAATGAAATGTGACTCTACCAGTTTTCCTTAGCTTGTGTTTTCTAAACAGGTCATACTCTTCTAACCCACCAGTCCAGATTCGTGGCATCTCTGTAATCCACACTAAGTAATAGTTCTAGGTGTCCTTCATATATTTCTGTAGACAACTCTCATCAGTTGGCAGTTTTAACCTTCCGTCTTTCCTACTATCCTTCTACAATTTCCAACTTCCTGCCTCAGTTTTCAGATCTGTGAATAATTCAGCCTATCACTGATATCTTAATGCACAAATAGGTCCTTGTCATAAACACATTTCAAAATAAAGTGAAAAGGGCTTCTCCTATGAGGAAAGGCTAAAAGAGTTGGGGTTTTCAGCCCAGACAAGAGTACACTCCAGGGAGACCTTATTGCAGCCTTTCCATACTTAAAGGGAGCATTTACGAAAGCTGGAGAGAGACTTTTTGCCAAAGCTGGTAGTGGCAGGATGAGGCAACTGTTTTACAGTGGAAGAAAGTAGATTTAGACTGGATATCAGGAAGAAATTCTCTACTGTGAGATCAGCAAGGTACTGGAAGAGGTTGCCCAGAGAATGTGGATGCCCCATCCCTGTAAGTGTTCCAGATCAACTTAGATGGGGTTTTGAACAACATGGCCTAGAGAAGGTTGTGTCTGCCTATAAATGGGTTGTACTAGATGATCTTTAAATGGTGCCTTCCAATTCAAACCTTCCTATGGTTCTCTGAAGTCTGGCTGTCCTCTCCCCATGGCTGGGCAAGCTGAAAATGGAGTGTATTATCTTCCTGAAATTCATCAAAAGGGTTTTATTAATTGTGTGTCTATTTATACACATATGGCAATAGAAGTGAAATCAAAAAGAAGGGAAAACAAAGCAGTTTACAAAACCTATAAGCCCTCAAATAAATGCTGTTAACCATATTAATCAATTCTTTCAATATTAGTACTTAAAACAACATAAAAACTATTCTGTTGAAGATATGTTTTTTAGGACTTGAACATTTTTGTCACTGCTTTAGGCAGAAGTAATGCAATTCTAAGTGCCTTTTAAAGTACAAGGTATGATGTGAACATCTGTCAGTCATACACCTTGATCTCACTATGACCAGAATTTTCATTAAATTATCTTCAGAATTGTGAGGAAATTCTGAATTGCAAAGACTATAATGAAAAAAGTGTTACTTTATTAAGATAAATTTATTAACTTATACTAAAATAAGCACTGGACAGTACCTTCTGCAACTAGTAGCATGGAGGTAACTGCAAAAGGGTTATATCTGCAACAGGAACTTCCACCACTGACAGTGTAACACCCAGCTGCAATTTTGAGGCAACTTGCATAACAGCTTTATCATGCAAGAGAATTTATGTGAATAAAGGTTTTTTTTTAATATTAGCAGAAAAGTGAAGGAAGATTGCTTCCTCAGTGAGTATGCTTTGAAGAAAATAGGGATGCATACATAAATTCCTCCATCCTCATAATTAGAAATATCCGAAGGGCCACTATAACCATCACAAGCTTGTCTTTGAAAGGAGGTGAGCATTTTGCAATATATACTTCACACCCTTTCTCAAGGCAAACATATACATTGAGACACTGAACCTGTAAAAACCTTTAAAATAAAAAATACAATCATCATATCTATAATTTTATAAGCACAGCTAGTGTTAAAACACATCCACACATGCAAATATTTACACAGTTATATATAATTTGAGATAAAGATAAATTGTATTCTTGAAATAGATATAAGAAAACTTATAAAGTCTCTACATATTTTGTATTATATATGTATTAGAAAAATGCAATAAAAATTTAGAAGAATCCATTTGAATTCTACAATCATTGCTCATATAAAGCTGATTTATTAGGTCAGATTAATATAAACTTAAAGATTGGGCATCTGAGACAAAAATTGAGAATTCTTTTATCCTAAAATCAAATTAAATTTAAAAAGAATTCTAATAAATAATAAATTCCAATAAGATCAAATATTTTCATAATATTCAATTTTATGTTTCACATACACTGCTGCAAAACAAACAAACTGAAACCCTTTTTAAGTATCAACTGGTAGAGTGATATTATTTGCATTTTAACTGTTTACTTTTAATTATGCTACTATTGGATTCACATAAGAATTTCTCACTACATAATTGTTTTATGCACAATTCTGATACAGTAAAACTTTTTCAGTCTTCTGCAGTATAACAGAATATTTAAGAGAGAGTTTCTTTTACATTTCGCTAGCAATTGCTTGGCAATTTAACAATCCCTCTACAGTACAAACATTTATGAAAATGTCAATCATCGTGGCCTACACGTGCTTAAAAATATGTAAAGTTTCCCCAGAAGGCGGTAAGCTGAGTTCCTTGTCCTGTTCTTGATACAATAATAGGCTGTTATCATTGAAAGTTCTCCCATATTTATTATATCAAGAACAGGACAAGGCTCCACTAAAATGACTCTATCTCTAGCTCATTTGAGTTTATTCTTGCATTCTCTTCAAGAAGATGTAGGAGATGGCTTCTAGGGTCTTTAAGGTTATGTATACCTAATCATTAAAACCACTGTAAGATGTTAAGTCTTTTCCACCACAAGATAGATAGAATTATAAAAAAAAGTTACCAGAGACAGCAAAAAAGCATTTAATTTACTCCACTACTTCCAAAGGTGCCTTAATCCGGTGTTGTTTCAAAGACGATGTCAAGTGTCTTCCTCACTCTGTGCTAACACAGCAAAATAAAGAAACACTTTTTCCATAGTTCAGTTTATTTCAGTGAATCAGATAATGGCAGCTTATAAAGTAGTGTGTGACAGTACAGATAAGAAACAGAAATTAAAGAAGAGGAAGAGAAGCTGTAAAGATCTAAATACTGAGAGATGACATCTCTTCACTAGCAGGCAACTTACGGAAGCTATAGTACAATAACCTTTGGAATTGTGCAAACATTCCTAACAAAGCCAATAGGCCCAATTCAAATTTTATAGCTCTCTAAAAGTAAGGAGAATGCTAAAATCAATGAAAGACCCACTAGCTTCTACAAGACCCAGATTTCTTCAGGACACTGTAACACCATCACTCCACTTTACCAATTTACTAAAAAAGTCAAAGCTGAAATAAAATTGTAATGGTGAAAATAATGAAAAGAAGTTTTGAAAAGCGTAATGTGGTCTATGAAAAAGTGTCAGGAAGTTTCAAGGGAAATTCAAGACTTCAAGAATCTCAAGACTAAAAAAGAGAGGGGTCAGATGTTAGATTGAATCCACCTTACACTTCATAACAAAGAAATATATTCATCCTTGATGTTAAAATAATATGTTAGCTCTGATCTGCTTCTGCAGTAGCCTACACTACTTGAGCCAACAAAGTAAGAAGTTTTTTTTCTTATTAGCAGAAAAAATGTTATAGAAATTCAGTAACATGTTTCCCCAAGTTCACCTTACACATTGAAGAAAATCTTGTAAACTGAATTTCACTAAAGAAACTTCAAAGATCATTAAAACAATGGTTGAATGTGTTCCAGTTTATATGAACTTTGTCAAAAACTCTAAGAGACATTTTAGCTAAGGAACAAGTCTGTGAGACAGAAAATCACTGAATCAAAAAGGTCAACAGGCTGGAGAAATATGAAAAGAAATTCTTACTGTGATAAATTGTAGGCATTTAAACAAATTATATATTTTTAAATTTAATATAATTTACTGGAATCAGATCCTTTCTACCAGATTCTCCAACCAACAACAAATTTATCAGTAATTAAATGTCATTGTGCTGTGCATAGATTTTTACTAAAATCACGTACTCTGCTATCCAGCAGCGGGCTCCAAGAATCACAGCTACAATAACAGAAAAAGGTTTGAACTTTACTAAGAACATCTGACCAAAGCAGAATTCTGAAAAGAGTTCAGTGAAATCTAGAGTCCTATAAAACAAAACAGAATGAATTACCCATTATAGGCATTTAAGACAAAAGGAGTGTTTTGCAAATGAATATGGGTCAAGTCACAATTCTTTTATCTACAGTGGAGAATACAAACTTTCTAGGCAAACCACTCTAAACAATATCTTTTATTTCTCACACACGTGTTTTTATTACTTAAAGGTTTGAAGTTTAAAACAAAATAAATCTGCCTTTCCTCATTAACATAGAGTCCTGAACACTTAGAGTCCATTTCAGGATACATGCAAGAATCTGTAGGTTTTATAATGAAGATTGCAGAGGAAGGAAAGCATATAATGTTTCTAGAAACCAGTAATCCAGTAATTTATCCCTTGCAACCTTTTTTGTACCAGACTTGATATTTACACAAGAAGTAGGTGAAAGTAGGTGATCATAAATTCTGAAAGATTTCTGCACCAACTCCTTTCTGAAAAGTGCAGTTGAAATTGGCAGTGTTAAATTTTATTTTATCATGTACTAACATGACAAAACAGCAGTGCTCAACTTTTTATTTCATTAAGAACCTGCAATAGTTCACAGAACCAACACCAAGGGCTTTACATGCACATAGTAGGTTCATGGTAGAAGTTTGCTCATGGAACTTTACCTTGGATTGACTGGGCCTGAGGAATAAGTTTAATGAAGAAGACATGCAGCTACCAATCTTATAATTTCTTTGCTTCTTCTAGAATCCCTAAGCTTTGCATTTGCTTAATTCTCAGACTAATTTGCACCTTTCTATTTCTGACAAGGCAAAGATATTATAATTGGTAATTCTAAATAGCTTTTGTCATACTTTCAACTAAATGAGCAGAAAGATGCCTTCAGACTATTAAGGGGAAAACATCTCCCTCTACTACAGAATTCACCACATTTCAATAGAAAATGTTACAGAAAAATGAACAAGGGTGGGGGTTTTGTCGTTCTTTTGTGGTTTATTGTGAGTTTTTTATCCTGTTTTACTTGGTTTTGAAAAAGTTAGCCTAAAATATGAAGTATTTATGTGTAAGGCTAATCACTAAATCTTAGATGCAAATGAGGAGTCATCATCAAGCAACATATCAATATCTCCTAGCAAGTATCAAGAAGTTAATTACACTAATTTCACACACTAATGGCTTTGGACTGCACCTAAAAGACCCTACAGCCACTTTATGAAAGAAAGGGTGAATTTGAACAGCAACACACAGTTCCTGTTTACAGTTCTTGCTACTGCGAAGTTATATTTAAATTCTTACTCAATAAGTAGCTAGTGACACATTTTGCCTTATTTGTAAATTCAGTTGTAATAAATCTTTGTCCTGGGTTTAGCTCAAAGAGATGAGCATTGGATCAGCTGAAGAGACAATCAGTTCTCATTCCCTGAATGAAAAAATGCCCATTGTGGGCTTCTCCAACAAAACCAGTTTAATTATAGATCCAGGTGCAACATATCAAAACCATATTAAAAAAGACCTATAACTAGACCCAAAACTGACTTTTTTCCTGACATATTAAGATATCCACTTGTATCAATTGTTGTTACAACTGTGCTAATTCACTGTCAGATTGAAAAATATGCTATCATCCAAACACTGGTACTCTGCAGGGGTTCCATGTTGCTTTCATTGAAGTTAAGGGGTTCTATGCCTATAACTTCAATACTACTGTGTATTGTAGCCCTTTATGGCAATCTGTACCCTTCCAATCTACATTTCACTCACAGTCTGCAGACTTGCTAACCATCTTCTTTTTATCTGTGGTGAATTCTATGGGGTGCAATATGAATTCTGAATAAAAATTAGATTCAGTTGAGGATATGCAATAGTCATAGCGGATGCTAAATTCTCCCTATTTTCTTATATCCACAGTGCAAACAAGTTCACTTGACTATTTACTTAACTGCTATGCTAATTGCCAAGCCAGTTCTCAGTCTCCCAGGTCATTGCTAGCTCCCACTGGGTCATCACCAGCGCAACACAGAGGCCACATAGGGAGACCAGACCAATGAACCAACATAAGTGAACGAACAGTCACTCATGCGAATGTTCATACACTTCTGCCTCTGGATATTTAATGAAATACAATCTTACAATTCTTCTGGAACTGCTGAATTGAGAAAAATGATTTCCCATTCAACCTGTAGATATCTAGTGTTCTTATGAGAGAGGATAATGTCTAAGTCATTAGATTATACAGGATTGTCAGTTCCCTTAAGTCTATCTTTTTAAAAAGACTGAGACCTGAGAATTTACCACGAAACCATATTTTTTTTATTTAGTAGTCTAAGATAAATAATATTCTCTCCAGAAAATTGTCACTTCTGTAAACTGTGCATACATTCATCAATTTTCAATCAGTATTCTGAAAAGCCAAAAGTTAATTATTACGCTAGACTCATAAGAGATTGCAAAACAGGTATCTTCAACTGCTTTATAATAAAAATTTAAAAAAAAAAAAAAAAACACACCAGAAATTTTATTAATGGCAATTTTACCAATGCAGTATATCTTTCTTTTTTTCACTGATGGATTAGTGCCAAAGTCAAGTACAGAATCCAGCTCTTCTGGCTCCAGTGCTCTGCTGTGCCACCTTGGCACTAAATTCCCTCTTTTCAGAACAAATAGTGAAATACAGTGCCTACCTAATTAATTACATTAAAAGTGTAATTTAAGCATGAGAAGACTTTATCTTCTTAGTTGGAAAAACAAATGTCCATCTTCCAGCTGTCCTCATTGCCTTAAGTACTTGCAAGATTAGAAATTGTAAATTCCTTTTACAGAAGAAAAAATATAATGCACCCATATTAAACTGCACAACATGGATCTGTGGAGATTGAGTTAGAAATAGTCTTAGGTTTCGAATACAGTATTAAAAGCAGTTGTATGTACACCACAGTCCCACAATTCCCAGATCAATTTGTCTTCCTACAATCACTGCTTCTTAGTGTTAACACTGTTTTTCTCTCCTCTTTTATAGTGTAAAGCACCTACACTAAAAGTGAGAATTGATTTATTAGCACTCCTTTTAGGTAGATCTAATGCACAAAGATGCACCTGGAGCATCGCTCTGCTGCTGTGAAAGAGCAAGGTAACTCTGCAGCCTAATTGTCTTTTTCCAAACTTAAACCCACTCCCCCGAGCAGTTGATGTTAGAGATACTATTCCTATCTGGGACAGATGCTACACCCAAGAAACAGCTACTGAATACAGACAACATCTTTTCTGAGAAGGAGACAGAGCACTCCAATTGGCTTCAAATATTACTGATGCATGCCAGAATGAGAAGTACTTGTTCAATGATGTAGCACCACTAATTCCTTACATATAACTGGGTAGGAACACCTGACAGTAGTAAGCATCTAATTGCAGGCACTGGAAAAGGATCTTCTTATGTGACAGGAGAAAGGCAAAAGTAAGGCACAAAAGCAAATGAGAAAATGACATGTCTGGTGCAAGTCCACACTCCTACTTTTCCCATTAGTACAATGTTTCTTTCCATTACAGATTTATTATTGCAAATCAGTGAAGGGCACAATTCTAAAAGAGACAAAACATGACAAATATATTTTTTTCTCAATTGCTTCTTTTGTGAGGTCTAAACTTCACTTCCAAACTCTACTTGATTCATACTTAATTGAACCACATTATATATGCAAACTATATGCATAATGCTCCACTAGCCAGCACTTTACATTCTGCTGAGAAGAAACAGATTCCTTTATCCAAGCATCCAGTTTTCCATTATGAAAATTCTAAATTCTTTAATATTTACTCAGACATTAAAGAAATGTGACAGTCTATTGCCACATAATAATAAATACATAAATTCCTGTAAATAATATCAGTATCCAAATATTGTTATTTTTTTTATTTAAGTGCAGCCAAAAAGTTTAGATTTCCTGTGAGTTCAGTGGATTGGTTAGAATCATAGAAACACAGAATCATAGCATGCTTAGGGTTGGAAGGGACCTAAAAGATCATCTAGTTCCAACCACTCTGCTATGGGCAGGATACCTACCACGAGACCAGGTTGCTCAAAGTCCTATCCAACCAGGCCTTGAACACTTCCAGAGATAGGGCATCCACAGCTTCTCTGGCAACATGTTCCAGTGCTTCATCATCTTCTGAGTAAAGAATTTCTTCGTAACATCTAATCCTAATACTGCCCTCTTTCATTTTAAAACCATTACTCCTTGTCCTGTCACTATCTGCCCATATTAGAAGTCCCTCTCCCTCCTTTTTGTTAGACCCTTTAAGGTACTGGAAGACCACAGTGAGGTCCCCCCGATGCTTTCTCTTCTCCACACTGAACAACCCCGCCTCTCTCAGCCTGTCTTCATAGGGGAGGTGCTTCATCCCTTTTGATCATCACTGTGGTCCTAAGCCCTGTTGTCTTCTGTTTCCTCAACTATGCAAATAGTAAAATGAAAAGCCTATAAGCTATTCCCTATTCAACTTCTTGAAAATCCATGATATAGTTTTTTCTCTTTCAGTGTTTATCCAATAAGCACATATTTTAAATTGTTCATTCTTGATAAAAATGTCAAAAGAAGGCCCTGTATCACAGCTTGGTTCAGCTCTGCTCTTCTCACTGAAAGTTAGTCTGTTTGATAGAATTATATATTCTTTATATGCTATAAAGTTCTCTCTGTTTAAGCTGTCTCAATGCAAATTCTAATCTGACACTATTCCAGAATCCTCAGATTCAGCTGCCTCAACCCTGGAATAGCCCTTCAAGCCTGCTAACTACCATAGTTAATTGAATAAATTTCTCCTACAAAACACATGGCTATAACAGAGATGACAGTTTATCATTAAGTTTTAAAGAACTAAATGTAAGAGACAGAAAGAACTCAGCTTCAGCAATGGAATTTCTAAAACAAAGAAAACTGTTGTTCTTCTGAAAATGAGTGAAAAATGTGAAAGAAAAAAAGAAGAAAAAAAGTGAGGCAGAGAGGCAAAGTAAGCTCCTCAAGGAAACAACAGCTTCCTGAATGCAATTTTACTTGTGAAACTTCTAATGAACTTTATGCTTATCCAGAAGCTCGTTCATTTTCCCCCTTCATATTCCATTTCTGGGCAAAAGCAACCTTCTTTGTCCACAGAGCATGCTCCTTTTAAAATGTTCTTACTTCTGATGTTTCAGTGGCAGTTCTTTTTGCCCTAATGCTCCTATCATTTGTTACTGGATTTTTGGCCAGAGAGCTGTTTGGAGTAAATGGCCCTGCCTAGAGAACATCCACGCTGCTCCGAAAGGGAATCAATGTCAATTGCACTGCTTTTCTCTCTCATGTCTTCCCACACTGGGCAGTAGTTTCCTTGTAGAAAAGTTAACTCTTACAGTGTTAGCAATAATCATATTCAAAATAAGACTGAAAGACAGACACAGACACACAGAAATAAACATCCCAAAACACCAAGGACTCCAAGCCCAGGTAGAGCTTTAGCCATCATCTGGTCATAGAATGTAGCCCAGCAAAACATGCTTCGTGAACCAGTGAGCATAGTCAATTTTAAGGGATGATTCAATCCCAAAAAGTGTTTTTGTGAAAACAGCACCTCATAGTTCAGCATTTACTGAATTTCGGTTGTGTTTACCACTTTACAAGTAACGAGATTATAACGAAGAGTGCCACTCCACCCTCTAGCCCCTTTCCAGCTGTCACCATGGGATCCAGAAAGCTTGTTTCTCTCTCATATTTTCCCCAGTAATCTCAATCCCGCTTGCACATAGCCAAGGGAAACTATGGCAAGAATAATTTGTTTGGACTACTGCCCTCATCAGTAAAGACATTAATAACTATTTTTATTTAAAATAATTATTTGATTGATAATATTTATTAATCACATAAATATATTAAAACATATCTGCAATCTATTCCAAATTCCCCAAATTCTGGGCAGATACAAACTCCATGTGCATGTTGGAAAAAAATGTCTTTACACGCTTTTTGACAGCCAGTAACATCAGATAGGCAGCACAAGTAGCTGCAGCCAGAGGTGACTGAGTATTTGAGAATGCTCCTGTAATCACTGTGAAACACTAAGTTCAGGAGAGACTGGCCATTTTCAATTTCTAGAAACTCATCTTGAATAAAGGGCAGTTGTATTTTAATTAGGAATGACATGGCTTAAGCAACATTAAAAAACAGATGCATATTTTTGGGCATAAAATTGAATAACAATTTGTCACCTGCTTTTGATACAAACAGAGCATCACCAGTAAGGGCTGGGATCACGTCACCAAACTACAGATAGTAGAGCATCCAGGACAATGCTACCGGGATGGATGCTGCCACAGTCTGTGAGAGGTTGGCAGAAGGGAGACACGCAGAAAACATGGAGACACAGTGCAGTCAAGCAGCTGCACCATACTTAGACTGTGTTCCCCAACTAAAGAGGAAGGCTACAACCACCTTCACATCCTGAGTAAATCCAGGCTATATGAGGATACAAATGACTACAACCCAACTTGTTTTTTTTTTATTGTCTGCTTGTATTAGTGGTTTAATTACTTTTCCATATTTTTAAAAACCATACAAGAACAATAGAAATCTTACCTCTTCATCACAAATCAACATCTCATCTATAATATTTACAGGTAAACTACCATCTGTGTTAGCAAAGAATTAAGTTTTGGCAGCTAATCATTCTGACTGCACAAAAAGAACCTCTACCTTTCATAATATTTTAGGTAGTCAGAGGTTAAATTCTTGATTACCTAATCAAACACCTGCATTTTGCAGCACTTGGCTGTGTAATTAAAGGTGCAGCACTAAGCCGGAGTGCTCAAGGTCAACAACTAAAACATCAATCACGTAAGTAATAAGCCCTGGCTGACTTTCCTAAAACCATTCTTCAGCTGCAAAGTGTTTTTAAATAGATCAAGAAGATGGCTAGGTTATGAAATAGTTGTATCTCTCACTGTCAGACCTTTTCAGAAGTTTTAATTAGAATATAAGCTTCAGACACCTCAGCATAGCATGCCTACTAAGACTCAAATAGGTATAATCACAAGTGGTGTTCAATTATGAGCATGTTATAAAATGATTTTGCCTTGGTATTCCTCCCAAGCTAAACAGTTCCCCTAATACTCTAAATATTATCTTCATTAACTGTATCTTAATAATGTCCAGAATTGTGTACTGTAGATGTAGTTTATCATGTTTCATTAGGCTGTAATTCAAGCATATATTTAACTACTAAGAATGTAATTGATGTTATCTAACTCAATGGGTCTATTTAAAAAGCTGAGAATTTCTTGGGGAAAGCTTGAAGGTTAGTACTAGCACAGAGACTGCAGAAGCAGTTGTGCTCTAAGGCTCGTAGAGGTCACTGGAAAGATTAAAGATTTGCTTGTGGAAGGATCTTGTGGTACCTGGAGGGAAAGAAACAGTTTCACACCTGCATCTCATTGAGGGATGGATACAACCAGTCTTTCTTAAGCAAGGCTCCAGTCCCATCATGTAGGAGGCATTTTACTTGAGTAACTGAGCTAGAATGGAGCACTGAACCAGATGACCTTTAAAGATCTCTTTCAACCCAAACTATTCTATGATTCTATGACTCAATAATTTGGTCCAAATCTTTCTGAGTTTTGCAGTTCAGCACTATACAGAAAAGCAATCCAAAAGTTTCCAAATGTTTGACTATGCTCTCTCGTCAAATATCTAAAACGAGGTCAGAGGACTTACACTTCTCATTTTACCTGTTTAAAAATGGAGAGAATAACATCAGCCATGTGCATTGATAATAGAAATATTGAAAATATAAATATCTTCCTTTTTTCATAACTCTCAAGCACTCAGGTATATAAGTTGAAAGGAAAGGTCATGTATGATAGTTTAGTGCAAAAATGTTCTCAATATTTTTGCATGGTAATACCACAAAGGAATAATTAAACTCATTTATGTTTACAGAGCATTTTGAGACATTTGAAATCAGTTTTAATCACTTTTAAGGAACATAAAATTCTCTTCCAGACTCCAGTATTACAGGAAGCAAATACCTCTGTCCTTTTTATTCCATTTCTAAAAAGTTCTTTTTATTTGACTATGCAACATGTAAAAAAACAAACAAACAAACAAACAAAACAAAAAAACAAACAAACAAATAAAACCCCAAACAAACAAACAAACAACAAAAAGCAACCAAAAAAAACAAAAACAAAAAACTAGAGCATAATAAAAGTGAGAATTACTCAAAAGTACCAGCAATGGTTGACTGTTTCACAGAGTGCTGGATGAAAAGTAAACAGTAGAAAGAAAGAAGAGTAGATAAAGTGTTTCAAAGAGAAAGAAATTAATATTGTTGTATGTGTGTGCAGTGTGAACCTGTTCTACAGTTATGGTTGCTCTGAAGAGGAAAAAAATATTTTTTCTTTTTTAAGGACTAAGAAAAAATCTTATCTAATTAGTATAAATACCAGCCCTTCCAAAAGAGAAAAAAATACAAATAAACAAAGTATTTGCAACAGAGTGGCTTTTTTGCAAGCTATCATATGCATAATATCTTTAAATGGAAATCTGCTGAGTCTGCACTCTCCTTCCAGTATAGCTTCCTGATGGAACTCTGTAAATGCTTCTGTAAAAAAAGGTACCATGTTTTGTAAAGTATCTTTATGCAAACTACAAAACTAAAGGGTTAAGCTTATGAAACAATCACAGCTTGTGATTATGTGAACTCTTTGTCATATCAACATTTGATCATCATCTGTAGAGGCCATATATATCTGCCTATAGATCTGTTTAATGAATCCCATACAAAAGTACATAGCCTTTCAGTTTCAAAGTAATGAGGAGAAGTTGGTGTTTGCATTACAAGAGAGACTGAGAACTGCCTTAATTTCTCATACAGTAATACATACATCAGTTATGTTGCAAGTGATTTTGCAAATCATTTCAGATCTAAAAGCCCTATATCAATCTTTTTAATCTGTAGCATTTATTTTAGGGTAACATTTCTCCTTTGCAAATGGTGTTTCAAACAACTGCTCACAGTATAGCTAAATTTCTCAGAAAATGATACCTACTCTATTTTATTATCATGGTTCTAGTATCTGAGCACACATCATAGAGAGCAGTTTCAAAGACTAGACTAGAGGTCATTCAGACAGACAAAACCCATTACTTGTCAAACATTACTTGCTTCCCTTTATTGTCTAATTTCAGTCAAGTGCATAAACCATATGTGTTTTGAACTTCAAATTCTCAGAAACCTATATGCTCAGAAATGGAGCAAAGACTTCCAAATAGACTTTAAAGGAAAAATATTTTCTACTCAGCAGTACTTTTCTATCCTTTTTAGGTAAGAAAATTATCAATACATGTTCATATTTTCTAGTGCACTGATGCAACAACCCATTAGAAACTGTAACACACAGCAAGAGAATATAGAGATACACTTTTGCATATTTGCACTGATATATATTTGCAAAATACTGATTTTTCTCCTTGTCCCCTGAACAGAAGTGAAATTTGCATGTCTGCATTTGTTTAACAAGAGTAACTTCAACTTGCACAGTGTTTTGACATTCCCATATATCTCTGTCTGAGTGCTACCACCATTTGACTGATAGTTGCATAGCTCTAGGAGTAGTGATTATTTTTCAACTGTATCAGCACAAGCAAAGAACCAAAACCAATGTGTACTCTAAAAAAATAGTAATTCTAAAAATCCTGGCATCATAATACAATAACAGCTACCCCTCCTAATTAAGGGGGTTTTGAAGTCTACGACCCAGCAGAAGATAACACTCAATGGCTAAGCCTGATTTGATGTCTGACATACTATCACATAATAATATATCATGCCAGACTAATATCTGTCTGTCTTCTGGCTATGCTGCAATCAAAGTAGTCTGATCACATTACCTTTGAGAACCTGAATAAAAAAGCTAGAGTTTGTTTGTTGTACTGCTAATAAACTAATGAACACTGCTGTGTTCATGCCCTGAAGAGTCTGACTTCTAGTAACACAGAGAGGGAGAAAAAGAGTAAGGAATAATTATTATTATATAAGAATTATTTATGTTTTGAAGTAAAAATTAACCAGACCAATAATACTGTATGAATATGTTGTAAATGGACAATATATGGAGCCAGTGACAAGTTTCTCCACAAATACACAGATACAGATCTTCAAAGGCATTTGGTAAAGGAGGACAGAGTGACCTTGAAGACAGTCCCTGAGTTCTGTTATAATTGCACTAACTGAGAAAAGAGAATCTTGTCTTTACAGAAGTGTTATTTCACAAAAAAATTCTTGTGTGTATGCCTCTGTGTGACAGTATATTTTTTTTAAAAGACTTTGTCTAAAGAGCCTAGCATACTAAAAATTGTAATAAAATTTTCTGTGTAATTTATTTATTTCAGTACAAAATTGGAGCTGGTTCAAGATATTTCACTTTGAAGCAGGGAAGCAGCAAGTCACATTTATGAAACTGTGGTCCATCTCTGAATTACATGTATTTGACTCAGCAGTCATTTACAGACAGAAAAGTGAAGTTTTTCAAATAGTAAATCTTAGAGTAATAGCTTTAGCTAGCTGGTACTGTGGGATTAAACTTCTTCAGTAGCTCATCAGCCACAGTTTAGCCCAGTCAAGATAAATTAAGGTCAAAGGTTTGGGTACAGCCGCCTTTAGCTGATGAGTTCTGGGATAAGCAGTGCAGGTTGGTTGTTGCCGTCACAGACCAAGAAAATGTGCAGAACTGCATGTTTCCCTTCAGTTTATACAGATGAGCTTAACACAAAGGCTTTTTCTTCACTTCTTCTCCATAAACCTTTTTGCAGAAGTATGTCTATTCTAAATTTTTAAGTATATAGTGGTATTCTAATGAATTATTGAAATACCTTTTGCCAGACCTACCTGTGAAGTGTTTACTTTTCTTAAACATTTCTCTGCTATGCTTTGGTATCTGCTTCACCTGCTGTGCCTGCAGTCATGCAGGGTATGTTGTGTGGTTGCTTCATCCCACATTCTCATTTGAGATGTTATCAAAACTTCATCAGCCGGGACATGGTTTTGCAAATGGAGAACAGAATAAGGTAGCTAATGGGATAGTATCCAGGGAGGGACATGGACAATGCAAAATGGAAATACAATGGAAGGAGTAATAAAGATTGAGAGGTAAAGTTGAGGAAGGTAAGGGAAAGAAAAGGCAGAAGGTTTGGGGACACAGGAGAGTTATAAAAGCATTCTGGGAGGAGAATTTTAGGTAAAGTTATGTGGAAAAGGGAGTAAGGTAAAGAGATTATGGCAGAAAGTGGAGAACAGAAAAAGGGAAGAAAGAAAAGAAAACAAACAAACAAACAAAAAAAACAAACAGGAAGCCATAGTGAGCTTTTTTCAATATTTTAGAACACGTTCACCTTAGTAATTTCTAGATTTAGCAGTGAAAAAATAGCTAGGCCTATTTAAATAATAAAGGATTTTTAAATCTCAGGATGAGAAAGTAAAATCACCTTTTCTTTGAACTTTTAACTCTGCCTTCATTTTCTTACAGGAAAATACATTAGCTAACTTCATTTGATGCAGTCCATTTCACCAAAGGAAGGTAGGGCCATGGGAAATCTCCCTCAAATATCTTCTCTTCTTAGATCCAAAAATTTGCTTAATTCACAAGAAATTATATTCAAGACACTTCTCAAAACTCACCATTCATATAGAACTATGTGATACTGACTGGAAATTCAAACAATAGATAAAACCAACTGAATAGCATACAACTCCTTGATGTATCTGCCCGGTAAGGTATTCCAGTTAGTTAAAAAAAAAAAAAGAGGCAAATATAGCAAACCCAAGAATATGGCAAAACAGCCTATTTTTGGCTACCTACTCATAAAAAAAGCTGACTACTAATCATATTCTGAACAATCTAAAATAAACATGCATAGATAATTCTGGAAGATTCAAACAGTTAGAGAAGTGCAATCCTACAGGATTAAATAAAATTCTGCAGCTGCCGTCACTTATATTTAGCTAGTACAAGCATTTCAAGATTTGGGCATAGAAATGAAATGTGCAGCAACACTTTGAATATAAAAGCTCAATACACAAATAGAGTGTGGAGTGAAAACATACCATTTGTAAAAAGACAATTCTATTATCCTAATAGGATTCACATGCATTTTAAATTTTAGTGGATATACAAGAAAAGCAAAATAACTGAGTATCTCAGAGAGCTTGCCAAAATCAACACTCAAACAGCCATCCAGAAGATAAATTTTAAATAAATAATTACTCAGGTTTTACAAATCAGCATTTACATTCACTTACAGAAAAATATAGTGGGCATCAGCATCAGCCAAGAGTTTAGCTTACCACAGACCATATGGGAGGATGTCCCCATAGACTGTGTAGCTTGTACTTGCATGGCATCTGCAGTACATAGCAACACTTTATCTGATGTAATAACACCTTCTGCTCTTAGCCTTTCTAAGTTATAAAACAAATGATTAAGTAATTTCACCATAAGCAGCCTAATGGAACACTGACAAGGTGGGATGAATACAGGGAGTTATCGTTCCACATGCCAGGCACCTTGTAAGTCAATATATTAAGAGCTACAGCCTAAGTTTTTATACCTTCAACAAATACAAAGACAGCACAAACGAACTCAGCAATTTGTGCCATCAGCTGCAGTTTTTCAGAACAAAGAACCTTCCAGTGGAATAGGTGCTTCCTGTAGGTACCGTCTCCCGTTGTGTCGTTGGATTAGTTAATAGAAATGCTGCTGATACACTGGAAGGAAAGGTGGGAATACATGAAGAGGAAGATCCTTTCCAACAAAGTCCTTGTCTCAATCATACACCAAAGAAGGATGGAATCATTAAAATTTATTGCAATAAACCAAATGCCAGCCTTCTTTTTTTCCATATAAGCCTTGCCATTAAATATTACTTTTATTATTCTCTAGTATTAGAATAGGTATCTAAATACAGAGAGAATATTAATATCATAAAATTAAGGAAGAATGACATGTATTTATGTCTTTAACTTTCATCAGAAGGAAACTACCTATCACCAGTCTGATTTACCCAAAGAAACATAGACACAAAAAAGAAACTCAGACACTATTTCATGGGAATCTTCATCACAGGAGAGAATAATTGTAGAAGAAAACATACTCTAGAATTTTTTCTGGTTTATCAGATAAGTGTTTTCCAACATGTGCTGTTCCCAAAAAAAAAAGAGACCATCCGGCTCTTACCTTGTCCTGTCCTATGCTAAAAGCACAGAGCAGGAAATGCTCTCAGTGAAGTTGTAAAATTAATATAATAAAAATGTCTTCAGAGTACCACAGCTTCTAAGAGATCCCTTATACTGTCTGCATCCAAAATGATAGCTCTACTGACAGAGCTAGAGCAAAACTGGACCATATTAGAGATTAGTTTTAGAAATTTCTGCAGTGATGTCATGTTCTCACACAACAGGGTTTAATCACTGACATTAGTCTCTTGTGTAATTACAATCTCAAATTTAGTATATTATGTCTGCTTTTAACATTCTTCACTGACGTGTGAAAACCACTTGACCAAACTGAGGTCATCAAATACTTGAAATTATTTTTCAGAATGATAAGAGATGGATTATCCAGAAAACTAGAAAGTCCAATTTTTTACGGCTTTTCATTAAATATTTTTATCCTTAGAGGCCTTGACTTTCTAATCATATCTCTTAACACATAAAATGCATCTCCAGGTAATCTAATCCCGTTTAAGCAGGGGAAATCCTTTCAGAGTTTTCTCAACATCTGTAAAAGTTGTGTCTTCTTTTGGCCTCAGATAAAGATAGCCTCAGAACACAGTAGACTTTTTCACCCCAAGATTGCCTTTGATTAACATTCTGAAAATTAGAATTATTTTCTCTCTAATAAATGTCTACCTAAAAGACTATTTCCAATTGTCTGTTTAGAGCAAAAGAAACATGACTGCACTGGTTATAAAAGAGATCCTCTAAGTTTATACATCTGAATTTCCTCAAACCTGCCTATTAAATTGACTGCTGAGGAGATTATGAAGTTTAAGGACTCATCATTTGAGAAGCTCCAATAATTTCAATTGGGTTATAGGTCCTGAGCATCCTGCACAAAAATGATATAATCTCCAAACCTTTGTAGGTAAGTGGGCAGCCCTCACAGCAGGGCTTTTGAAGAACTCACTTTCAATTCAGACACTAACATTCCACCTGAATTTCTATTCATATGTCAGAATGCTTTTTTGGATATTTTCTTAAAAGGGATGATGGAGAAGGTGTTTTCATGTTTGAAAGCACAGTATGCTACATAGATGCTGAAGATTTTCTAGTATCACCAAAGCATGTGATGGGTCAGTAGTTTTTTTCCTGCTTGAAAACTGCCACTCATGTCCCAGTTGGCTTCATGCAGTACAGTCATTCCATAACTAATCATCAGTAATGAAAAAGTAACACATCTTCCTTCAGTAGAACAACTGCTAACTAAGATGATATGTAAAAGGATCAAAAAAAATTTTAAATAGCATGCCTTAATTTAATTATCTCTCAAGTCATGCCAAATGAAGCATATCCAGGCAACAAATGTGATTATAATGAAATAGGAGGGCCATTCTTCCCATTCCAGCACGGATATATATCTCTCACCTTCATTCTCAGTGTGAACATAGGTCTTCACACTTTTTGGCCTAAACTCAGAAGTTATTACATTAAAAGAGGTCAATTTCAGACGTAGGTTTTTGGCATTGTTTTTAATTTTGAAGAGAATTCTCTAGTCTTTTTTTCCTACTTGGATGTATTTTATAAGCCCTCTTCCCTATAATTCCTATTTCCATCTGTGACTGTTTTTAACTGTTGTAACTCTTGGTTAAAGAGTAGGAAGAACAGAAAAAAAAAGAAAGAATGAGTAACAAAGACAGAAAAGAAAGAACTGAGAAAACCTGTACAAGAAAAAAATTAATTATTCAGATTTTTCCAACAAGGGATGGTTATCAAGCTTCTACTAATCTCTGTCAATAGGTGACATTTCTTTGACAGGTCCAGTGAAGAATGATGCAATCAGGAGTCTTCTTTTTTTAACCAGTAGCCCAAGGAAAGGTGGATTTGACGGATTCAGGGAAAGAAGTTTGATATCAAGGTAATTAATGCTGATCCCAGAAAATGTTGTTTCTCCCCACAAGGACTTGTTTATAACAACTGTGTTCAAACCTCCCTAACTTGCGGGGGAAGGAAGGGTGAATTTTCTAAGTGCAGCTGTGAGATTGACTACACATATAGACACATATTGACTACAAACAAATCTCCATGATAATTCTAAACTAAGAGAAAAATCATAGAATAATAGAATGTTAAGGGTTGGAACGGACCTTAAAAATCATCTGTCCCCGCCAAGGGCAGAGACATCTCCCATTAGACCAGGCTGCTCAAGGCCTTATCCAACCTCACCCTGAACACTGTCAGTGTTGGGGCTTCCACAACCTCCCTTGGCAACATGTTCCAGTATCTAACTATCCTCACATTAAAGAATTTCTTTCTAATGTCTAGCCTAAATTTCTCCTCTTTCAGTTTTCACCCATTACTCCTTGTCCTATCACTACGGATATACCAACACAAAACAATCAGTGGAAGAGCTGCCACACTTGGTTCAGTACTGTTGGAAGGTGTGATTAACCAATCCATTCCATTTCCCTCAGTAATAATCAAGGCCTCAGCTGTTCTGTTATGAAACAATGGGGAGGTACAGCATGGTGAGCACAGGAAAGCATGTCAGCAGAAAGCAGTGAGACACATTAACACAGGAAATGATTTTAATGAAAACAGACTCCAACTCTTCTGCTTGTATTTTTACCTGGTTACTAGAATTTCCACACAGCCTGGCTCTGAGCTGTAATGCTCTTGTACTGCATAGGCAGTAAGCTGAATTCCAACCTACGCCAGCAGGATATAATGCTATCAGTGGAGTTGCACAAGCTAGCTCAAATATTGGAGGCAGTATAGCTGCACTATAGAAGTGCCACAGCTAATCAGACCAACCACTGCATCATGTTGTGGGAACATTCCCTAGGAGAATTCCTGAGATTTGACACTAGATTTCTCTTAGATTTTAATTTCCAAGATGGTGTATCTTTTGTTGAACCTAGACTGCTTCATGGCCTTTGAAACACTTTGAATGCTGGGCTTTCCTATCTGAACTGACTCAGAACATCCAAACCAATCAATTTGGTTTTGTGGAGCCCTGGCTACTGTCACAGCCTCTTGGTTTCTTACTGAGTAAGTTTCAGGCTATTTTGTGAAGCAGTTCATTGTTATCAGCAAACACAATTGTCAGCTTCTGTTTCAGGCAGATGCCCAAATTACAGCATACTCCAATAAGGAACCCTGAATGACATGGAACTGTTGAAGCTTAGTCTTAAAAAAACTTTGTAATGCAAGGTTATTTCACTTGCAGTGATTTCCCACATCTTCCTACTCTATGTTTTACCAAGAAATTTGGTAAACTCTTTACTGTTTGAATTATATAAAGAGATAAACCTCTCTTACCATGTATACTTTCCTCTTGTACATTCAATTTTTGTTCTTCATCTAGATACTGTCCTCAAATATCAAATACTTGGTTAGGACATCAGCATTACCACATTTATGCCCAGGCCTGCTTTAAATTTATAATCAGTCATAACAGTTCAGGTTTTTTTCTGACCACTTAGCTACCTGATGCTCAAGAATCCTGAACCATAAAATCTATTGTTGGGATACACAATTTCTATTGAATATAAATGATGACAAATGAGATTAAAATGTTCTAGAATGTAATCACAACTACAAGTTTATGTGATTATTTCTTTAAGGAAAGTCTGGACTTCTCCTACCATGACATACCACCTTCTTAAGACACTGGTATGCTGATATATTTTTCTGAGACTTTAAGGACTGCCATGTGTGTTGGACTTTAAAGAATTATTGGCATGCAAGCAGGTTAAAACTAGAGAAATGGCTGTCAATGCTTAGGAAGGAAAAGTCACACTGCATTAACTATTGCAAGCTTGCCTTTCTCACTTAACCTGTGCTGTGACTGTGCAATATCAGTTCAGCAATATTACTTACCAAAATGAGAGGCTCCTGCAAAACTTTCCATATCCTAAAACGAATGGAAAATTATCCATTTCCACATAGCCTTAGTTACTACAGAAGAAATGCTTACCTCACTGACTTACTGTCTGCTTTTTAAATAACCCTCTTCTCTTTGGATCTAGTTTCTGAATGACAGGCTACAGTTTATCACAAACTGCTTGCCAGACACTTCTTCCAAGATTTCAACATGCATTAGGATACAGTAGCAGGATAACAAACAGACCTGGAAAGCCTGTGTTGATCAAGTTATGCTGAAACTTCCACACCTCTCTTTATTTTTACATTTTCTTTACTTTTTCATACACCGTCTCTAACCCACGTAACATCCAGTCAATTCCCAGTATGGTGCTCTGCCAAAGTTTTTCCATACACAGTCTTTCCATGTCTGAGCACTGTCTTTGCTTCAGGTACAATGCTTATATGTCACACGTAACAATCAGAAATGAAAACCAGATATTAAACTTATTATTTCCTTACTTCGAATTGTGAACATGAACCGTAATTTGAATGAATGTTCAGCTTTAATCTGTTATACAGCTGTTGGTGCAATGACTCTTTTCAAAAATCAGAGAAACCAAGCATATACAAATATTTCCAGAAACTGAAAAATGTTAAATAGCAATAAAGCTGCAAGTAACGTGCAACTTCAGCAAGCAGTTATACTGCTGTTAAATATCTTTTGATAGTATTAAGTAGGGCCATGATTCAAAGTTTTTAAACACACGCTGTACTTATTTCTATGGAAACTGGAAGTTTGCTTTCATTTAGAGTTGTACACCAAGCAAGCCCTACAAAATCCATATAACCTATTTCAGAAGGAAAAGTGCCCAATTCTCAAAGTCACTTATCACATCA
The DNA here is from genome assembly GCF_036250125.1 of Pseudopipra pipra. NCBI lineage: Eukaryota > Metazoa > Chordata > Aves > Passeriformes > Pipridae > Pseudopipra > Pseudopipra pipra. The sequence goes on along the minus strand of NC_087549.1, from coordinate 26,336,824 downwards.
TACCAGAAGTGCTTTCATACATCCAACCTACGCATCCCACCAGCTAAACTCCACAATGAATGAAAGGAAAAGAAATAGCTTGCAGCATTTTCTTGGAGACTAAATAGCCTATCTCCCAGGGGATGAATAAGGACTCTGGATTCATAAGACTGACCCCTGATAAAGTACACAATCACCAAACCTGTGAGCTGTATGTGCACACATACACACAATTACAGAAAAACCAGCACAATCAAGAGCACACCAATGACTGAATGGCTTGTTCTCAGGCACCGTGACCACTGCTCTTAAGTCTCGCTTCTGAGAAAAAAAGAACCTGATGACCAATCAGTTAAAGGTATGCAACACTCCCATTATGCATTAATTAGATAAATACTTCTGCTTGACTGTATTTTGAAGGAACATTTAGAAGTGATCCCCTCAATGAAATACCTTTTCTTCTCTAAAATCCAGTAGGATAATTTTCAGATGAAATCACAAAACTATCTGCATGTGCAAGGGAATGAATATCAGGAAAACTTCAGAAGTTTCTGGCAAAAAGAAAAAAACAAAGCCACCACAAGAAAAATAATCAATAACAGAATCAAGCTGTACCTAGTCTTTTGGTCTTGTAAGTTCATAGATTTGGTCATCAACTCAAGAGCTCAACCTCTCCTAAGTTTTACCTCTGATTGCTGTCAGATAATCATCTAGCAAAAGGAATAAGAAGTGCCTCATGAATAACAAAGATTCAACTCAGCTATTTGAAACAAGGAAAGCCACCGCAGCACCAATCATCTCCCCGGAGCCCTATTAGTCTCTACACTGTCAATGTGGTCTCAAACTGTGACATTTTCTGGAGAAGCTGAGGATGATCCATCTCTGGAGTGTTCAAAGCCAGGCTGGATGGGGCCTTGAGCAGCCTGATCTAGTGGAAGGGGCACCTGCCCATGGTAAGGGGGTTGGAACTAGATGATGTTTAAGGTCCCTTCCAAGCCAAACCACTCCATGAATACTCCTCAAGTATTTTTTAGTCTTACTAATCCTTTACTTAAATCTAACTTTCATAAGCATTTCTTCAAAGCTTATGCTTTTCAAGTTAGTCTGCAGTTGATCCTTTCTAATTTTAACAACAGCACACTGAATAATGTAGGCTAATTTCAGGGCGAGGTCCATGCTCATTGTAATGACAGAAGTATACCCATACCAGCAGCAATTTCTGAAGCAACACACACAAGAAGGTGGGCAGCTGCAGAGGGTCAGGGTGTGGGGGAACTATACAGCAGTGCAGGGAATACTGGAATACTAATACAGGAATACTTAATTTTGCTTGTCTGCATGTAACTTCTTTTATAGCTGTGCCAATCACCAAACCCATACTACGTAATGTCTTTTCCCTGACAGCCATCCCTCTCTGCAGACTCTACAAAAGCTTAGACATGCCATGAGAATCCTCTCATGCTGCTTTTTCAGTTTTATTCATGTCAGTATTCAACAGATGGAAAATACCAAAAGCTGATTAAGGTAAGCAGTCATTGAAGGATATTCAGTCCACTGCAGTAACCAGCAAGAATTAAAGGGTCATTTTTTGAGTAATAATTTACAATAGAAACTTCTCCTTCCATATCCCTATTGTGCTGTCTTTTTGAAAGGCAGACCAGCTAATATGAAAAGTATTTCTTAAATTATGTTTGATTTAATTGCACAAAGTGCATTTCACACTCTTAAATTATGGATTAAGTCTGCTACTTCAGCTGAGTTATGAGATCATACCGTGCATTATATGTTAAATAGGATATTTTCTTTCAGTTTCTCCTGAAATTTAGGGACATGGGAATGAATTCTGTGGAACAACTTGGGGCAAAACTCTCTTCTCTTTTACCTAGGATGTAAATAACAGGTGTAGCAGCAGTGAAAATGAACACCATTTTTCTCAGTAAAAACTGTATAAAATTGAAACCGACTTATCAAAACATTCTCTGATTCACAAAACGTGCCAGGAAAACATTAGAAATAGTATACTAAACTGGTTAACAGACTTTTAATTGTTTTGGAGACCTTTGCTTGCCATTATTATAGTATTTTCAAAAAAGATTTTTTTTTCACTAAGCACAAAATGAATTTCCTGTGGCATAGTTGAAGTCACATTATCTTAAAGGAACACTTCAGTAGACACAACTGCAAAATAAAGATGTAAAAGCCTCATAATATTTCTTTAAAATACCATTCCTCCTTGCTCCAGACACTTCTGTTTTAAATAACAGAAGACAACAAAAGAAAAAATATGAAGAATATTCTAATTTAATACCACATTATACACCTAGACCATTGACAAATCAGTTTAACTATTGTATGATAAATTTTTAAGCCTACTGATTAGAGGTTCTACACCTCACTTTTAAACATAGCTGAGCCATTCACCAGTAAACCTAACACAGTGATTTAAGTATTTTGAATACGACTTTCAAATCTTTAAAAGAACAGCAAAGATACAGAGACTGAAATCCTTTCTTAAGTAGGTTCACTGGGAAATGGAGGTATTTTAACAGGGCAAAATGGCACAAGGGGTTGTCATTAAAATAGTCAGTTTTATTAAAAGCAATGCTGAAACCCACACACTACATTGCTGATAGAATTTATTTTTACATGTCTACCGGGTATCATCAGGTTATCTTGAAAGCCAGAGCTGGAAAAATAGGACATATCTCATAAATCACTGTAACTGTTAGTTTGTAATCAAAGGTGGTGAATGGTCCTAAATTACTTTGGGCCATGGTAGTAGTGAGATGGCCATCACCTTGGATGATTAATGCAAAGGACCAACACTCATAAATTGATACTGTAAAAAAACCTAAAAAATATGCAAAATAAAATATATTACTTACATGCTATTACTTGAAAACCAAAAAGAATCCATTCCCAATTTTCAATACCTTCTTTAGAACTAGAAATTACCTAACTAATGTTAATGAGATCAGTCTAATGAGATTTTATAATGGATATTTATCTGTACTGTTGCAATGGTATTTCAGGGAACTTATTTAATACACAGTCAATTGGGTTTTGATGGTTTCTACAAAGATGCTTTAAATTTTGAAGTAATGATTTTTGTAATATTTTTAAAGTGAAACCAAGTATAAGCTTACACATTTGATTGTTTGGGAATAAATATAATCCATGTAATAACAACACCCAGATGTTCCACCTGTCAAAAATAATACAGTGAAAGGACTAAGCAAACTCCAGATTTCAGCTATAATTAATCACCTAACAGCCTTATGTAGAGCACCATTCCCAGATGCAGAAGCAGTTCCCCCAAGAATAATGAATATTCCTATAAATGAAGAAAAATAAAGGTGATAAAGACAATGAAAAAAGAGAAGAGTACTTGTTGATTATTCACAGAAAATGAGGACTTTATGATTTTCCATAGTCAGAAGTCTGTGAGGTTTTTTCCTGCTAATCCATCGATGCTTTTTCACTTGAGTGTTTTATTACTCTGGTATGTTTGCCTGATAAAAAAATGATAATATCTTTTTTTTTTTTTTGTCATTAGCTGTCTGCCTTTGAATCATATTGTGTATCTTTACAGTGACTTTGTAAGGTCCTCACATTCTTGTATTCTCTTGACTATAACTAAGCTCTGTATTTACTTATTCATCTTTATTTGCAGCTGGCAGATGCAAAGATTTTAGCTACACTCAGGAGACTTTGACATGTGACTTTGTGAAATGTAGAGGAGATACAATTTTCCTTCAGCAAATTATTCCATGCTGCATTTTCAAGAAATGTGAGTCCCAAGGCAAAATGAGATTATTAGACTAACTTGCTCACTTTCAAAATAAGGACTCAATAATTACCACACAGCTTTTTATTTATAATAACCTTAGTTTAGTTGATGTAACTGCTGGTTAAAACAAAAGCGGAGTGCAAGGGAACAGTGCAAGCTCAGACACCTCATTCTGAGTCCTGCCTTGGACTTACAGCTTACAGAGATGTGAAGAGGATCTTTCTGGTTGGATGATGCTGCAAAGAGGAATGGAGTGAAGGTCTGGCTCCTTTGCAAGGCCCTGATGATGAGGGGTAGCACTGGTAGCATTTCACTGAGTTAGTTCAAGACTCACATGGACTAATTATACAGTATGTCAAGCAGGAAACATTCCTTCTGCGGGTTCAGATTTCAAAGAATTGGCATGAAGGCCAATTACATGTTGCCCTGTCAAAACTGAGAGGAGGTGGTCAGTCAACCAAAAAATATACCTGAAATTCAACCCCCTGACACAGACATGCTCCTCACTGAACCTGTCAAACAGCTCATTTGTAAACCTTACTCAGTGGTGTTATACAAGGATGGGTCACAGGATGAGCTATTGTATTGCTCAAAAGCATGCAAAAATACACCAGGTCCAGGGTCAAAACTATTTTAAATATTTCACTCTATTGAAATGAACAAGATATTGAATCAGTAGTAATATGAAATAATCTCTCTTCCTTAGAAAGAAAATTATGAATTCTTCTGAAATAGATGGCTTTTGAGTCATGCACATTCATGTAATGGTACTCTGCCCTAAGTACATCCACAGGAATAATTCTTTATAGACTGAACTTTTAAAAATCAGGCTAACTAATAAAATTTGTCTCCAAAGTCTGAGATGCCAAACCAAACAGTGCACACTTGATACATTACCTCTTCCCCCAATATTCCAAATTTTCTTCATACTCACAGCAGACAATACTGCTAGAAATAGCAATAACTTCTGTCTGTTCTGCTTAAACTTTTTACCCACAGTTTTGGCCTCAAAAGTTTTGGGTTGAGTATGTGTAACCAAGTGCAATAACACTGCATAAACAGAATAAAGGTCAGTTAATATTGTCAGAAACAATTCACAACTACCAAATACTCTTTAACAAACAGATACAATCATATAATTACACCAAAACACATAGCAATTTTAGGTATAATTATTCTGAGCTTAATAATTCAGTGTATGATATTCTCAAACTCTTGTCAAAATTTCTATGGAAGTGCATTGTTAAAAATGGAAGAACAAAATTGTTTGAACATAAATAAAAACTAACAGAGGAAAAAAAAACTATGAAGTGACAGAAATATTATTATTATATTTTTCATCCACAATAATTGACAAAATGCAGGTATTCAATACGGACAGTGATAAATAGCAGAGCCTTAAGAAGAGCAAGAGTAAAAAAATTCCTCTGCTAGCTGCTGAGAATGCTCAAGCACATTGGTATAAGCTGACTGATGTCACCTTACTGCTCTCCTCAGTTACTCACTAGGAGCCTGTTGACATACTTTTTTTCTTCAGCATAGCTAAATAATTCATCAGGGCACAGCGCTCTGTGAGCAGGCCAGACTGCAGGCATCAGGCCAAGACCAAGGTCGCCATGGAGACCTACATGCAGCTTCATCCCCCGCTCCCTCGGTTGCAGAGAGAGCTTATGAGGAACGGCATCGGCTGAGCAGCCATGCTCATTTCAGCAGTGAACAATAGGTATAATAAAATTAAAAAAAAAAAAAAAAGGCAAAATAAGCATATAAAAGCATCTGCTGTAACTGCATTGAAAGACTTAAATGACAAATGAGTCATAAAGCAGTTCCTATTTAGACTGCTACAACTATTATTTCACATGAAAGAAGTATCAATCCCCCCATTATTAGTAAGAGCTATTGATGCTCTTCAAACAACTAGACTATCCTATACATTGCAGATGGCAAATTACTAAAGACACATTCTCCTTGGAACTCCTTTTTGTTACTAAAATAGAGTTATAGGGGTAAAACTAAATCCTGACAAAAAATAAGATTTGCTGCTTAGATTTTTTTTACCCTCTTGTGTACAGTTGCTATAGAATACTGATTTTCAGAGTTCTCTCATCATTCTTTAAAAAGACAGGCATATTTATTATCTAACACAAAATATAGCAGTCAAAAATGTAAAAAAATACATCAAAGATGAAAAATGTTTTGAACTGTGTTTACTGAAGGTTTGTTTTATTTCTTGCTAAATGTTTTTCACTAACAGGAAATCAGCATTTTTGTATGCTTTATGAATAAAAAAATGAAAATCTATTCTGAAATATTTATAGTAGATCAGCTTAACTTCATAACCAGTATTCTTTTCTTTTTTTTTCTTGCTATGTACTGCTGTTCCTTGGCTATCTTGTTCTCCAGGCACCTGTTATTAAACATCATCATATTTTATTACCCAAAACCACCTGTAAATCAAGGGCCTGGTCATGTTTTTATTAGATATATAAAGCACAAACCTTAAAACAAACTATATTTTGCAACCTCCTACTGTAAAGTTCTTGATTTTTTTCCCTCATTTCTAAGTGTATTTATTCCAGAAATCATATAAAACCACTCCCTCTAGCACATTCCCACATCCTCAAGCTTACACATTTATTGGAAAAAGTGATTCTGTGGAATGCTGACATCACATTAATACAACATAGTACTATATATATATATATATATACTTATATATATAGCCTTTACAAACCACAGTGAACTTTCTATAGATGATAATGGGAAATTTTGCAGTATGAGACCACAAGTGCCTAAGTGAGAGAACCACATGATTTCTGTGTGGTAACCCTGAAAACAGAAGAAGAGTATCTCTGACTGCTTGCTCTGGAAGATCTTATAGAGCCTCCCATTGCCTCCAACACACACCCCTGTTTGGGTTGCAGAACCCTTTATCTTGTAGGGACCAATCCCTTTAATTTTTTTTCTCTATAGCTGTCAATCCCAACTTCTCCTTAGGCTCAATGATTTCTAGCAATATGCTTGTCTATTATTTCTTAAAGATTTTTGGTTTACTAAAAGCTACTCAAAGTATAGGAGGGCTGAGTGGACATAATAGACATTTTCTGATTTTCTATACTCCCACAGAGATCCTCCATGTCCAAACTAAAGTTCATAAACAGAAGATCCACAACATTTTGCAGCAGTGTCCCCTCTGGCAATTGCATGTATGCAAACCACACAGAATTTGAGACCAAATTCTACCAAGATAAAGCTGATAGATAAAAATTGGAACTTAGTGTAGCTCTTAAAAAAAATCTGAGGAGATAAAAGTCAGGCACTCTCTGATGTAAGAAACACGGGCCTAGTTTAAATCTCAGTCTACTCAACAAAACCCACTTTATCAACATATTTCTTTTGTCTTTGTTGTCTAATTATTAAGGAGGCAAAAGAGTTAAAAAATAGCTTTTTATGTTATAGAGGTTTTTTTCTTTTTTAGAATAATATTTTGGCATGAAACAGTTTGGAAATCCAGGTACTATCATGTGACTGACTCTTACCATCACATATTTTCTTGACAAGAAGGCATGTGGCACATCTTTCCACTATTTCATTACACCGAAAACAAGAGTTCCCATGTCTAGAAAGAGATTACTAAATCACAAAAAACCCTCTACTGATGCTCTGATATGCTTCAGACAGAAAATTAGAACAAGTAGAGTCCCTTAGCTCAATTATGAAATGGTAAAAAAACCTGAAGGTTAAAGCCTTGCTGCTCAGGTAGGGACAGCACGATCTGTTGCTTGGAAGACCAAAGGCCACTACAGGAGGAAGGCAAAGCTCTGAGAGGAGTTTTCATTCTTGATGATCTAACTGCAGCTTTCTAAGCCAGCTGGCCATTACATTTATTTTCCATTGGATTTGACAGGTCTGGTCTGCTTCCAAGGCTACACAGAGAACAGCCTGAGTATCGTGGATCTGAAGACCTCATTATGAACATGTAAAAAATCCAGATATGGTAACACAAACACCAGTGAGTGTTGGACAGCTGAAGAAAAGTGTTGATGATTTTGATGCTCACACTGATTTAAAAGGACTAGAAGAGAGCTAATTTTGATCCAACCTTCATGTAATGCCAGAGCCAGGCCTTTTATCCTCTCCTGAACATACACAGCTTGGAAAAAAAGTTGTTATTCATCTGCCCTAAATTTATCTATTGTTTCATGAATATTTCACTTACATTCCTGTAAATCCTTGCATGTTGCTGATGTTAATAAATTTCTTTTTTACGAACTGTTGCTTGTAAAAAGAAAAAAAAAATATATATAGCCTAATTTTCTTTATTTCTAAAATGTGCAAAGAAAAGGCATAAAGAAGAGTCTGTCGACACATTTTTCCTTTAGAACACAGCATAAATGGACATGGTGAAAAATATAAAAAAGAACAATTACCATGAAAACTTGATAGAAAATATTGTTACAGATGGATTCAGTGGCTGCTGAGGGTATAAATAAAGGTAATAAATAAAAATCACATTTCCTGACATAAAGCTTCCTCTTCTATTATTATTATGATCATGTGGGACATAAAAGACATAGGAAATGGATTCTTTTGGAGTTGGTTTTCAGCTACTGGCCTGCTGTTTAAATTTTCTCTGCATAGGAGTCTTACGGTGGACATAAATGTTATTTACGGAACTTAAGATTCTTTTGATATAGAAAAGGGTAGAAAAATAGTTATTCACATGAAACGCAGTAAATTTCACCTTGTCCCAAAACAATTGCCTCTTTCTTCTTTATATGTTTAGGGTAAAGGAAAGATGGGGTAAAATGTACAAGACCTTGTCCTCTGTCACAGGGGAGGGAGGCCATTTTCTCCTTTTTTTTACGGTTGCTTGGCTCTCTTTCCATCTCTAGGTTCCTTTAGCATCTCTTAAGCACTCTGATGTTAGTTATTTGACCCACATTTCTTGTAGAGAGTGTGGCTTACGTGCTAGCGTGCACAGGATTTTAAAGCTCATTAATAGGAGAATGTGTGACACAGCGGTCTGACACTGCTTTTCCAAAGATATTAATCACAATGTCTGATTCTGTCTCTTGCAGCAAGGTTTGGGCAGATTAACTGATTCCATTTTCCTATGACAGATACCTACGACAGACTAACAAAAGAATCCGAAAAAAATCCCATTTGACAAAGAGTACATACTTTTCTCAAATGTCTGCTGAAGTTTCAGAAGGCTAGGATGGTACAAATGTACTAGTATCAAGCATGGCATATTGTAGCTTGTTTTTAATCACACAGATCACATTACCAAACATCCCACCTATAACTGAATTGCTATATACAAGGAAGCCTTCCAGGGAAAGAACTTTTGGAGCCATACCATGATTCCTTAATGACTTTACCACCAAACCATAGGTAACTGCTATGGCATGTGATAGATCCATAGAAACCACTGGGATGGTGGGAGTTCACTGAGTGGGATTTTTAAACAAAGAGTACGCATGTCTAGAACATTAAAGCAGTACAGACTGGAGACTCAAAAAGAACTATAGGAATGTGGCAGAGCAGTTTAAAAGGTCTGTCTGGAGAGATGACTAATATTTTCCAGCATATATACACAAAGTTTTAATAAACGTCCTATAAAATGCTACAGAAAATGCAGAGATAATACTTTTACCAGCATTATTATTGTTATGAGAATTTGTTTGATGATGTTTGTCAAGTATTTTGAACAATGACACATTTATGTACAGTAAAAAAAAGATAGCCATATCTAGCTGCTGGCAACTATGAAAGAATGTAAGGCTCTTCCTCCAGACTACCACTATAACTTTCCTTTACCTTGGCACCCCATATTTCTTTCTATGCATTTGGGAATTGTGGACACATAAATGTTTTGGTTCCACTATTTTAATTGCTGCTCTGGTTTTGGTTGGAATAGTGTTAATTTTTTGCATAGTAGCTTGTATCTATGTTACGGATTTGTGATGATAACAGCACTGATAACACAGGGATGTTTCAGTTATGGCTGAGCAGTGCTTACACAGCATCAAGGCCTTTCCTGCTTCTTGCACTGCTCCACCAGCTAGCAGGCTAGCACAAAAAGTTGGGAAGGGACACAGATAGGACAGCTGACACCAACTGACCAAAGGGATATTCCATACCATATAGAGTCATGTGCAGCATATAAAGCTCGGAAAAAGCATGGGGGGACATTCAGAGTTATGGCATTTGTCTTCCAAGCCCTGTTATGCGAGATGGAGCCCAGCTTTTCTGGGGATGGCTGAACCATGGGAAGTGGTGAATTAATTCCTTTTTAGCTCTCCTCATGTGCACAGCTTTTGCTTTACCTATTAAACTGTCTTTACCCCTACCCGTGATTTTTCTCACTTTTGCCTTTCTAATTCTCCTCCTATCACACTGCAGGGAAAGTGAGCCACTGGCTGTGTGGGGCTCAGCTGCTTACATGGGTTAAGCCATGACAACTGCTTAACAAAACGCTAGGCTGACTAGCAAAATGAAATAAAATAAAATGGACTTTAAAGTGAAGAAGGGATCTCCCCTAGGTCTCTGTCCAAAAGGAATAAAGTGATGTAGGTCTGGATCTACTCACACACATACTAATTATCTGTCTTTGGATATGGGGATTTTGGGGTCAGGCATAGCAAGGTACGATTGCTATTGGGAGCCCAATCAAATATCTGTACCCAGCAGGCACCAGCAGGTAGAATCAATAGCAGTTTCAGGATAACTGTGTTTCAGATACTGTAGGACAGATATGCCTTGCATATCACGAACATCATGAAAGATCTATATGTCACTACAGTTAAAGAGTATCTCATACACTTTAAAAGAAACAATTCATTTGGTCCTTGGCTAAAGAAAGCAGGAGCAACACAGTTAAGACAATGGAGTGGCAATGGTGCAATCTATCCCACACTCTCTTCCACATGGAGACAAACTGCAAATAATTTGTCCCAGAAGCAGTTCAAGAAAAGAGGGTGGACCAAAGTAGCAACATTTACAGCTTGTTCTGCTTGTGGATCGTTCAGACTAAATTTAAGAGAGAATAATTCCAAGTTCATGCAGAAACTATGTTCTCATTTTATATCACGATAAAATGTAAGAAAAATATTTCTAGTGATCTGGTATATATTTACCTTGTGGATATAGGTAAGTTAACATATTGATTATCATTTGACATATTTTTCTGTAAGTTGCTTAAACTTAGGCACTACCTTGAAAATTGTCAACAACTTATTCAAAGGATTCCAACAAGTTTCTCTCAGTACAAACAGCTGTGTTGCCTGTGTTTAGTTTTAACATTTTATAAATAAAGTTAAATAAGTCTTAATGACTTGAAACTACTTTGCCAAGTGCACATGAAACACTTCTGGAAAATTATAAGCCATATTATCATCCTTCAAGAAATACTTCCCTGAATTACATTTATTCGATAGTCTACATTGTTCAACCTACAGCAGTGATTTTAGTAAGAACTAATCCCATGAGCAAAGAGCATGTAGCAAAAGCAATATGAAACACTCTAGCTAGTGACAGGGGATTCACAGCTTCAGACATAACCCCTCAGACTTGAACTGAAAGCTTTGTGAGAGAAGTGCCCCAGGTGAAAGCACAGGCACACACAGGTCAGAGCAAAACTCCTGTAAATTTCAGTCAGGACACAATTTCACGGTAGGAATTTTCTTGTCACCAGCCTTGCTGTATTTTTAATATCCTTTCTTCTACTTAGAATAAAGAAATGAAGTTAAAAAGCAGAGAGGAAGTACCATATATTATATGGTAATAACTATATTTACATAAAGAACAAGGGAGGATCTGAAGAACTGCAGTCCAGCAACTCTGATTTCACTTTCAGAACAGAAATTGAAAATGCTTTCTATGGCCTCATTTACAAACTTTAAAACTGTATGCAGCATAGACCATGTTTATGGTCTCTGTTTTAAAGTTTTTCATGCAGCATGAAAAACAAAAAAAAACCCCAACAATAATGTATGTATTGCTGATACGACAGATGATAAATGGGACACAAAGAAGATTTTTTTTATTTCAATTTCAAATCAGTTAATGCTGCATCACACAACAGTTTCACCTACAAGGTCAGACATTAAAGAAGGTGCTCATAGAGATTAAGAACCAGCATACAAAACAAGAATGGAGGGTGTCAGATCAAGAGAAAACATTTGACTTGTGTAGGATTAATAAGCACAGTCGGTATCAATAGTTTGATTTTGCTTACACAGTTTATACTGAAGACATTATTTCACAGGCTACTAGAGCAGGCTAATAATATCAATGATAAAAGCCACTAGGCTTTCTCCTCTTAAAAATGCTGACTGGTCCAGCCTCCCTAAACACAGTTCTCAATTGCATGCTTTCCCAGATCAAGGCTAAAGTCCTTTGCTGAGTACCAGCCTGAGGTTTATAAAGAGAAAGGGAAAGGAATAAAGCAGAGGAAGACTCATTTTTCCCTACCTAAGCACTACTCTGAATGTGGTCTTAAAGGCTAATAATGCTACATCATTGCTACTACAGGAGTTCAGAGGGCTGCTAGCACATAAAACAAGTTGATCATCCCAGCTCCATTCCCAAAAATATAGTACAGATCAATTCTCAGTGGTATTCTTCTTTGACAGTCTCAGGAAGTACCAAACAGTGAGGAGCCTTGGAAAGCTCTCTTGACTTATCTCACCTTAATCACAGGAGACTCCAAGCACTGGTTTCTTCTTTTCCCTGAATCATATACCAGAAATTAATCATATCACCAGCATACAACTGTCCACATTCCTCAAAGGAGCCATGGGTTTTCTCACCAAACTGGGACACATTTTGCGACAAAATTTTATCCACTGTGATTAACCCAGAGATATGGACCAGACCGCAAGGCAACAGCATAACATTTGCATCACCCACAATCTACAACCTTAATGGAAGTTGGAACATGGTCCTGTAAACATAGGAACTGCAGGGCAATGTTTCACAAGAGCCAACTGTGTAGGCCATGATCAGAGGTAACAATATTTCTGCTTCAGAGGACTCTATTCTTTCACCTGGAGACTTGGGTGCTCCTTCTGTCCTTAAAGAGACCCTTTATGGGGCTACACCTCAAAAGCTGAATCTAACCCTACTAATACAAGCAACGGGCAATACCTCTGTTCTTTCAAAACAAAGAGCCTCGCTATCTACTGCACTTCTAACATAATACAGCATGTTTCTGTTTATCTCTTACTTTGAAATTCATGACTTGTTATTTTGTTTCTACCCCAAAATGTTTTCTGAATTGTAGGACAGAAATTAATAAGCTGATTTAAAATGTCCCCCATTATAAGTATATATGATTAAAATAATGTTGAATGCCCTATTTGCATTCTTGAACGAGTAGAATCTTTACTGCCAGCTTGTAAGGCCATCCTCTGTTTCTAACTCCTGATTCATGCATGAAATTCAATCAATATAGTAATTCTGGTTTAAGTTTATATTGCTGGCAGTCAACTGGCTATAGTGTCACCCCCCCTTCATCCAATATTTGTTGAGTGTATATCAATCACTGGCATTTTTCACACGAAAATATTATCTAAGCAGTCAGCTACTAAGCAGTCCTATCTTGTTAAATTTCACATAATCAAAGTGAAACAAAATAAAACAAAAAAATCGAAGAAAAAGCACCTGATTACCTAGGAGGAGGGAGGATTTATACTCATCTAAAAATTCATTTATATTATTTAAACACTATTATCTAAATTAAACTCCTTAGTTCATAAACTAATGTTAGTTTATGACTAAAAGTACATGTCACTAATGATATTGGTATTTTTAAATACTGTTTTTGAAGGTCTTATCCTGAACCTCTATGAACTGGTCCTACCTCACTACAACTCTGTCTCTCATAGATGCTACAAAATATCAAGTCAAGAGTATAAAATCACAAACTTAGTTTAAAAGCAGTAAAATCTGTGTTTTGTTTCTCCAGTTGGAGAAATTTCAGTACCTATAAAAATAAAACCTAAATTTCAGGAGAACTACACAGTCCCTGATGCTACAAACAATTAGCACCTAAGTCTTAGAATCAAACAGGCTTCTCCTGCCATAGTAACATACAAGGTCAGCCAGTTATGCACTGTTAAACAGTTTAATGGTGTTATGCAAATTGTGTAATGCTAGTAGTCATCATATAATGAAAAACAGTGTTTGTCAGCAGTTAGAAGTACTTTAACCTTTTGAAGTGGCAAGCTTTAACAGCAGCTAAAAATAGCAGCAAATAAAATTTTGAAGACAATCAAAACTGAAAAGAGGTATGAAGTGAGCACTGTGGCTGGTGTTAGACAGCTTTCATGTTAAACTGCTGGAAAGTTTTCTGAAGACTTGGCTTACTGTACATAATGAAAATATTCAGTTTCATCTTTAATTGTGAATTTCTCACTCATTTCAGAAAGAAAAAGAAAGAAAGAAGAAAAAAAAAAATGTGAACCCAAGAGCTCAAAAAGAGGACAATCAAAAATATTTTTAAAGCCTTTTTTATGATTTTCAAACCAGACTGGTTGATACCACAGGCTTTATTCACAATTTTCAGCATTGAATTTAATGTTGTTAGAAAAAGAGTCTTTCACACATGGTGACTGAAAAGTGCAAATGAGAAAAAACAATGAAGCAGAGAACTGTATTGATGCAATATAGCCCACATTTTCAGTGTGGGCTATATTTCTAATACAATAGCTATAGACTTCTTAAGGTAGACAGACTACTGCAGAAGAATAAACATTACAGTCAATGGCTGTCAGTAGAGCCATCAGCCCTAGTGAATGAGGAAAATTACTGTTAGACTGAGGGTATAGAACAAGGAAGGAATCTAGTCCGTTACTGCCGATAAGTGAACTTATACTATGTAAGCCCCTTCATTAAATAGTTAGATCCCATCTCAAAATAACGGAAGGTTTTCTCCACTACATGACCCCACTACTATTGTTTTTGGAAAAGGGCTCAAGAATATCACCCCTCTAATGATTTTAAGCTTTTTTCTAAATACAAAAGTCAGCTTATACATAGATAGTGTATCTCTACTTCTTTTTGTACTTGTTTCATCCCTTATTTCCATATTTATTCCTTATTTCCACACCAATATTTACCTTATGTATTTAATAAATATAAAAAATATATATTATAAAATATTTATATAAATTCCCAGCCTAGAGAAGAGAAGGCTCCAGGGACCTTTTAGCAGCCTTCCAATACCTAAAGGGGCCTAAAAGGAATCTGGAGAGGGACTTCTGACAAAAGCATGTCGTGATAGGACACAGAGTTTAAACGGAAGGAGGGCAGGTTTAGATCAGATATTAGGAAGAAATTTTTCACTGGGTCAGTGGTGAGACACTGGCACAGGCTGCCAAGGGACGGCATGAATGCCCCATTCCTGGAACTTTCCAAGGCTAGGTTGGATGGCTTTGAGCAACCTGGTCTAGTGGAAGGTGTCCCTGCTCATGGCAGGAGGGTTGGAACTAGATGATCTTTAAAGTCCATACCAACTGAAACCATTCTGTGATTCTATTATATACATACTCTTCATTTGCTCAGTTAAAATGTTTAGCAATTCAGTGCTTTTCAAACAGCTTGGAGTAAAGTCTTGGATGCAATGAAATTAAGGGTACAATCTGACCAATTCCATGAAGTTAAAATCTTCAGTGAAGACCATTAGACACAGATATTTTATTGGGCCAATAAGTAAATAAGAAAACAAATAACAGGTACATAAAAGAAAATAGATTAAATATGGGTGGATTCCCTTTCTTCTTACTGTCTCTAGTTTCTTCTTATCACCGAAACATAAGTAGTGTATGAGCTCCAAACAAAGCAAGCATGGAGCAAAAGCATACTTCTAATCTCCATTTCTATATAACTCAGAAGGCTGTTAACTTCTTTCAAAAACTCTGTGAATTTTTTGTTCCAAATTAAAAAAAGTAATCTTTTTTTTTATTAGATACTTCACCAAACCCCATTACATAATTTTCACTACACATTTAGTTATTTTATTTCTAAAAACAAACTAATACCTATAAAGCCCTTGGATTGTAGGACATTTAAAATTCCCTGTCTCATTTTCTATCTATCAGGATAATCTAACAGTCATGGTGAAGTTCTCTACTGTATTATTAGAGTTGGGACAAGAGAAAAGCTATAGCTGCTTAAGGTTCCCCTGTCCTTCATCACTTGTAACTTTTACAAAACATCACAGAATATTGTTCTAACATTTCAAAAGCTTAGTTTTACCTTAAGAATCGTTTCTTCTGCTGCTGAAAATTTAGATAAGGGAATGTTCATAAAGATGTTAAAAAAAAACAACTTAATGAAACGAAATTTTTATTTGTAGCAAAGTTACAGAAAGAACATATTTCTATAGAATCCAAATCTTTTGGTCCAATTTAAATTGCCATCACCTTCTCTAATATCTCAGCGGAAAAGGCATCTAAGCAATTAATCTATGAAGAACAATGACTCTATCTATATCTGACTGCTGGGACAAAAAGTGAATTGTCTTGGCAGTCAGGAAAAATGATGGAATTATTCAGAAAGGATCTAAAATACTGTTTTTTCTCTAAATGAGCCTGTCAGTGAAAAACAATAGAGTAGAGCTATATTCTACAAAGGAAGCTCTTCTGGATTAAAAGACTGAAGATACAGCACTCTTTCTTCCCAAATGTAGACCTAAAAATCAACAGCAGATCTAGTCTGTCTGTAATTACATGATAACAGAAAGCTCATTTAAATAGTACATCAGGTAGCATACTGAGGTATTTCAAATTTTGAACTTATAATTTAAGTAAATAAGCAAACATATAAATACAAGCTGGCCAATTACACTCTTAATCTGACACATTTCGTATCACAGTTTTGATGATCTAAAGCAAGCAGTATAAACGTATCAGTGAGATTACATACCTGCCTATGATAAGATTTAAATTCTTGTATTAACACAGAAATGTAAATTTCTGTTGGATTAATCCACATTTTGCTTTACATAACAAAAGTACTTGAAAACACAGATAATTATTCTTGAGGGCCTAGGGCTCTTATCCAAAGAAATTATTAAAATGTTGTTTTCATTTTTATCTTCTTGGGGATTGCCTGTCAGACAAAAGACACTTAGTGAGCTTATTCTCCTAAAATATATTTTCTAATTACTTACTTTTTAAAAATATGCTTAACATTTTCTTCTTTCCCCTCAAGGGTGACAACTAGCTGTTTAGAAGTTTGTAAGTTTAGGAAGGAAAGACAGCCTTTAAAATCCTTTGCGCTAAGGGGTCATATAACAGTTAGAAGCACTGAGTTTATAAAACCTGACATAAGTATTCACCCCACGTTAGGTAACATGTTTTACACAGATTTAAATAGGCCCAGGCCTGGTCTTGTTATGGTTGAAGGCAAAACTGCCTTGTTACCACTAGAGAAATGTTGTGTTCTTTAAATCTCTAACTAAATACTCAGAATACATGAGATCTAAAGATGTAAGGTAGTGTTAGTGCAAGAGCACTAAGGGATAAATACATTTATTATGTATATTTAATGATGTGCGGGGCACCAGAGTGACAGGCACACTGTAGTGCCTGCTAGACACCAGATCAGCTACTATTGGGTCAGAATCACCTTGTGAGGCTCTGTGTGCAGGGGGGAGGAAGGGCTGGGCTAGCCCTGCAGACACATGATCTGCAGGCCCACGCAGGAAGGCACATGTAAGGCCAGCAGCCAACATGGCTGAACCCACGAAGAGCACACGGCAGGGAAAGCCATGTGGCTGGGCTGTCAATCAATAAGGTCTGCCTGGTGGCCTGCCCATAACGTGCCCCCTGGAGCCTCTAATTGGCTGTGGCAGCCCTCACTTTGGCTAAGGGGACACTGAGTGGCAGCGAGACAAAAGTCCCGCCTAGGGTGAGTGGCCACAATAGCCAGAGTCCATAAACAGACATGCACGAGGCCTCCATCTTGACTTTGGCCTCTGCCCTTCTGACTTGTCAGAATGTGACCTTCATAGTGGTAATTATATATTTCTCTCTCTTCTCTTTCCCTCTTTATTCTTTCTTCTCTTAATTTCTCTTTCCTTCCTCTTGTGGGCAACTTAAACACCTATTTTCCCTATTTCACTTAAGTTACGGGTATTGCATCTAAGTTGTATGGAGTTTGTGTTTGCAGATGTAACAAAGGTTCCCTTACTATAGCAATGCTTGCTAGTTTCAGTAATCTGTTGTAATGATTTTCCTTGGTTTGCATGTTGTCTCTGTAAAACTCTTTTTGCCAAAATGCCTATTTGCTCACCAAATTAAAAGAAATCTCTTAGAGAAAAGTCTTTTCTCTGGACATGAACTCAAGGTATCAAAGAACCAAAGGCTTTGCAAGGGTTTATGTGAGCAAAACATCTCTTGAAGCCTGAAATTAAAGTGTACAACCAGTAAAAGCATGGAGCTTCTGGACCTGGTTGTAATAGGGTCATAAGAAAGGAGTTCTGCTCCTACTTTTGTCAGGAATACAGATGTTTGGTGTGATCTGAGATAATCTACATTATCCAGGGGATGGGGGAGATATCATCGGACCTTTAGGAGGCACATGGTTTTCTGGAACAATATCGAGAGACCAAGCAAGTCAGACCACAGGGCCTAAACAGCACCAGGTTACTACAAAAGGGTAATGAATCCTACCATTCTAGAGGGAAGGGATTCAACCCAAAATTACAACATCTGAATGCCAGTGTCTACCTGGGGGAGCCCCATAGACATAGGTCTCAACACTCTCCACCACCACTTAAAATTAGGAACAGGATTTAGTTACCGAAACAGAAATGTCTGCTGCCATATGAGATGACTTAGGACACACAGACTGGCTTCCTGTTGCTAGCCTAAAAAGATGAAGCTTTCTTTGGTCCCATGCTATTTCTGCCAGACTTGTCTACATCTCCGCCAAGGGTACCTTAAAAGGTGCTGGATATCTATCTACACATAAGCAACTGAATCACACTACTAGTCAATACCATCAGTAGAGTTCAGAAAAATTATTCCAGTCGCTTTGATACATATATTAACTGGCTGGTTGGTTGAATTGGTACATATTAACAGTTTAGTTGGCTCTCTGTTTCACTGACAGGGATCCGACTGATATTAATATATTAGAAACATGTAAAGAACATGTAACACTTAAATTTAAGTACTGTTCTAACTGAATCCCTTTCCCCATCTAACCCTGCCTCTTGCACACTTGCAATATACCTCATGTAACCCATCCTGCACATATCTCATCAGCAAACAAATTCAACCTTTCCACCTAAAATATCTTTAGATCTTGTTTTGCAAGTATTACATAATTTGCAAAGCATGGACATTGTGATCACTCATATTTGCCAGTGTTATAGGCATCTTTAAGTCTGTGTTTGTGACCATACTAACAATGTAATGTGTGAAATACCAAAATAACATTTTTAACAGAGCGTAATATCTAGATATCTATTACACTTCTACTAGCATCCAATTTTATTAATAGGTAGTGATATTTAAATACAAAAAGGCATAATACTTAGAGAAAATCATCTTAAACTAGCCAAGTCCTCCTGAGACAGTGTCATCAATCTACATGCCTCTAAAAATATTTCAAAATCAGGCAGTGTTAGTCCATTTCAACTGCACTAAGGATTTCAAATGGAGTGAAAATTTAAATCAAGCCTTCATTTCTCTCTGCCCTTTTTGTATTTTTCATTCTGTAAAGCCAAAGAAATATACTGAATTACCAATCAGTGTATGCCATCTATGCTCATACACAGCTCATGTCATCTTGGATTATAGGACAGACATATCTTACAAACAGAAATTGCCTAACCTGAGCCAACTTCTAACTGCTGCCAGTAGCCAAAGGAAAAATCTATCAAAGGGAATTCTTCCATTATAGTATTCCCTACTGTACTTTTATCATGTTTTGGTTTTTGGTTTGTTTTTTTTTTTAATTCCAAATTTGGAAGTCCCACCACTGTGGATTTTAAAACTTGACTTGACAAAACTCCAGCTATATTTGCTATATTGCTTTATAGCAATCCTGCACTGTCAGAGAAATGGGTTCTTGATAAGTCTTTCCCATCTCTAATCTTTCCGATTCTGAGGTTCAATAATGACTGATGATGTTCCTTGGCTGCAGGTAATGCTCTGTAGGAAGACAAACTGAGGGACAAAAAAAGAAAGAAAAAAAAAAGAAAACAAGATGAAAAGAAGATATAAGGAAAAAGCAAGTAAAAGAAAATAAGGGAGGAAAGAGGAAAGAAGGAAGGTAATATGGTGAACACATGGTACAGGAACCTTGAAGAACAAGATTAAGTTTCCACTTCTATCATGCTTTACGTGTCAGCACAGCAAATCTTATTGGCCTAATCCTCCCACCATTAAGTTTTTAACATCCAGGGGTCTGTGAGCAGCATATCTGAGTGTTAATGGTGTCTAATAAAAACATTAAATACCTGGAGCAGTGAATCTTTTATTGTATTTCACAAAAATCCACAAATATTCAAATAAAAAAGGAGAAGCTTAGGTACTGTGATAAAAAGGAAACATGAATGTTTGGGGAACAATTTACTTATTTAAGAGTACATTAATTCAAGAATAGAACAGTTTTTAATTTTGCATTGTGTAATATTTACAATCTGATCCAAAATCTATTTATTTGTTAAGACTTTTATATTTATTTTAAAACATTTTGAGGCAGACTGTTTTCATATTTGAGCAACAAAAATTATCTTATTCAACTTTCATTCTGAGAGAGAATGTGATACTCTCTGTCTTCAGTCATCTAATGACATCCTTCACCTAATCCTAACAACGTTGTCTACCAAGTTTTAGTACTTATATTTTAAAAGATGAAAACAAAACTAAAAAAAAAAAGCCTCAAAACTAGTGGTCAAGTGTAATAGGCATGTTTTTCACCTTTTCTGCTCTGGTACTTGTTTCTTGAACATATTCACTCCTGGAATGATTACACAGAGGATTAAATTGAAATGCTGTATTTATATTTTATGATATTCCTCTACTACATTTTATGAAAAAATGCAAAATAGTCCCAAGTAAGTGAATGATAAAGATATATTCCTGGCTTCTTTACATCACTTCTCTTCTATTGTTCTTGACATGTACTGGAAAAGGCCAAAAATACTCTTCAGTTAGTTCAATGCATATTTGTGCAAGCTAGGTTACAAAGATGGATAAGCTACATGATCGAAATGAAGACTCATGATGGAACTGGACACACAACCTTGATCTCCAGACCCCAGCACAATGCCTCAGTAATCTACATCACATCCATTTTACTACATATTTAAAAATATATGTGATAGAGAAAAATATAACAAAGACCTTTCCAAAGCTGACATTTCACGTCCTAGTAATGAAGGACAGAAATATCAGTCTAGCAGTTCTTAATCAATAAGGAAAACCAAAAAATGGAATACTGTCCTGGGTTGGGTTTTTTTTATTATTTTATTTTTCTAAATACATTGAAGTAATAAGAGAAAAAAAAAGCCTCACTTGCCAAGACCAAAATCATGCTGTACAGTTAGCAATATAATTCTATTATTTCTAGTAACAATAATAATTGTATTGTGTGAAAGACCATTTGTTTCACTTGAAACATAAACCATGATGTAGATAAATACAATCTGTCAATTTCTCTGCAAAGACAGTGGGTCAAAGCAATTTCCTAGAAGAGCATCACACAACCAATGTCTGAGGTAAAGAAGAAAAACGTGACAGGATCATCACCTTCAGTTTGAGATGCCATACAAAAAGAAAGCAATTTCCTCTTTTGTACACTTCGTAAATATCTACCAATACATTTAAATGAAGTATCTCCCTCCTCATTGAAAGAGAGGCTTGTTTTTCCATTTTACCATCTATGTTTTAAAGATATTGATAATTTTCTGTCTGCCTTTCAGCTCGTAATTTTCGGAAAAGATAAGTCTTTCACTTGCCAAGCTGTATTTCACACCTGTAAGTGGATTTGTGATTACATGCCAGCAAAAATTAACTGCACCAATGAAATAAAACAACTTTTTCTCTACAAGATGATGAGAAAAAAATATTAAAGACCAGATTTTCTGAGGTTGGCATTTCTTTTCAAATTATCTATAAAACTTCGAAAACAGTTCAACTATCTCATGAAAGGGAAAAACACATAGCACAGCATCTTCAAATTACCAACACGTCACATGAGTGAGAAAATCTGCAAATTGATACAGAATTGTCTAACAGCAGTTACTTTGTTCCTCATAACGGTGGCATGGTATGAAGAGTACTAGTGAGTGAATACAATCAGAAGCTCAAAGAAGAGGGCATCAGTCCCAGAGGGACATTCTTTTACAGAATCACAGAATGGATTGCAAGGTATACATTGGTCATCTAGTACAACCTCCCTGCTCAAGCAGGGTCATCCTAGAGCACATTGCATGGGATTGCATCCAGATAATTTTTTATCTCCAGTGAGGGAGACTCCACAACCTCTCTTGGTGATCTGTGCCACTCACAGTTACCTGCACAGTAAAGTTCTTCCTCATATTCAGGTGGAACTTCCTGTGCATCAGTTTCTGTTCATTGCATCTTGTCCCAATGCTTGGTACCACCAAGAAGAGCCTGGCTCCAGCCTCTTGACAGCCTCCCTTCAGATATTTATAGGCATTGATTAATGAGGTCCCCTCTCAGCCATCTCTTCTCAAGGCCAAACAGGCCCAACTCTCTCAGCCTTTCCTCCTAAAAGAGATGCTCTAGTCCCTTAATCATCCTTTTTGCATTCCGCTGGACCGGCTCCAGTAGCTCCATGTCTCTCTTGTACTGAAGGGCCCAGAATTGGACACAGCACTCTAGATGTGCCTTATTAGGTCTGAGTAGAGCAACAGGATCACCTCCCCCAACCTCCTGGCAATGCTTTTCCTAATGCACTCCAGGATACCATTGGCCTCTTTGGCCACAAGAGCACTGCTGGCTCATGGACACTTTGTTGTCCACCAGGACCTCCAGGTCCTCCTCCACAGAGCTGCTTTCCAGCAGGTCAGCCCCCAGCCTGTACTGGTGCTTGGGGTTATTCTTCCCCAGATGCAGGAGGACCCTGCACTTGCCTTTGCTGAATTTCCATCAGTTCCAGGACCCTGCACTTGCCTTTGCTGAATTTCAAACAGTTCCACTCTGTCCATCTCTCCAACCTGTCGAGGTCCTTTTGAAGGGCTGCACAGCCCCCTGGGGTATTGGCCACTCCTCCCAGCTTTGTGTTACCAGCAAACTTGCTGAGGGGGCAACTGCCCCTTCATCCGAGTATTGATGAATAAGTTAAACAATACTAGGCCCAGTATTGAATCTTGGGGGACACCACTAGTGACAGGCCTCCAACTAAACCCTGTGCAATTGATTTCAACTCTCTGGAATTTGCTCAGCCAGTTCTCAATCATCCAGTCCATACTTCCGAGTTTGCCTGTGAGGATGTTGTGAGAGACAGTGTTGAAAGCCTTGATGAAGTCAAGGTAGACAATATCCACTGCTCTCCTCTCATCTGTCCAGGTAGTTGTTTCATTGTAGGAGGCAATCAAGTTGGTCAAGCATGATTTACCTTTAGAGAATCCACGCTGACTATTCCCAATCATCTTCTTGTCACTCTTGAGGACAGAGGTGGCCTCTTTCCAAAGCTCTGAACCAACCAGTTGAGAGGCAAAGGTACCAAGAGGTAGCAGCAGAGACACAAATCTACTTCCACCCTGGCCATACAGTGCAGATGTTCTTTTAAGATGCATTCGTAAGGAATTTTCTTCAGTCTTCCTTACAAAGACACCTTCTACGAATACTCCATAGCCCAACCCATCCCATTCCACATGGCACTTCTACACACGGGTCAATTGTGATACAATTCATAATGAATTAATACAGAAAGCAAAATATTTTTTCATCCACAGTCACAAAACAATTGTTGAATCATATGCTTTATAAATGTTTTTTTCACAGTGTAATAAAAACTGCTATTGTTCTGCAGAGAGAAAGCATCAAGAGACTTTTATGTTCTTCAGAGCAATTGCAGCTTATTGCTTTAGCTGCACATCCCCTAGCACAGCAGTTTTAACTCCAGAATGTTAAACTCCTTTCCCAATAACTGTGTTCAAGCCTCAGCACTTGAGATTGGACTGCCTAATGTTAAGCACTGAAATCAACGAGGCATAAGTTTCCTCGTGCCCTGAAGCCTCAATCTTGAAATTAACAGGGGATTTTAAACATGACAAAAACACCTGAACAAGCCCCTAAATCAACTATGTGCTGTAATACCTCAAAAGGTTTGCTAGAAACATTATGATCGCAGCTAAGTGCAGATAACTCCTCAGCTGGTACAAACCAGATGTTAATAAGCAGAGAAACATAGTACCAACAGTTTTGGTTAATAAGTAAAACTACAGAAATATTTTTTTCTTTATCTGTAATTTATGTCAATTTTAATTCATCACAGAAATAAATTGTTACCACTTAATTGCTCTTACTGTACAGCAAAGATGCTTATAATGAATGATGATAAGCAGGAACATGAATGAACAGTTGCCAGGCAACCCATAAATAAAGGTTCCAAATAGCATGACCTCTCTTTAAAGGATAAAGCTCTAATCACAATTATTTTTTCAAATCCATTTCAGTGCCAACTAAAATCATGTTTGTAGCACTAATCCTGATCTTCCTCATACAAAATGAAACCAAATCTGTCATTTGACATATCACAAATAACAAATTAAATAGACTCAACCTGCTTCTTCAGATTACAGTTAACAGTGTAGTTTGAAGATGGCAAACAGGTTAGACTGGAATCTGAAACAGAGCGCTGAGAAGATTTAAGCAATTTAAATAGGGTAATTTTTTTTTAAGTTACATTGTTTCTTTAAGGATCTTCAAGTATCAACACAAAGTCCTCCAGTTTTTAACACCACAAAATGATCATTCAGGGAAGTAGAAGGCTGAGACAGACTTTAAAATACTAAAACCAGATGCAGTTTGAAATGCTCTAAAATCTATATAATACCACATTCTATCTTTATAAACTCTTACAACACAGTCTTGCTGAGTGCATAAGCAGAGCTGAGGTGCCTAGAGCAAGTACTGACCTTTTAGATGGATTCAAATAAAACTGACAAAGAGCAGCATAAATCTTAAACCAGTTAAAGAACACAGTATATCCACTCTGAAGAAACAATGAATGGTAAGGCAGGAATTTTACATTACGCCTTCCAAATAATGGAATGGGGAGAGCTTGGGCTTGTTCAAGGTTTACTGATGGGCTAATAAATTGTGTATTTATTTTAGTAAGTTTCATGTCAGAAAACATTACTAATACATGTTTTTGTGGGTTTATTTTGCACTACATAAGATGATTACATAAATCTCTTTAACCATTTTATTTCTTTTCTTCAGTAGACTTGAGATTCACTAATAGCTGTGATGCTTAAATACTGAACTGTCAAAAATTTGCAAGAGGAAAACAAGATGAACTACAATTATAAACAAATACATCTTGCACCTAAGGTCTAACATACTATGTCAACTATGAACCCATAACAACGGGAACCATCTTTTTAACCTGTCTTTGAACAAAATACAGGCAACAGAATCCATGAACTTCTCTGCAACATTAGTAGCACAAAATAATCTCATACTTTACAGGAGAAAAGGCACTCGACCAACTAGTTGTCTACACATGTATTTCTTCATATCAAATGAGATGCAGTTCATTAGATTGTAGGTATTCACCTTCTTTGATAGAAAAACATTCTGTTGCCTATCCATCAAATATATAACTTTTCAATTATCTTCCTCATCTAGATATACCTGCTCATGAGAGGCCTGTACAGGAGGCTTTCTTCATATCTGTATTTGATCAATAAGCAAATAGGAAATATACCACATTATATATTTTTCTTGACTAATAGTTCACTCATTAAGCACCTTCACCACCTGATCCAGTAACTCCTTTCCATCCTTCTAATAATTTCTGTTTGAACTTCTTGTTCTAACAAAAGTCCAGTTCACTTAGTTGATAACATGCAAGAGTGAGATTCAGAATTTAAATAATTAAGAATTATGCATACTGACTGCAACTAAAAATAAAGCAGAAGATCCCGTAAATTCTTTTTGGGACATATGGCACTACTGGTATCAAAATCACCTTAATTGCTTCTCCATAGTTTTCAGCTTGCATTTTAACAAATTCTAAAAAAACCTGTGTTGTGATTACAAACTTCACAACAAAGCCCATTATTTGAAAAGTATGTAAAGGTGATATTGGAGGATTTTTTCCCCTCTCAAATGTTTATTCCTCTTAAATTGCCAGTTGGAGAATGAAACCAGTCTGCTTTTATGTTTAAAAGACTAAAAGCTTATGGAATAAAAGGTCATGCATTACTATTCAGCAAGAGCTGGAGGCTAATTGTAAAATTTATTAACAATGAAAACAATGGGGTTCTCAGCCACTTATTACCATGGAGGAAACTGACACTATTTTTCTGAAGTTTGGATTCCACTGTATTTTGTTCCACAATATGCAATTTAACTATACCACTTCTGAAAATGGGAGATGACTATTGTTTTAAACAGTTGCTTACACTAAAATAAGTGTCATTTAAAGTGTCTTCCCTAGGGATTCAAGTCTATACATTTAGCATTAGAAGGAGGAAAATAGAGCATAACTGCCAGCCTGAGGAGAGTGATGATGAAGCATGCTTTCTCTCTAGTTTTTCCCACATCACAGACTCAGTCAATGAAACTAGGATACAATTCTAAAAACACTTCTTTTCTCGACAGGGTTTAGGCAGATAGTCAGCTGAGTAAGAGTAAGCAGTATTAGGTTCTGGAGATTAGTTGTATTCTAGATTCATGCTGATCCTGTCTTCTAACCAACGTATTCTTGTTTCAATAACCATTTTTCCCTTAACAAAACAGTGACATTGGTTTTCATTTTTCTGTATTGAATATTTAATGGTTAATTAAATATACACATACTTATTATTGAGGTATATAGAATGAAATTAGAAGAGAAATTTATAGAGTACCAGCTGAAACAGTTATATATATATATATATATATACACACATACATATACTAGATGGATGACACTTGCGAAGGACCATCTACAGACACTCTCAGTAACATGCAAAGGAGTTATCTTTGAGCAACACAAAATACTATAGTGAGGAGCCCAGTAGGGAGAAGAAGATAGTTCGTTGCTCTATCAGTTTTAAGTAACAAATTATCTTCTATGTGTTTGATTCAGTTGTACATTTAAAATGGTCTTTTAATAACTGTTATTCCATTCACTATCTCACTGATAGACATCTTGCCTTGCTATTGTACAGAAACAGTTGAAAGTAGCAGAAAAACTCTATATTGATGACATAGTTTTTCCAGTGATTCACTTACTCGAGGAAGTTATTGTTTTGGACTGAGAAGAACACTGAGAAGAGGGAGCTAACAGTGTAGTTTCTAGTTTTTCTCATCATGTCAGAAGCAAAGTCTCACAGAAATGCCACTGGTAATCGATGAACTTTGAAAACTAATGCTAAAATCTTCCTACACATAAGACTATGTGATTCCTAAACTTCATGATTTCTTAACCTATCAGTTACAGTCATATCTCATGCAGCTTTACCACAAAGCTCTCACTGATACGAAGTGCAAGTTTGCCTCTCCTGTGTCCCATACTCTATGATCTGAACCCTACTCAGCTGTGTCTATTACATGAAATACTACACACACAAATACATTTCAGGATTGACAACTCAGTTGTCATTGGAAGCTTGAAGAATTCATCTATACAGTTGTTCAGCTAAAAGAAACTTTACAAAGGGACAGCCAAATTACAAGGAACAACAACGTACACACAAGCTTGTAAACTTTAGCTTTGTGTTTTACTTTTGAAAGGTAACATTATTATTTAATATCTCTGAGCTACAGTAGTATCTCCTGAGAATTGTCTGGCTAACAGCACTGAAACAAATAAACCAAAAAATTCAACTTGACTACAGAGATTTTGTTTATCAGTCAGGAATGTGGATTAAACAAAGCAGAACTACAAGAGGAAATAATTGATCTCACATTTTAAAACGTTCAACAGGTATTATCTGTACTTTATTTAAAGACAAGAAAGAATGAAAAAAAACCTGCTTGACAGCCATTCTAAGCATTTTTTGCAGTGACACTTCATTCAACTACATGTACCCCACTTCTTTTCTGAAGCCTGCTTTGCATACTTATTATCATGAGAATCTTTGTTATATTTTCACACTTTACTATGAAGTACAACTGCTTTATGTACTTGTGCTGACAAAAAGAATTGTACAGCATAATACATACTTGCTGTTGCCAAGTCCTTTGCCTCAAATTTCCCATGCTTTTAGTCTTTGCTATTCCCAGCAACAAAGAAAATTGAATTTTCAGCACTATCCAAACCATGTGAACATGGCAATGGCTGTTCTGGGACAAATTTCAGGTTCATTTAGCCCAGGACCATGTCACTGACGGTGGTCAAAAGGAGTGGCCTAGGTAGAAGCCCCCTATTAGGACAAATCTCAAATACTAGAGTAATTCCGTGGAACACTCTTCTGGCTCCCAGCAATGTGTGGCTCAAAGACTTAAATATGAAGAGATTGAAAGTGTTGGCATGTGACAACACAGTCTGTCTCAGAAGGGCTAGGAAGAAGAACAGGAGATGGCATATTTCAAAAGGGAGAAATATGTGCCCTCATCACACATACATCCTACTCCATTCCATCCAACAGTGTTTCTTGCTCCTGATATTGCCTTTGCCCTCAAAATGTGCTGTTCTCCATATAGAAGAGGTGGCAAAAATGAAAGTGTTTCCCGTCTTTCCTCATAAAATCTCCTCCTGACTGGAGCTGGCCTCCTGTTCATATTCCACTTGACTAAACCAACCTTTTTCTCCTCCCACACTAGCTCCATCTGCCGCCCGTCTCTCCAGCAGAGCCAGATGCCAGCAAAGCAGACTGCTGTGGGAGGAGAAAGTTCTGTCGCTGGAATTTCATCCCTATACTCCGCAGGGGGCCAGCCTGTGAAGCCTGGAGAGGATATAGAGAGCAACTTCCTCTGTTCTACACTGCCTTCCCCTGCTTGTCAGTAAAGAAGGCAGCTGAGGACATGAGCAAAAGAAAGATAAAACTCCAGTGTGTGCTCTGAAATTTGTGGGTTTAATATTTATATAGCAAAAAGATCACAATTCTACTCCAGACTTGAGCATGGTACACACCACATAAACATGTGAGAAGATGCGAGTCCTGCCCTAGAAAGCTTACAATCAAACAGAAGCAGAGATGCATTTCTGTGACAAGGAACAAACAAGTGACTAGAGTGCAGATGACAGAGTAAAAAAACCTCAGATTTATAATCAGGAGAGATCTCAGTGATGGAGCAAAAAGACAATATTTTCTGAAGATATGGAAGTCAAAGAGAGAAGCTGTGGATGAGCGGTAAGCTGAGACAACTGCATGAGGCAAAGGAAACTGGCTGTAGACAATGAAAGACTAGGATGAAAGCAGACATAGAGAAAGAAAAAGTGACTTTTTTATAAATTTGAGGTGATCTTGCATCAGGCAGAAGGAAAAGATGTACAGTTAAGAATATTAGACAAAAAGGGAGACAGTCAAGGAATGGAGGAGCATCTGCACGAGCAATCTTGCCAGAAACAGGAGCAAGAATGAGTGTCACTGAGTGAGAACAAGAGCTCATATAAAACAAGCAAGTGTGCATATGTGTGAGACAGAGGAAGAGACATAGACTTCATTTCTCTGAAAGAAAGAATTATGGGAACCCAGAAGATGAAAGAAACTAGACACAAAAAAGGCTGGTGTCGGAGTGCAACAGAAAGTTTTGAGTGGGGTGGCAGGACAGAAGAAAGTGAAGGAACACAACGTTTTAACAGAAAGTCAGAATTATTTACTAGAAGTTGAAAGAGCACATAACAATTGCAGAGACATAACAAGAAAAATTAAGAAGTTGAATAGACAGGGAAAAGCAGAAAGAAATAGATATATCGCACTGAAATAGAATAAGGGCTCACAGCAGAACAAACAGAGTGACAGGACAGAGAAAAAATATATGCAAAGATGATAAGTGTCAGTAAAGGAATATTAGTTAATAGAAAGCATTATGTAAAAAATCCCAGCAGGAAGACTGAGAGTATAGACAAAGATGATTGGAAATGGATGTTCACTGAATTGTCACTGTAAACTCTTAGGGTTTGCCCCATCTAGGTATCCCCACATTTTAATCTTTATTTTCACTTCAAAAAATACTGTTTCCTTGTCCTCCACACCTTCTAACTTCTCTGCTGTAGTTGCACCTTTATGCCATTTGTTTCACTATTTCTAGTAGCAACTCTTTTTGTTACGTTTAAATGGGAAAAAGATCTTATTTTTTCAAATACTCTACCACAAAGAAACGTGCCAAAAATCTCAAGTTTCCTTCCTCCTCTTCCTGTAATGCTCTTTCATTCATTCTTCTTTGGGAAAAAAAAAAAAAGGGCTAGGGAAACTCAGCAATACAGCGGTACCTTAAGTCCAAGACATTCACAGAGCTTTCCCTGAGCTGCGTGCACATACTGCGCCTCAGGTTTCCTCCATGCCCGGGTGAGGGTTTCCCGTCCCCCGTGGGCGAGGTCAGCGGGAGGCACGGGCTGCGCTCCAGCGCCCGGCATCGCGCTGCCGGGATAACGGGATCTCCGGCTGAAATGCATCCATCAGGCGGGGGAACTCGGGGAGGGGAGCTAGCTACCGGCTGCTGGAAGGAAAGCCTACACAGACGTATGCCCTGGCTGATGGAAGACATGGCTGGCTGGCTATTTGATTTCCTTTTATTTAAGGGATATAAAAAAAGAGAAGAGAGGAAAGGGAGAAGGGAAAGCACACAGGCTCGCACACGCATCCGGCTGATCTTACCTCCACATTGAAATATTGCTCCGCTTTGCACACTGTAGCACATAAAATCCAAATGAAGGTTTGCAAGAAAAACACCCTGGACTGAGACACGAAATCCAACCGGCTTCCAATGCTGGATGCGAGTACGATCATAGTGGACTGTGCTTCAGCGGGTGGAAAATCTCTCTCTTTCTCTCTCTTTGCCTTAAATACACAAACAAACCAACCTCCCCCCCCGTTTCGGTGAAGAGCCCGTAGCGCAGGTTCACCCACAGCCGGGGAGGAGGAGGAGGAGCAGACACTTCACAGCACAGGCGGCGGCGGCAGGGTCAGCTCTCGCTCATCCTCACCGCCAGCCCCGTAAGGAGGGAATGTGGCGTCCGAGTGCAGCCGCAGCTCCTGCACGACTCCTCTCTGCCCAGCAGCAGCAACCACCTCCCCCTGTCCTCCCTTCGCTCCCGCCTCCGCCTCCTCCTCCTACTTCTTCTCCTCCTTCTCTCCTGCCTCCTCCCCCTCAGCCTCCGCCTCCTCCCGGGGAAGGCCGGCCTGGCCCAGCCCGGCCCGGCCTGGCCTGGCTCGGCTCGGCTCGGCTCGGTTCGGCTCGCCACCGCTCGGCTCCGCTCCGCTCTGCTCCCTGCCCTGCCTCTCCTCGCCCCCCGCCGCTCCCCTCCACTCCAGAATGTTCAGCCGAAACCTACAGGGCCCCGCCCCGTGGGCGGCTCAAAGGCGACGGCCCCGCCAGGCGGCCCCGCCGAGCCGCCGCAGCTCGGCCGCGGTGGTCGGGCGCCGGCGTGGTTCCTGTGGGAGCGGCTGCGGGGGAGCGGCCGCCCGGGAGCACCCGCCCGGGAGCACCGCGCGGCCTTTTCCCACAGGCACGTCCCCGGCAGCCGCACAAAGTGTCGGAGCCTCCCAGCCCTCCTCTCGGGGAGGCGCCCGGGCGAAGCGAACGCCCCGAGCCACCCGCGGTTCCCACCGGGTGCGGGCGCGGCCGCGCGGTGCGTGTGCCCCGGAGTGCAGCGCTGCCCTGACCGCTCCGTGGGCTGCTTGGAAATCTATGTAGCGCGTCCAAATATGTGCTCATACACGTGAGGGAAAACAACGTGTGAAATACTATAGCACAGGCAAACTTCAGGCTGGATATTGTCACGTTCAAAACGCCTTGTGGTTACGGCAGATAAACTACTCTTGTGGTGCTCTTATGGTGAATAGGCCATTTTATGCAGCCCCTTGATATGTCATCCAGTGAAAGGAAGGTGAGATGATCCATAAAATCAGTGGAACAAGATACTGCAGTAATGTATTTTGGGGGAAAAAAAGGGGGAGAAAATGGAAAAAACAAACTAACCCCAAGACTGCGGATTAAAAAAAAAAAAAAAAAAAAAAAAAAAAGCATTTTAAAAAACTTGTTTTATTTTTTTTACTTGCTCGGTTATCAAAAATGATGCAAAGATGCTTAATCATGATATGGCAAAACCTGGAAGGAAAGAGGCATACCTGACAGATGAAATTTCCTTACTCTGAGAGTTGACGTCAATGGCCGGAATTAAAAGACATGCAGATTAGATGTATGCAATTCTGACAACACCTAGTAGCAGGGTGTAGGAATGTGTTGCGTTCTCCATCATTTGATATCTTAAGAGTAAGGCAGTTAGTTATCTGAAGAAGTCATGATCTGTCTAACCAAAAGTAACAGTGTTTAAGCAAAATTCCTTATGTAATATACTTTTTTTCATGTTAATTGCTTGATCTAAAAGCATTTTCTGTTCTTCAGATTGTTAGTGATGTGAATTATGAAATTATGAAATATAGAGCTTTCAGTGAGCTAAAATGACCTATTTGCACTTTGGTGGCCAGTATCAGAAGTCAAATTAAAGAAATTAATAATTAAGCACAAATTAAAGAAATGTCTTGGAACCATCAGAAGGAAACTTAATATTGACAAATGTAAATTACATTTGGGAAGGAAAATCAAATGTAAAATCAAAAGAATACCAGTAAAACAACAGCACTTCAGAAAAGAATCTGGGGGCTGTAATGGACTATAAAGCAAATATGAGTCAGCAACGTTCTACTGTTAAAGAAAAAAGACAAGACAACCTCATTTGTGGAGTGTATTAATAGGTGTGCAGTACATCTGACAGGACTAATTATTTTTCTTCTAGGGATTGACAAAGCCAGCTATGTTTGGACCTTTCAAACAGAGGACAGTCCAGAGGAAAATAACAAAATATTAAAATATAAAGTAAGAGGTATGTGTAAAAGTTGAAAGAATTCCATTTAGTCTGAGAAGATAGAAGGTAAATAGTCTCTTTATATGGTAGGTGTTGCTGTGAAACGGACAGAAATATTTTATTCTTTCTGGGAAAAAAAAAGGAAAAAATGAATCATCTAAATTGTTCATAAAGTTCAGATTCAATATTAGACAAAACTTTCTAAAACATTAAGGTTTATGTATTGGAATATGTATATTTATATATACTGGAAAAATAATGTTCCAAATTTAGCATTTGGAACAAGACACCTAGTGGAAGTGTGGAATCTCTTCCATAGGTAGGTTTGATAGGCAAGATCATTGTACTTAACCTTTGTCTGTTCTTAGGGCAGTGGATTGTATTATGAAATCCAGTAAACTTTTTTACTTCTAGCAAAAGTAATTCAGTAATTTTTTCCCTTTTATTACTCTGTGAATTAATTGCTGTAACTGGTATAAAAGAAACATTAACTCGTTAATTTTATACTGTCCCTTTTTCTTTTCCAAAGGGACCTCCTTCTTGTTTGTGCCCTTAGTGAGCATTAGCTCTATTTTTCCTAGTCTATTTTGTAGAGTCTGCCATCAGTGTAATACCCAGAAATCGAAACGGAAATGGAAATAAATAAGTTACTGTAACTGGAATTTCATTTGTCTGCCCTGCCAGGACTGCTGTGGCTATTTATTATGAAAAGCACAGGGCCATAAATACAGCTACCTCCTTCCTTTACACTGTATACATTTGAAGAGGAAAGAAGAAAAGCAATGGTATAAATATAAATAGAATGGTGGACAACGAAGGCACCTGAATATTTCTTAAGGGTGTTTGAGGAAGAGAGAAAGAGATCACAGAGGTAAAGAAAGAGATTGGTGAGGAAAGAGAGTAGCAATGTATGAATATGAGCACCAACGGAAGAGACAAGGCATATGAAGGACAGAGAAGATCTTTGAAGTGAAAAATATCGTTCAGGAATGCTTGTATGAATAAAAAAATGCCAACAATGATGGGAAAGGGCTTTGAATATTTATGAGTAAGCTGTGGGCAGAAACATACAAGAGGAGGGTCAGAGCCTCATGGGACATGTAGGAAGGTAAAAGAAAATAGAAAGGAATTTAAATCTCAATACAAAGCACTGTTTGTACTTATGTGTGTATGAGATTATGATAGAGATTAAAGAAAAGACAGAACAAGCAGCAAAGATGAAGTAAAGAAGGAAGGAAGCGGAGAAATGAAATTGGAAAGAAATTGGAACTGTTTGTTGAAGTGCTTAAATGATTCAAGTCATATACTTTATAAGACTTTTGCAGATTTTTATCTTTATCAAATACCAATATGATTTTTATATTCTTGCCTATGGCAGTTACCAGCAGTATTTAACAAGCAGTGAGCAGGTTTCTAGGGAAGAAACCATGAAAAACTGAAATTGAAAATCGCAGTTGTAAAACTTCTAGCCTTTTAAAAAGGCATGAAGAGATCTTTCTCCTGTACTCCCAAGCAGCATGTTTACCATCTGAGTTTCTTAGACTCTAGAATATATCTTTTATGTATGACTATAGTCACAGGTTTGCAACAGATGAATACCAGAATCAGACATAAACATGATACATTCCCATGTCCAGCTTTGAACATGGGGCAAACATCTTCCACTGTTTTCTATATCAATTATTAATTAAAATTCATGTGATTAAAAAAGTCAAAATATTACATGTTTTCCTTTCTGCATTTTGTGTTGCTTATCTGCTGATAGTATCAGCTAGAATTTTTGAAGAAGAAAGCTTAATTACAAGATATAAAAAACTGCAGAGATTGAAGGTAGATATCAAATATCTCTGTTATATTCCGTTTTGGGTTGAAAAACACCTTGCCTTTTACTCATGGAATACAACCTCACACATAGTTGTTGAAGGATCACAAGGAAAATGCTAGAGTCATAAAAATCAGTAATATTTCAGAATATTTTGGTTCATGTTTGGCTGCCATTTTTGATGAAGAGCCAGTGAAGTCAGAGAGGAAGAAAGTATATTTTTCTTTTTAAGGAAGTTCTAAATTAGATTTTTAATTCATAGAGTCATAATATCATAGAATAATTTAGGTTCAATGAGACTTCTTTAAGTCATCATGTCCAACTCTCTACAAGAAGCAGAGACAACTCAGGTTAGGTTACTCTGTTGCTTGTTCAGGGAGTTACAAATCAAGGTATTCTAACCCAAGCATCATTTCCTAGTCTGCAAGATTATTTCTCTGTCCCAGGGAGTTATTTTGAGGGTAAAATCTCTTCCATGAGGCATTTGTCAGGCTTTTGGTTATTTTTGTCTCTGTAGTGACAACACCCATTTCATCAAGTACAGCAGGTGTCTCCTACTCTCATGGAGACAGGAGAAGTGGTCAAGAGAAATAGGTACAGAACATATAATTCTGTAGCTGAAGACTGAGATAAATACATTTTAAAGTGAAAGAACATAGAGTAAGAAAGAGAAATGGCCCCTGGAAGAAAAACATCAAGAAGTATACAATAATAACAAAGAAAATATTTTTTCTTGCTTCATAATAACACTTTTACGAATATGAGTTACTATTGGTTTAATGAAGAAGAGATTAAAAAAGATGCAGTGAAGCAGTCAAGTCCTTGCTTATTTAATCTGTGTAACTGTTCACACAAAACTTGTTTTTCTCTACTTTATGACAATTTCCATGCTGTTTTTTTCTCTCCCACTCTTGGTGCGTTCTCTCCATGCTTTCTGATTTCTGGCTTTCTTGCAGGGCAAGAAAGGTCCATTTAAGTATCAAGTCCATCAGCAATTGCCCAACATATATATCTCAAACTAGAGGATTCTTTACAGCCAAAGGCTTATGAGGAGTCCAGCTGTCCTTTGGACTGTCTGGTGATTATTCACTGAGTTTACAGTGGTGTCAGAACGGCAGTCCAGTGATTGTTGTAAGAGCTTAACCATTTGTATTGAATATTATCTCCATTTTTACAAGCTGCCCTGCATTTAAGATTGATATTGTTAGCAGCTAGGAGAAAACACAATACATGAAACAGAAAAAATAACACAGAGCAGTGTCAGGTGATTCTGACAGATTTGAGGAGGAAGACACGAGGAGTTCTGAGAGATTACACTGGCTCAAAAAGTAACCAAGTCCTCTTAAAAATATTAAGATACAAACAGGTGTCTGTCATAAATACTAGCTTATGAAGGTTTGTAAAGATCTAGTTACTAGGTGGTTTCTATAACGAAAATGCAAAGAACTTCATAGCTTTATATCAATTAGAATCTTAAATGGAAGGTAATTATCCCCAGCTTTGTGTTGCTCAAACCTGGCTGGAAATTCCACATCAAGATGGTCAAAATAGGCCTTTTTTAAATTTCTCTATTAATTAACCTCTCCAAATTAACGGTACTTAGAACCTGTGTCACTTTTTCATTATCCACAAAAATTAATTTTATATTGTCTCTTTTCAGCTTTCAACACACCATCGAAGTACATTTTCTTCCCATATATTTACAGCACAAATGAACATTGGAAGTGTTACCTGGGGGAAGGTAAGTCTTGGCAATTGGAGTTTGGGAGAAATAGCATTGTGTTGGGCAAGAGTAAAACCAAGACTGGAATTTCGTAGATGATTGGATGTGTCTGAGAAAATGAGTAGCATTAAAATAGCTAGGAATGTTAACATGTAAATATAATTGGTGAGTTTCAGAGTTAATTACTGGTGTCACTAAGGAAATCACTGCACCTCTTAAAGTT
This sequence comes from Pseudopipra pipra, assembly GCF_036250125.1. NCBI lineage: Eukaryota > Metazoa > Chordata > Aves > Passeriformes > Pipridae > Pseudopipra > Pseudopipra pipra. The sequence continues at coordinate 26,300,106 of NC_087549.1, read as the reverse complement.
ATTTTTCTGCAGTCTCAGGAAAGAAAACAATTATTATACTTGACATATACATTCAAGGATATCTTTACTATGACAGCATAATTACTTTTTTATTTCTGCATGAATTAAAGTTTAGGTTCTAAAAAGCAGTTCTGTTTCTTTGGTAGCCCAAGAACTAGAGTTACTCCTCTCAAAACCATTGGACACATATGACTTCTTAAGATCATTTTACTTTATGCCATACATATATGAGATTTTTGATCAAGAAGGGCTGAGAGAAGGGTTTAGAGAAGAAAAAATGCACACTGCTTGTAAAGAGAGAGCAGAATTAACAACAGAAAATGCGTTTTAAAAGGGCATACTTGAAAACAGATCTGAAGAGGGCAACCTGCAAGAAAGAAGAGGTTTCTTAAGGTTAAGCTTTTATATTACTCCACTGTGCAATATAAGTGCACCCAAAGTGACAGATACCTATCCAATAGAAACAGTTATTCAATTGAGAGAGGAAAAATCACACACAGAAGTGTTTCAGTTTCTCTGTGTCTCTATTCCTCCAACTACAGCCTGTTTGTTTTCCCCTTTTATTGATAACCTTTCATGTTAGGATTATTTTAGCATCATTTTGCTATATTTGGTTAATTTTTTGTCATTTGGGAAGTAGTGGTAAGGTCAAAGAGGACTATAAAACAATGCACGTTCTTATGAGACTAGAATTAAGGTTCCATTAGCAATTTCAACTTTTTATCTTGAATGCTGATGGCCTAATAAACAACATTTAATAGTTTTAGAAATGTAGCTTTTAAATGCAAGAATATTAGAGTGTGGGTGAGTTTTTATAGTCCCACATATCCCAAGGTGAAAAAGGCTGGAAAGGTGAAGGGAAGAAAAGATTCAGAAAATTAATTCAGAATAGGGCTACGCTATCTGAAAATGCTTTGCACACTCACAGGATCTTGTTGCACCGTATAGATGATTTTACAAATCTTTGGGAAATGTCACTTTGGACCTGACTCAGTGTTCCTCTGCCAGACTCCTCTAACTAAAGAATGTTCGGTTCCTCTGTTTTTAACATAGTTTACTTCCCGATTAGAGCAATGTAAACACTCTCTTCTTACTCTTACAGGTGGTTTTTAATTTATATTGTTCTGGAAGGAGAGGATAAGGAATGATTTTAAAGTAATTGAGCTTAAAACAAATTTTAGCCTGTTAACTTTTTTCATCAGTCAAATTTCATGGCCACTCTGGCTATTTGCTATTCCAGTGTAGTCATGACCTTAGCAACAGAAATTTAAATAATTAACATAAAATCTGTGGCAAAAGATGAAAGTGCTGGTGTAGTTGTGATTGCTGGGAAGATTGTTGTTATAATCTGATGATCTACCACAATATTAAAGCATTTTTGGTGGGGATGACCTCATGCAAAGAGGTACATTTCAAACCTGCCTATTAGGTATTGTATATGTGATGGTATTGTAGCTGTGTGTAGAGCTACTAAAATGGATTTAAATTCATTGTATTTCTAGTGCACACAGGTAAAGCACAAATATGGGAAGATCAGAAAAGCTGGAACTAGACGATCTTTAAGGTTAATTCCAACCCAGGATATTCTATGATCCTATAAAATGGTGAGGCACAACTGAAGGTTATTAACTTTGAAAAGTCTCTTTATACATGGCTATGCATGGTGACAGTGACACTGGCAAGAAAGTTAGAAAAGCAGTCCAGTTTTATATCTGTATTCTGGGAGGAGCATATATAAAGTAGTTAGATTATGGTGTAGAGTTTTATGAAGTCTTACTGGTTCAGTTTGATGTGACCTGTACAGCTCAGGCACAGAAAAGTCACACAGAAACTACTGAAGATTTTTGCAACACACTCCACCTTTGCCCACACCCCCTTTCACCCCAATTCTGCTCTATACAGTGTGTGAGCACAAACACAGCCCCGGTATTTGTAATGTTTTATATTATTTTTCTCTGAGACAGCCGCTATTTATATATATATGTATATAAAATCTTCCTTAATCTAAGACATACAAGTTTTTATATCTTTCTTCTGCCTGGAATTTTCTGGTCTTCACAATTTTATTTTCTTCTAACTTCTGCATTGAGAGACACTCCATAAAACCAAAAGAAGTGGCTATAGAGTATTTCTGCATCATTGAGGAATCTCCCAGTAAAAATCCTATGCATGTGTTCTTGCTCATGCATACCTGAAGAAGAATTATGCTTAAACCTTTAGCTTGAGAGAGCCTTCCAAATAGTACTCCTACTTTCAGGTTTAAATTTCCAGGGAACCCAACAGATTTGAACACCTAGTTCTCATTAATTTTTTTATGGGAACTGGACAAACCTATCCCACAGGCACATTGGCAAACACTAGGCTTGCATTTCATCTATTTCATTGCTCTTTCTTGGAAAGCATGAAATAAAAATGAAACAAAGTAAAAATAGGAGAATTAGAAAGAGACTTACTTATATATATAATTGTTTTTAATTACAAATATCCGGAGAGCTGCCAGAAAGTAGAGTAAGAGGTGAAGTTCTGGGACAGAAACTTCTTGTTTTCCCAAACCCATGGAGGTACTCTTCAAACATATAATGTTCATCCATGGTTAGTGTTGAAAAAAATGAGTCTGAAACGTATACGTGGTATGCTAATGAGAACATATCTATATATCTGTATATCTGCATCTATTTATATGTCTATCTATCTATCTATATGTACATATGGACTAACTGAGACAATGGAGATTAGATTTAAATTAAAAAAATGTTATGATTAATTCTTTGAGCCAAGTTCCATTGTACCAACTCTACCTTGTCTGGGAGATCAAATCTGTAAGTTTATCATTTTTTATTAACCAAATAAGGGAACTAGTCTAGTCTTTAATTATCATTAAAACTTTGAGACTGGAGCTCAAATTTAGTTGTAATTTTTCTATTTTTATGCTGTTTGTGCTTCATTTTTTTTATCTACGTGATGTTAACCTACATACAGTTGTAGTGTGTAAGTCTATCTACCAGATAGGTGGAGAGAGACTTTCTTACAAGGACATGTAATGATAGAATAAGGGGGGATGGTTTTAAATTGAAAGAGAGTAGCTTTAGATTAGATATTAGGAAGAAATTCTTTACTGTGAGGGTAGTCAGGCACTGGAACAGGTTGCCCAGAGAAGCTGTTGGTGACTCATCCCTAGAAGTGTTCTAGACGAGGTTGGATGGGGCTTTGAGCAACCTGGTCTAGTGGAAGGTTCCCTGTCCATGGCTTGGGGGTGGAACTAAAGGATCTTTAAGGGCCCTTCCAACACAAACCATTCTATACTTCTATGAACTCTAAGCTTCGTAGTTGTTTTTCTTCCTTATATAATGTAATTCTGAGAAAAGCTTATCATTGGAATATTCAAAAACTAAAATTTAAGGGTTAAAAATCTAAATATCCACAAATCACATAAATGATTAATAGTCTGAAGAAAATAGATGAGGAATTCAAATACATCTGTACGTACATGATAATATAGAAAACATTCAGGGACCATAAGTAATTATCAGATGACTTATGAATCTATTCAGATTCATAAAAAACTTGTAAAGTTTCAGTAAGTGTTTTGCAAATAACTGATGAATTAAAAATCATTTGCTTAAAAAGTTTAGCTCCAAAAAATGTGTAAAGCAGACAGAATAATTTCTAGCATTCAGGTGAGGATTCAGCTTGACGTGCTGTAAAGTGATACTTTAATTGTTTTCAATGGGACTAATTTTTACTGCCAAAGGACCTGTTTCATAAAATCTGTATTTAGGCTAAATAATTTCCTGCCGCCTGGTACAACCAAATACTTTGATAATTCATCAGAGACCAGATTAATGTCTATGTGGTAAGAGAAACACCAATAACCTTGAAAATTAATATTGTTTTATTTTTCATAATATGAATTTCAGGTAAGTGCAAAGTCTATGGAACTTAGGTCTTCAGTCTAATGAGATTACTTCAGTATTCAAAAGTGATTGTGCTATACAGTTCCTTGGATGTTTATTATCTTTTTTCCTTTTAATTCATAATGATATAGTTAACATGGTTTGCCAAGACATGCCACATATGCTTAACTTTTTTCTTTAAAATATTATGACTGGACACTTACTTTTCCAACCCACAGGAATTTCAAGTTATTTGACAGTACTTCATACAATGACATTTGGCATCATGGTATCAAACTGGCACCTAAGGATCTCCATTTTCCTAACGATTCATAGGATCAAAACAGTTCACAATTTGTGTTTTCAAGATCTGATGGTTCAGTTCCAAATTTTGCATAACATTGATTGTAGGTTTTAGCTGAATGCTTTGTTCCCCACCAAAGCATTTTGTTACCATGACAAAACAAATATTTCTATTTGACTTGGTACATTCACCAATCAGTTTAATATATTTTTTTCATGTAGGGTAGCAGGGATTTAAGTCTGAAAATGTGGCATAATGCATGACTAGGTGATTAAAAAAATATTTTTTCTTAATGTGAAGTTTTTAGAAATCCAGCTCCCTAACAGTATACTGTCATGTTAATTTTATGCAGTTTAGATTAAATTAGGGCCCCCTGGTGGTCTAGTGGTTAGGATGTGGCGCTCTCACCGCCGCGGCCCGGGTTCGATTCCCGGTCAGGGGACTTCCCCGGGCAGATGGAGCTCGTCAGCCCTGTAAGGCCATCCGTCTAAGAGAAGGTCACTCTAAACAAACCTATGTCCTGAGGACCTCGCTGCCACCATCCAAGCTCGCTCGGCCCTGGCAGATGAACCTCAGGATTAAAGGGTGGGCTCAGTTCAGCGCACACTGTGTCTCACCTAAAAAATCCACTGCGCAGGCTCGAAGGGTAATGACCTTTCCAAATCTCCATTCACGAAGACTGGCCATGATGATGAGATTAAATTACCAGAAGTTGAAAAAAAGATGACAAAGTTCAGTGTTTGATAGTTTCGTGTCAAACTGAAAAGATGGTGTATGTCTGTCCCACTTGACCCATTCAGGGAAACAGCTTCTCTGAAGGTCTATTCCATATTTTCATTAATAACTTAAATGAAATAAAGGGCGTAGCCACGCAATTGACAAATGACACAATATTTGTAGAGTTTGCAAGTATTCTGGAGATCCTCATAGGTCAGAGAAAAGTTTCCAAATCTGATTAAATTTAATAATGACATATACAAGTACCACGCTTGGCAATGATGTTATATGGGCAGTTATAAAAGGAGGAAGAGCAATGCAAGGAAGAATACAGAAAAGTACAGACGTGCCATAATCTGAATTAAAGTTTATAAGATGTTGCCAAGAAACGTAAGTGTCGTTCTGGGAATGGTTCATGGAAAATTGACAGCTCTGAGTGATATTTTTACTTCTTTCCTCAGTCTTGGCAAGGCTTCAGCTAGAAATTAGGTTTGGGCACCATTCTCTCAGAGAAAACAATCAGAAAAGAGCAACAAAGTGATCAGAGATTTAAAGACACATGAGAAAAGTTTTTGTCTTGAACTGAAAATTGGATTTGTATACTCTAGAAAGGATGGTGCAGAGGACATGGTAATGATCTCTATGAAAATGTGCAGGTATTATAAAAAGAATACATTTATCCACCATCACCGTGGGATAAATTTGACTGAATTAAAACCAAGACAGTTAAAAAGTAAGTTAAAAAGTAAGTTAAAAAGTTGAAAGCTAAAAAGTAACAATGATTCAAGTTACTCCTACCTGAAAGCAGAGTAGATTGACCAAATGACTGACACATTGAATTACCTTTTTAAGGAATTACTAGTAAACAATGGAATCAACCTTAGAAAAATAGCAAATTGATATTTGGTCTGGATTTAAATATGTATAGAAGCTTTTGTTGTGGGGTTTTTTTCTGTGGGAAGAATTTTTACTACTTCGAGCCCTTCAGAATGAAAATAGGACAGAGAAATACCTGCATTTCTGCAGTACACAGATGTGAAGTTTTGTGGGGTTTTGTGAAGTGCATTAGTGTGCTGACTAATGGGACTACTCCTTGAAACGCTAGTTTTCTCTCCTTTCATTTTTGCTGACAGATGATACATTTTTCTGTAGCTCTTGGAACTAAAAGCTTTTCATTTAATGATTAAAAATGTACTTGCTTGGAATACCATGAGCTTGCCATTCTGAGAACATGATGACAATAATACGATTGTGATGTAATTACAGCATGTACAGCCTTGGGAAGTGATCTCATTTTCTGAAAACCATAGGTCTGTGTAACAATTACAGTACAGTCTCTAAACTTGCATTTACAGACGGGAAAAGGGAAAAGTTTTTAGGCTATGCAGATGCCAATAATCAGACTGTAGTTATGTTTTAGGGCATCCTGCTGCCCTTTTCAAAACATGAACTTGAGGGTTCTGAATTGTTAAAAATACTGACCACAAGAGCTTATTTTCTAGATGATTTTCTCAGTATTGGTAGGTGAATAAAATAAGTAGGGAAGATAAAATGTTTCTGGTACATGAACGTAGGTAACATCTTTGTTTTGTTTTTTTATTCCCCAGGAATATATTCCATTTGCCATTTGGAGAGGGAAAAATGCAAGAGCAGAAGCACTTCTGAACCTTGGTCTACATTATTGAAGACCACTGTTATGAAAGCAACTGTAAAGAGATCATTTAAAGTCGAGTAGTGATACTGCTCACCATGTCATTCTTCTGCTTGTTCTTTGTTGTATTAAACTGGGGGTCTTGTTTAACTTAAATATCTACAGCCAGGAAGACCATTGACTTAGTTTTGATAACAAAGACAGGGAAGAAGAAACAGCCCCTCTGAACATGTAGGGCCTTCTAAATAGCTAGAAACCTTTCACATAAGTAGAGCAATAGATAGTATGGCATAAAAAAGAAAAGTATGACGCAGTGCTGTTTAGAACAACAAGTGAAGTGAAGCACACAAAGGCATGACCTTGTGTTGAGTAACCTACTCCTTATGCAAGTAATTTTCATTAAAATAAGCTGATGAATTTCAGGGAAGAATTTCTGTAAATATTATTTTATTTTTAATTAATTCACTTCAGCATTGTGTTTTCTGGTTGTGTTTGTCTATGAATATTCTAGTGAACCAGAATTAGAGTGCAGGACTGTACTTGTGTAGTTATTTAGCTATTTTTAATGCTGCATAATGTTTAGGGAAGATGAGTCTTGTACATGTAACCAAAACTAGTCATGGCAATTCAAATATATTGCAATTGGAAATCTCATCAACTGCAGATAAATGGAAAACAAACAAAAAGTATTGTAGGAACCAGATCTCCCCTTTTAAAATGAGTGAGGATGCTAATGTCATTCTTCAGTACCACCTTTCCTTCTTTGAATTATTCTCTGGAATTAAACTGAAGCAGCTCAAGAGTTTGTATTTCTGTGGTCCCCCAGTCAAAGTCTTTTACTTATGATTTCCTTGAAATGAGAGGGAAGACAATTTTTTCCCATATTTCTGTTCTCTTCTTACCCTATTCATTCATTTTACTCAGAGAATTGGCAGTTGTTCACACTTCAAACTGCTCTGAGTGGGGAACAACGCTCAGGCAAGTGCATGTGAAAGGTAAGAATCTTTGAGTCTCCTTTCCATTTACACAATCTCCTCAGAAGTCCTATCCTAAAATCATGTATACCACTTCATCAAGTTGGTGAAAATGAATTTGCTCTGTGATTTTTGTGACATAAAGATAAAAGAAATGAAACTAACTGGTTACTCTTCATCTGTCATGCCTGTACTAGCAACAACTAAGATGAAGATAAATGACGAATTCTTTAATGAACAGTTCTTTAATGAGGTAATCAGTACACAAAATGTCGTGTGTTTTTCTTTTTTGGTTGGTTGGTTCAGCTGTGTTGCTATACTTTTTCATTGCTGTCTCCATATGGACTCTGGTGAATTATATAATTGTTCAGTAAACTAGTTTGAAGCTTTGGCTTCCTCTACATTCAGGTGGTTCTGATCATCTTACTTAATATCTAACTGCAAATGTGACTTCTGCATAATATAATGCAATGCTCCAGAAAGAGTTTTGCTAATAGTAAGTTGTAAATTTTCTAAATTTTTCCAACTATACAAAGTCTGTGTTGCATTCCTAGAAGTAGATTGTGGGTAAAGCTAAGTTTACACCTCATGCTACATCTTTTATTTGTTGAAGCCTTGATCAGTTGTCTATAGTGCTCAAATTATTTGTCAGATAGTAGAGAAAATAGAAAGGAAAACAAAAGACTAAAGTCTTCTGTCATAAGACAGAAGCAACAGAGAGATAGAACATGAGCTTAAAATGTCTGATAATTTCCTGAAGAGTGTCAACCGTCTCAGACATCACTGTCTTTCACCATTTCCTGCTACTGTCTCTGCCTGTTCCCCCATTTTTTGGGAGACATTTCCACTTTTGTGAATGAAAGAAGCAATCTCTTCCCTATTCAGAGAAGTAGGTTGTGTTTGTGACATCCACCTGAAGGCCACTTTCATATTGCTCCGTGATAAGGAAAGAGCAGAGGAGAAAAATAAAAGAACAAATACCAAACAACAAAGAAAGAGGGAAAGAGGCAATGTGTGATAAAAAATGATGAGTCACTCTGAATGGGGGAATATCCTCTTCAGATGTAGGCAAAGAGATTAATTGGATGTGGTAAGGATGAGATATCAGTGCCACTAAGAGAAAGCAGGAAAAATTATACTATCTGGGGACATCATGATGGGAACAACAGAACAAAGAAATAGGGAAGTAATAGGATGAGATCAAGAAATGGAACTTTGAGACCTTATTACTGCTTGACTGAATTGGGAGAAAATATCTTTTGTCTGGAAATTGCCAGGTATGTGTTAAAGCAGCAAGGGCAAAATTACCATGTAGTACAGAAAACAGTTTGCAAGAAAAATGGTGAAATCCTGGGTCCACTAGAATTCCAAGGGATGTCTGTCATATAATTACAACCCAGAGATATGAGTTCCCCCAGTTTATTGAATGTTTACCTATAGATTTGTTTATCATAAAATGATTCTCATTCGCAAATATTGCTGTAAATTTGGATCCTGAAAATTTTATTCATAGAGTTAATCCTATATTTTCATAGAATTTTATGGAATTCTTAACAAGACAAACACAATTCAAACTCAGTCAGAAGAGCAGATAGATTCCTTAATGTGCGAAATCCACCTTAGTGTCATTTTTTAATCTAATCTAGGGCTGGATCACAGTTAATTATGACCACCTAAATGCTTGCTTGCTTTCAACAGCTGCAGGTAGAGTTTTTTTATAGTTGGTCTGAGTCCAGGAATAGGTCAGAGATCGAACTGTGTGCATAGCTGACACATATCTCATGACTCACCTTGCTCATTCTTAGAAGCCATGTATATGATGCCTTATATCATTATGGTGATACTTATACTGTGGAACACTTAAACTGATTGATTTTTCATTATGGCAAAGCACCCACTTGCCAGATTCCATTACCTTACATTCTTCTCTGAGGATGTAAAAGATATAGTATATCTGCCCAAATTTTCACCACAGGCTTAATGTTGCTCACTTCCCCCACCCACAGAGATTAACTCCAGGGTAGGCACTAAATAGTCCAAGAATGATCTGTCTTTGCCTAATTTTAGATTTCGGCTGTGGATGTGTCTTCTTTTGACTCTGATTTTTTGCCTAAATCAACAGTTGCTTTGAGAATATACTTGGCAAATTATGCAATCTGAAAATAAATTTTGAACTGTAGTTACAACACAGCAGTTAAATCTCTGGAAAGGGATTAAAATTGAAAGGTAGTTTTTATGAATATATTAGGCTTGTTTATGACATGAGCAAAATAAGAGCAGATCAGAAAATATTCAGAACTATGCAAGAAATAAGTTGTAGAGAAATTTACCCCTAGTTCTTTATGAGTGATGTGTGGAAGTCCTCTCTGGCCTGAAAACTCAGAAACATTAAATGTGATTCACAAAATTCAAGCAAACATAAATTTGTGTCTAATTTGCTAATACTGTATGTAAATTTATTAGGGAAAATTTCTTATTTTAGTCACCTGCTCCAGGGAGCAGCAAGAGCCCTTGGTTAAAGGGATCTGGTCTAGTCCAGAAGAGGATAGTTCAGTGGAAAAGTATGAGGTGGTCCATTGAAGAGTATGAGTCAAGAGCTCATGAGCAGCTGTGGCATGGGCAGGGCAGTGTCCTCTCTGACAAAGGTACAGCCCTACTACATCAAGGCAGGGCCATGAGAGGGACAAGGTCCATCAGCAGTCCCAGATAAGATGAGATAAAAGTCTGGGGTGATCACTGAGATTCCCTCAGGAGTGATAGGAGACAGGAGTGGAAACAAAGCTACTGCAGCATATGCGCGAGGTCTGTCCAGGAACCCCTGGAACCAGCACAGCAGGTGGCAGGTCTGGCCTCAGGGAAACCTGCAGTGTAGCTCAGGGCAGGTCTATGTGTCCTGGCATGAGCTTCAGTGAAAGCTCCACGCCCATGGGAAGAGTGGATGGGTGAAGATTCAGGTGAGGCTGCTTAGGGCAGCTAAAGCCTATTAGTGTACTCTATGCCCTTAAAGTGTAAATCCAAAGTAATCCAATTCACTTCAAAGCGTAAGCAGTGGAATTTACAGTAATCAGTCTTTCTCAGTGAAGTTTTCAAGCCTGCTATGTGTTAAGAAATGGTTTTGAAAAAATATGAATAATATAATAAATATTTATGTTTTTCCTTATTGTGTAAAATAAATATTATTGATGGACTCCAAATCTTAAAAAAAAAACCTACTTGATATTTAAAAGATTAAATTATGAAATTAGATTAATATTAGAAATGCTGCAATATGTCAATTTGTGATATTTGTGAAGCCATATTTTACTCCCATTAATCCATATTTCATAAGAATTCAGATACATTGTATCCCAAAGAGACTTTCATTGATTCCTTTTCCAAATTAAAATATCTAAAATATAATTCATTTTATATGTAAAGACCACATTTATACACATATGAAGGGGTCTAGCTATGCAGATTGATGCTCAGTGTAATTTACAATGGCAAGTAATGTTCATTAAACAATGCTTTTAGAAGTCAGCAAGTTAAGTATCTACTCTAGTGGGTTCTTTCTAAAATCTATCTACATCTTTATTCACTGTAACTATATTTATTAGACCATTCCCCTCGATTTTAATCTTTATACAATTTATATTTTATGCATAGCCTGATAATACTCCAACATACTTCTGACAGTATTTTTTCTTGTTGCCTTTCAATACTAACCCTTTATTTTCTTCTCTGATAGGATATTATCCAAGACTTACTATCTGTCCCCAACAGAAGCCATGTGAGTTTGACTTGCTGACTAATTCCAGAAATTTAAGCTACAACAAGCTACAATAAGCTAAGTATTGAAGCTACAATAAAATATTAATGATAGCCGAGAGTGATTGAGACTGATTAATGCACATACTGAAGAGCTGAAATCATAGAATCATAAAATGGTTTACGTTGAAAGGAACATTAATGATCATCCAGTTCCTACACCCCTGCCATGGGCAGAGACACCTTTCACTAGACCAGGTTGCTCAAAGCCCCATCCAACCTCGTCTCGAACACTTCCAGTGATGAGACATTTGCAGCTTCTCTGGACAACCTGTTCCAGTGGCTCACTACCCTCAAAGTAAAGAATTTCTTCCTAATAGCTAATCTAAACCTACTCTTTTTCAGTTTGAAGCCATTTCCTCTTGTCTTGTCACAACATGCCTGATGTATGATTTGGGTCTTAGGCAGCTGTGCCATACTTGGTTGGTTGGTGCCACTGCTAGGTGGATTTTTGAATCTTTATTGAAACAGACTTTTCTCACTGTTATAATACAAAAAGATTCCTGTCTTCCAATATAATTTACATTTTATAATCCCCAACACATACCTTATGAAAAGTAATTTATGGGATATTTTTCAATCAAGGTTATTTTCTGGTTCAGACTCACTGTTCTATGTTGCAGAGCATGTGTTTTTAAAAATCCTTTTAGGTTAATTTATGCAATTGTAAATAATTAAATCCACTAGAGGGCAATAACATTGTTAATCTAGCTAAAATAACGACATTTCAGTTGATTAAAAAAATTAAGTGAATAAGGAAAGCACAGGAAATCATTTAAGAGACAGGGTGTTTGTACTGACTCCAGACTGGGAACACTACTGTCCAGCTTCTTTAGTTTTCCTATTCCAAGCATAAAAATGAACACCCAGCATAAACATCTTCAGATATGCCGGTCCTCTATTCCATGAAGAGAAAAGGAAATATCAAAAAAACAATTTTGTAAGTAGCGGATTTCAGGAACCTCATTTACCTAGTGTAATTCAACCTGAAATATTAAGCCCTTCAGACTTTATTCTGAACAGTAATCACATGATCTAGTAGTTAAAATGTCCTCTACTTATGTAAAGAAGTTGCAAAAGTAAAATATTTGTCATCAATGCCTTCCTGACCTGCAAAGTACAAGAAAGACTTACCAATGTCTTTAAAAAAGCTATCATTTAGGAGTATGCACCAAATCTTACACTATGAGGAGGAAAATGGGAGTAAAGAATGGTAGGAAAGATAGAAGAGTAGTTAGTAGTTTCCAAAGTGTTTTTACTGGAAGAAATGGCAAAAAGAATATTCCTGAAGGAGAGAGGCTGAGACCATACTGCCCTTTGTCCACTCATCTTCCCCACCTCATTCTTCAGAGCTTTGCTATGGCTTTCTGTCATGAATGTTTCATATCTGATGAAATGAGTACTAATTTCTGTAAGGGAAAGCCTAATTTTAATCCATGGGTAATACAAAAAGCATACGAAAATGATGAATACAGTGCAATTTCAGATTTGTACTGGGTAAATTTTAATGATGGATTAGACATTTTACAGGTGTATGCAGGTCTGCTCATTTGTCTTTCCAGATAAGTCTAATAGAAGACTGTTCATAGTAATATTGTGAAAGTTTTGATGGAATAACATATACATTTAAATCATCTGCAAAATAGAATAAAACACACCGGTACTATCAGCAAATTATTTAATTTATATAATAAATTAATTTATCGCTTATGTAAACAAGGTAAAGAAAAAAGATGGAAAAAAATCAGTAAATTAACTTTTGACTATAAGTATATTAAGTGTAGAAATTAATTATGATGATATGTGAATAATCTACAGTAGATTTATTTATAGTGTCAATTTGAATGCATTTAAAACACTGTTGAAGCAATGTTAGGCTCCTATATTCTCATTCATCCTGCTGTTTAGCTGAACTCTGTGAAGGTACACTTCTCATAAAGCTCAGCATCACTGAGACTAAAACAGAGAAAAATAGGTATTATTGGTTTTCACAACTAGAGAAAAGAAGCAGCAACTGAGGCCTTTGCAAACGATCCCAATGCACTCTTCAAGAGTTAGTGAGCACCAGAGACCTTTTGTTTATGCCCCGCATGACTGTTGTCTGTTGTCTACAAAAAGTAAACCTTAAAAAAGGAGTCTTGAAAACAAATCATTTTTGTGTCTTCATGTATAATTTGACGACCCTTCAGACAACTCTGTTGTTGATTTAATCCCAAACAGAGTCTTCCATAACAAAATATTGCTAGTTTGTTTGAAAAAGTTTGAAAGATGTTTAACAGAGACAAGAACTAAATTTGGATACCTTATAAAGGCTATATGTAATTTTGCCTAAGGGCTATTCTGTTTGATATTATGACAAAATTATCCTCTCTGTAGTGTGCTTTGCTCCAAGGAAAAATTGTCATTACCTGTGAATCTTGGAACAGCAGCTGAGGAAAGTTGAAGAAACATTATTCAGTAGTTGTGGCACTAGGCAGGTCCCTCAGAGATCTAGGCCTTTGCAGTAGAGGACATGTGGGTAGGAAATCAGCATTAAGTAAGAAAGAAGATAACAAACAGGCATATGTTAGAACATTCTTCTGAAAAAAATAGTAACATACATTTATTAACAAACAACAAATTCAGCTAATCTATGTTCAGTTATAAAACTAATTTTGCAGATTAATTTGAGAAATTAAAGTAGAAATAAAGAACTCTCCTTAAATTTCATCACAATATTAGCAAAGTCTTAATGATATCTCTAGTTACTATATACACAAACACTTACGTGCAAGGGCCGAAATGGATTAAGGAAATAATAAACATGCATATGAAATTATAGGTAAATCAGTTTAAATGGAAATATGTTCCAGATGCCAAAGGAGATGCTGTTAGAATGCCAGGGATGTGACGTCAAAGATGATGAGTAAATGTGGTTTAGTAGTAGCATTGAATTAATCCTGAAGATAAAGTAGCACTGATGTATGTTCCAGGAGGAATTCACACAGGAAACTGTAAACTAGAAGATCATAACTGTTGCACTAGATGGATGGGGGAATATATTCAGCTTGAGCCTTCTCTCTGGCGCGGCATAGGTGCCCTGTCATGCTAAGGCTACTGAAGTCCTTGTGCCTTCTGATAGGTACCTGGAAGCAAGGGAAATAGAATATGAAACCATCTTTTCCTGTAATCTAGGTAAATGTTTAGATAAGTCCATAACCTTTCCCACTTTTTCCTCAAATGTACTGTTCCTGTAAAATCGTGGTATCTGCATCAATTCTGATTTGTCCTAATCACCTGTAGGTAGTATGTATATAAGAAAAAACAACACATTTAAATATTAAAACTCAAATTGGAGAGCCTAGAAGATTTTTATCTCCGGAATGTCCAAGTGAAGTTTTGATGCAATAATCTTTCAGGAAGACATCTGCTCTACCTAATGCAGTAAATATTGTTGTCAGGGCCCCAAGGGCACCATCCCGCCCACTGCACAGGACCCCACATGAGCCTCTCCAGGCCGTCAGCTTCCTGTCCCAGCAGCACTGCAACAGGGCCAATATCCAGGTCCCCACAGCCCTACCATGCCATGGGCTCCTCCAAGCCATGCCCACCCACAGGCTGTCCCTGTCCCCATCCCCAGGAGATGTTCACCAGACATGAACCTGCTCCATCCACCTCCCTTGACTTCAGACCTACTTGATCAACATGACCTTCCTTAGTCATCTGAAATCCAGGATGGACCTGTCAGCCATCTTGAGCCCTGCCCTGCCACCTCGCTGGGGTGGTGGGATGGGCTCCACAGCCCCCAGCCCCAAGGGCTGCCCCAAGCAGCTGGTCCTTGCTGCTCCCCAGTAATCAGCTTCTGAGTGATTTTAAAGCATTCAGAAATAATACAGATCTTGGTTGATAATCATGTGGAATTTACCACATCTGACTGTGAACACATGTTGTTCTCTTAGCCTGGTAGATATGTCTTAAACTGTTGTGTCCAGTGCATTGCACTGTAGATCCAGGTACAACACAGTTAAAATAAACTGCATGTTTTATTACAATTTTTTCTGTTACCATGTTCTCACAAATTCAAAAATTATGCTCATTATAAGAATATTTTTAAATGTTATGTGAAGTCTTATTCCCCAAGAACTACATGGTCCTGACTGTAAAACTACTAGTTTGCTTCTGAAGATTTTTGGTAGGAAGGTGTCATGTCAGCAACAAAAGCTGATACTCCCTCTTATGCAAGTGAAAATCTCTTCTACATACAGCTCAGCAACTGGGTGAACTTTAAGTAAACTCATAGCCCCTATTCTTTGCATATGGAAACTTTTCAAATTAATCCTTCAACAACTTAGGAGAAGTATTTTTTTCACCATGTTTTTAAAGGGACCATAAGTACTCTAACCAAGACCTGAATCTAAGTAACACAATATATAATCTTATTAATTTTCTGTTAGAAGATTGACTTATTTCTAGATTTCTACAAAATATCCCTTATAAGACCATTTTAAGTGGATTAGTGGGCTTTTTTTTTTCGAGTTACTTACGAGTTACTCGCACTTGCCAGGGTGTGGAATAGAAGCAGGATAATCTCCACAGCTTTCTTCTCCTAAATGAACAGGACTTTAACTTAACATGCTGAACTAGATCTGGAGGAAACTGTCTACACAGATTATACAGGAAGCCAAAGCATAGACATCATTATGGGTATAGCTATAATAAAAAAATATACTTACAATAAACTGGAGGGTTTTTTCTGTCTGAGGATTACCCCAGATGTGTAGGCTTTCTCTATTTAGTATATGATTTTCTGGAAGTCTGGAATCATGCTATTGTGATGCCAGAGGTGGTTAGATCATTAAATAATGTATTTCTAAAAAATCAGAACTAGAATCCAGTGAATCATAGACAGGATGGTTGTGATCCAACTTTGTGCTTGAATCACAATCTCTGCTAATTTTCTTTGTCTGAAAAGTATTACATAAGTTTTCTCAAGTACCTAGCCTAGCCAATATAAAAAACTTTGGTGGAAAAGTACAAGGAAACATGTTGATTTATAAACTAAAGCATTCTATTAAGAATTTTTCTTTTTCTCAATTTCTTCATTTTCTTCATATGACTTACCAATTAGTTTCCCTCAGAAAATTAAGGCAAGAAATGACAATGGGATAATTAGAAAATTCTTCCTTTAGAGTTATTCTTCAGGAACCTGTGTCTGTGATGAGATGACTCAGAAAGGCAAAAAAAAAAATATTTCAAGAATTCTTGTTATCTTGTAGTTGATGCTCCTTAAAAGTGCTTGTAGTTTCTTGCTGCCAAAATAATTAAAGGTTTCTCATGTCTTTGCCATGACCAGCCTTTTGTGTCTAAGGCACAAGGAACCAGACAAATAAGATAAGAAACACAGGGTGAAATCATTAACCCAGAGAGATACAGATCTTCCCAAATGTGACTTTCTATGTCCAGCTGTCACGTAGCACTGCCTTTACTTATGCAGCCCTCTAAAGTTTTGTAAAGTCAGTTACAAAGACTGACTGGATTCACCTGCTCTGAAAATGTACAGTAACTATCAGCACAGCCTAACTGGAGTCTGAATTGGTTGGCATGGTAAAAAATCTGACCTCAACAGTTAAATTATTTTTATTTTTTAAGAATTGCTATTTCACATTTTCCTGTCATTAGAATTTATGAAAAGAGTATTCTCTGACTGCATCTTATTTCAGTTTTCTAGTATGAATTGTTTGATAACTCTTTAAATGCAAGATGAGCAAAAGAATGAAAACAATCCCTACTTTTCCTTCTTGATGGGCCTCTAGAGTTTTTTATAAAATTAAAGTCTTTTTCAATAGGTATTGAATTATGCAACAAATATGCTTGTGCCATTACACTCAAATGGCCTCAAGTCCACTATAAAATAACATTACTATCCCAAACTCCTTGCAAAGCAATGTCAGCATAATATGAAAAATATTTCTGAGCAAGTTACTTTGAATTAGAGCCACAGACGCTGTCACTTTAGATGACAAGTGACTTTGGTGATTCTCCTTGAAAAGGATTTTGTGTGTTCACATTAAAGGAAATGCTCATTTTGCTTTACATACAGATTTCTTTTAAAGGTAGAAAGTAGCTGTGTCATGCTACTGAAATGGAACTAATTTTAATATTTCTTTTATATTTTCGCTAGGGTATGCACATTATTATAAATAAAGTAACAGGTAAAGCAGCTTTAAGATTTGTCTTTCTCTCTTTTCTGTTCAGAGTACTAAGTTAAAACAATAAGAAAAAGAAAAAATCTTCAGAGCAATGATTTCTGAATTCACCTCCTAATGAGTCAATTGTTTCTCTGAAGACTGAAGCTTATCAGCTCAGCTTAACAAATGGATGACAATGAAGTCTGCAATGCTTTTATATATCATTGTATATTGATGATTTTACTTCTCTTCCTGGCTTTCTTTTTCTATGCTTTTTTTCCTAAAGATTAAATGTAATAAATCTGGTTTTGTTCCACATCTTTCACATTTAAGGTACCCTGAAGTATATTACAAAAATAATGAGACAGGAGCTTTTCATTTCAATAGATGTTTAAGAAAGGACAGAATGTGTCTGGTAAAAGGAGGGGGATGATCTACACATCTTTTGGGGCTGACTTCTGTATTGACCTTGTGCTGAACTGTCCTTTATAATAATTGTAGGCAGAGCTTTCGCAAGGGGAGAGCAGCCTGAGTAGGCAGCCAAAATATTATCCCTCCTAATGAAAGGGAAATAGCTGAAGTACCAGTGAAACTTCTGCTCCAACTTCCCAGATCAGCCTGTGCCAGGCTATCTTCTGAAGTACAAATGAAAGAGAAGAATAGAGAAAATACAGCCATAGCACCAGGGTGTATATCTTTTTCTTCATCTCCAGTCACTTTTTTGCCCCATAAAACATCAGGGAAAATAAATATCCATTTGGATGCAAAATAATGTACGTTAATTTTAGGTATTAGTACCTTCATCACAAGAGAACTAAATAATTGCAAAGTTCTTTGGGAAAGGACCCCTGACATTTAGACTGTCACAGATTCATATATAGCAGTATCAGTTAATTGCTCTTGCCCACATTTTCTGAAATTTCTGCAAAGTATTGACTTAGCAGATACAGGAAACCGTTAAACAGTACAATGTAACCCAATAACTCTGGGCAGCACCACCAAAACGTTCAAATGTAGTGGACACATGACTAACACTCCCCGTACCACCTTCCCGTGTCCTAGGAGTGGTTTCTAAGTTAGGCTTCTATATTACTTCTTCAATGTAGTCATATTGTCATGCTTCCTGTTATTGCTCTATTGTGGCCATAAGATGCTGCTCATCATCTACCTGCAAGCCATATAAGTGAAAACACTTCTCTCTGAGTATTGATATTTAAAGAGTAACACCTTAAACACAGTGAGAATTGACAACAATACACAAGCATATGAGGATAGAAGGTAACTGGTCTCTGCTGTCTACATCAAGGTTAAGCATACTGATATCCATGTTAGCTTGTGGTCAGAGTAGTATTAGACTTAGAAGAGTAGCAGCTGTAGCAGGATATATTTTGAAGGAAGAAAGAAAGACAGAATCTTATTTACAACTAGATTTCTTGCTGTACATAATATAAAAAAATTAATAAGAATTTTCTTAATAATAAAATCAATTTATCTTTAGAAACATGGTGTATTTTAATCTGTACACTGAGTTAATGTAACTGAAGTAACTAATGTTATATTAGTCGTAGTGGCAGGGGGTTGTCTTCTCAGATCCAGAATTAAGATGAGTATTTGATTAGTGCCCAAATAAGTACTTTGGAACAAAGCAAAGTGGAACTATGGAAAGAGTCAACTTCTAGAGAACTTTGCCTCTTCAGAAACTAGAACCACAATAGACTATTTTTAAATAACGTTTCAGGCACTGATAGAAAGTGGCATCTATTGGTAAGACTTTAGGAGCTGCAAAATGGGTTATATTTAAAGACATGATTCTCAAAAGTGCTGTTCATTGTGGATCACTTTCCAGAAGTAGTTTTTAAGACAAATATAACATATTTAGTCACATTATCATTTTTATCATGTATAAAAATCTCCATAAAGAAGGCATAATGAAGATAAAATGCAGTGAATGATATTAAATCTCTTCAGTCTGGAGAACACAATATTTTATTGCTCAAAAATGGCTCTACTGTTGTTTTTTATATTGGTGGCAGGTTTTTGGTACAGGGGCAGCAATTGTGGCTGTGATGTGGGAGGAGACCATGAGCTGGCTGATCTCAGCCAAGTTCCATCTGGCTCTGACACCAGTGTGAGTGCTTCACTGTGTGCCAAAACCACAGACAGCCAGAGGAGACCAGTGCCATGGCTCTGCCATGTTTAAGAAAGAGCAGCAGCTACTATAGAGGGAATAAGATGAAGATCACAGAATCACAGAATATGCTGAGTTGGAAAGGACGAACAAGGAACACCGAGTCCAACTCCTGGCCCTGCACAGGACCATCCCCAAGAGTCACACCATGTGCCTGAGAGTATCATCCAAGTGCTTCTTGAACTCTGTCAGGCTTTGTGCTGTGACCACTTCCCTGGGGAGTCTGTACTAGCACTCAACCACCCTCTGGACAAGGAACCCTTAATATCCAACTTAAACCTCCCCTGACACAACTTCAGGCCATTCCCTCTGGTCTTGTCACTGGTCACCACAGAGAAACAGACATTGTTTTCAAGAACCTGAATACATAGAGATATGTGAGAGAGGATGTGAGAGAGATATGGAAATCCTGGAGAAAGTCCAGAAAAGAACCACTAAAATTGTTGAGGAAATGGAGCACCTCTCTCATGAGAACCTGAAAGTGCTGAAACTGTTTAATCTGGAGAAGAGAAAGCTCAGTGGGAATCTTGTCAATGTGTACAAATATCTAATGGAGGGAGACAGAAGACACGGCCAGGCTCTTCTGAGTGGTGCCCAGTGAAAGAAAAAGGGTCAAGAAGCCCCATCTGAAACACAGGAGGTTCTCTCTGAGCATAACAAAACACTTTTTTAGTGTGAAAGTGACTGAGCACTGGTACAGGCTGTCCAGAAAGGTTTTGGAGTCTCCATCCTTGGATGCATTTAAAAAACACCTGGACATGGTACTGGGCAATCGACTCTAGGTCATCCTGCTCAATAAGGGGAGATTGGACCTCCAGAGGTCCCTGCCTCCCTGCCAACCTGAGTTTTCTGTGATTCTATCTGATTCTCTGAGGTAGAACCAGCTGTTTTCCCTTAGTGACTCAATCAATAAAAGCAGTATCAAACTGACCAAGGAGGCCTCTGGGAAAATACAAAAATTATTTCATTACCTGGAAATAAAAGGAGTGCTCTCAAAACCTCATTCACTTTACAACAGCCCAGTTTGGCAGACACAGAGCCTGCTGGATAATGGTGTTTAGCAGTAGGTGTTAACCTTTGGATGAAATCACACCCCCACCTTTTCCTACTGTGTTTTCAGACATGTTGCACCTCTCCTGTGAGCTAGAAGCCAAAGAATGTAACTTGTATGCTACAGTTGGTATTGCAAATACTTGTTTTCTGTCCCTCTGGCTGTAGAAACAAGATCCCAATTTCTCTTGTTCTGGAGTGGTATAGGCCTGGAAGCAGCTGACCCAGGAGTGAAATACAGCCCTACCATCCACCTTGGCATCATCCACCAAACTTGGAATCAACAGATATCCAGACAATTTTTTAATTACATTGACGATGCATTACTTGGAAGAATAATTACAGAAGTGCTAAGTAAAGGGAGTTTAACTTTGGACTGCAGCCAGATTCTCACACAGCCACTTACTCACTCCACCTTCTCACCAGGGAATAGGAAGAACATAGGATGAAAAAGCCCATGGGTCAAGATGAAGACAGGAAATCACCTACCAGCTACTATCATGAGCAAAACACACTTGAATTGGGGAGAATTAATTTAATTTATTGATAGTTAAAATAGATGGGGTTAGTGAGAAACAAAGGTAAAAATTAAAACAGATAAATGCACCCACCCCCATTTTCACAGGCTCAAAATAATTTCTCAGACTCCTTCTTTCCTGGTTCCTCTATCTCTGCCCTACTCCATGAGTAGTACAGAGTGGATGGGGAATAAGGGGTTATGGTCATTTCATAACAGTTTAACATTTATTACCTGTTGCTCCTTCCTTCTCTCACTTTCCCCCTACTTCATAGGTCCTTTCCAAGGACTCTAATCCTTCAGTAAATATCCATCTGCTCCACTGTGGTCTTCTCCACAGGCTGAAGGGAAATCTCTGCTCTGGTGACTGGAGCAACTGTTCCCCTCCTTCTTCTCTGACCTTGGTGTTCACAGGGTTGTTTCTTGCTCTTTATTTCTTTCTTCTCTTCAGATAGTGTGGTAGGTTTTGCCCTTTCTCAACTATTTTCACAGAGTGCCACCAGCACTCCTGAGCTGTGTCCTGCAGTGGGTCTAGAACAGAGCCAGCTGTAAGCAGCTGTGCCTGGAGTGGAGCAGCCTCTGGTTTCTTCTCACAGTTACCACAACTTCAGGCCTCCCCCAACCTTGTCATAGATCAACAGAATAGGAAATCAAAATGTAGTCAGTACTTTACCAATGCCAGATTTGTCATTAAGTGTTCCAAAAGGAGCCCATTCAAGGTCTACTGAAGAAATATATTTTTTAGATTTTTCATGGCCATATGGGCCATGAGACACATCACAGCTTAACCAGTTGCTCAAGTAAATGCCTTGGATGCCTTAATACACTAATACATTTTGGTGTATGCATATCCTCAGTTGCAGCCAATTGACTGAACCTTTATATTGTGATCTCAAAAAAAAAGAGTCATTTTGAGAGGGAAAAGAAAGAGCATTGGGCTTTTGACCAGGTCAAGCAGGAGGTAGCCAATGCAATGACATTAGTACCCATCCAGGAAGAGAGATGTAAACATTTCATTATATACAACCAAAGGAAAGAGCAGCAGCTTGTGGCAACAAGGGCAAGAGCTTGTGGCAATGATCCTCTCAAGAGATACAAGGCAGGCTGTTGGGATTCAGGAGCTGAAGTCACAAAAGATTCAAAAAAATAATTACATTTCTGGGCAGTAAGAGGTTCAAACTGCAGTTAAGGGCATTCTGCATGCCACTGCAGTGTTAGGCACAGAACAATCACTGTGATTATACTCTAGACTACCTGCCCTAAATTTTTAGTTCAAGGATTCAAAGCCCACTGGTGGAAGAACAACTAGTGCTATGTAACAAAGCTGTGTGCTGACCTTTGCACAGTAAGAATGTACTGGTTTAAGCTCCAGATTGGGATTAGCTGAGTTTATTAGTCTATAGCCAGTAAACCAAAAATGAGAAGAAATCAGATTCCTGGGGCTATTGAAGCCCCAGCATATGATGGATTAAGTTATGTAAAAAAACAATGGAATTTGTTTATAGATAGATCTTGTAAAATTACAGCAAGAATCAGGAGGTGGTGAGCTGTTACTTGGAATCCCTCCATGGGAGAAGCTGCCACCTGCGAAGGGACTGGAGGCTCAAGTCAGTTTGCAGAAGTAATGGCCTTGAAAATAGCCTTGGAACATGTTCAGGAACACCACTGGTCCCAGTATATGTACATACAAACTTCTGGATGGTGGCTAATGTAGTGTAAAAATGTCTTGAAGACTGGAATCATGTTAACTGACAGCAATGAGCAGATGAGCCTGGGGAGAAGGGAGGAAAATGTTAGTGTTCAATTGTGTATATTTTCCTTTTTTTTTCCTCAGTACCTGAATCAGTAATCAAAAGTTTCTGTTAATTGCCAATAAAACATAAATAAAATTTCTCTAATTGAAAGTATTTTACCTCTGACAACTGTTGGCAAGTGATGCAAACTAGATTTCTAGAGGATAGCTCTGGAAAGCAAAATACCGATTCCATCAGCTTGCCAGCATACCCTTACTTCATGAAAATGCTAAGAAGGATACTGAATCAATGGACAGATCTTAAGGAACAAATATGCGACATTACTGAGGGGGCGGTAGGGGTAGCCCTTGCAGATTTAGGAGCAGACCTAATAAAAATGGATGTTTCACGCTGGACAAATGTAGTCTAGTGCCTGTATATGCAAGATTATTTGGCATATGTTTGAACAGTGAGAAGAGTGCAAACAATACAGAAGACATATAGCCTCAACCAGTTCTCAACTAAATGTAGAAAAAATCAAATCACTATTTAGGAAATATATGGATGATGAAAGATTAATTTCCAAATTTGTGAGAGAAAGTCTATCTGGAGGGCAAAATATGTCATGAGGGAACTAAAGATAGGTTTTACCATTTCTGACCTATCTGACATTGAGTCAGGAAATGAGCAACACAATTACAGAAGGTGTCAAGTTGTTCAGTGGCATCTGGGAATCTGAAAACATAATGGATAGCAGTAGGCATGCATAATCCCTTGGAAAGACATCCAAGAAACTGATGGCAAGGGCAAACAAACAGAAAAGGATCCCATACCTGGTAGTGTTGGATCTGGCAAAACGTCTTCCCAGGTAACAAAACAAAGTGCAATGAGCTAGAAAAATATTTTTATTCCCTGAAGTCATCTGGACCTCATTAGAGAAATGACAGACCCTCTCACAGTTAGGAGAATGCCAAGCAATGTGGGCAGCCCTCTATAACAAAGGAGATCTACAGCTGAGCACAATTGTGTCCAACTGTCAAATCACCACAGAAACAATGGCAATAGCCCGTATTCCCATGGAAAACATTGTCTGTGAGGTAAACGCAGACTGAGAGAACAGCGGAGAGAAAACTGTGGACAACTGCATAGAATTGGCAGACGGTGTATAAAGGACAGAAAGAAAGTGATAGAGGGTGACCTAGAGTGACATCCTATGAGAAATGAATCTGCCTAATTCATCTGTGACAAGGGTTACGTAAGCTGACAAGTCCTCATAGGCCTCACAGCTACTTCCAAAATCAGACTTTCAAAGACCAAAATATTTTTAACATTAATAGTAATTCTGAAAAAATAGTTCCCATTCTGATTCAGAAGGAATCATCAACTTTTGTCCTGAAACAGAAAATCTGGATTTCTGGATTTAGCCAACTGTACCTCAAACTGCTTTTCCCACCAGATCCCATCTATGACTTTCTTTTAATGTCTAAGCTATTATAGTATATAGACTTTCTGAAAATGCACCAAATAAATAGCTTAACTAATATCGAATGTTCTCAAGTGTGAGTAGATTAACAACATATTAATTTAGTGCAGAAGCTTTGAGCAGTTAGTGCAAACACAAAGTGATGAAACTTTGTTTTATTTAATATAGCATAAGTTACCAGAATTTCAAATTTTCCTCTGGTTTAATTTTTAAGTGAGAAATGCTGCATTTATCCTATATAATCAATATAAAGGAAGTATATTGAATATTCTTTCATATATTGACAGAACACTTTGTCATAAATGGATTATCTGTACTGGGGATTCTAACTTTAATTTAGAACTTGTTACCCATGTAAGTCACTTACAGTATTAGAACAAAGTGAAATTATACAAATTTCATCTTTGCAGATCAGGGAAGAACTTACTAAATAACACAATTTAGAGATTTCAGTTTTTTCTTAATTTGTATGGATGAACTGAAAGAAATTTCTTAAGCGTATCCCCACCACACTGGCACCAAGAGAATGTCAGTATTTTAAATGGAAATTAGCACTGGCAGGTGAAAATTTGATGGGAAACAGTGAGATTGCATTTAGATGGGCAACACCTTCCTTAGCCTTCTCTCAGTGAGACTATAAGAAAGCTGACAATGTGGCAGTGCTCAGTTCACAGTTTATCCATATTTTTCAGGTAGCTTTACTGAATGGAATCTCTCACTTAAATGAAAAGTATAATTGATCCAACGTAGACAGGCAGAATTGATGAAAGAAGTGGTGCCAAATATATATATTGCTGTGAAGTATATGATATGATGGATTTGAAATATTAAACATTAGAGCATTTTAAATTACAGCTCTAGATAATCATGATACTTAGGCTTCAACCCAAATATACCTTCCCTATTTGTGAAGTATCTGTAATAAAAGAGATCACCCTTTTTGACATACATAGACATGAAATACGATGGAAGGTTTTTGGCTTGTTTGTTTTTTAAAGTAGGCAGTTCTATTTCTTTTGGTTATTTTATTAAAATATTATGCATATATTTTCAAAGCTCTCTGTATTTTTCTGGATATTCATACAAAATATAAATCCATTCAGGGAGTTATTCCTGTTAATGCTATTTATGGAAAGACATCAGAGATTAAATTTTAATCCTAGTTGCCATTATAAATAGTAATTTCTTGAATACTTCACAAACAGATGATCATGGTTTTAATACAATATCTGGATTTTATCTAGAATACCTAACCTTAAAGTAGGAAGATAATCTAAGGAGATAGTTTACCAAAACGAGAAATTGATATAATATTATATGTCAAAATTAATTACTTCAGTTAATGAAGGCAATTAACCACTGAGACAGTTTAACAGGAACTGTGTTAGACTTTTATGACACTGAATTGAAAGCTGAATGCATTCCTAAAAGGCATGGTCTGATTAACAAATGACTTAAAGGGCAAGTGGTGAATTTCTCTTCCTTTCATGTATGCAAGAAGTAATTATAATGATACTTCTCACCTTAAGTACTCTAAAAAGATCTCTTACCTAACAACATACCTGTAAATTCTCAACAAAATAGGAAAGAACATATATTCATTCTAAAGGAAAAATTAAACATCTGTTGGTCCTGATGGTATGCTGAGATGTGAGGGCATTTATGTGACACCCTTCACTTCTGTTCTTCTTGTCCCTAGTGCAACGTTTGGATAGCCATAAAAATTTGAAGTACATGAAAACAGAGAAGTATCATCTGATTTGGCATATGTAAACAGTCTCTCTGGAAAACAGTTTTATATTTTACGTTAGCTGAAAATGTTATTTTAAATATATGTAGCTTAAACTCTGATTTTACAGGTTTTAAAATTGCTCCTTCATAGATATGGTCATGTGTTCATAGATATAATATAATGTAAAGTGAAGAGGGAAGAATTAAGAACCTTAGAGTCTGTTTCTCCTGCCATATTTTTGTTGGAATGAGCTATCCATTTCACTGCATCATTACAGTGCTGATTTAGCATCTTAACAGCTAATATATAATTTCCCAGGGTAAAAAAAAAAAAAAAAGGGTTGGAATATAGCTTATCTGGAAGGGAAATAAAGGGTTGGAAATAAAGTAGGAAAATGTGCTTAGTTTTTTTAAATGCAAATTTTAAAGTGTTAAAAATAATTTTAATTGCCCTGGCATTGCATGAACATTAATGGATTAGTCATTAATTCAAGCTGGCAGCAAGTTTTTAATACCTTTCCTACTCTGCTGTGTGAGAAAACAGATCATTTTAATGGATATTTAAAGCCTCAAGATGTACCTAATACTGGAAAACCTTCAATGTAAAACTGGTAGAACCATAGTGACTTCCTAATTTTATTCAAAATGGTTTCACTGCAGCTAATACGTCATGCAGAGATGTCTCACAAAAAGATAGCTCTTGTTTACAGAATGACAGTGATGATGAGGTTGGCCCCATTTGTGCTGTCTTCTTTCCTTTCACTACTTGTTATTTTAAGGTTAGAGAACAGCTCATATAGAAATTTG
This sequence comes from Pseudopipra pipra, assembly GCF_036250125.1. NCBI lineage: Eukaryota > Metazoa > Chordata > Aves > Passeriformes > Pipridae > Pseudopipra > Pseudopipra pipra. The sequence continues at coordinate 26,273,084 of NC_087549.1, read as the reverse complement.
CTGTTTCCTTCCAGTTTTTAAGGCTTTCACTGAGGATAGTTAATGTGGTTAAAGAGTAATTTGGAAACTAAATAATTAATAAATAATTCTAAAGTAATTGATTCCCACTGGGTTGTATTTTTCTATTCAAGGTTGGGCTAACCACAGACTGAGCCACAAAAATGAGTAATGAACTTCTCTGAGGACAGACAGAGGACGAGATTTAGTGAGAGATTTAGGCACACAGAAGCATTTGACAGCATCTAAATTCACCTTTCTATGTACATTCCCCCAGTAGCTTACAAAGAGATGATATGCTTGTACTAACATCCCAGATTACTTGCCCAGGTTCTGAAAAGGTGCAGTTTTATTATCCAAGAGCTTCACATACCTGGAAAAAAAGCATGCTATGAAGTGCAGTACCATGCACAAAAGCACAAGTGTTCACCGGCATATAAAAGCATTCAAAATCCTAGTAACTGTAAGCAACTTGAAACCTTTTTCACTGTGTGGTATTTTTTTACATATTCTTGACTCAAAAATCATGAACATTTATTCATTTATCTAAATAAACAAGCAATTAAAAGGTGCCTCAAACCTAACAATAAAGTCACTAACAACGCCCTTGTTAGTGTTTCAACACTAGCAACAAACAGTAAAACTTTTAAACCTACAGGAAACATATAAAAACCAATCAAAGAACATGAAACTTAAGTAATCAATGAAGCTGACTAAAGAAAATATTGCTAAGTGTAATACGACGTTACCCAATTTGATTTTTTTATCCTTAATTGTGTGGAATCTTAGGAAAAGACTCACTTGACAGCATTTGAAAAACATTAGAGATGATAGCATTCAATATGCTGTTTGTGTCAGGAGTGAGGCACGCTGGGCTATGTTATATCGAGCAGTTATTGCCGCCGCAGAAATCCAGTCAATTTTCTTTTAATACATGCAAGGGCAGGAAAAGGATAAAAAGTTAGTGAGAAGTGAGTCTCAACTGCAACTCACAAATAAGGAGATGACAAGTACAGTGTGCAATCTTATCTGTAACTTCCAGATTTGATAAACCTCTACCCATGTCTGTGAACAGAGGAGTAAGAGTCTGATGTAAGAAAGCTTAAATTTCCTGACTTAGACAAATTTGTGTAGGCAATCTCTGTGTATAAAACAACCTACCCCAGCATTTTCAGTCCCTTTTCAGAACTTACATTATACCTGAGTCCATCCTGGCCCATCTTCAGGCAGTTGGAGAAAGTGCTTTACTCCTAAACCCTAGTAGTGCTTAGTGCTACCTCTTGTTCCTTCAGTCTGTACATTTGAAAGGGAAGTCCAATGAGGATTCTTGCTTAAATTATATAAAGGAATTTGATTTTTGACATGTTTCTCTTCCTAACTTCTACATTTGCTCAACCATGTCATTTATGGATTGTCTAATACATCATTTACACCATGAGAGATCAGGGCTCTTAATTGTGTATTTTAGATTCCAGACTGGTCGGACTCACATGTCAAACTGATAGGCTCCTTGGGATAAATCCCATTCATTTAACTTAGATAACTAATACCTCTAATTTTAGGTATTTAAATAAATAGTAAGATTTATATCCAGTGCAAGGATGTGTATGCCCAAGTTTAAGCACTTAAATTAGGCAGATAAGATGTCACTCATGAGGACTTCAAAGGCATCTGCTTTCCTGATTGACCAGATAGATGTGAGCTCTGCCTCTGGAAGTTTGTATGCTTCTATACAGCTAAAATGGAAGGTATACAGAGCAGGCTATACCCTAAGAATACTTTGGGGTCTAGCCTGAAATGCCTGATCCTGCATTTTGAGGGTTTTATGTTGTCCTATTTATGTTTTATTCCAGTTCTCAGAATCATTCTGCTATTCTTACATGATATTCTGTATTTAAAGTACTTTCCAATTCTATATCATCAATAAATTTCATTATCACACTGACACTTCTGTGCTGAGTCCCTAATGAAATATCTAAATAATATCAGACCTAAGGCTAACCTTTTATGAACTTCACCAACAAGTTTCTTCAATGAAAAAAATATGATTTTTGTTCTTTTTCATATTTCATTGTTCAGTTTCTTACCTATCATAGAGTTCCTCTATTTGTTCCCATTTTTTCTGGTTTAAGGAACATCCCATGTGACACTGCATTAATTTCTTTTAAAGAAGACTAGATTTAATCTGTTGCATTTCTCTAAGTGGCTTAGAAACAAAAGAGCATGACCCATTATATTAAATCAAAATATTTCATCTCAGAAAAGTTTAATGTAGAGAGAACAATTTTAAGATATTCATCAGAAATGAGAAGTAATATTCTCAGAATTCACCCAGAGCCTAAACTAAAAAACTCCTTATTAAAACAGGTGGAGATAAACCAAAACAACACTCTCCAGGGGAAAAAAAAATCAGATTAAAAATATAAGCTTTTTAAAATGACAGTTATTAACTGAGCTATTTTTAGTGATCTGATATTTAGATACCAATCAGCTTGGTACCCTACTGCCTTGGTAACTGCAAATACTGTCTCTACAATATAATAAGATGTTTTATTACTCTTCTCCTTGGTTCTTTCTTTCTGACAATGTGATGAATTATATTGGTGCTGCAATTTATTGAGTCACTAAAGTTAGAGCACAAACTCCTCTTTATGACAGCACTAAGATATTAGTCTGCCAATTCCTTGAAAATGAAGAGTCGTTTTGGAGTTGTAACTTTTTCTACATGCACTAAAAAAAGAGAACAATTTCTGTCCTGTGTTAAAAGAGATACACATCACATCACATTCATGTGTCATATATGACATCGGTAAACCCTGATGTTTCTTGCTAGGTGTTCATGTCAATGCCTGAAGTACAGTACTGCTCCAGAGGAAAAGAATAATCTGGGAAATAGAGATAAACAGAGAACTCTTGTGATTCACAAGCATAGAAATATTTTACTGGGTGCAGTGCTGAACATGTTCTGTATGTTATTTTCCACCCAAGATAGACTTTTTTCTTCTTCTGTGAGCAGAAAAGATTAGTACACTGATGTGTAGTAATGCCTATCAGGCAGAAAAACGAGAAGTGAACAAGATCAAGAACAATTTATTATTCACAAAATATAGGATTGCAGTTTAGGGGTGATCTCTGAGAATTATTATTTTTGAAAAAGTGGGTGAAATATTGTCTGTGCAGAAGTGTTGCCATCAGTGAAATGTTGCCATAAATTTGAACGGAGATAAAATTCTAGCTTGCTTTCCTCCTAATTTTCACGTCACTCTCTTCGACTCTCTGGACACATTGTATTCATAGTGTGTTACAAATTGTTTCATTTTTCATCTTGGGCCTAGGAAAAATTTACACCTCTGTATGTCCAAAGCATTTGAGTCATGTCACTATTTTTTTATTGATTATTTATATATGCAGATTTATTCTTGAGCATTACTGCAGAAAGAGCTGGAGCACGTGTGAGAAAGGTGATCAGGTGAAAGACAATTACATAGATTTGACACAAGTTCAATGGGAAACAAGTATGACTTATTCTCTCTAAAGATGTCTCTGTCTCTAAAGAAAACTGGTGATCTTAAACACCCTGAAAACTATCTACGGAGATGCTCAGAGAAAACAACCTATATGAAGAGATTAGTGGAGGGGTTTTGAACTGTCAGAGGGAAGACTAAGGGACAATGAAATAACCTTGAAGGGTAGTTGCAAAAATAAGGGAGCAAAACTTCTCTCAGCAAATGTTTCAAGAAATGGCAATAAGATAATTCAGGATGAACAGGAACTCAAGAAGTCTCTAATCCATCTTCCTACTCAAAGCATAGTCAACTGGAGGACAGACCCCTTATAACCTCCCTTGCCAATCTCTTCAATTGTTTTCCCTCATTGTTTAAATGTTTATCTTTATATGCAATCTGAGTCTCTCTTGCTACGACTTGTCCATGCTGCACTTCATCCATCCACTATGTAGCACTGTGAAGAACTTGACACCATATTCTCAATGACCTTCCTTTTGGTAATGGTAGGTTGCCCTTAGGTCTTTTTGAAGTTTTCCATTCTACAGTGTGAACAAGTCCACCTTCCTCAGCCTTCCCTGATAGGGCAAATGCTTCAGCCCCAGCCATCATGGTGACTCTCTTCTGAATTTGATTCACTTATTCAGAATATTTTTTTATACTGGGAGATCCAAAACTGGGTGCATTATTCCAGATGTGGTCTCATGAGTGCTGAGTAGAGTGCAACTTCCCCATATTTGTTTGCTGGGACACTGTTCATTTCACCCAGAATGCAGTTTGCTGTCTTTGCTGCCAGGACACACTGCTGGCTCATGCTGAGCCTGCTGTGTATAAAGGCCTCCAGGTTGTTACGAAGACCCCCAGGTCCTTTATAGCAAAGCTGCTACCCAGCCAGGCTATTCCCAGACTGTATTGTTTCCAGGAGTTCTTCTTTCTCAGATGCAGGATTTTGCATTTGTCCTTGTGGAATTTTTTAGGGTTACTATTGACCCATTCCTTCAGCCTGTCCAGGACGCTTGGATGGCAGTCCTGCTCTCAACCACATCAGCTGTTCCCTCCATTTCAGTGTGATCTGCAAACCTGAGGAGACTGCACACAGTCATTTCTTCACAATAATGGTGTTAAACAGAACAGGTACCAGAGCAGACCCCGTAGTTAGTTCTACACTTTTTACCACCTCCAGATAGAGCACAAACCCACTACCCACCACTCTCTCAGCCCACTACTCTCCAATCGTCCTTTTACCCATCTAGACTGAACTATACTAATTTGCATTCAAGAATATTGTGTAAGTCAGTATCAAAAGACTTGCTAAAATCAAGGTAAACAATATTCACTGCTCTCATCTCATTCACAGACCTTGTTATTTTATCACACAAGGCAATCAACTTGGTTAGACATGTTTGATCTTTGGTAAATCCATGCCAACTTGTTCCAATTACCTCCTTCTCTCTTGGGTCACCAGGAAAGTGTACCAAAAGGACTCCTTCTATTATTTTCCTAGGGACCAAGCAGGCTGCCTGGCCTGCAACAAACTAAGGCTTGGAATACTAATGTTTGTTATTAGGTAACAAATTTGATAAGGAGTAATGCAGCTCTGGAACAGATGATGGAATTTTCATATCTGGAGCTTGTCAAGACTCAGCTAGGCAAAGCCATTACTGACCTAATTAGACACCAATGATCTCCTGTGTTAAAGAATCGGGTTGGATTAGATGGCCTGAAAAAGTCTGTCTAAATAGCACTTCTGTGATGTTATAACCCTTTGATATAATAAATCTTAAAATTCACAAGGTTTTGAGTATTCTATATATGATGGGATGTTGAGATACATTTATTGCTCTTAATAATAACCCTATTGTCTTGTGAAAACTTACCTTGTAGTGTATCAAAATCACATTTTTATGTACATCAGATTAAACCGTTTTGTGGCTTTCATAGCATACGTAGGACTGTTTTTTGCCCATTGTAGATTATTTCTTAATTACTTTGGGGAAAAAATAAGTAGTTAAGGATGCTCTAAGGCAACAGTTTAAGTACAGCCAAGAGAGCTGTAAAAAACATTATAGAGAAAATGCACAGCCATTTTAAGTCTGCTCTCGTATGAAGTTCTCAACTACTTTTAGTATTTGGGACAGAATAATTAGATGGTATTATTCCTCCTCAGCCACCCTAAACCTTATACAGTGTGCTGGTTTTGGCTGGGGTAGGTAGAGTTAATTTTCTTCATAGTGGCTGGTATAGGACTATGTTTTGGATTTGTGCTGACCACCGGGTTGATAATATAGAGATGTTTTTGTCATTGCTGAGCAGTGCTTACACAGAGCCAAGGCATTTTCTGCTTTTTGTACTGCCACTCTGGCGTGGGAATTTGGGAGGAGACACAGTCAAGATAGGTAACTCAAACTGACCAAAGGGATATCCATACCATAGGACATCATGCTCAGTATATAAAGTGGGGGGGATGAAGGAGGAGAGGTAGGACATTTGGACTGATGCTGTTTGTCTTCCCAAGTAGCAGTTAAGTGTGATGTGGCCCTGCTCTCCTGGGGATGGCTGAACACCTGCCTGCCAATGGGAAGCAGTGAATTAATTCCTTAGTTTGCTTTACTTGTGTGTGTTGGTTTTGCTTTCCCTATTAAATTGTCTTTATCTCCACCAATGTCTTCTCTGGCCTTTACCCATTTCAATTCTCTCCCAGATCCTGCTGGTGGGGGAGTCAGCGAGCGGCTGCGTGGTGCTTGGTTGCTGGCTGAGGTTAAACCACAACATACAGACACTGAAAGAAATTTTAAATTCTACTATGTGACATGAATGACTGCATTTCAAACTGCTCTGCATTCAAGGATGACCAAAGTACATTACAAAAGCTTTTGAATCCTACCAGTCATATCAAACAGATGGGGAAATTAAGAAACAAATTATTAAAGCCATTATTTCAAGAGTGGCATTATGAGTTATGAGCACTCAGCATCTTGCAGGATTATGCCAATTAAGTTCCATTCAAGAAAACTGTGTTGAGCTGACTTTTTGAAATCATGATGCAGAGGATGTTGTTCCAGCAAAGCTGCATTTTCTATCTTTTTGTGTCATCATCATGTTCAGTAGGACCTGTGAGCAAAGGACTTTTTGTTGCTTCAGATTTTTATATGTAAACACTTTTTTTCAGGCCTTAAAGTTGTATTACTACAATTTTATTGGATCTTCAGAATCAAAAACTTATTAGTTATTGAAACCAATGGGGATTTTACCTTAATAAAAATTTAGTAAAATTCATACAAAATTCTCAGGTTCTATAGTAATTATAAGAATTGAATATACTTCACCACACAATCTGTTAAAGCATACTGAGAGGTTTTTTTAGAAATTAGGCATGGTGAGGTTTCTACTTATTTTTTCAAACTGATTTAACATTTTTGCTTTTTTTCAAATCTGTGTGAAATCTGATTTTCTATTTTAGTGTATTGTATTATATTATATACACAGAATTTTCTGCCTATCCAAGGACGTGGCCACAGAAAGTGATATCATCTGTGTAGTAAATTGTACTGGCATGGGATAACTTCCAGAAGAATGTGATACATTCATTTAAGGCTTGAATTTGATTATTTTCGTTTCTACTCACTATCGTATTTTCTGAACTATTTACTTTAATTTCCAGACCTTGGGGAAACATCAACATCAACTTAAAAAATAAAATCAATGCACAGAAAAAGTATTTTCCATCTCACACATAGCAGACCCTAGTGCTACATCCTCCTTTTCATCTTGGAAATAATGATCCCACAGAAAATATTTTTAAGGCCTGGGTTCAAATCTAGCTCAGTATTAAAATGGAATGAGCACGTTTTCCATCTCTTGCTCTGAAAAAACTTTGTCCCATTTTAACATACATATTAACCCATCATTGTTGCATTTCTCAAAAGACAGAAAATAGTCAGAGATCTCAAAACTGAATGGTAAGCAAGAACCCAGTATTGCAAAACACTGATGGGATTTCAGTTGAATCTTTTTGTTACCAACCATGTTCCATAAGCAGGTCAGAAGGAGCCTCTAGGGGAGCTGCTTTTCTGGCTCATACACACATGGCTCTTGCTGACTAACAGCCAGGCCTGTTGCTCACCTGCTGCTGGGTGCCAGACGATGGCAGACGCTGCCCCAGCGCGTCCCTCATTAGGTGCCAAAGTGAGCCAGCTTATATCTCTCCAGACTAGTCTTATCCAGTTTGTTATCAGGCCAATTCCTGCTGCTTAAATGTTTATCTCTAACCAAAGATTTTCACAAAATGATCCTAAAACAGGTTTTTGAAGATCTAAGCTTTCTATATCATCTGATTACCTGCTAGGAAATGAGGAGTATAAACATCCTGGAATCGCTCAGGCTGGTCAGATTAGTGGCCCTTGAAAACTTAAGGGCTGTATTAGTGAACAGCAAACAAACATTTTCTCATGTGAAAGCTGTATTGTGAAAACAGTCTATAGCTCGTTGGACAAAAATAAACAGATTAGTGCCCCATGCAACTGATATTTTGTACAATCTGGGCATTGACATAACAAGCTTATGAAGTTGGGGCCAGGCCAGTTCTGATTCCAGGAACACAGCAAGAGATTGATTAAAGTGAGCTTTATACCATCTGTGATCAGGTTATGCTTGGCATAGTTCATATATCTGCAAGAGTAGCAATAAATATGCCAGTAGAGACAACAGATTTACATGAAGTGAGAAAAGAAATAGGAGGGTACTAGGAAGATGGCTTCTGTCTATTGGTAAGGATTTGAGAGGGTGTGGCTCCCTGTTACCTGTGAGAAAAGATCACACACAAAGGAAAGCTGCTACTGTGAGGTGTTCCCTTAGAAATCAATTTATGATTCAAACTCAAATTCATTTCAATATTTATTCAATTAAATTTGGTATTGGCAGAAATTCAAAGCCTGCATTACCAAGACAGTAGCAAAATATATATCTGTTTAGGAATGACTGGCTCTCAACTGCATCACTCTATTAATGAGATTGAAAGTAAAGACCAAATTATAGCCAGGGCATAAACAGGCCCAGTTTACTTCTCTTCAGTGGTATGGTACATATTTATGGCAGATACAAGTTTTGCCACAGAAGGTCAGTCAGAGCAAAGCAGTTCTTTCTTCTCCACACCTTCAGCTAACACTGAGCAGCTGTCACTCCCACTACAAAAATTACTTGATTCTGCACTCATGTCATTTCTGATCCATCCACAGCATAGCCCTTGTGCCAGCTCCTGCTGTGGGTGGCTTGGCAGGGAGCTCCATTAAGATCTGAATTACCAGCACACATAATCACCAATGTCAGTCGTTAAATATGAAGCAGCTTTTTATCAAAGGATAAAGCAGAAAATATATTTTGTGATTAATCTGCTGTTTAATGTTTTGTTATCTCAAGCATCCAATTAAAACTATAAAATATTTGTTAGTGCCTATAAGCACTTTTAGCACTAAACCCGTACAAGCTAGAATACTGCAGGAAACACTTTCTATGCTTTAAGGGAAGACAGGAAGTATATAGCTAAAACCAGTAAAGCACATATTTTCAGCAGGTAAAGTAATACTGTGTTCTCAGATCCATTTACACTGGAGTAATTCAGATACACTTTTGTTGCCACTATCACCAGGCTTTTGATATAAAACTTTCAAAAATGGGCTATGCATGAATTTATAGTAATAAAACATAAGACTTATTTCTAATAGCAGTCTATATTTGTGAGCTTCCCAGGCATGTGGAATGACTGTTGAATCAATTTTGGAGCAGTATGTTCTCTTTAACAAGTACCTAATCCATTCTATGTTATTAATTAATGCTATCATTATTACATGTATTCTTTGATGGAGTTTGCTGGGGTAGACCCTACTGTTTTTCACTAATGTTCTCGTTAAATCCCTTTAATATGGGATTAGACAGGAATGCTAACAGGCCAAACAGCTGTCATGGACTGCTAATATCATCTTCCAGCTTTTAGAAATTGTCTTTTAGAAATTGATTATAAAGGAAGTCAAATAATCTTACTTTTCCTAGGATAATATTTTCTTACCTAACCTTCTGACAGAACAATATTTATCAAACTATATAATACCAGAAGCATCTGGTACATCTTTGGACGTATCTCTTGATATTCTTTTGAATATTCTTGGCTAAGAATATTAACCTACTTGTTACTTACTGGTTTTAAGCTTTACTCTTTTTTTGACCCATTTAATGTAATTTTTGATGTCCAGAATAACTCCACAAATGTTAAGTTTACAGTTGTTGTTTAGGTATTAACATTCACAAGCTCCCATTAGCTTTGTTGATGTATGGATTTTCAGATAAATGCTTCATTTGACCAGGCTAAGTTTAGTCTCTTTTTTTCTGGATTTTGTAGCTGAGCTTTTCTTGCCTGTAAAAAAAAGCCATATCCCAGTATGAGCATGATGTGTCTTTTTGATCATTTAATACCACAGAATATTCCTGGGAACTCTATGCCATAAAGGGGTAGGAAATAAATTTTTCAAGTTACGTACCTTTCATCTTTTTGGTCTCATACAGATAGATGTTTGACTATTATTTTAATCATTTTGAAGATGCAATTTTAAGCATTAAAATTGCACATCTTAGTAAAACGCTTCTTCTTCTAAAACTAAAATTACTAGGTCCCAAAACCCCATATTTTGGACTCTGTGTGAAGCAGTGACTCTCCATTACAAGTTAAGAATCCATGTGACTGCTTTATTTGTCCTTCAGTAACAGCGTCCTTTCAGACTTACTTAGCTATGTAGGTGAAATTAAGAAGATTAAGATAAAAAGCCAAGTTCACAAGAAAGAGTTTAGAGAGTATAAGCTTAGAGAGTATAAAAGACTGATTCTATGCTTACCATGGTGAATCATGGAGAGTCCCAAATGCAGGTCCAAGCATTGCCACTGGCTTGCCACTACTTTTGCCACATTTCCCAAGTTTAGCATCACTGAATGGTATTCCAAATGTTTGGATCATAAGTCCAAGGCAACAAACTGTCAGTTCTTTGGTTAGTCTTAGGTTCAGTGTTCTCTTCATCTTAAGCAAGTAGAATACGCATGTCATGAAGATGGCCCACAGAACAATCCCGTCATATAGAAGCTTAGGCAACCGTAGTCATCCAACCATAGACACAGGCTTTAAGTTAGTCTCAAAACAACTGACTGACAATGTGACTCCTGAGTTTTAGGAGGGCTTATAGACCTGTGCGTTTATTCTCGCTGAGTAGCAAACGAATGTGTTTAACATCTCCAATAGAACATAGTTTTGTGTTCTGTTCCAGTGTTTGCTGTGCTTCTGGTGTTGTGAGAAACAGCCACCAGGTGATTTCTGAAAATGGGGAACACATTTTTTTCCCACACTTCAATTTTGGGTAGAGCTGAACTACTTCATGTGAATTTTATCATATTTAGACCAATGCACACAAGAAAATTGTAGCTCAGTTGCTGGAATTTCAGAAAAGTAATTGCAAGTGGAAATAGAAAAATGTGAAGGAATGGCATCATTACTGAGTCTTCTGAGACTTGCATTTAACTTGTAAGAGATCTTGGAAAAGCAGTCACATAAACACAATTTCCTAGTAGTATCTAATTACATTATCAGGATACACTTTTCACTGAGATTATATGCTGCAGTAAGTGCAATAATAAATAATATCAGAGAAGGATTTGCTGAAGAAATTCCAAAGGCTGAATCGCCATTTTTGTTAAAATAATTATGTTGGGAAGAGTTTCAAAATTAGGAGAGGAGCCATTCACTTAACCATGTAGAAAGGATTAAACAGCAGTGGTGCTGGTACATCAAGATGGTCTTTGGCCCATCCTCAGCATATCTGAGAGTATGTGAGTACTCACAAAATTCTTAGCTCAGCAGGAATTTTTTGCATTAAGTTTTGATGTTGTTCTTCCGAATTCCCCCCCTAAAGTAACATCTATTGAGGGACATTTTTCAAGTCAGACAGTTCATAGATTTTCTTTCTTTATTTTTGCATCATCAGCTACTATTAAAATTGAGAAATGAAAGGCTAAATCTTAACCAAATGGGAAAAAGGAGTGGAGAATGTTAGATGCCTGTATGGAAGAATGTGTAGAGGGCTAAAACTCTCCTTGGCATCAGACCTGACATGAAAATTCCCTGTCCCTGGAGTAACTCATGACATTTAAAGCCATAGGATGTGCATGGTATTTGTCTGTCTTACTTAAAACAAATCCAGACTCAGGGGTTCTCATTTTCCACTCACATAGAAGACATTACCTTTTTATTGATGGAAATCAAAGTGATCATTTATATGCCTGAAAGAGTACAGAGTGAGGGCCAAGAAACTTTGCTTTTCTAATTTTCTCCTTTTTGGAGTCTTCATGTGAGGAGCTATCATTAAGCATATATAGTGCAAGAGGTTTATGATAGGAGTCCATTATCTGTAGACTATAATGCTTGTTCTTTAAGGCAAGCATTCAAGATTTCAGATGGGAGGTGGAAGTTGTCTAGTGTCATATTAATTTCTGTCATAGAAGTAGACAGACAGACTTGTGCACTGGTCTATTGCCTATGATAGAAGCACTAAAAGATGAATTGGGATGCTATAATTCCCTGCAGGAACCCATATGTGTGTTAGGAGGGAAACTGAATTAATATGCTAAGAAAACTGTACTTATAATTCCTCCTAACTACTCCTCTGGGGAATAACTAAGATGCTGAATTTAACAGGCTTGAATCTGGAATGAAATTCACACAGCTAAAAGGATTATTTGGGAGTAAGAGCTTTGGCCACACTTATGACATTCCTGTGGTAAACATACAGAAATCAAAGACAAAATATGCATTTATGTTGGATCGTGTCCCATCTGCAGTTAACTGCTCCTCTTAATTTTGCATTCCCGTTTCTTTACTATCTTCACTTAATGAAACACATTTTATTTCTAATTTCTAAAAATCCAGCCAGCCTCAAAATATTCTAATAGCCTTGGCTCAGACAAGGTTGAAATGTAACTAAGAAATTGGAAAGGAGGCTTGTGGAGATGTTCCATTCTTGGATTAATTTAGTTGAACAATTAAATCTAAACCATGCAGTTTTTATTATGTAATTCATTCCAAAAGAATTTGTGTTTTTATTTTTTTATTAGTGTTTTTTCTCAGTGTTGTCTGATATCAGCTTTAGACTTCAGTACTACCGCAAAAGCTAATTGGCAAATTAGGAATTTTCGTATTTGAAATATATTTCAAGTACAGAAATGCTATTCCATTAGATAAACAAGTTATGGACAGCTTTGAAACCTAACGAAATAAAATCCTAAGGTAAATAGCACAGTAAGTGATACAATATCTCTACTGGCTTTAAACACTCTTAATTTATTGCCCTCCTGACATTTGAATACCTACAAGATCATCAATTTTAAGACTTCCATATCTGTAAATGGAAACACAAGAAGTTTCAGTTATCCATGTGAAGGAATACTGTTCTTTTGAAAGCACAAACTGTGTGTTGATAGTACTGTAGAATACAAGACTGTAAACAAAATTAAAATTAAAATAAAAATGAATGTCCCTTTATGCTTTCTTTGATGAAGGCAATCTATAAAATATACATCACAGAAGGAAACTGTAAAGGTCATTCTTATTTTGTCCAATATTTTTCTGTAGGAGACATTTTATGTGAAAACTTTTGCTTTGTTTTGTTTTGGTTTGGTTTGTTTATTTGTCTGTATAGTAATTCACCAATCAGAAGGAAAACCACAGTTAAAATGTCTGGGATTTACCCATATATTGCTTTTCACTCAAAGGTTTTTCTGAGTTATATTCAGAGGTGACTAAGCCTGGTCTATCACTGACTATGAGACAGTAAGATATAGACCAAGGTAATCAGGAGTCAGAAATCCAGACAGTTTGGGTAAACACAGACACCACACTGCATTTCTCATACTATTTCAACATAAGGACTGTTACAAAGTGATAAAAACATACCAGGCAAGTTGCTGCTCTAACCTGTTGACAAGCTTCTGCTTTTCCTGTAAAATTTCAATATTGCATTAAAATTTTCTTTATCAACACATCACCCATTTGAAAGTACAGAAAGCTTCACGTGCTAAAGGATGGCAGATGACCTGGTTAGTTCTAGGGAAAAGGCCCAGGAACTTCTGAATTAAATCACCCAACTCTGAGTTTAGTGGAAGCTGAAAGAGCAATGAGAAATTTCATCAGGCAAGTGATACTTGCTTTAAGGGTCACTAAGACTATTGTGCAATGTAAGTGACTAATGTTTGATAAGTATTTGGAGGGCCTTAGATGAAAAATGTTATTTAAATGATAATATAACTACATATTTATTCATGAGAGAAGCTGAAGTGTCAAAAACTGTCAAACAAAAATAAGATTCCTTCTGGAAGTCGTCTTGAAGATTCCTTCTGCTGCCTCAGAGGTTTACATGGAAAGATTTACAAGTGTATTAGGGGCCAGTAGGTAGTACATGGGACTAGAAATGGGAAGAAGCATATTCTACTAATATCTCTGACCTCAACTATTTTGACATCTTTGGCATGTCATCATTCTGCTTTCATTTTCATTCCTGTCTGTTTTCAAGCTTTTCTCCTTTTGCAAATTTGTAAGGGCAAAGGAAGGATCAGGGGCTTAAGAGCTCTAATAACCCAGTAGCACAATTCACAGTGATATTACAAGAACATCTTCATAGTTATTCTAGTCTCCTTCAATCTATGTCTAGCATCTTGTCAGAGGCAGTGATTGTCTTCTGGTATATATTTTGTGGTGAATTAAAAAATTAAATCTGATCATTCTATAGATGTTTGTGCAATATTATTACTGTTATTATTACCACTGCTAACAGTATTCATAATTATAATAACGTTGTTACACACATATTCATGTAAAAATATAAAATTACCTAGCTGTACATAAACAGTAGTCTCAGACTACAAGTTCACATAACTGTGAAATCTCCTGGGCATCTGAATATGTCAAAACCAGACATCAGTCTCTGTTTGGTTACAGAAAGGGCTGTAATGCATTCTTACAAGTCCCTGATCTGAACAACAGAGTGACCAGGAACAGCACCAGTTTCATGTAGGTAGTAGATTAATTCTTTTCATAACATGAAGAAGGCATAGGCCATATATATTTTTGTCTTGAGAGGTACACTGAGAAATGTATGCATGAAGAAGATTGTACACATTCCCTTTCAGTTAACTGTGTGTGCCTGTAAAATGGTCATATTCAGAACAATCAGATTATAGATTAGTCTGTCCATGAAAAATTCATGCTTTGACTTTTCCTTTAAACACTATGCTTTATTGAATTTTAAATGTCACAAAAAGGACATGTAATCATTTAGCATGGAAAAAAAACAGGTTTAGATCTTTCAATAAACAGAAGAGAGAGAAGACTCATAATGAGAAATGATGGTCTACAGATCTTATTTCATAAATTATGGAAAAGGAAAAAGAAAGAAAATAGTAATAATTTAATGTTTATAAATCAGGTAAAGGAAGATAATACAAAATATTTTCTGTGATTATCTGATTCACTTTTTTTCGCATTTCTATTAGTTACATTTTCTATTTTGTTTTTCTTTTTATTAAATCCAGTACAAATTATTTTTTTCTCACTAAAATGTTTGCAAACATTGGAACCTAAATTTATGTTTGCATCTGTGAGGATTTGTAGTAGAGCTACTTGGACATTTATCCAATCAAGAAATAAGAACAATACTATATGCCCTTCTTGATCAAGGCATTCAACACATGAATACACTATAAAAACAATTCATATTCAGTCCCTAAAACTAACAAGTTTTTAAAGAAGCTATTTTAATTCTGAATACTTTATAAATTTGAGAGAACTGCAATCTGCTCACAGATATGTCATAAGAAAAGGATTTAGATAAATTATTCATAGCAAGCCATTCACTCATCTATGTTCTAAACAATATCCATCAATATCCAGTGTTCCTGGAGGTGTTTATATAACATTCTAGTGTATAAATATACATGCAGAGTGGACTGCTGTATATTATGCTTAAGAAAAGTAAAGAAAAAACTCTTTTGTTTAACCTATAACCAACAATTTAAAAAAAAATTATTAAAGTAACTTTTACAATAAGATTTCCAGATTTTATTTGCATTATATTATTCCATGGGTCAGTTGTGTAGGGAGCAGTTTGGCAACTGTGTCCCTGATTTGACAGTGGTTATATGTAATGACTTTTGGTATAGTAAAAACATACCAACTGAAAATTCAAAATGAAATAATGTTTTCCCTAAAGTACTGAAGATACTCTAATCTACTGAAGATGTTGTAATATTGGACAGGAGAAAAATAAATTAACTGTCTGAACATGCTTCTCTATAAAAAGAGACAAACAAAATTTTTCTTAAAATGTCCATAAGCTTATTCTGTAATAGAAGATACTATACATCAATAATATGGTACGATTTCAATTCTGTAAAACTGTAGAAATTTCAGTTATACAAAACCTAATCAGATCGAACATATGTTCATATATAGAATGAGACCTAAACTTTGTATTTAGATGTGCAAAGCCAGTTCTTGACTTAATAGTTGATAGTAGGACCTCAGAGAAATATGGACAACCCCACTGGAAATAATTCAGGGATCAAAGATTATAAAAACAACTTGGTTTTGTTTAAAGTAATAAAGGCAAAATCCAGGTCCTGATGCAGCACAGGGGTAATGCTTAGGGACTTTAGTTCTCCTCTTCTCTCCCACACATCAATCTGTGCCTACAAGTACATAGAAGCAGTGACACAGAAAAAAATTTGGGGGCATATGATCTCTGTTGTAAAATTATCTCAGTGTTTTAGCTCTTATTTTCCTGAAAAAAACCAAAGCAATGGTCCATCATTTCCTCTGGAAAAGCCATACTATGTCTGTGAAAGAAATGTTAAATAAATAAACCCCACAGTGAACATTTAAGGAATCTGTTTTCTGGGCTTCTATGTTTGTGAAGCAACATCTTTATTAGTAAACTCTCAAACTGTTCCAAAGAATTTTTTTTGTTGGAAAAATTGCCCTGTGGCAATACTGTCCCAGTACCAGGGACTGTGCCAACAATTGTACAGCATAGATAATCACTTCCTATTCCTGAAAAAAAACCTGTCTATGCAGACAGAAACAAATGTGCCTGAAAAATATAAAATTTATACTATGGACAAGGACAAGAACTTGCTTTTTCAAGGTCTGTCTTTGGAAGAAAGTATCACTGAAGTATCTTCTCTATGATCTGCATATATGAAGCAAAGGTTATTGCTGTTT
This sequence comes from Pseudopipra pipra, assembly GCF_036250125.1. Taxonomy (NCBI): domain Eukaryota; kingdom Metazoa; phylum Chordata; class Aves; order Passeriformes; family Pipridae; genus Pseudopipra; species Pseudopipra pipra. The sequence continues at coordinate 26,256,281 of NC_087549.1, read as the reverse complement.
GCTCCCTTTCACAGGGTTAGAATTTAGAGCAGGAGAACCTCAGTGATTGCATGCTGGAACTCTGTGTTACTATGGGGAGTGTAGAATAGCAGAAACTCCCAGGAAGATTACAATGAAGAGAGATTGGAAGAGGAAAAGGATACTGACTTGTTTCTGGCTGCAAGACTAGTGAAAGTCAAAGGAAGCTCATTAAGACAGATAAGTAAAAACACTATCAAGCTTCAGAAGAGAAATTATAATTGTGGATTATATCTCCGATGATCTAACTGGACAGAAAAGCTCTATATGGACGAAATTTATGGGGATGAAAACTTAGGCCTCTCTATATGGGGATGAAACTTAGGCCCAGTATACAGATTGAATATTCTTTTGTCTAAATCTGTATACTTTCTTTACTAGCAAAGGAAAGCATCACCTGTGGTTAGTGGCATTAGCTGTCACTATCTTTATTTGCAACTGTATTCCATTACCTAAGTGCTCTATTCTGTGAGAGGAAAAAGAAAGTCAAGAGCTTACCTATAGGGGAAGAAATAGGGCTGAAGTCGTCCTTTTGCCTAGGACTGGGGAACCTGACTCAGAGCCACAGGGGTGCCTCCTGATCTTTTCAAGATTCTCTTTTGTCTGAAAGAATCTGACACTATTCTCATGAGTACTGAACATTTAAATCTTTAGCAAGACTTCTTGCTTAAAATTTGCAAAGCCCCAGAGCATTTTATAAGAAGTCTGATCATCAGGCTTTTACATACCATGAGCATACATTCATGAGTTTGCAGGACAGCTGACTTTCTGGGAACTTCCCTGGCAAAAGTAAAAGGGTTCAGTTTCTTTTACAATTCAATGACCCTGATATACTTCAAAGACCTCCATGTTTTCAGGCTATAGGTAGTTACCATGTCTAAATACAATATGTTTTATTGTCAAGCATATGGCATAGCTGCTTGTTTTTTCATGATTAAAAACAGTGTCCTACCAAACACAGGAAGGTTTCTTTTCCAGTATAGCATTTATCATTGTTTAATGTTTAGTATGGAAGAAAATCATCATTTTATTAGCAACAGAAACCAATAATAAAGAAATATTATTTTCCTCATAGATTAGATTCATTTAGTACTAAGAGTCTTGGTTTAAAGGGCAACTACATGGTGTGAAGAATATGTAAAGGAACAGGTTTCTCTAGCTTCAAACTCCTAGTTATAGACTTTAGGACTCATGGCAATATGTACATATTTGGGTTAATGTTGAGTAATAAATATAAAGAAACTTTTCTCTGGTTGCTTTATCGAAAATATGCATCCCTAATATAAAGAACATGTAGCACTTGTAATTGATGTTCCAGAGAGCAGTAAATTTTCTATTTTACAAAAGAGAAAACTTAAGCTGAGGGAAAACATCCTTGAGAATTGTGTGAATAGTACTAGACATAGTACTAGTTTCATTAACTGTTTAGCACCAGGCTACAAGTGCATACTACAACTGAATCTCACAGAAGGGATGAAAATTAAAGGGAAAGCATCTTCCTTATCCTTTCCCCCATGGTTTCAGAGGTTTTTTAAAAACATTTGGTAAATTATCTTATTAAACTTACCCAGTGTCTTAGGGGAGGTTGAGGGGGGGTGTATGTATGTGCTTGTGTATGAGTGAGATAGGGAGGCTTGGGGGCCTGTGTGTGTTGCAGTAGTTTTGTTGTCTTGCAATTGCTTGAAAGAGTCTGAATTCCCGAGGCTTGTCAGACAAGTGATATTTGACTTGGGTAAAAGATGTTAGGTAATGTCTGAAAGATCAGAAAATACTTGAATAGAATATTCCATCAACTAGTACACATGGTACATGGGGTCACATATGGTAAGAGCTTTGAATTGTAGCTCCCATTGAAGTTGTCAACACAGATGTTCAAATGTGATTGGTTGGGGGAAGTAAACCTCATTGCTAAAAAAAAATTAAATAGCAATGGAGAGGAGATATATCCTGGAAAACAAATCAAATTTCTGGTTTTTAGGAGCAATGAAGATTTTTTTAAAAAAGGTTATGTTATCTAAAATGCTTATGATATTGTTTTAAAGTAATCAGCAGGAGGATTATTGCATTCTAGAAGAGATGGAGAGGGCACCTTGAGCCACTGCCACCTGTTCTTAAATTCATTGGGAAGGAGACTGAAAGCTTGTACAAATTGCAAGTCAAATACCAATTCCTTCAACATTAGATTGTTTTGCCAGGGACAATTCACATTGCTAGATAAGTGTGTGCTGAAAAAAAATACGTGATAGCTGGCTTTCTCAGGGTCTTCCATTGTTCAGTACACTCAGATTTTATCAACATTCTTGCTTAGATAATGCTCCTCTTTCAAGTTTTGCATTTTTCCTTTGCAGAGAAAGAAAAATACAACAAAAACAGTCTGCTGGTTTGAAAGTCAAAATAGGATCAAGATTTCTTGGTTTTGCTATTATTTCCAGTGGTATTAATGTGTCATCTATAACTTATATGTTAAAAATCTTTCTTTTTGCATTATCATGCTGGAGCTCTCCCTTTCTGGGAAATGAGTTATGTTTGCTGTCTTCTATGCATTTATTGTCTTCTGTGATTTCTAAAGAGATTCCACAGAGATGCAAGTGAGGCTGACTTACCAAAGGGGTTTTACACCCACGAGGATACATTAACCTTTTTCTGAAAAGCAGAGAGGGCAAGCTGGTAGAAAATTTCACTAAACATTATTTTTTCACTTTCCTAAATTTTCCTTGTAGATTTTACTAATTTGCCATTCAAAACGTTTTCCGTCAATGTCTTTAAACTTGGGATCTGAAAACTGAATTCTGCAAAGGTCATTCATACTTTAATTGCCAACTGTTAGCTCTTTGGAAGCTGTCTGTCATGTACAGTTTGTCAGAAAAGTGAATCTTGAATACATCTGTGACAACCTTTCATTTTTACTTTTTAAGGGTTTGGAGGGTTTGGGTTTTTTTTTTTTGGTTTTAGGTTTTTTGATTGTTTTTTTGCCAGAACTCAGTCCAGAGTTATGCCCAGTGCTTAAAATCTGAAAGACTGAGATGAAATGCATGCTTGTTAAATGGACTAACACAATTCGTCAACCTGCAGCCAGATGAGAAATGATGAAATCCCGCTGTCATCTTATTGATATACTTCCCATTATATTAGTCTTCAAAATAAAAAGACACTATTTCAATATGAATACATGTAGACAAATTCTCCCCTGGTATAAATTTTTTAAAAAAATTGAATTTAGGAAAGCAGGACTAATCTTGGATTTCATGCTCTGTAATGCCTGATAGCTTTTTGGCGCTGTGAGGATGGGTGATTTGGAGACTAGTGAACTTTAAGTGCATTGACTTCACATTTTCATGCTTTTCTATGAGGCATTCTATCAGTAAAAATATTAAAATCCTGTCCAAACCAAAGTCATTTCTTTTTAATAACAGACAGGAAAGATGATGCTGACTTCATCATAGCAGAAATCTACAATGCCTAGGTGACGTCCACTGTCTACTAAGACAGTTTTCTAGTTTATATTCTGCTTAACAAATGCAAAGTAATGTTGTATAAGTTTACAATTAAATTTCTGCGTCTAAAATATTGAATTTCATGGAGCATATTGCTGAGGAAAGAACAGAAAACTTGATTTTTATACATATCACATACAAGAACATCTGTTTTAAGCTATCAAAGTGCATACTGAAGATTATAGTATCGGGAATTTATGCAGGGCAGTTTGTCCTTAGAAATCTGAAACTGTCCCCATTGATAGTGCAAATGATTACACTTTCTCATAGCATAAATGGGTTTTTTAAATGATCCCATGATATCCCTTATGTTTCCTGCTAGTTGTCACTTATTCTGTGTGTTAGTTTTTAAATTCTGTTTCTGTGCATTTGTGCTAATCTTTTATTTGTGGTCTCAACAACATCCCATGTGGGAACAAGTTAAGCCAGCAGAACCTGCATTCGGTTAATTAAAATTAAAAGGGAGTGTTTCAGCCTTGGAGCTGAGAAGAAGTGTGTGAATCAAAACATTGAATTTACAAAAAGTCCTGGGAATTTTGGTTAACTGAATGACAACACCAGGTGCTGTTTACCAAAGAACCCTAATAAAGGGGAAACAGAGAGAGAGCTCAGTGGAGAATCCCGAAAACTGAATCATGTTGTGTATGCAGCCTCATTTCTTCAGTGCTCATATTTGCCATAATCCCATATGATGTGAACACAATCATAGAATCATAGAATATCTCAAGCTGAAAGGGACCCATAAGGATCACTGAGTCTAACGCCCTGCTCCATGCAAGGCTACATAAAACTAAACTACATGACTAAAAACACTGTCCAGATACTCCTTAAACTCTGACAGGTTTGGTGTCATGACCACTTCTCTAGGAATCCTGTTCCATGACAGACCACTTTCGAGGTGAAGATACATTTCCTAATGTCCAGTCTGAACTCTTTCTGTTGCAACTTCATCTCTTCATGTGCTGTCCCTTGTCACCAGTAATAGATCAGCAGCTGTCCCTCTGTGACAAAGTCAGGCCTCAGCCTTCTCTTCTCCAAGCTGAACAAACTAAGTGACGTCAGCCCCTTCTCTTAAGTCTGGCCCTCAGGGCCTTTCATCATCTTGGTTGCCCTCCTCTGGACACACCCCAATGTTCTTCAAACATCATGGCACCCAAAACTGTACACAATACTTGATGTGGGACTATACCAATGCAGTGTAGAGTGGGATGGTCACCTCCCTTAACCATCTAGCAATGCTGTGTCTGTTGTACCTCAGAGTACAGATGGCCCTTTTGGCCGTCAGGACAATTTTGACTCATTTCCCGCTTACCATCAACAAAACACACAGATCTCTTTCTGCAGAGCTGCTCTCTAGGCCCTCACCCCTCAATGTGTATTGTATGTACAAGAGGTTGCTCACCAGTCTGTCACAAACTGTCCCTTTCCATAAACAATATAGAAAGTATAGTAGAGTATTGGCCAATTTGATTTTATATCCATATTATTGGTACTTTAAAGAGCAACCAGATATGCTCACCTTTTTCTTCCCTCAGAACTGATTCCAGAGAGATATCTCTTACTTCACTGAGATTTTTGTTGTTTTGTTGGTTTTTTTTAAATCCCTTCAGTGTCTTTTCCTCTAGGGACTGCTTAAAATAGAATGAAGTGGATGTACCAGATCTGTCTTTGTTATAAGACAGGGAAAAATAGCGAAAAAAGTACAGTTTAGGTACAAAATAGGAGAAATTGTAGTAGAAAAAGATAATGAATTTGGTGCACATGCTCAAATGAGAGGGAAAACTTCACCTGTCTTCTTCTGAAGCTTTTTTTTACTGTTGAGAGTCAAAGTTGTGCTTTGATGTTTACACAAAGTGGAAGAACTCTAGCAAGGGATGCTGTAAAAAAACCCAGCGTCTACCTCATAATATCCTTAAACTCAAGACTAAAGAAGTTTGAGTTAAATGGCTAGTGCAAATCAAGCAAAGAAAAAGCTCCTATCTGGACACTGAGTCACATCCATGCATGTTGACTTAACTTCCAGGAAATCCTTGCACTGTTTTCTTGTTCAATAGTCAGATTGTAATTAAAGTTGCATGGTCTGCTGGAAAAGGCTGGGTGGAATCATTTTAAGAGGGGCCTGTTTGGATAAAGAAAGACCTGGGTTGACAGCAGCTATAAGCATAGATTTTCAGGGACTGTGAGGTCGAAGCAGCTGAAATCTGTGGAATGAATTTTCATGGGCTTCAGAGACTCCAGATACTGGGGGCTACAGAGCCTGGATCATCTTGCAATACTAGTTTGCTGAGAGCTGTAGGGTTTGATGTGTCAGAGAACGTTGCAACTGTGAACAAAACATGCTGATCTGGGATCTATTGCTGTCATCCAACATATGCATGATTCTACTTTATAGCAGGCAAATGTGAGGAGCTAGCACAACTAGCCAGCTAGTATATCCCTCATGGTTTGGCTCTCCTAATTCAGTGAATGAGCAGTCATTCATAGCTATATGGGCTCCATATCTGCTCTTCTGGCATTCATTGTCTATATCACAAGGGCCAAGCAACATACTCATGGCAAAGAGGACCTATGTGAGCAAGACAAGACCAGATTCCAGCTGAAGACTGAAACTTCTGCATTCCGTACTTTTCACTTATCCATCTGCTCTAATGCTGTACTGGAAGAAGCTCTGGAAACAACCAATATTGCCTGTGAACAATTCTATAGTGCCAGGTGTCATAAATTTGGTAGGGTGTGTTAGGTAAATCTGAATTAATATTCATTATCTGTAGCTATTAAATAGATAAATTAGTAACATGAACATACCCAGGACCCTTCTCTGTCTTGGAGCTAACTGAAAAAGGGTGTGCTAGTTGAGTCCTACTAAACTATCTTGAACTTTAGAAAAGCCTACTAGAAATACTCTGCCGCTTGCATTGGTGCCCAGACTGACTGGTAAATGTTTGAAACAGCATGGTGTGGGCCAAAACTCAGTCAGGCACAGTTGAAACAAATTAGCATTAAGAAAGTCAGATTTAAGAGCCCAGAAACATTCCTTGTAACTACATACTGTATAGTCTATATTATGGCTTTTGTATTTACCTGACATCAGCCAGGGAAGTACTACAGAAGATACGGACATCATAGTTGCCAGTCTATCCATAAATGATTGTAGAAAAGTCTCGGCAGTGACCTACAGTTGTAACAACTGAACAATGTCCCTCTCTGTTGATAAATTATTGAATCTAACATGAAACCAGGAGGGGAAAAAGGTAAAAGAACAGAAAACAGGGTAATAGATGTGCATATACAATCCAGCAGTAATATGAACATAGCTGACAGTGAAGGAAAAGTCCACTGTGATCTCTTATGTCTCCATCACTTGAAAATGTCATGGAACCAGATTCCTCAAAATGGAGAATATCACATCTGGAACTACATTATAGGAAATCTGGTTTCTCAACATAAATTGAGAGCAGAGAGATAAGCTTCTCAATGTTTCTTTCTTCCATTGTCACTCCGTAATCACTTATCTTCTGTACTAAATGAGGAGTGACCTCAGTACCAGTCACCACAAATGTGAATTCTCCTTCCATTGGCTCTCCTCCCACATTTGTAGTAAGATCATCTGCCATTAGTTATTTGTTCCTCTCAGAGGCTGAGTGCAGTAGGAAGCCATTTATCACCATGCTGAAGGTCAGTTCAGACTCCTTAATCTCTTTAATTTAATTTCTTCATGTGCTAAACAAGACAGCTTGCTCCCTTACATCAGTTTGACCACAGTTGAGTGGAGATGAAGTCTTTTGAAGCAGCTACTTTGTGTTCATCTTGTCAGATGGGCTGCAGACAAAAATAAAATTTGGGTTGGCAATTCCACAGTGTAGATGGTCGCCTGGACCAGCAGTATTATATTATTACTACTTTAAAGGAGCATGCTCCTCCAGACACTGGTCAGCTCTGAAACATAAAGAAAACCACACATCAGGGCTGGCATTCAATACTGCACACAGATCACAGGGGGAGAGCCAACAGTATTGCAGTTTAAGATGCACTGATTGTTTAAGACTGATTTAAGTCTAAGAGTAATGAGGTCAAAAGTCTCAGTTGATTTATCAATATAATTTAACTTGCCGTAATGTGACCAAACTTGCTCAACCCTACCACTGAGCCGTGCCAGCATTAACTTGTTACTGCTAGTTGTCTTTCTCTGCTAATAACTTCTGTTTTGTGAATGTTAACTACTGTTATTATTATGCATCAAAATACTGTATAATGTTGGTATTTACTCAATTATAATAAGTAAGCTAGGAGTAGTATGGCTACCTATTATTAGTTTTTTTGATGCTGCTTCTTAGGTTTAATATTGACTGTATGGGTCCAAAGTAAGTGTTTTCCAGCTTTTCTACAAGGCCTAGTAAAAGATACTCCACCTGCTCACAAGCCTTTCTTCTGTCAGTAGTTTGGACTGTCACAGAATCATTCAAGTATGAAAGGACCTCTTAAGATCATCTGTTCCAATCCCTTTTGCTCAAGAAGGGTCAGCTAGAGCACCTTGCCCAGGACCCTGTCCAGTCAGGTTTTGAATATCTTCACCAAGGGAGATGCCACAACTTCTTCGTGTCAATGTTTTACCACCATCACAGCAAAAGAGCCATTGTTTTCTTTTGTTCACATGAAATGTGATGTTTTATGTGTTGGGTTTTTTTCTTCTTTTTCATTTGCCTCTAATATCTCTTTTTTCTCTCAATGGGCACTATAGAGAGAGCCTGGATCCCTCTTCTTCATTCCTCTCTACCAAATATTTACACACATGGATAGGTCCCCCGTCTCAACCTTTTCCTTCCCAGACTGAATCTTTCTTTATATAGATAAAGAAGTAATTAAAAAGGTCTAGAAGTGAAGTAAAATACTCTGTTCCCAACCAGAAACTAGACTCTTATATGGAGGGATTTGTACAGTAAAAAGTAGAATTTTTTTTATTTGGTTTTATAACTCCTGCTGTATTTTTTTTTTCCTTTTATTTTCTTTTCTTTCTGGGACTTCCTTATTAATATTTTTTTTAATTTGAATTACTGATATTGATTGCATCTGTTATGCCAATGTCACATTGTATCTCTAACCTAAGAAACTATTTTTCTGGGGGAGTTTTGTTTCCTTTTTTTTTCTTTCCTCACAGTTTCACCAGTGGTTTGGGGGTTTTTTCCTATAGAAAATATTCACATCCTCTGAGTTTTATGAACATCACTTTTTAGAAGGAAGACTTGATGTGTTTCCTGTAGATCTTCAATAATGTGGCTACTGTTAGGAATAGCCCCAGCAAAGTATAAATAAAAAGTTATTTGTGGTAGTTTTATTTCTAAATGCTAATAGCATGGCATCACCTCATATATCATTAATGATGAGTTCCTAATTATGTGCCAGCATCACAGTGGGATCCAACCTGATACCAAAAATTTACATATTCATGGATACACCCCATACTTGTGAATGGAGAAATGCAGAATAGAGCAAAAATCAAAAAATAGCTTAGTTTTCTCTAAACTGTTATTTAGGTGAATTGCCTCCTTTCTTAACATTCTTCTTCCAGGTATGTAACTATGATATATACTTTAATTTCAAAAAGTTTTCTTTGGAGTTAGATTTTAGACTGTACATAGCTTCAACTTGTCCAAAGGAATGTGTGTAGTCTGCAATGTTACAGGTTATGAATACCTCCTATAATTAGTGTCCACTCCATTTCTACTTGCTGACATGAATTTTGAGTTTAAAATATAGCTGGCATATGTTTAGTCTAGAACTAATGGGCTTTTATCTAAATTTTCTGTGATGTAAGTTGACATTAATGTTTTTAAAAAAATCTTCTCTTTTTTCAGTGTATATTTACAGTTGTCTGGAAATGGTAAAGTTTGTTTTGGACAGTGTAGGTACTTCAACAGATCAGCTATAAGGTATGACTTGTACATGCAAGTGGTAAGAATTAGAGGGAAGAAGATGGGCTTTATTCATTGGGTTTTTACACAGCCTGGCCTTACAGGCCCTGGAAAATATCAGCTTATCAATGTGAAAGCAATGAGCCTTTCCCAGCCCTGAAAGAAACTAGCGTGAGAGTTTCTTTTCAGGGACAATTTTATTCTCCAGAATATAACTCGAGTAAAACATTAAAACAAACGCTTTTTTATGTTTCCTGTATGTTCCCAGCCCTGGAGGCTTGGAGGGTCTTTTCCCTTATGCCTCTTTGAGTGTGGTACTTCTTTACTCTGCTCAGTCTTTGGGTCTAATGCGGCAGCTCACCTGCACATCTCTTTCAAATTAGTCATTTCCTACCTCTGTAATAATTTCCACCTTTTCCACTGAACACCTTAATTGAAAGAGATGTGCTGGCTCCTGACACCCTGTCTCTTAAAGGGCCACCTCTGTACAGGCCACAGTCTCTGCCTGGGGCTTGTTGGCACTGCTGCAATTCAGACACCAGTGATAGTTATTTTAATTGAATATATCTATGGCTTATTATGTGTATTTCCACAGAAGCTATTATTCATGATCCCTAAGCAGTTTTTGCAATTAAAATTATGAAAACTCATGTCAAACCTGCACAGTATATAATGATAATAAGAAAATCACTATATCTAGCACTGAACTAAGTTTTAGAAAGTAATGTCTTTTAAAAAATGACTTGCCAAGAAATTCAGAATGCCTTTTCTCTTCCCAACTCCTCCCCACCCACCCCCACAAACTCTACCTGTGTATCTCTCATATATATTACAATGGCAGAGAGTCCTTGCTGTTCCACTAGCCAGATGCTGTTGGCCAGATTGCACATCCTGCAGTGCTCAGAGCACTGGTGGACTCTGTGAGGTGGGTGCTGAAGTGCCTGGATTGCCTGGGCAGGTACCTCCAGGCCTTAATATCACTGCTGTTGGTCAAAGAATAGAGAAGCTCCTCTTGATGGTGTATTTTTCTATGTCAGCTGAACCCCTTCACTGAAACCAGCAAGATGCCAGCTGTCAGAATTGGTTCATGATTTCATCAAAAAAAGAAAACCTGAGAAAAATTATCTGCTGAGGAAATTTTAGGTGTTTCTCACTACCTGTGTCCTTGAATGTTCCCATTTTATGTAGATCTATCTTTCATTTTTTTCTGACAAAAGTCCTAGCATGCATATTGTAGTGAAAACTAAATAAAAGTAATTAGACTCATTATCACTATACAGTCCTATTGAATAGAAATAATACAGTTGTATAAATTAATATAAAGAAACTATACAGTTGCATAAATGAATACATATAAAAATAATTTTTAAGCTCACCTTTAACATTATTAAATTCAAACATTTGTCAGAGGACAATTAATGTGATAATTTACTCTCCAGGTTACAGAAGCAAGTAACCTCCCAGTGCAATCACAAGCAATCTATTTTCCTGGATATATAATGCTGCCAGTGGAGTACAGTAGATGTTAGAACTCAGAGCATGTGTAAATATTCCAGCAGCATTGTAATACTCCAGGTCTATCTATGGTTTTGCCCTGCTGATGCTGATTTTTGCTTATATACATTAGACTTTTTATAAACTACTTTTACTAAACCCACTTTTATTAGAGTAATTTCTTCTATGTTGAACTAATGTGTAACTTCAATATTTAGAAAACCTATTTTGCAAATAATGCTAATACGGAGGTTTTTGAAGAATTCAGCTAAAAAAATAAATTTTTTATCCTTCCAACTTATCCAAATATAGCTTTCTCATGCCTACTTCTATCCCAGAGATATCTCTGTGGATTTTAATCCTTCATGCTGCTATGTACATCACTGGTCTCCTTAAACACCAGGGAAGTCTTTTAATGTACAAAAATCTCCAGAAATGGGATGTGGCAGTGCAATATTGCAAGGTCACATAGAGTGTTTTCTCAGCTGACCTCCTATTTCTCCAGGGGAAATTACTTTGCAGGATAACCTTCTTTCTTGGTTAGGAAAGATTAAGAATCCTGTAATATATCAAATTGGGATTTTTTGACATAATCAGAAGTGCTTGAAGTTGAATAGAGTTCAAAACCCTAACCCCAACACCAAATTAGGTTAAGAAAGGGGATAATACTTGCAAGGGATATTGTTAAGCAATGAAGTTTCTAGATTTCTATAAAAGCACTTGGAAATCACTTGTTTAAGACGCCTGCCCTTAGTGCAGTGCTCATTCTTCGACCAGTTTCACCTGGTTCTGGGCTGGGCCCTTAATTATTTTAAACACAAAGGGCAAACTTTACCCTAGGCAAAATGCACTTCTCCCAGCGAAGTTCAGCCAACTGATAAAGGAAAAATTCTTATGTGAAAATTTCCCTAATTCCTGTATTTCTTTAAGCTTTTGTTAATGTTTAGATGTACACTTTCTAGAAATATGAGCCAGCAACATTCTCTTACTTTCTTAGGTCATGTCTACAATTTCCTCTTGTAAGAATATTTTTTTTGCCTGCAGGAACAGCATGATTCTGCTCTGGACACATATTAGCAAATTGTGCAACATCTGTGAAGATACTTACTATCACATGAGATCTCAAAATGAATAACTTTTTTAGAAGAAATGGGAGATACCTTTGAATGCCTCCACCAAGCTGTCTTGGTTTGATTTTTGTGCTCCTAGTCTAAAAGTCATGTTGCTGGAATTAATTTTTAAAAGTTAAGAAAAGAAACTAAGCTTTTTTAAACAATAATAGATAATTCAACATTTGTGTTTTATTAAATCTGGACATTGTCTACATTAGAATTAGAATAATAATAATAAAATAAACCCCAACCAAAAAGGTTTGAAAGGATCTCTGGAGGTCCTGCTCAAAGCACAGATAAGTTCAAAGTTAGTCTAGGCTGCTGAAGGACTTGTCCAGTTGTGTTTCAAAATACTCCAAGGACAGTGATTTCATATTCTCTCTGAGCTGTTACATTCCCATATGAAAGAATAATATAGCTGCAAGAGTCTTATACAGGGTGCTTGTCTAGACTGATAATGGTTCTTCATAGTGTATTCTGTATGTGGTTTTAGAAGTATGTACAACACTTAGTTTGATGATTCCTTCTGACATTCAGCTCTACAGTTCTATGACTTTTCTATTCTTAACACCATAGGATGTACGTAAAAATCTATTTTATATACATCGTTTTCCACTGGTAAGATAGACAATAAGTATTTAATAAAAAAATCTTGACATACGCCCTCTGAAGCTAATGGGAGATCCCACATGTTACGGTGTGATCGTGGTTCCACTGAAGATTTACATAAAATATGGACTTTCCCTGATTTCTATAAATATGCAAATCTCTTTGGCAATATAAAAAAATGGATATTTTCCATACCACATTATTTACCTTTATTGCAATATTTGTACTATTTCTGACACTATGTGTAGGAAATTCCTCAAACACTCCATAAATTTAAGGAATGGTTCTGGTAAATGTCCAGATGTAAGATGAAACATAGAACATATAACACCTTACAGTGCTGTCCTAAAAAATAAATCTTTCTATTTATGCCTTGTTACCTCTCTTGCTTCTGAAAACTTCTTTAAGTCAAGGTATCACAGCTAGAGCATAATTCCAAGCAATTTTTTCTAGGTCAGTGGTAAAAGCAGTCTTTCTTGAGTTTTTAAGCAGGCTTTTAGTAAAATGTCAAGCTTCTTGCACATGGTTGAGGTTTAAATGAAACATAAAGGAGTTAAGGAACATGCAAAAAACCTGGAGGGAATAACTGAATTTTGCCATAAGTGTAAGAAGAAAACAAGAAACATTCCCTGGGGAAATAGGGGAGAGTTGGGAAAACTGGGAGAAATCTGATTTAGAAAACAATTGTTACATTTATAGGTAAAAAATGTAATACAATTTCTATCCATTTTTTCTTCTCACTTAACCTACACTGTAAAGGAGACAGTATTGTTCCTGACCTATTTGTTGCTCAGGTCAGACAGCATCCTTATAAACATCTTCTGACCACCTTTCAGAAGTTAGAATTGGGCAAGACTTACAGAAAATTCAAGTTCTACTGGCCTATTTTGAGGAAAAATATTATGCATAAAGCTTGCTATGATTGTTATGGAGGCTGAAGTAATTGCTTCAGTGCAGACACAGATTCAGACTAGCAGTCCTAAAATCAGAGAATCATATAATTGTTGAGGTTGGAAAAGACCTCTGAGATCATCATGTCCAACTGTTAACCCAGCACCTCTGCGTTCACCACAAAGCCGTATCCTCACACATCTTTTGAACAATTCCAGGGATGATGATTCCACCACTCCCCTGGGCAGCATGTTCCAGTGTTTGACAACCTTTTCAGTGAAGAAATTTTTCCCAATATTCAATCTAAACATCCCCTTGTGTAACTTGAGGCCACGTCCTCTTATCCTGTCACTTGTGACCTAGGAGAAGAGACTAACACTCACCTTGTTGCAACCTCCTTTCAGGTAGTTGTAGAGAGCAACAAAGATCCCCGAGCCTCCTGTTCTCCAGTATAAACCCCAGCTCCTTCAGCACTTCTCATAAGACTTGTGCTCTAGAACCTTCAGCAACTTCAATGCCCTTCTCTGGAGGTGCTCCAGCACCTTAATGTCTTTCCCAGCCACAATTAATTTATTAGAAAAAAATGTATCCTTAGAGTACTTTTTCTAATACATAATATCTCTGCTCTCAACTTAGAGTCAACATGAAGTTTCTGATTGCTCTTCAGCTTACTTGCTGTTCGAACCTTCTCTACATCTACATAATTGTCATAATTTGTCTCTGGAAACATAAAGTTTTTGTCTCGTTGTGATCCTTAGTTCTTTGCTTTTTTAGCACTGGAGAGAAGAAGTAAAGTAGAATGGGGAACTGTGAGCCTGACGTGCCCAAGACACACTAACTTACTCAAATGACATTAGTGTATATGGGCTTGGACAAGCTGAATTTTGGTTATTCCTGTAATATAGGACCAGATATAAAGTGAGGGTGGGGGTGGGAATTACTGCAGTGGTAAACGATATCTTCTTTTTTTTTTTTTTTCTATGAACACCTATCACAACCAGAAAATTACAGCTGATGTGGGAAGTTCAGACTGCATTGCAGGAAAAGATGCTGTTGTTTAGCTTGAAGGACAAAGCCATGGAGATTATAATTTCTATTTATCAGTTTCCCAGTTTGTAAATCTAGGAACATTTTAATAATATATTTTTGTTTTAATTATAATTTTCCTGAATAGAAATGAAAGATCATGTGTCTCACCTTTATTGTATTTAATAGCTGGGGGGATGCAGAGTTTAAAGTGGATTAGCTCATGACAGCTGGCATTGCTCATACGCCATCAGTCCTCCTATAGTGGTTTACTGAAGTTTTAATTGTTTGTAGTTAAGATGCTTATTCATTATATTTCTGCGACTGCTCAGATGAGGATTACATTCTTTTTCACATGCATTTATCTCCTCTGATTACATGTAATTTTTTTTCCACTCATTACAAAGCACTCAAAATTTGTGCATGATTTTCAGGGTGAGTAAGCACTGTTTGGTGATTTCTGTTACAGTCCAGGCCTCAGTGAAGAAGTATTCCCCTAGAAAAAGTGTATTATTTTAGCAAATGTCTCACTTTTGGCTACTCCAAGAAAACCTGACAAAATAACATGACTGCAGAGATTTGGTTAGTTTACCAGCTATAGAAATAATGTCCAGAGCACAGCTTGACGTATTTTGTGAGGGTCTTGCAGGTAAACACTCTAATTGTCCCTGCCTAGACATGTATTCTTTGCAAGTGATTTTCACTGTCTTCAGTCAGACGATTGATATGTACAATAATTTCACTTTCAGAAAAAAAGAGAAATAAATATTCTTCCACAAACTTTCTTAGTCATTAGGATCTCTAGGCCCTCTTTCCATTTTCCAATATTTAGAGATTTTTTTTACTAATCGGTAAAGATGCATGGCATTATAGGAAGATGAAAAGCTTTTGAATATACAAAAGACTGTGACCAAAGCTCTAGCGTAGGAGGAGTAGAAAAATTGATTGTCTTACTATAAGTAGTATAGGTCCTAGATGCTAAAACAGTTACTTCTAATTTACTCTGATACAAATGGTCTTAGATTCTGCCTTTTTAAGGAAAATTAGTGTTGGAAATGTTACTGCGGTTTTGGTTGTGGATTTTCAGTCCTCAGGAAAGTGGAATCGCGATGTATGGACTCAGTATTTGATTACCATTTCCTCACTGTGCCTTGGATGGCAATCATTTAAAATAATATGTGGTATTAACAAAAATTCAAAAACACCAAGGCAACAACTTATGATACAGTTACTTTGAAATTACTTTGGAAATGTGCACCTCTATAGCCTGGCTTTTAATTTGTATATTTTCTTAAGCGCATAATAGTATAGATATCCCACTGTAAGACTGGCACCATTCATAAGTTGAGGGAATGAAAATTCAGTTTGTTTTTATTAATTCATGCAGGAGCAGCCCATGTCTGGTATGCACAACCTACATTCACCAGTTTGTATTTAAACACCAAAAAAGAAACATATTCCCTCTTTATTGCTACAGTTGCTTTAAATTAAAATTGCAAAGAAATACAATGTTAGGTAATACAAAGCTTCTTTCATTTCTCTTAAACAAAAAGCATTATGAACATGATGATGTATTTTGTAAACATAATAAATTTTATCTAGTGAATCGGCGAGAAAACATAGCCCCAAGGCTCAACTCTTTGGTGTCTCTCTGAAATGATACTGCTAAAGTTATGTGCTAAAACTGTCATAAAAGTAAGGAGGAAAAACATTTTCTCAAGTGCTAGCAACATTTTAATGCTAATAGCATGGAATTTGCTCAAATGAGAACATTTTGGTAAATGGTTATGGAGCAAAAAGCACCACATTTTCTTTATACAAATCAAAGATAGAGCATTAAAGGTCATATGTAAAGCTTTGCCAAATAATTCTCTACATTGATTTTACAGTTTGTTAATAGGAGAGACTCTAGTTTGCTTGTAACATGGAGAAAGGGCGCTCCAGGATCCCTGGAGCAGACCATGGAATGAGAAAAGACGAGTTCTACAAAGACAAAGATCTGGGCAAACTGCTGAGGTCCAAGGTGACAAGGAACAACAACCCTGAAAGCTCATCAATGGATATTGCAGGTTCCAGTCTCCATTGATTTTCCATCCTGGGCTCTGCCAGCTGTAATGTCACTGTCACTATAATGCTGAGGCTCTGGAAGAACAGCAGCCTTTGTGGGGGATGTTCCCAAGGCTGGCAGTCTCACCAGGAGGTATATTTGAAAAGCTGAAGGAGGAGGCAATGGCCATGAAAAATTATTGCTCTAATTTCTCTTGTTAATAGACAGTAGTGCTTTCAGTCATTCATGATAAAGAAAACATTTTGCCTACTTCTACTGCGTGTTCCTATGGTTCATGAAGGCAGGAGCTGGACCTGAACTGCATAGTGCCTAGTCAGAACTCCAAAAATGTTTTCAAGCTGGTTCCTGTCAATGTGTCTTCTGTATTATTTTGGTTGAGGTTGGAAAGCGTTTTAGTACAAATGTTTTAAAAAACTTTAAAAAGGCTTGTCTAGGTGTACAATTACGGTAATTTTGTCTCCATTCTTCATCTGTAAGAAAGAAATACCTTTTTTATATGAGTACTTCTTGAGAAAGAAACCACTTTAGGCACAGCATATAGAAATGTAAAATAAAATTAGAAAAATATTTTTTTCCAGTCTGTGTTTTGTTAAATCTCCTTTTTTTTGTGATAAAAGTGATTAAAAGTTTTTCATAGTTTTAAGTGCTGGGAGGAGTTGTTTTTTTTCTTTCCTCTTTGAAACTCAGTTTACTGTTAAGAGTTGCTTCTGCCTTCAACAGGGAAACCTTGCAGGGAGGTTTTGAATGGTGTCAGTTGAAGACATTCTGAAATGCACCTTAAATAAGTCAATGCTGAATAATGGACAATAATGTGTTGCTAGAGCTAGTTTATACTTATCTTCTATTAAAAATTGTTAGCTCATTCAAACTATGTTATACTATATTACAAATAGCTAAATCTTCCCAAATAAAGTTCAAATAGAAGAGAGTTTCTCAGCTTGACTGTAATTTGAAAGAAATCAGTTGTCTTACTTTTGCTTTACCTTAAAATAATTACTAAACGCATTACAATATATAATTTGTCTAGTGTCAAAATCACTAGAAAATATCAACCTTTTACACTTATGAATAGTCTAGTTCAATAAATTGAATTTTACGTAGAATCTCTTGGCATGACAATGTTTTGTCCAGCTTGGACAATGCTCTTGCATACTAAAGTCTCCCTAAAATGCTCTAGACAGTTTCCATTTTATCTCCAACTCATTTTTAATGAGTCTTTGATTGACAGATAGCAGGATTGCAGGTATTTTGTCAAATCAGTAGAACAGTAAATATAACCACAATATGTACTGGTATACATTTCTGTAAAATTATAAATGGAGAAGGAGAAAGAAATATCTTTAATTATTTGGTAGAAAAGATTAGCCAAGGGTCAGAAAAACTATCTAGTCTAATGAAGATTAGTTTAAAGAAATATTTAGGAGACTGGTGAAGGGAAAATATGCTGTCAAGCAGCTTTAGTAGTTTATGCAACCGTTTTTTAAAGAGAAACTGTTAAAGCCTCCTCATTTGAGACATGTAAAGTTTCAAGCAACAGAAAACTAAAATTTATATGGTTGGGAACAGTTGCAACCTGGCAGAGAGACACACAAAATGGTCTAAGAAATGTTTTCCTTTCCCATATGAAAATATTTCTCTAATATTAGTGTGTGAAAACATAATGGTAAAACAAGCCATCCCCTTTCTCCTGTATAGGAGATGGAAGGATAGTGAAGAATTGGATAATATAAAAGGAGAAATGGCTAAATTAATTATAGATAAAAAATAGAAGTCAGATTTGAATCTGCATCTGTGACAGACACCACACACAAAAGAGACATATTGGAATGTTACATCAGGAAGCAATCCTACTCTGAAGAATCCTACACTGCAAAATAATAATCTCAAAGCTCCTCTGATATTTCTTAGCGAAGCTCCCTCCTGCTATGAACAAAAGCAGAGAGAACATGTAATAAAATTATGAACAAAATCCATGGTACATAAACAGGAGAAAACAGTCTTATTAGGATAAGAAAAGTGTTTCTTGCAATTTTTCAGTTCCAATTCTTTCTAAAATACAGTGCAGAAAATGACTGTTTGTATGTGTTTCCAGAGGGGAGAAATCTGTCAGAAAATGAAAAAGTTCACACATAGGAGGTTTTGCCCTACTCTAACTGACACTATCCTCACCTCACAGATGTGTGTAGGAGCCATTAGCATGCCATTATCCTGTCTGTCAGATCTTTTTGAACATCTTTTTATCAACCCCGAAGGGAATAGATGGACTGTCTCAGCATTGTCATCTTTCTCTTTTTCTGCAGAATACAAAAGTTGTCAAGCACACTAGCACAAGCTGACCAACTGACTCATCATCGACAGATTTGTCACTGCTTGAGATGATATTTTGAGTAGTTGGAATCTGAAGGCTTGAGTCCCAGATCAAAGTAATAGGTAAGAAAAAAAAAATTCCAAAATTTATGTGTTAATGATTCCTTTCACACAGTGCTCTGACAGAAAGCTAGAACCATATTATATTTACAATGAGTATCAGTCCAATGGTACATATGAGTTCTGAGCAATCTGATCTAGTGAAAGGTATCCCTGTCCATATAACAGAAGGGTTGGAAGTAGATGACTTTTAAGGTCCCTTCCAACCCAAGCCATTCAATGATTCTATAATATTCTTGGAATTACTGGCATGCTGCTTATCTCTATTTCCATTTGAATGTAGAGGTAGTAATAAATAAATGTACTGGAAAAACACCTTTCAATTAACATTTCAAAATATCGTAACAAGTGAGTGAGTAATCTGATTTTTGTGTTACATATAAAGAGACCAAAGAATAGAGGGGTAGTTTTTTTAAAAAAAGAAATGTATACAACTAAAAGTACTGATGTATGAAGGTTTTTTTTTAATAGTTTAGGTGTCTCATTTCAGTGAACATACAATTAAGATTCTGAAGAAAAAATGGAGTAAATTAATGCATCCCATCATACATTTTGAGTCAGTGGCAAAAATAAGAAAAACACACTTCAGATTTCTTGTCTAATCTTGCAGTGAGACCCTGTCTTCTTAAAAGTCCAGTATAAAATACCCATTGACTTGTGTTTTATCCATAAACTTAGGAGATTTTTAACATTTTATTCATTTGAGCTGAGTCAGGTCATCCAGGTTTTAAATATCAAGCAAGTATCTTTCAAAGAAAGCAGATGCCAGTGCTTACTAGACTACTTGCATAAAGGAGCAGCAGAGCTCTGCAATTCTAAATAAATTGAGACCAATTGAGAAAAGTTTGAGGAATAACTGGTGTCGTAGTTTGACTCCCCAAAAATCCAATTTTCAAACCCCCCACAATTTGCCTCAATGTGAGAGAAGTTTTCAGACATGCACAACTATCAACATGGGGGAATTATATTAGAATTTATTACTAACACAATAAATACCATAATACACACACATATATATATATATATATACAACAATCCTAACTATCTCTCCTATGGTAAAACAATATATTTACATAAATCATCCCTCCTTCCCTCCATAAAAAGTCCAGAAGGAAAGAAGAAGTCTTTTCCATTTAGGGCCATAGCTCTAATTCACAGTAGTTGGAAGATTCTTCTCTTCTTCTTTCCAGAATGAAGGGGGGTCTATCCCCACTTCTTGCCCCTCGGCCACGATTACCAAGGGTCTTACCATGGACTTCGGGGAAACACTCGTCTCACCACGTCTGCACCACGGAATACAAGGGGTTAAAGCTTAAAGTCTTTGTCCCCTGCTTCATGGAGGTTCCTTCTATGGGAGTTTTTGAGAGGGTCCCCTAAGTCTGAGGCTACCCCTCCTTTCCTGGTTCAAAAGGGTTCTGGGGGTTTTTGCCTCCAGTCCCTACCCCAACAGATCTCTCTCTGTCTGCTCTGTCTCAGCTGGATGCTGGTACTGTCTGGGCCATTCCAGGTCCGCTCCGCTCTGCATTTTGCATGCTGCCGCTGTTTCGGCGTCATGGCTGTGTGCCCTAGCCCATCCCGGGTTATTCTCTGGCTGCGTGTTGCCACTGCCTGTCCAGAGGCATGGCTATCGGCCCGACCCGCTCCAGGCCACCCCTCTGCCCGCGCTGGCTTGGCTCCAGCGCTGTGCCTGCCCACCAGGGTCCTGGCTCCAGACCCCGGATGGCCACTCAAGCCCCGTGCCACTGCCTCTCACTGGCAGTGGGGGGAAAACAACCCCAGCCTTTGGCCACAGCACCTGGTCCTGTTTTAACACTGCACCGGGCTCCTGCAGAGTCTGGGAAACTCAGGAATTACTTGTTGACGCAATAAATATCATCAGACAAGAAATCCCAGTGATACATATAATAAAAAACTAATGCCCATACTGAGTCATATCTAAGACTGAAGGGTCCAGTGTTTAATCTTAGTGACCATGAGCAGACATTTAGGAAGATGAAGAAAGGAGCAAGTATACATGATACTACTCCTTAGCAATTTTCTAACCTTCAACTTTTCCCTGTCTGGGGATTCCGTGATTTCATATTATCTTAATTAAGGAATTCTCAAATTATTTCTTTCCAATTAGGCTATACAAGCTTTAACACAGTACTACATTTAGTGCAGTCTAAAAGTATTTCTGTACCCTTTCAGTCTTATCTTTGGGTCATGAAATAAGTAGGTTGCAGAAGAGCTCTGGATGTTTTTTGATCCAACCTCCATACTAGATCAGTCCCAATGTATGGTGATAGAAAAGCAACCCATAAGTTGGCTCCCAAATGGCACAGAAGGCCACTAGCACTGACTAAATACTTTTTAAGCACTTTTTTCTCTCATTCTTTGTATTGCAGTAGTTAGCCAGACAATATTTCAGCTTATTAATAAAAGAAAATGAAGCTGATGTAAAGTAAAGGTACTAGGTGGATTTTGCTTTAACTAGGTTATACCAAATGAGATTCACACAGTAGGTATCTAGTCTTGAATTTGCTTGTATCTTTTTAGAACCATTTTGTTTTAGTAAAATATTCACCCTAAACAAATTGTGATACTTGTGAACTGAAACCACTGTTTGCTTACATGTTTAATTAATTAATCCTTATATGATGAATTTTCTGCAGTTC
Organism: Pseudopipra pipra; assembly: GCF_036250125.1. NCBI lineage: Eukaryota > Metazoa > Chordata > Aves > Passeriformes > Pipridae > Pseudopipra > Pseudopipra pipra. The sequence goes on along the minus strand of NC_087549.1, from coordinate 26,234,576 downwards.
TACTTGCCCAGACTTTGTACAAGTAACTTGGGTACCTGCTTTGGAAAACTTGGTCAACAGTATAATTGCAGTTTCTCGGGCAGTATCTTCTTTGACAATAAAAGATTTCATTTTATGTGAATGCTCTGGATCAGAGTTTCGTTCTGATGTATGTCAATATACTGTCATATACCATATAGGATTATATATACTATATGTATCATCAACAGTACTGAAAAGAAGTTGTAACCCGTAATAGCACAAATCCAGGTCAGGCATTGATTTTTTTTCATATGGTGCCTGGGAAGTGTTCTTAAAAATATTTTCAGGAGAAAAATAATTATCTCTGTAGTGATTTAAAACAAACACGCACCCCCCTGCACAAAAAATCAAAACCAGCAGAACTGGAGATAAAAACTATCTTATAGATTTATACAGTTAAACACAAAACATGAATCTTCTCATGACAAAGAAACGTATGCAGAATTACGCATAGACAAAGGTTAACAGAACTCATTAATCAGACAGTCGAACATATTTTATTTAAGGCAAACACAAACTTTAATGAGTAATAGGGAGAAACGATGAAGCTTCCTAGCCAAAATTATTGTGCAGACAAATTTATCCTTACTTTCCTCGTAGTGCTAATGTAATTACTATGAAATGACAATAAATCTTCTGTTGATTTCTATAAGTCAATGTTTTAGTCAAGATTTTAACTTAAAAAATGTGTAAATCTGTATGTTAATGGACTCAGTCCTTCATTCAGATTCCAAACAAAAGCTACATTTACTTCACAGGAAATTATAATAATGATAAAGTCATTTTATTCAGAGAAAAGAAAAAACCTAAACCCCTCCTGTGGCAGATAACAACCCAGAGGAATTCTATGAATAATTTAAAGATCAATTAGCACTCTGCTGTTAGGAACTTTTACTAATTCTTTACAGACAGAGTGTTTTTTCTTCTGTGCAGACAACAATAATGTCTATATTATTTATGAAAGACAAAAAATGATTCTAGATTTTAAGACGTGGAGTGATATCATTAATCAGTTGCAGCTATAAAACAAACTTGGCTGCTCAGCCCATTTTATACAGATTAATTTATCCAGAATAATAATGATACCAAGATTTATGAAAGAAAGTCTGCAAGTGAATGTATCTATGCATTTACGTGAAATCCATTAATTATATCTTACTAATTGCCTACAGACAGATAGAAGAGGGCAAGGCAATAATCTTCCCCCAAGTAATCAACAAGTAAGTTCAACTCCGAAAACACGTGTATATGTAATGTGACAGACTGGAATTGCTCTTTAAAATGCTGAAATGCTCTTTTGACAGATGCATGAACACAATTTCTGTTTACCTGTTCAGGTTGTCAAAGCCTCACAGGAAGGAGGAATTTTTCTTGCTCAAACTGGCATGAAACTACTTCCTTTACTGTAAGACTTTGGAACAATTATATATACTCAGAATAATCCAATGACACTGTCGGGTAGTTAATTCCCTTTTTCTTGAAAGCAGCATATTCGAGTGATTGGGGAGTCTACACACGTGTGTAGCTTAATATCAGGATGTTCAATTATCTACAGAGAGGTGACCCTTGGAAGTCCTACCACTAGCTCAGTCAAGAAACGTCCAAATTCAAAGCCATTTGCAAGCCAGACTGCATGTGTTAAATTGGAAGATGTTATTAGTACATAGATGACATCTCTGTGTTCTTAAGAGCGGTCTCTGAATTTAAGCCCTAGAGATCATTTGATGTGCCTGTGGACTACCTGTTAACACTACATGGTGAAAAATCCCATATGCTGTCTAGACATACAAAGTTTTCTGGCTTGTTGGGTGCGTGTACCGGAGTGGTCTTGAGGACAGCCTCAGGTCTTCCCTCAGCAGACCATATAGACTTACACAGGGAGCCTGGACAATTATGTTTCAAACATTTGTCTAAATTTTGAGGCTCATAACTCATATTTATAACTTATTTTGTGGGTGGAATACGCATTTCTTTTTCCAGTTACAAGACTAACATATTATAAGATGCATGATGGTGGGAGGCTGATAACAGAATTAAAAGCTGCATACACTAAACTGTTTGAAAAGTGAAGGAGATGTTATTCAGCTGTAAGTTTAAGTTTTAAGAATTAAACTTTTACAGCCCTGAAATACTTACATTGTAGCAGAACTAGGAATACAGTTTCAGGGATTAGCATAATATTGGTTTTATGTATTTAATTAAATTTAACAGTTTCATAATAGAATTGCCTAGCAAAAATACATAAAAGACAGTATGGTTATGGTGCAGTACTGTAGAACGGTAGTTGCAAGTAGATCCTCTATTAATGTGCCAAAATTATGATTAAATATTCTTATGTCATATTTCCATTTTGGACTAGGTGTTGGTGAATATCAGTATAGTGAGATGGCTGCTTTTGTTTTCAGTATGTGACACCCAGGTGCATTGGTGTCTTGATTCTGCTCTGACAGAAGGGCACCTAAACGCATGACTTTGCAGTGTCCATCTCTACATGCCTTAGTTCTTTTTGTGAAGCTGCTCTCTGAACTCCTTTTTCAGTCTCGGTGATTCTTGAATAGCACAGTTTTAGTAACTACATGTAGATTAAATGCTTGCTTAAGCACCATTTTATTTTCTCATGCAAAGATGAAAAATTGCGGTCATTTCTGTCATCTTTGAGAGATTTTCCATGTAATTTATCCATATCTAAAGTATTTATTATTATTTTGGAAAAGGGGTTTTACCCCATGACCAAATAAAAAGTATTTTATTTGAAATTCATATTGTTCATTAGTTCTCATCATCGTTAACATTCTCTTGCTGCAGGAGGTAAGTAGTTTGTCATTTCTCTTCCTGGAAAGTCATGAACACAAAAAGTGGGACAACATTTTTTTTCCTCAAGAACAGTATGAAAGAGAAATTGTGTTATTTCTTACATGAACAAAAAATATAGGAAAAAGTATAGCAATACTCTGCAGATATGAAAACCACCTGTTAATTTAGCTAGCAGGTAGGAGATCTGTGAGCACTGATCAATAGAGAATATACAGTATTTAATTACATTCTTGGAATTAAAGTCTAGTTGTTCCAGGCAACTTAAGCAGTGTGTTTAAGAGGAAATTTCAGATGTTGGCAAAGGTGTTTGGAATTTGTGATAGTGTCATGTTGCTGTGACTCTTTCTTATTTTGAAATATGTAAGAAGAAATATGAATTGCAAGTGAATCTTTAGTTATAAAAATAATTTGTCCCCTTATTTCACCAAAAAGTGAACTTTACATTGTATTACAAGAAAAGGACAACATTTCATTCCTTGAGAAGATTAATAATTTATTGTGCATGAAAGGAAGATTAACTAAATGTAGGTCTTATTTTTGTTCTTGTTTTCTAGTTAGAAATTCTCATATTTTACTAAGAATTATCATTTAACATTTTTACTGTTCGCATAAAATGTATATTTATTCTTTTTTTTTTCTCAGCTATATGTTTAGTAGTCTTAGCTAATTTTGTAATAATATTTTTAAAAGTGTGTGTATCTGAGTTAGATAAGCGTGTGTGTTTCAGAAGAAAAGAAATCAACCTGTATTTTTTATTTCTGTATCAAGACTGAATTGCTTGTATTCAAATTTGAAGGGCTGGAATATCCAGAGGGTGTTCAGAGACTGATGTTTACTTCAGCAGGATGTTTTGTTCTATACCCCTATTCAGACCAGAATACCAAGAACTTTAACATCTTCCTCAAGAAAGTAAGTACATTACAAATAACAAAAATTAAACTGGATACAAGCTACTTATTAAACTGGATACAAGCTACTTCTCTGCAATGAATAATCCAATAATGCAATTATGTCTCATATGTACTAGCAAGGTCAACAAGCCAATATAAGGTACCATGTTTTTATGTACATGGGACTCTATTTGTCTCTGAATAGCTGAAGCTGTAATTTGTTTCTCATATCCCTAGGAAAAACATACTGTTTCAAAGTTCAATGGATAGTGAAAAAAGAAAAAACTAATGTTCAACACGATAGGCTAGGGAAAAAAAAAAGCTACTGAAATACCTATTTTATTATGGATATTGGCAAATATGCTTTCCCTAAACACAGATTGTAGTTCTGTAGGGAAAGAGGTATTAATTGTCTCAAGGTCTATACAAATATATATCAATCAGGAAAAAAACATGACAGAAGATATTTTTTCTTTTATTTATATAGGAATTTTTCTAGGAATCCCATGCTACTTACAAATATGTTTCACTTCTCCTCTTTACAAAGGAGTCACACTTATACATGTGGTGAGGAAATGTCATTCTCCTTATTCCTAGAAACTAGTTGTGAATGATAACAAAAGAAATTCTAGGTTCCAGTTGTGTATTCAAATCCACTTTGAATAAAAACAGACCTATGTAACAAACCCAAAATGATTACTAAACAGCATTTGCAGTGGTCATGAAATGCATAAAAGGGAAACCATGATGTTTAAGCTCTTATTAAAATAAGAGCATTGAGTATTTGAGAAGAGCCCCTTTGTTTTCTGTATTTTAGTGGTAAAAAAAAAAAAAAAAAGGCAAATGTAACTGTAGGAAAATGTCGTTGATCATCATGACATAAAATATTTTTAAATTAATGTATATAACTCTAAGTATGATAACTGTTATGGCTTAAATCTTATTTCACATTAAATACCTAGTGTTTTAACTTCATCTGAACTTGTTAAAGCCTGAATCTATTTAAGGGAATTATCAGTAAAAAGCCTTAAAACATTTTATTGTGAAACATGACTGGAATAGTTCAGAAGCTACAAATACTAATGTAAAAGAATTTTCATGTAAAACTGAATTCTCTTCTCTGAGCAAAGATCTGACTTGTATTATGAGGATGGACAATAGAAGCAAGAGCAATGTCTGTTTAAAGTAAATGTTAACACTGAAGACTCAAATCAATGACATGACCAACTGCACATCTTATTGATAATTCAGGTAGTGTCTTTTATTTTTGGGAAAGCAACACTATATTATAGATCAAAGTGTATATGAGCAGTCTTACATCTTTTACAGATCATGTTTGAATGAATTTATTTGTTAGTTTTATTGTTGGCAATTGCATTATATTTCATAAATTTTTGCTTTCTGAAGCAGTTTAATACATCCCTGGTCAGCATTTCTGAGCAGGAAGAATACCGTATAAATAAATCCAGTGCAATGACATATAATGGATGTTGTAGTCCTACTATAGACAACCTTTGGTTCAGACACCATATTATCTATCTCAGAATCATTAATTCTATTTCACTCTTTTTTATTAAATTTATTTAGATCAATAATATTTTGGGGGTCAAGTAAAAAAAATGAAACATTTTACTAATAATTCGATTGTTTCCTGTAAGTTCTTTTTGATTTTTTCCCAGGCTTTGCCTATGATGGGAGAAGTTTGGGAATTTTTTTGGTAAAATAACTCTTGAGAATTTTTTTTGGCAATTTTGCAAGATACACTGGATCAGTTACAATTGGAAAGATTTTAAAACTGTGACTTTTACAATTGTGGGTACCAGTCTGACAACACTGCAAAGTGACAGAGACAATTATTACCAAAAAAAAAAAAAAAAAAAGAACAAACACCCTAAGCCCCCCTCAAAAAATTAACTAAGAGGATATAAGATTATTTAGCATTTCTGATTACGCCTTAATACACTGTTTCAAATTTTAACTAATAACAATAAAAAGGCTGTGAGATGGGATCTAAACAGTTTTCCCTGCTATACCCTACACCTGGCTGTACTTCTTGTGCCTTCACAGCCTTGAATAGCTCCATACCCTCCAGTGCTGATCCTGCACAAGCTGAAAGCAGCATCAGTTTTCCCATAGATTGTGACAGAAACACCATTAAGTCCCTAGACTGTGATGGGCAGGCGTGCCTTGAATGAAATTAGTTCTGGAAAACTTAACAGCCACCTCATGGCTGATTATGGAACAGCATCATCCATTTCTTTGCTGAAAGGTACTGACAAAAATCCTTGAGGTGGGTTTAAATCAGGCATATCAGACTTCCATTAAGTATATATGCCATTTCCTGGAAATAAAATAAGATCACTGAACCAGTAAACATGAAATATTGAGGGACGTTCTCTGACAGGATATCTCAAGGACAGTCAGTCAGAAAGCTCAGCAATCTGTTCCATCTGAAGCACCTTCTCACTGGACAGAGTAATGGAATTGTCAAAACTTTCTCCCTGGCTAAGGATCACACTATGCCGTGAAGAAAAACCTCAGGAACAGAACCATGTTCAATAAATTACAAAAATATAGTTCTGATCAGAGCAAAAGAAAAAAGTAGCCTCCAAGTCAGACAGTGTCAAAGACGTGATTATGAACCAGGCAGACCTTCAGTCTGGTCTAAAACGGTGGAGTTTCGTAGAAAAAAAATACAGAAGAATGTTGACAATCAGAGAAGTGCCCTTGGTAATCTCTCTGCCCTTTTGCTCATTACCTTCCACACAGCAGAGAGCTGATGACTTTTGCAACAAGGGATTCCTCATCAATTTTATAGTCTTGTCATAAAGATGACACACCATTTTCTTTTCCAGAGAGCTGGAAACTCTCTCCTCTCAGTGGTACAATACTAGGAAACCTGAGCATTGGTAGGCATAAACATCCTTAGCACTGTCTCCTTATCCAGGAATGCAATATTTCACACCAGACAGTATTCCTGACACTGCTAGCTGTAAATAATGGTACTCTTTGTGATTGTCTATTTTGCCTGGAATTTCCTGTGTTGTATTCATATATTTATGAAGTGGTGGTTGTTTTTTCTGAGGGATAAAAAATAAGGAATAAACAAGATTTCTGTACTTCCTTCAACCTCAATATAAGAAGTGGTGGATTGCTTTCCAAGGACACTGAGAGAGTGAGTAATTTAAATGCCAAGTAGCAAAAGTTGTCAAGAACATTTCAAACAGGTTGACTGACTTTAAATTGTAAAGTTTCATTACATAACTGCTTTCAGAACATCTCTTAGTTCAAACCTCTCTTGCATTTTATCACTCACTCTCTGAATTTTCTCCATAGAAACTTTAGTCAAGGTGAGATATTTGCACTGGCTAAAATGATAAGAAGGTCAGAAAAAATATCAGTCTTTAAAAGCTATGTTCATTGTACACTGCCTGAAATAGAATGACATCCTCTTCTTCTTAAGCTTTGCTAATTTTAACAAAGATTTTTCTTCCCAGCAAGTGAGTTTACTGACTCAGAATGCTTGATTTTCTGAGCAGAGACCTTAGGTTAATGGAAAATTTCACAAACAACAGCATATTTCTTTAAAGTCAATAAATTGTCCATTAAATGTTCTATTTTTGATAGAGAATTAATTGTTTGATGTTTCGTTGTGCAGTTTAGGAAGGCATACACTTCTCCTGCATTTTCATCTTCACAAAGGAGGCAAATGTCTTCTACTAATATGTCAGGGTTGCAGCCCTCTGTTGTTAATTTGCTTTATGTTCAGGCAATATCTTGGACTCACTTTATCACAAAATTGTCCTTAGTGCATATGATGCCTAAAAATTCCTTCCTTAAAGAAATAAAAATGTAATTAAAGCCTGATATGATCCACTATCAGAGACGGAGTATTAAAATAAACAGCTATTATATTTAAGACTGGTGTTGCCAAGCCTAGTGTATATCTCATGATTTAACAACATGAATTCTATCTTTCTTTTAATTTTATTCTATACTAAGAGCTAAACAATAATTTCTTCTTATTTATCTTCAGTGTTCATATTTTTGTTGATCTCTAGATACATATTTTTAATGTTTGGCTATGACTGGGAAGGATTCTTTTTCTCTTACCACAACATGATTACAGAAGTTGTGACTTTAGAAATGTTATCCAATTATCTCAGATTGTATGAGCTGATAGCCACTGTTTTAACAACAGCTGTTGACTAGTCCAGATCTAGCAAAATCTACTCATGATAAAATTGTTATGTTACAATTCTAGTAAATTTTTTTTTTATTACAATGTTTCTCTTAACATCCTTCTGTGAATTTCCAGAACACATTTATAATTCTATCCAAGATAGTGGTCATTTATATGACAGAAATCCTTAATTAGTTGCCAGGTGGATGATGAAAAAAAAAAATTCAAGAAAAAGCTAGGACACTTCTGATAAAACAAATTTCATCTGAAAATACTAAGAATCTGGAATTAATGGAGAAAACTAATAAGGTGTTTCGATATTTTTCTAATTTTAAGGAAAAATACTTGAGAATACAAAACATTTCTGTTTCAAAATCTGTGAATGCATTAGAGTAACACAGACACTATAAAATCTGATTATTAAGATACTTAAATGTAGCTGTCTAAATACAAATCTTTACATGAGAGATTGTTGTTCGATACCTTACAGCAGCTAATGGAGATCTAGAAGCCAGTTCAATTGCCCATTGAGAGTGTTTTGAGATCCCTATGGGAGTCCTACCCAGCCTGCAACTTTTGTTGTAGGGCACAGCTCCTGTGTCATCGCTCAACTGTCTTGTCAGTATGTTTAGATACTATAAGACATTTAAAATTGCACCAGATTCTTATATTTTAGCGCTTGCTCACTACTTAACTGTAGTACCACTACTGAGAAGATGAGGTGAAAAAAGCTTTGGTGCCAAATTCTTAATGAACTTTTGTCTTTGTTTTCGTCTGCTTCTTCTTTTTCGGTAGCATGCATTCTATTTCTCTGGCTCCTTGTGCAGTTCAAAAATCTAATGTCACAAAACGATATAGAACATACAGCTGGTAAACGTAGCTAAATGTGAAATGTTAGTGGTTTCCAAGTCTATTTTCATATTCCAGCACCACATAGTCATGAATGAATAAATAGATGCTATTCAAGTACAAAAGTGAGTCTTAATTTGTAGAAACTTCATATATTTGACCCTGGAGAAGAGAATTTATGAATAACTTTTTGTCTTTATTAATCAACATTTAATGAGCAGGAAATGAACTCCAAAATTATCAAAAAACAAACAACAATAAATGTTCCTTTTATGCCACTGATTAATGAATATAGAAAATTTGCATCAGATTCTGTAGTGCTCAACTTCACTGTGTGTGAGAAATGTAAGAAATGCACTCTTTAGCATTTGCTTTACTTTCTTTGCTACTATTCAACGCTCATTAAACATTTACAAGTTTTCCACCTGACTGTATATGGAAATGTGTACACCTTACATGCTGGTTAAGAGAGAATGACAAATCAGGAAAGAAAAGACTCTACCAAAGACAGTCGGCATCAAACTATATCCCTGTAGAACATTGCTGTGAATTTCAAAGCTGTCATATTGCTTATCACTGTATGAAAGCATGGCTTGCCTGTCATCTTGGAAAAGCTGAATCAGAGTAAGGAGACCAAAGACGAGAGGATATGAATAGATGTGGAAAACACTTCTTACCCAGTTTCCCATGGTTTTCTTTTGTCATAATCACAGTTTTTGCAGTTGTTATACAAAAAAACCCCAACTTGTAAATAAGTGATTTCTTAGACTGAATGGCCCTTATCTTCCTTGAAGCATGTAATCAGCAATACTTTCTTTCTCCTCTGGATAACACTCCTCTGGATAACGCTGTCAATGCCCTGCCCATATCACATACAAGGGCATTTCTGGTTTTGTTGCTGTTTGGGTTTTGGGGTTTTTTTTAATTAATTAATCTTCTTTGTTTATACATCATTTGTGAGTTTTAGAATCATCAATGCCTAGTTTCAGTCCTCTTTTGCCTCTTGCAGACAAGTAAAACAGGAGGTATATTTCTAACATCGGCATTTTAGCTAATGTTTCTGTGTCCTGCTAATACTCTGCTTCCTCCCTATGCTACCAAATGACCACTTCTTCAGGGTCACAAATAGGTAGCTGGGTAGGAAGGTCGGTAATGGCCAAAGCCTACAATTTCTATTAAACGATGTCCCAGAAGATTATGTTCACATGAGTACTACTCATGGTGGTGTGTACACAGCACTGGGTCTGTTTCCTTTTAACAGGGATGTCTTGTTTTAGAGAATAAAATTTGGACTTAATGGATAAAGGATCTTTTTTGTATTATACAACCATTCTAAACCTTGATTCTCAAAGACTGTACTTTTATTTTGCAAAGATCAAGCCAATAAACCGATTAAATAAGAACTCCTTCCAATGAGCTCTTGGTTGGTTTGTGATTAGCATGTGTCACATTTCAGTAATGTCAGTCCAAACCTTTTACTCTAATTAGAAGAAGATAATAAGATATTACCTTTTTTTAATTTGGTGTGTCTTATGTTTCTTGCATTGAGGCAGATTTGACACTGAGCATGACAATGAAAAAGCATCTGATATTAAAATAATATAAAAGTAAAATAAACAATATATAGAAAACAGTTTTACACAATCAGAAAAATGCTGCAAATTGAATAATATAAATATAGTATGTTAGCAAATGTATCGTACTCCAATATAATATAACATGCCAGTAGTGTTAATGCCTAATATAAAATGACATGATGTCTAATGCAGAAGAAAAACAAGTTTTAAAATGTTGGAATTTCCTGTTCACCAGAAAATTTGACTGCCATCTGGCTCTAAAGACAGGAAAAATGATAAGAGTGTGAAGAAAAATCGAAAAATAGATGGAGGGGAAAGTTTGAAGAAAAGTACAAGATGGTGTGGCTCATACTTTAGTGAGATGCAGCCCCACCAGAAATTTATAACCTTCAGTAGCATCTTTCTGTGTTAACTCCCCCCTACCCTGAGCACATGCTGGACGTAACAGTGCCAGCCTAGTGCTGTAAGAGGCAGGAGCAAGGGACATGCACTGGCTCAGGAGTCCGTTGTGCCTGCAGAGTGCAAATGCCCCAGTTGCTAAAAAATATTGGAACCTACCCTGAGACAGATACTTCTGTGCTTATCATCATAACCTACTGAGAACTCAGATTAGGGGCCATATTTGCTGCAGACTCAAGTAAATGTGGCCCAAAAAAAAAAAAGGGATATTTTCTAATTTCTGTCAGACAGCTATCTTTCCTGGTATGATATGAAAACAGAGAAAAAAAATGCTTATTGTAAAACCCAGGAGCAGCAAGATAAATTTGGATAACCAGTTTGTAAATTTATAGCTCTGGTGATGTGCATATTAATGATGCACTAGTTTAAGGGAAATTCTAATTGAAAGTAAAGGGGAGATGCTACTTAACCCAATACTCTGATCAATGAAAAGAGAAATCCATGGACAGCCGTGTTTTTCATATGTCTATTCATTTGAATATTTCCCCTATTCTCAATGGTGTTTCTCTGGAAATAAAATGTCCAAGGTCTATACTGGTGGTAATCTCATTTTAAAAATGAAGAACTCACATTTACTGCCTAAATTATTAGTTAGGTTTGATACATGATTTGTTTCAATTCACCTGTATTAAATAGAGATTCTCTGCCAATTCTACAATAAATAACTCAAGGACTTCTATGTTGCCTATAGGAAAGCAAAATTAAAATTGATTCTTCTTTTTGTTTTTGGCGGGGTTTTTTATACAATGAGTATTCCTTCCAGCATCTTCAATTTTAGGTTGTCCAGTATTGCCATATAACTCAAGAGCAGGCAGTGGAGCATTTCTTTGTGGTAGATCAGGAACATTTTGAATAATATTGTATTTTCCAACAGACGATGACTAATTACCATTTTGGAATTCTGAAGAGTCAAGGGAAAATTTGGGAATCATAAAGATATTTTATATTAGGCTGAATTTTAGAGATACTCTAGGTCCATCAGGATGAATCTGTGTCTCAATTTAACTAGAAAGTTATCCCTTACATCTGGTGTATGTGTATTCATGTCTCTTTGGATTACAGATAAATGAATTCTCAAAAATTCAACTCTTAAAAAATTCCATTTATTCAAAAAAACAATTCACCACTTGGTAAACAGATAATCTAAAAGAAAAGATAGAAGGCCATGACTTCAGAATGTTAAGGGTTTTTTTCTGCCTTAATAACAATATCTGTTTTCATCCCATGACGACAAGATCTGTAAGCACAAGTCCAGATTTGGTGTAAACAGCTGATGTTCATTTGAATGAAATGGGCTTATATAAGGTTGAATTTCACCCAATAGTATCTATTTTGGTAAGATTTTTGAACTTAATTAGAAACCATCTGTTTAGGATATTAATTATGGTTATCTCCCTTCAAACTATGAAGTAAGAGCATTCTTACATATATTGCTTTTTAAACTTCAGCCCTTGGAATCTAAAAAAAAAGTACTAACATTAAACTAACTACTTTTATTTATAAAATTATAAATTGGGAATAGAATTCTGGTGGAAATATTTTAACAATATATTTGTATTAGTGTTAGTATTATAAACCATTAAGCACCTAATTTGTAAAGCAGTGCTTATCCATATATTATTAGGTTTTGCAGATTTTTGTTATAGCATCAGGAACAAAATAATAACAACAAAAATTATATAACAACATTACTGTAAGAAATAATATAAAGACTACTTTGTAATTTTAGAATGTATACATTTGTCATGCAGTGGAGCTTACTTGCATAGTGACCATTAAATATTTCTAATTTACTAGAGTTCACTGTAACTGGTTTGGCTCAAAGAGACCAAAGCTCTCCAACTCAGAGAATAAAAACTTATATATATGGTTGACATTATTTAGTAACCTATTTTCTGCACACGGTTTCATTTACTGGAAGATATGGGCAGTATTACAAATTATGATGCCCATAGAGTATAATTCAGAGAAAGATAATTTCCTGCCTTTGTGTTTCATCCAATTGAACCTTATTTTTTTTCCAAGAAAGTGAAGATTTACAACACATTTAGGCTTCACAATCATTATTACCTGCCTTTGCATAACATTTGATTAAGAAAGTCTTTGCATGCTTATGACTAAAATGAATTCATGTTTAATTAATCCTTTTTTATTATTTTTTATAGGTTCAAGTTACATGTTAGTTTTCTTTGGCTTTCTTAAGAATCCATCATAATTAAAATTTGATTTAAAAAAATTTGAATTTTGTAACTGGCATCCTTTAGTCAAAAATGTTTTGTAAAAAAGAAAGCGATAACTGTTCCTTTTGTGTATTTTAATTGTATATGGAACTGTCTTAAGAGTTTCTTTAAAAAAAATAAAAAAAAATTTTAAACCAGTAAATTAAATTATAAATTCTTCAACACAGAGGAAGTACAAGTTATTCCAAGTAATGTATAGCATTGTTTCTTTTTGCTCATATTTCTTCAGATTATTTCAGTCGTTTATCTTATACATTCAGCCAAAAATTCTGTAGAAATAAAACACATTCAATATACATATTTCCACTTCTTTTATACATATCTATCTTAACATTTTTATACATGGTGCTCTGCTAGATATAAATCCAGTTAAAAAATATTCAGAATGATTTTGAGAGTTATAGATCACAAAAATAATTTCCAAAGCAAAACATTATATTTAAGAGCATTCTTTATTAAAATTTAAGAAGTTTAACAAAAAATCAGAAGAGCTGTTAAATTGATGTTTTCAATTAGCATATTATGAGGTGAAACTACATACTTAAAAAGAGTTTTTAAAAATAAAACTATGAGTTCTTATCATGTAAATTGTTCACCTTCATAAACCTTTTTGTGCAGGAATCTTCCTAAACCTGCTGTGATGTTTCTCCCTCAAAAAAGGGACTATTAAACTCAGGGGAGAATTGTACTCTGAAGTGGTTTCGCTGATATGATTCATGGAGACTTCAAGTGGAGGAGAGGCAGAAGCAATTCTGCGGGACATGCAGAATGACTAAAATCTCCACAAGTTTTGTGTCTGCCCTGTGAAGAAAGTCAGGTTGCTCTAGATATTAAAAATCATTTCAAAAACCCTAAGAAGAACACTGCATAAAGAGCTGCCCATTAGGAAGTTACAGATAGAAGGATTTGGGTGGAATTTACGTTGCCAGGATATGTCAAAACAGATAAATAGTGATTGATCTACTGAAAAAAACAAGCTAAAATATATTTACTTTCCAGTTCTAGTCAGGCAAGAAGTCATCTAGTTCTAAGACTTATTCTCCCTTACATGATTTATTGCCATTAACTAATTTTAGTTGTTAAAATGGTTGTGTATTAGGAAGTATGGCTTTCACAGAACAGAAAATGTACTACATTACAATAAAAGTCTATGGTTTTAAATTTAAACATGGATTATGTTACCATATTTAAACTGGCCTGAACAAACACTGCAAGCCCTTTGATTCAGGCATCGTTTATTCTGATTTCCTCAGGAACATACACTGTATGCTCATGGTGTGTTTGAGGGCACACACATCTGCATGCCGCCTTCTGCTTACCGCAATTTTTTTAGATTTTGAGGTATATATCAAGGGACTAATGTTAGAGAAAAGGCTATCCAAATAATGACTTTGGAATCCTTAGGATGGTTTAAAAATTGGCTGCTTTTATATCAACTGAATTATATATCCTTATATCATTTTGGAAGTTCAGTCAGGTATTTTCGATCTCTCTATTTACCCATTTTATTGTAGTGTAAGAAAAAAAGAGAAAGAAAATGAGAGAGAAAAATCAGCAACCTCAAATTTATTTATATAGCATTGCTTATATCTCACATTTTACAGAATTAAAATGGAAGAGACATAATATCCTTCATCACTGCTTCAGGTAATAGCAAGTCTGTATTCTGATACCTAGCAATCGGTAATCAACAGTAATTATTTTCATTACAGTAAGATATATGTAGATGGCATGTGCAGCTGAAATTCAGCAGCAAAGCTGACAGGGAAAGTGAGTAAAAATTCAATGACTTTTAGACTATGCCTGTGAAAATTTGTTTGGGGGGGTAAATGTGATGGAAAATGAAAAAAGGAGATACCTTAGAAGAAGAAGAAAACACAAAATTAGATACAGACATGATAACGTGAGAGCATCAGAATAGGAAAAGGGGAAAGAGGACAAGAAGGACATGACAGAAATTAATCATTGGAGAAGAAACATTGAAACTGGGTGGAAAATTAATTCAGATATAAGAAAGGCAAAGATTAAAGAGGAAGAAAACATAGTTTACCTTAATTCCTCCATATGGATGATCCTGATTAAGGGCTCCTTACACTCAGCACCCAATGCAAATGCTTCAATAGATACTGTAGATCCAATGTTCTTTGTCCTTTACAATCAGCATTCTGAAAACAGAAGTCACCTACAAGTCTCATCCGCACTTGTTGCAGCCTGCTTTCTTATCTACCTTGCAGTATTCCCATGGAGGTGAAGACTGCCACCTCTTTGGGGATCCCCACCGTCTTTGTGATCTCTGGGAGATCTGCTCTGTCTCAAAGCAGTCATTGTCTCCACTACAGAGGATTCTTCTTAATACTTCAGTTTCAAATTGCTTAAGCCATGATAATGATCAGTCATTGTCAACAAGATGGTGGAGGCGGTTGGACAGGAAGTGCTGTGGAAAATGTGTCCTGGTGATGTGCTTCACATTCACCTTCAGAAATGGTTTTCTTTCTTTTGGACTGTGTTCCTGATTCCTCTTCTTATTCCTTATGGAATAAGGAATTATTATGGAATAATATTCCTTATGGAATAATTCCTTATTCCTTCATGGCAAATGTTACAGACAACAGGAATCCCAAAGGAAGATTGTTTCCCTTTTACATTGTAATATGTTTTCCTGTTTAGAAACATCACCAATTGTGCTGAGAACAGGATATTTGTCTTTCTTTATCAGCTTCCCACAGTACATGACTTATAGCCATATATCTTTCTCTCTGAACTTGGGTGCCCATCTCACACATAAAGATGTGTTGTCAGGATCTACTTACCAAGTGTCACAGAAATTTCTCCCTCATGATGTAGATTATAATGTTGAAGCAGGACATGAACAAATACCTTCCAAAACATCTCCAGTACTGACAAATGCATATTGACAAATAAACTTATTTAATTAATTAAAGGCCAGAATTAAATATATACATGGGTTATCAATAATAATGAATACCAAATTAATATATATTAGTAGAAAATTCTGAAATACAATGATTAAATAGTCTCCACATATCAAAAACCAGCTGACCTCAGCTATTTGAATAAATAAAATTTACATGTTTCAGTATTTCACAGAAGTCACCCACACTGCCTTAGACAACATATATCTTTTATATCTTTAATGGAGGTAAGTGTGATAAATAAATGACCTTCTATCATTGTCATGATGAATATAGAGCAGTGGGATAGTCTAGACATGCTCCTAATCAACTGCTTGATGCTTTTGACACATTTCAATTTGTGCTTAGTGAGTTTGACAGTCAGATCTAGAAAAGTGTTTCCCAAAGTGATGTATGTTTTTGCTTTTTCATACAACAAATTTTTGTTTGGTGATTGTATGACTGTGGAAGAAATTCCTGTATGGATTTTAAGAATCCTTTGGTGCTATGTGTAAGTCAGAAGAATAAAAAGATTTAATGACTTGCCAACAGAAATAGCAGAGAAGGGTCCATTTCATTGGCTTTTATTTGCAAGCAAAAACCAATGCATTTTTTTCTGTGATCCCTGCTTTTCTAGCATCCAAGTCTTTTGCATATGAAATAAAAACCCTAGTGATATCTAGTAAAGTCCATTAATAGTCTGTATTATCAGCATCTTTTTCAGAACAAACATCTAAATAAACATAATTTGAAGATTTTGCAAGCTTTTTGAGGGTTGGTTTGTGATTACAAATTCATTTTAAACAAAATCTGCCCCAGAATGACATGGTTTGACTGTGAGTTGGTGGCTATTCCTTAGGCTATACCTAAGAACCAGCTGTGCCTATTCCTGGTGCACACTTGTTTAATGCCCCAAAACATAGAATTAAGATGATGCTGCCTTACTGAGGATACCAACAGGAGCAGTTAATCTGATTCATAAAGTGATGACGAGAAATAAAATCCCACTACAGCGGGATTAAGAAGAGGCTAAAGTGAGGTCTTCTTAGCACTGATAAAAAAAAAAGATATATAAGAAACACAGTTATTTGATTATCCTATTAAACAGGTAGAAATAAAGATATGTTCAAATAAAATCAGTGAAACAACACTACCATGAAAGCAGAAGAGAGAAATCAGATTTAGGTTCCTAGTCTTTTATGGTGCAAGTTGATGATTAGAGGGACTAACAAAAGAGCTCGTTAAGAAGCAATAAAGAAGTCAATGGGGATGATAATAGCTAAAATGCTGAGAAAAAACTCTCAGGACTCTATTCACAAGAATGTTTTTCTTTGTTGATTTCAGCATAATTGCAGTGTAAAACTAGATTCATATAATGCAATATCATCTAAATTGCCTCAAAACCAAAAGCAGTTAACTGCTTCTCATCAAGATAAAAAGGTATGTATAAGTGAAGGGATTCTGGAATTATTCTGTATTGTTGAAATAGACATTCAAACATTTGAAAACCTTGGGGTTTATTTTGCGTTATCTAAGCTGCCCTGTTTTTCTGTCAATTTATTTGTCATATTTTTCATTCTGTTCACTTACCTTTATCTTATTATGGATGAATGAGAGACTAATGGAACTTGAAACTCCAAGTTTTGTGACATGGAAACTAATTAGAGTAATTATTTCTAGTTACAAAGAATTCTTTCCACAAGTTTATAATGCCAGCATCATTAGGGACAGTATATCTTCTCTATTTTACTCTAGGTGTCTAAGTAAATTGTTCAAGGTCCTCTATAAAGATGAAGGAGACATCCTATTGAGTCTTGACAAGGTTTATTAAAATTCTATACCTAAATATTCTGGATCCCAATTTTATTCTGGTCTGTAATTTCCTATGCTTTGCTTCAACTGACCATTACAGATCCCATCACAGGATTAACTCAATCTGTGTTTACATGTGTGATAGCAAAACAATTAATAACAGAGGACTCTCTTGTTGCTTATCAGTCTTTCCAGGGTGCAGACAGAAAAAACCTCACACCCTAAAACCCTAAATTAACACCTCAAGTATCCAAAACATAGCTATTAACCACAATACTGCACATTTATCTGATTAAAATAACTCAGAAAAAAAGATTAAAATAAGGGATTTGTATGACATGTAGGCAGTCCTATACCTTACATTTTATTACAGAGTAAAAGTAACTTGGAGAGTCTTAATGTTGGTGTTTGCATTTTAATACAATTTCTCTAAATCTGTTCATTTAAGGTCAATCCATCTCTCATGACCTATTTAAAGAAAAAGGAAGCAATGAGGTCTAACTGCAAAAGTAGTGGTTCAGAGGCTTCTTTTCTGAATCCATACTCCAAGGTGAGTTTAAATCACACAGCAGGACTCATTTTTAGGAGTAAAAGTTTTGAATCAGGCAGATCAGATCAAGGGGTTTCTGATTTATTTTTAGTTCAGAATTTGTAGGGCTTAATTATATCTGCAGAAAGTAAAGTGCCTGTTTAGTGAGATGTATCTTCACCAAGAAGATGTGGCCAATGGTTGAGCCCCAGCAGTTATTGTGGAATATCTGCCACACATGAAATTTAGTCCTAAAATTAAAATGAAATTCCATTCTAGAACAGTAGTAGGGGAAATAAATTGTTTTCCCATGCCGAGTCATTTTTAAAGTAACTGATTCAGTTACTATACTTCAGAGTGAAAATTTAAATCTGGCTTATGAATGGTTGTATACAAAACCTATTTAAATGTGGCTAAGGTACAAACCTCTAAATCTCATATTGCTCAAAATTGAACATACCGAGTACAGAATTCATCCTACTGCATCTTCACTCTACTCACCCATGCACTCCTGCAAACAGTAACTATTCCAGTCTCTTTATTGGCTGTAGTGGGTAGACCCTGGCTGGAAGCCAGTTGCCCACCAAATCTGCTCTATCCCTCCCTTCTTCAGCTAGGTAGGGGAGAAAAAATATAATACAAAGCTCATGGGTCAAGATAAGGGCAGGGAGATATTACTTACCAACTGTTGTTATGGGCAAAACAGACTTGACTTGGGGAAGATGAATTAATTTATTACCAGTGAAATCAAAGTAGGATAATGAGAATAAAACCCAAACCTTAAAAAACTTTCCCACAAAATCACCATCTCCCATCTTCCTGGGCTTAGCTTAACTTTTGATTTTCTCTCCCTCCTCCTCATCAGTGGTACGGGTGAACAGGGACTGCAGGCTGCAGTCAGTTCATCCACCATATGATGGACTGCTCCTCCTTCCTCCTCAGGGGGAAGACTACTTACACTCTATCCCTGCTCCAGTGTGGGGGTCCCTCCCTCCATGAACTTCTCCAGTGTGAGTCTCTCACAAGCTGCAGTTCTTCACAAACTGCTCCAGCACGGGCCCCTTCCATGGGGTGCAGTCCTTCAGGATCAGGCTGCTCCGGTGTGAGTCACTCATGGGATCACAAGTACCACTAGCAAACCTGCTCCACGTGGGCTACTCTCTCCATGGACCCACAGGTCCTTCCAGGAGCCTGCTCCAGCACGGGCTTCCTACAGGATCGCAGCATCCTTTGGGCACCCACCTGCTCTGGTGTGTGGCTTCTCCATAGTCTGCAGGTGGATTTCTGCTCCACTGTGGACCTCCATGGGCTGCAGGGACACAACTGCCTGACCATGGCCTTCACCACGGGCTGCAGGGGAACCTCTGCTCCAGCACTTGGAGCACTTCCTCCCTCTCCTTCTTCACTGGCTTTGGTGTCTGCAGAATTGTTTCTCTCATATATTCCAGCTTCTCTCTCCAGGTGCGATTGCACAGGGTTTTTTTCCCCTTCTTAAATCTGTCATCTCAGAGGGGCTACCACCATTGCTGATCTTGGCCTCAGACAGTGGCCCGTCTGTCTTGGAGCTGTCTGGCATTGGCTCTGTTGGACATGGGAGAAGCTTCTTGCAGCTTCTTGAAGAAGTTACTCCTGCAGCCACCTGGTACCAAAACCTTGCCATAAAAATGCAGTACAAAGGCCTTAGGCAATAGCAATACACAAATCAAAATCTTGGTCAGACCAAGGATGACTGGATTTTCAGAAAACTTTTCAGAGCTTTTATGAGACTTTTTCTTCACAGAGCCAAACTGACTTTCTCTTTCAGCATTTTTTCCTGTCTTCCACCTAAATCTCCTTCCCCCACCTCTTTCTAGTCCCATCCGGACCCACTTCCATTCAACAGTTCCTCTTCACTTCCTGTTTCTTTCTCTGCAGTTTAATTAGTTCTTGGATATTCTCACCCACAGAATTTACTTCCATTAACTAACACAGTTTGCTGGTATCACTGTGTCTGCTCTGTGCTGAAAAAAAGCTAAAGAAAGGTTTAAGCAGACCTTTTGTCTAGTTAAACTGAAATCTTTTTGTAAAAGGCACTGTTGTATTACAAAATATATTAACAAGAGAAAAAAAATGTGAAAAGAAAATAGAGATTGTTGAAAAATAATGGCAATTCTAACAATACCAAAACAAGCATTTCCTTATGTGCCTTTTTGTGTACCTTCTTATAGATTTTGTGTGATTAAATATATCTCCATGGACTTGCATTTCCTTTTTTCGTTTTTTGATTTCAGGACTCAAGTACTGAAACAAGGCTGCATAAAGAGGAGTTGGTTTTATAACTTTGCCTCAAGTAGATATGTTAGAAATTGGGCATTTTTGTCTCTTCCTGTATAGACCTGTAGCAACTGAGGACCTGTACCAGGTCTTTAAGCTATATATTAACAGACATTTTCAAAATATATAGTGAAAATGCAACAGAATAGGCACAAACTTATACACATACCACAACTGACAATTTTTGACAGCTGCCAATGCTATTAGTAGGGCTATTCATTTTAATGTAACTACTAATACTTATGTTACTAATAAAATAAAAAAAATATTAATGGTAACTATATAATTGACATATGATAAATCAATACAGAACTATTATTTATTACAATGCTACTTTTATTCATATATTTAAAATAAAAATGGTATTACAGTATAAGAAATAGTAAAAAGATTTAGCCCCAGAATTAGTGCATCCTATGTGAAACTCCTCATCTATGTGAATTTCTCTATGAAATAATGAGTTTGTTTTCAACTGTTTCAACATATTTTATTTATTTCTGATTACTTCTTGTTTCTTGTAGGGTATTTCTTTCTTTTATTGAAGGGTGTTGCATTGCCAGGAGTTTTTAGAATAGAAAATCATTAAACATGCTGAGAAATATATCCTAATCTTTTCCTTAATTATAACATTTTCAATAAATTTTAAAGGGGTTTAATTGTTTTGAACATTGCTTTTTTAAAGGAAAAAAAATTATTCTGCATTCAACTCTATCTGGGGAAAAAAATTGAAAATCTTTACCTAAGTAAAAATGTTCTATGAAAACTTCAATTTAAGAGAGAAAGTAATTATCCTTTGATTTTTTTTTAACAATAAACATTTCAACAAGGTATGGTGCTGAAGTATATTACACAGCAGAAAAGAGAAGCTTCTGCTGCTGCTCTCCGAGCTTCATTTGTTACAGAAAATCAACCCAGAGAGCCCTGTTCCCCACAATGTGAATTTAACACATTTCATGCATTCTAATAACATAAAAAGAAAATAGGACCATAGGCACTAGCTCTCCACATTCTTGATGAGCTTCTGCTATTACACAGTTGCTTCATAAATTATCTGTTGGCTTTAAGCCACATTCAGCCTCCACTTGATGCTGTGATCTCTAAATTACCAGAGGACCTGAAATACGGGAGATTTCAGCAAGCTGTCTTCTGTTATCATCCCAGCAGCCGAAGTCTGGCACGGCAGGGTGGCATTTGATTGGTAGATTGCCACCTAATAAATTAATGTAATAGATAATAGGATTTAATTGCTTCAGTCTCTCCTTTCTGTAGCATCAGCTAACCTGATGAGTAGCTTACATTTTTGCTGACACAGTCAGCAGTTCTGATGGCCTTTACAGTACTAATATCACTTTTTGGCCAAGTCTCCAGAAAGCCTTTGAGGGTTCACATCACTTTTTTATTCCTGACTCAGCTGCAGCCTTGTTTAGGCTGTTTTCTACACACCCATTCCCTACCTGGAAAAACTGTTTCTAATTAATCATCAATAGGAGAAGAAGAGAGAGATACTATTTTTGGATGACTGTGATTTGGTAGCCCAGTAGCACTCGTGCTCTTCCAAATCCCTGGAAAAATATGTTTGCCTCAAAGGACATCTGTTTTTACAAAATTTGTAACAGGTTCTACTGTGACTGACACCCAATTTTAATACTCTAGAAACTGTGTAAGCACATCTTATTTCACACTCTGAAAGGAACTACTTATGTTTTTGAGAGTGGACTTTGTAACTTAGGAAGCATGTTATTTTCCCCTTCTTCCCCACCCTATCATCTTGTTTTGCACAAACATTGACACATTTATATTTTGATCACTCCACCAGCAACATTAGAAAGAAGTTGCATATATTGTGTGTAATCCTTCCTCACTGCTGTTGGGAGGCAATAGAAATGAGGGTGAGGCATAACTGGCTTTGTAACTGCATAACTGACCTTGTAACTGCATCAAACTATCAGTCACTGATCATGAAAATGTACCAGAAAAAGTTGAAAGTGAAATATATTATTAAAAAGGGATACAGATAAGTATGAGGAAAGTTCCTGACAAACAGAAAGGGAGTCAGGCCTGTAGTGATGCACCTTCACCAGCTCTGTCCATCAAGGGGAAAAATAATTTAGTCAATTCTAATAAGGCAAGGATTTTGGGTAGCAAACTTATGATTACTCTATAAGCTATATCTACTAAAGATTTCTATCCTATCAGTTTTTTGTAAATGTGGGTTTGTAGCAGGATCATGAAGGGAAAATGCTAGAAATGTGATCTGATCTGATGTCTAAGGTAGATAATGTGTATTTTCAAAATTAGGAGAAAATCTTCACAATCATTTTGGAACTGCTGAGATGGAAAAATTACTCCAGCTTTTGATGGTTTGAAAGGTCATCAGTGTCAAGAGTCTTGTTGAAGAAATATCCTTTCTATATGTTCTGTTTACTTACCCGGTCAGCAAAAGTCAGGAACCTAGATAAGGAAAAATTTTTACCCGTGTTTTTGAAAAAGAGCTCCTGTTTCCTGTTATGTTTGCAAACAACTGCAAGATAACCTCCCATTTGTGCTGCTGAGTTGAGGGTGTTAACCTTTGACATTGTGCTATTAGCCACAGAAGTTTTGCTGTTAAGTACAGTACCTGGACACCTGGCACCAGGAATTTTCTGGTCCTAGTGGCAAGAGCAGAATTTTCTAAGAAAATTTTTGTCCCTCCTCACCATATTTTAGACCCAACTCAGCACTCTTGCTCCAGCTGCACTCCTTTTCTGCCCTGCTTTTCATACACTGAACACACAATTCTTAATTTGTGCTATTTAGCTAGTAGATGCACAACACACTCTCTTTCCATGGGAACTGGGATTCATCTCAGATTAGTGAATTTTTTTCACAGTGAAACCTTAAATAAAACCAGTTTCTAGTTAGGTC
Organism: Pseudopipra pipra; assembly: GCF_036250125.1. Classification (NCBI taxonomy): domain Eukaryota; kingdom Metazoa; phylum Chordata; class Aves; order Passeriformes; family Pipridae; genus Pseudopipra; species Pseudopipra pipra. The sequence goes on along the minus strand of NC_087549.1, from coordinate 26,211,073 downwards.
TTAAGCTAATTCCTTTATGACCTCAGTCGAGTTATATTTTGTTAATCTGGAAAATCTTTAGTTTTATTCCAGCATTACAGGCAGCAAATTTTTATTTCAACAACATCATACAGGGTGGATAAAACCTCTTGATTTGCTCCAGATGAGAGACTAAAATTATTAGTAAACATTTCTGCTTTCCAGTTTAAAGTTCTTGTAGTTACACTGTTTTTTTCTTGCTTGCCTTTGTAAAAATTCTTTTTATAAAATCCTACTTCTCCACTGCTACTGTCCAAAACATTGCAATGAGTTATAGAAACATCTGTTACAATGATTTTGTGTCATTTATATGAAAAGTTGAACTTTCACAAGTACTGTTTTAGTACTGTGTTAGCCAGTGTGCTGGCCTTAACACTAGGTCAAATATTGGGAACTTTATGGTTAATGTGAAAAAAGCCCCAAGCCCTAGACAACTATTTTATTTTTTTCATATTTATCATAATTATCTCAGCTGTTTGATTATAATTTTCATAACTGGGTGAAGGAATTATACCAATAATTTCAAGTGGCTACTATTGAAATGCAGCCTTCAAGCCTAGACGTTGAGAAAATCATTTTCACCTCTCTGTGCTTGTTATCTCATCTGAGAACAATGGAAATAATAATGCATCTTTTGAAGTTCACTTCAGTGTTACATAAGATTTAGTCAATAGACTTTGTAAACTTTGGAAGGATGAGAATTATACCATGGAAAGGCATTAAAAAAACCACTTCAGATATTAAATTCATTTATATGTACACATTTTGCTTGCATTATACCTTTATTAGCTAGTTTAAAAGAGGAAAATCTTTGCAATTTCATGACCAGGTGTTTATATGTTCTTTGATGAGCCATATAAATATTGAATATGTGGTTTTCTCTATAGCAGGACAAGCCCGACAGGGAACAGACAGATAAGAAATGTAAAACTTCAGAATAACACAAAGTGATGCAGGAGATCTGTGGCAAGACTCATATATATACACAGATATGAACATGTCTTTGAATTAATTGTGAAGTTCTACATATCACAGCTGGAACTGCTTTGTGATGAAGCAATATAGTAATAAACCAACTTTATAAGGAGTACTAGAAATGGTAGGAAAGAAACACTCCAGCAGTGTACAGACAATATTGGTGTGTTGCAATTGCCAGAATCATTTATGGATTCTATTTTTAAAATAGAATAGGAATATTTTTACAATATTCTGCAATAAAAGGAAGGAAATATGCTTTCATACCTCAGAAGAAAATGTAAAATGTTACAATAATTTATATGAACAGAAGCATTATGGTCACATCAAGTCTTAAGAGGAAAATACACTTATTAGCCATAGCACAAAACAATAAAAAGAAGTCTCCAAGATCTTCTTACATTACTTTTGCTAACAATTTTCTAGAGCAATTTATCAGCTTTTAAATTACCTTTTTTTTTTTCTTCATCTTTGTATGGTAATGTTCACATCTTGATTGTATGATATATTTCTAACTTTTAGTCTGGAAATACATGAGTGCACTAATAGGCTTCATAGTCTCTTCCCTGCTTTCTTAGGCTTAAACTGATCTGATGTGGTGCAACTTTAACCCTGAGCTGGGAAACTGTGGAAAGAGATCTTTGAGAAAGGTGTGAGAAGTATCCTTACGGGTTTCCCCTTGGCCTGTTTCAAGAGTCACATCTTAACCTCCCCTTCCCTTGCAGAGCAGCCCACTTTTGCTGCTCTTGACATTTGAGAAAAAAAAAAATCGAGAAATTAAACTTAATTTTGTATACTTGAATGTTTACCAATGGTCCAATGAATAGCTTTCTTGGTGTCGGTCTCTGGCTGCTTTCAAGTAAAGACATTTTTAAATTTTATCCAGAACTTTTCATACTAGATTTATATATTCAGACAATCTATTTCCATTATAATGTATCAAAATTGCTTTATGACTATAATCTCTACATAAAATAGGTTTCCAAAGAATTCTGCCAATCTGAGGTATTGAACCATCATCAAGTGACAGATTTAGAATTCTGACTTACATGGAAAATCATGTTCAGCGTTTTTTTTCCTAATCAAACACTGGATACTGGAATTTGAAGTGAAGATAGAATTTATTATTTTTTTTCTGAAAGGAAGCCAGATTCTTTTGTTCAGTATTTTTTTCTAAGAAAGTGATGTTTTCACTGTATGTAAAAATGAAAACTGTATTAAAATGATTATAGCTGGACTTTTAAAATGCTTTGTCATTGAAAGTAAAAGAGCTAATTGCTTTCTTGTACATTTAAAATTGGCCACATAATTTGTGCTAAAAATATTTCCAAATATTTTACTTCTCAGTTGTCTACCTGAACCTTCTTTCACTAGGCTCTTTTTCAGCTGCCAAAAATATGAAAGCCTCAAAGACAAAGAAAAGAACCACCAAACACAAAAATGTAAAGACTATTTGAATGATACTAGAAAATACATTTGATGTCATTATGAATCAAATGTAATGTTTTTCCTTAACTGTAAATTGTCTGAGTTACAAAGGAGTAACAGTGAGAACAAAGACATATAAAAGAACATATGGGCTTAAAGGTCCAGTTATTGCACAGCTTCAGACATTGATATAGGTGGATTATGTTATATAATTGAGAGAAACAGCAACTCTGTGTTAAAAAAAAGTCCTATTCACAACTGAACCTTCTCATATCTCAGGAACAGAGAAGAATTTGAATTCTTGTAACTGTAAAGGATGCTGAAGAGTATGTCTGTTGAAAAGTTGAGGAATCTACAGTAAATCACAAAAAATTTGCAACTGGAAAACAGTTGTAGCTACAGAATAAGAATTTACTCACTTGAATGTTCAGTACCTTGATTTCATGGGTAATAGTTTTAAATAGGAACATATTCAAAGACTAGAAAAATCATAAAGAGAAGATACATCCTTTAATAACTTTCTTTTCTAATAAAGTAGGACAGTTCTTTTTTTACTGAAATATTGCTGTAAAACTGAAATAGTCTTTGTCTCTTCTCCAACCTCCTGATCAGAGCCATGGCAGCTTCAGGTCAGACCACATGGCTCAGGGCTTTACTTGGCTAAAGCTTGAAAACCTCTAAGGAGGCAACCTCCCTGGGTAACCTTTTTCACTGCCTGACCTTCCCTGGGGGGCAAAAGTGTCTCCCTATCTCTGGACTGAATCCCCTGTGCTTTGATTCATGTCTGTTGTCTCTAACTCCAGTGATGCACCGCTACAAAGAGCCTCAGTGACCTTCCTGTAAGTGTTGGAGGACAGTGGTGAGGCTCCCTTTCTCCAGGCTGAACAAGTCCAATCCCTTAGTCTCTCCATGAAGTGTTCCATCCCAGCCATGGTGGGTTAACCTTGGCTGGATGCCAGATGCCCACTCCAGCTGTGCTCTCACTCCCTTTCTTCAACAGGAGAAAATAAGATTAAAAAAAAATCTGTGGATTGAGATATAGACATGAAGATCACTTACCAATTACCATCACAAGCAAAACAAAATTGACTTGATAAAAATAAATTTATCCCTAATTAATTAGATTTGGATGATGAGAAACAAAGATAAACATTGAAAAACCACCTTCCCTCATCTCTCTTTTCACCCAGACTCAACATCACTCCCCTCCCCACTCTTCCACCTTGTCAGCCCTGAGCAGTACAGGGATGGTGGAGCGTGGGGAATTATGCTCAACCCATAAAAATACCTCGTCCCACTTTCCCCCTGTTCTCCATGAGCTGGAGTTCTTTGGGGTGAACCTGTCCCAGTGTGGACTCCTGTATGACCTACAAGGAAATATCTGCTCCACTGGGGACTCTCCATGGGCTGTAAGGGCTGTTCCAATACCCAAATCACCTCCTTTACCCCCTTTGAATCTGGTGCTCGCAGGACTATTTCTCACTTTTTTTTTGCTCTCCTCACTGCCTGTGCAGTGTTTTGCTCCTTCTTAAATATGTTTTTCTCAGGGCTGCCACCAGTTTGGCTGATGGGTGCAGATGTGTCCTGCAGTGCCCACTTGACCTGGCTGGAGTCAGCTGGAACCAGCTGTGTCCTGCATAAGGCAGCCTCTGGCATCTCTCAACCTCACTGGGGTCACCCTGCAGTCCCACCACTGCCAGCATCTAGACACAAGTGGGCACAGGCACCATATGCATTAGCCTTCCACTAAACCTATAGATATCTCATCCCTCCCTCCTTTCCAATAATTTTATTTTGCTATTTTCTGAGTTTTTTACAGATTTTTATTTTTGTATGGTAATGATCAGACTGAATAAATATGCTGAAAATCAGGCACAGACATGTTTTGGGAAATAAGTGAGTGGGACTTTAGCCATCCTCTCTAGAACCAGGTAGCTCATATGACTGCACCACAGGACATATTATCAGGCTGTTCTGGAGCCCTCAGTTGGGTTGACAGCTGAGCACGTACTGAGGAATACTTGAAATACAAGGAATTGTTTTGTACCCACTGCTGGATGCAAAATAGCGAGCATCCCAACTAGCACATGTCTGATGTAGTGGGTATGTGAAAGCCTGTTCAAAAAGTCTTGTGCCAGAGCTAGAAGTGTTGCCTAAGTCATTCTGCATCTCCATATTTTAATCCCTGTTTAGATCAAAGAATAATATTAATAAAACCACTTGCACTGTGCCTGAAAATCATTCACTTGAATACATTAGTCCTGTGAAACATGCAGGAAGAAATTATCTTAAGCCTCAATTAAACACTCTTTTCATGTTTACAAGAGTAAACCAGGTCTACATGCAAACAATTCTTCTAACATCAAGAGCAATCCTATAGCACTTTACCAGTACCTATTTACCCAGTAAAACAATTTTCCTTTGACTTCAGTGGAAGTCTTTCCAGAGTGGAGGTTCATCATCGTGGCTAGGCTTCGCGAACGAAGATTTGGGAAGGCTCTATCCACATTTGTTTCAGGCACGCTGGTGGCTTATGAGGCCAATACGTGACAGACATATCCGATTGCAAAAGGCACAGCAGAAAGACTCCTTAGATGGTATATTCTGCAAGACACGGTTCTTTCTGCGTTGCCTTTTCTTCTCAAGATTGATCCTGTGTGTGTTCTCAAAGGAGACAGCTGCGTTATAGATGGTGTGTCTCCAGGCCTCCTGACTGGAGGCCAGAGTAGACCAGTTATGGTGATCAATATGGCCAAGGCTGAGATGTTGTTTCAGGGAGTCCTTGTATCTTTGCTTTGGGGCTCCTCTCATCGGCAGCCAGTGGCAAGTTCACCATAAAGCAGGATCTTAGGGAGGTAGTGGTCCTTCATCCTGGAGATGTGCTCTGCCCATCGCAGCTGCATTCTCAGCAACATGGCTTCTATACTTGTGACTGCTGCTTGCTCTAGAACAGGGAGTGGAGGTTAAGGAATGTGAAACTTCATAACTGTCATGGAAATATGTGTGGAAAGAGTGCCTTTACTGAGTCTAATGATGCAGCAGAGAAGCCCTCAAAATCTTGAGCATATTAATAAACTAGATTTAAAAGGCTGTATTCTCACAGGGACCAAAAATGTCATTCTGAATTGTTTTACTGAGATTGAGCAATTTAAAAATCACAAGACAATAATCTATCATCTTCTTTTGTTTTCTAAAACTGGCAAAAATTTAATGTTTCAGCTATGAGGTTGTTTTTTCCCCCACATCATTCCACTTTACAGTGCTGACAATCAAGATGTTTATAGTGCTATTAATATCAAACCTGCATATGTGGAGTGACTTGGGAGTTGTTTTGATCCAAATTCTGCAGAAACAAATGTGCTGAGAACTGAAAATAAAACTGGAAATAAAATGTAACATTTAGTGCCCTTAGAACACTATGTTAAAGCATGCAATGCGTCCTGCAACACTAGGAACTCTTGGTTTAAGAATAAATTTCTTTTAAAAAGTAGTTTAAAGCTCAATCATGTGTTATTTGGCTCAATAATATTCAATTCCAAACATGGAAATAATAATTCTTTTCGCCTCAATAATTACCAGGTGAAAATATATGGCTTATATCATAGAGGCTAGTAGAAATAAGAATGTTTATTTCTCATTTCAAGGAGACAAAGCCCCCCTCTCCTTTCTGAATAAAAAGTCATGGATAACTACAATTGAAACACCTGAAGGTGACTACCTGTAACTACCAACATTTTGGCAATATTAACAAGGACAGCAGGAAGAATAAACATCTCTTTATCTTATAATTAATTATTATTCCTATTGCTATATACAATTTGAATTTCTTGGGCTGAGCTTCATCTTGTACTAGACACAGAAAAACAAATAAAGACACATTCCTTTTCCTTGGGAGTCAATGATCCAAAAATAACCAACTCATGGAAATGTTTCTGACAGGCATTGGTGGAGGCAGAGAACTATTCTCTACCAGTTCTATACTAGATAATAGAAAATTCACTCTGCCAGACTGATGGGCAGGTACATTTCATGAGAATTAAAATCACATATGGATGCTGCTAATACCGAATGTAGAAAATCAACTTGGTTTAAAAAATCTGTAATGGTCTTTTCAGAAATGTTATTCTGAAAGACTTTTAAAGGAAAAAAGTGAGGAATTTGAAAACCATTGTTGTGAATTTTGTTTTATATCATAAAAAAATAATAATTTTCCTATTACTCATCTTCTACTTTGGACTTTGCATGTTACACTATCAAAGGATGCAAGATTTTTCCTTTGAGACTTTAACTGTCCCTTGGCATCCTCTTTGTACTGCCTATTTATTCATTCAGATTTTCTGTGAATTTTCTGTGAAGCTCATTTCCAGAAGTTTGTTCTAAACAGGGAGAGGTACAGCTATAGGAATAATCAAGCAATATAAACAGAAGGAAAATTTTTCTATAAGAAAGCTTGAAGAGTCACAATAGACTAACATTTCCATTTAGCTTGGCTGTGAGTTTCCATTTTTATCTCCTTTGTCTTTCCCCTTCTACCTGAAAATAAACTTCTGCTAGACGTAAAAAACTAAAAATACAAGTAGTATTTGTTATAGGTCAGAGAGGACTCTAGAATTGTGAACATTTAAATAAAAAAAATACATGATGTAACATGCTTGTTCAACAAGTGCTTGCCGGTCACGAAGAAATTTTGGTGTCATCTCACTCCTCATAGTAATAAAGAAGGAGGTAAAAACCTCCAATCATAACATATCCTCATTTTTTTTTAACAAATAAGCATACACTATGAGAATTATTCTATCTTTGCTTTTGTCCCTTATAAAACACAATTACATAATTACACTGTACCACAATGGCATAAAAATGCTATCATTTTCATGTAGTAGGATTTTATATCCATCTCTTACCAGAGCAAGAAAAAAAAATGTGGTCTTTGTTTTTGTTACAGATACCCCAGTAGCCCATAAAGGTACTGATGATGGTGCTGAGGGAATTAATGGGATGTTAGGACCCAGTTTTTTCTTCTTTGTCCTTGATACCAGCGTCAGAATAAGTCAACAAGATTTTAATATTCAAAAGCAGGGTAGGAATTGAAAATTGAACTATCTGTCTATTTACTATAAAAAATGAAACAATTTTTAAACAAATATTTTTTCTTTTGATTAAATATTATATGGAATGAAAGGTGGTTTCTTAAAGACCCATTATAGCATGACAATGCCTTAGAAACATGTATTGCTTTTTAATCTATAGAGTATGACATACTTCATCGTGTAGCAAAAGTCTGCATTCCTAGTGGTCCTGTTTGATATGACTTTCCCTTTAATACAAATTTTTCAGGGTCTTTGAGGTTAAGTTAGACAAGTCACACAGTGAAATAGGCAGTCATGTAAACAGATTTTGTGTTGATTTTGTGGAAAACTGTAAAATAAAGTGCAGCATCCACTAGCATGAGAGTAGCAGTATGAATTTGAAAGATGCAAGACCCTAAAGTACATGATAAGGAGATTTTCAGAAGAACCTGAAATTTTATGTTAAGCTGCATGAGCAGATGTGGAGGGAGTCAAAGGACGACTAGAATGGCCCACAAACATAAGCAAGGAAGAACACATCTTTATTACCTACCTTTCCGCCTTCATTACTTAAATTAGTTCAGGCAGTGCTTCATTTTGCTCAAAAAAGCCTTTATCCTGAGCTTAACAACACTCTTTACAAAAAGTGAGAAATACAGTCAAATCAGATTGAAATGCAATAATGTCTCTACATAACCAAACCAAAGAATGTAATCATCTGTAAAGAAATCAAATCCAAGAACTATCTATTTCCTCCACAGATACAAGCTCTAAGCATATTTTTATCACTGACAATATGTGAGCACTTCAACATGTCCTGCAGATTGGGAAATATTAAGAAGTAATTTGCTCATAATGGAAGTGAATGCAAATCAGTCTGCTTGAGTAAAATGACTTTGTAGAGATGGGGTGGGAGAGGCTTTACCTTCATCTAGGAAAAAAAAAAAGAGATGTGGAGCCTTAATTGTCTACTTTGCCTCAGACTGCTCGAGTTTGCAGTTCAGAAGGGGTGGCACCGCATCCCACACTGCCTCTCCTGCAATCTGTTCATGCAAGGACCGTCCATCTGCTGGGTTTAAACAGACCTCCAGTTGCTTATGTGTTTGTTCACAGATGTAGGTAGGAGGTTTGACTGCAGGTTTCTAAAACTTGAATCCAAGATTATGAGACACATTTGCAAACATACTTGCATATAGCAGAATCTTATGTGTTTGCTGGAAATGCTCTATTGTTTGGCTTGCAAATCAGTTCCATTTAAATTGAAACGTGACATTGATACTTGCTCATGTAAAATTAAATTTGCACAATATCACTTCAATTTAGTCAAGAACTGTAAAATATACAATGTCAGAAAATATTAAAGACAGCTTTCATGAAATTATTATATATGAAATAGAAATTATTTGACAAGAGAAAGATCTGCAAGAAGAGTTCTTTTCAAAGAGAATAGGTTCTCAAACTATGGAAAGTATAGAACTTGAAAATAAAATCATAATATCAGTTGACTCCAAGGGTCCTCTACAAGTAAATCAATTGCTATATTTTTAACAGTGGACTGAAATGATCTCTTTATAAGAAAATTTCAGATTACTGCAAAAGTTTGATTGCAACTGAAAGTGTTTTCTAATTCTTTCAGTCTTTTCTTAGGAATGTCTCTTTCTCCTGAAAGCAAGTTCTTGGTATTGGAAAGTAAGTGTGGAATACGACAGAAATTGTGAAGAACAAAATGCACCAACACATGACTATCCTGTTTTGACGGGAAGAATCTCTGTAGGAAGATGTTATTATGATATTTAATAAAATTTTAAGTGGGACTTTCTTCCTACTCTATCAGCTGCAATAGATCGTTAGGTTACATTTCACAAATAAGATTTGGGTTCACTTGCAAGCAGAACTTGATGGGACAAGGATAATGCTATTATTATCTCTGGGTTTTATGGTTCATTTTTTGACACCTTCTATGAACACAATTTGGTTTGGGAAAGACATACTTGATCAGTGAATCACAAGTCATATGTATATATATGAAGATGATTTCATTTACATCCTAAACATATTTCAATGTGTGCCTAAGGGAAAAAATCCTTATTATAGAATGAAAGAGCAGATTCTCAGTTCTCTGTGTAGTTTTTCAACATATCCAGAGCGATTCAACTGCTGAGCTGCAGCATAAGTCCAACCTGCCCAACATCCCTAGAGCGCAGTTATGTACCCAGATGCTGTTCTGTAAGATGATCAAAACACAACTGAGAAAGAATTTCTCAAACTACCTCTGTCTCTTCATTGATAGATATCTTGGAAAAAATCCTGGGAATGGGCTACTGATATTTCTTAGAATTAAAGAATGGTTTGGGTTGGGAAGGACTTTTAGAAGTCATCTAGTCCAAACCCCTTGCAACAAGCAGAGACATCTTCAACTCAGTGAGGTAGCTCAGGGCCCTGTCCAACCTGCCCTTGAATGTTTCCAGGGATGGGCCTCTATCATCCAGTCTGAACCTACACTCTCTTAGTTCAAAACCATTACCCCTTGTCCTATCACAACAGGCCCTACTAAAAAGTCTTTCCCCATCTTTCATATAGGCTCCCTTTAGATACTGGAAGGCTGCAGTAAGGTCTCCCTGGAATCTTTTCTTCTCCAGCCTGAACCACCCCAACTTTCTCAGACTTTTCTCGTAGGAGAGTTATTCCATAATTCTGATCACTTTTGTAACCCTCCTCCAGACCCACTCCGTTGGGCCAGGTCTTTCCTGTGCTGAGGACCCTAGAGGTGGATCCAATACTCCAGATGGGGTCTCAAAACAACAGAGCAGAGGAGGAGAATCGTCTCTCTCAACCTGCTGACCATGCTTCTTTTTATGCAGCCCAGGATATAGTTTGCTTTCTGGGTTGTTAGTGCATGCTGTCAGCTCAGGTCCAGCTTTTCATCCAACAGCACCCCCAAGTCTTTCTTGGCAGGGCTGCTCTCCATCTCTTTATCCCCTCACCTCTATTGATACCGGGGTTGCCCTGACGTAGGTGCAGCACCTTGCACTTGGCCTTGATGAACCTCATGATATTCACAAGTACAAAACACAAGTGTATTGCCCTTAACAAATTACTAGAACCTGATTCCAAATAGATTTGTGACTTAGATTGTTATATGTTATCAATTTAATTTTACTAGTGCCGGGTTTCAAAGATCTAAATTTGCTTTTACAAGAAAAACTGACACAATCAGAGCAGAGCAGCTGCATAAACAAAAGTTATGTTGTTGAAACATTAAAATTGTTCAGTAAAATCAACCTACCCAAGTTAGAGTCAGCAGAATTATGGTTTACATTCAGTAGTCAGACCTCATAGACCTGTTTGCAAGTGTAGAACTGATCTGCGCTGGCAAAGGTAAAAAATGAATATGTTTGAAGCATTTTTGACCCTTCAGTTGACTGGATCCATGAACACTCCCTGAGGCACTGACTGTGCATGAGCACTTGGCAGTTTCTGGACCCTGAAAAAAGGTTTTTTGCAAAAATGCTGATGAATATTTTCCTAGCTTCCTTCTAGCTATTAAATACTATATAATACTTTGTATTATTTTAAGCCCAAGAAAATTGAAAATGGTGTAGGGGGAGATAATTTTTAATATTTTAATGATTTAATAGTTTTGCTTTTGACCAGCTTGAAGAATGCTTGGAATTTTTCAGGGAACATTGAATGTGAACTGGAGAGTTCTGCATCTACAGGGAAATAAAACATCACAAAAAAATATTCTATTTAAGATGCAGCTGAGATGTTCACTGTAGAGGGGAACAGCTGTGTAGAACATTTACTATGCAGTAAATTCTAAGCCTAGCACTCTAACTTTCCTGTGTAGATAACACCCAAAACCATTCAGGCAGGTCAGTGAAGTGACTGCTTTTATTGCCATTAACATGAATTACAGCTATTTACAATTGCTGCAGTCTAAATGGAGAAAGAAAACATTAACAACTTTAAAAGATGATCCCAATATGAAATCAGTAGCTGCAAAAATTATATTTGAAGTTCAATATCTGTCATGTATTCTAAGTTCCCAGTTCAAACATGTTTAACTTAATATGAAAAAGCTTTTTCCATCTGCCAACGCTGCATATTCAATTTTAAATTTGTAGAGTGAGTCTTCTTTTTGGTTCCAACATCACTTACAGTGCAGTTTCAGCAAAAGAAATTCTCCTTACATTTCTGTTCATGACATGTGAATCAGAATACTGCTTCTCTGTGTGTGTTCATGACTAAAAAAAAGTGTATCATTGTTTAAGTAAAGACATGGCTTTCATCTCTTGCAAGAGATAATCACTTGCTGAAAATAGTAATTTTTTAAGGACAGAGCTTCTTAAATGATTAGCTTGTTGTAAATTACTGTGACAAATAGTATTTCAACTCACCTCTGTCAATATCAACCTCTAGATCCCACTCATATACAATCGTTGAAAGTAAAAATCATTTCCCATTTATTTGAGTTCATTGAGAAGAGTTTCCTCAAAAGCAATTCAACTTTTAGGTTTCAAATTCAGAAAATCAATATTGGTGCTAAGTGTTCCAGCTTGTGTTACAGAAGATATAAGACTATTTATAATTGGTTTTGAAAATCAGAAAAATTAGGCTCTTTTATAATTTTTTTCTTCTTTAAGGAAAAAACCTGTTCCTCACAGCAGGGAAGGAGATAAAATGTAGATGAAGCATCCCGATTTTTTTATCATATGCTGTCTTAAAGGCATGAACAGCAGAGGTCATCCTGTCATGAGGAAGATGGGAGATGACTGTGAAGTGAGTAGAATAACAGAAAAAGAAGCAGAATGTATACACTGACTTGCTGATGTCACCCTGTTGTCTTCTTTATTTTCCTTTTGGTTGCAGAGCAACGGAAAAGGCCAACACTTCATAGGGTTTCATTTTTCTCCCATCTAATTGACAGCAACAGAAGAGTCTGAAGAAGTGACTTGAAAACAGTATCCCGAAAAGAAGCAAGACAAAACTGACAGAAAGAAAGTACCTTTCATCAGGTCAGACCTCAAGATGACATATTTTCAATTTCATGGCCAAAGAGTGAAAGTCAGGCTATAGTAGTGTCTAGCTGTAATAAGCACAAATGAGTAAAAGCGGGATTTACAGTGGTGAAACCAGCTTTATTTTCTATCTGAACAATATATGCTGACATAGCCATTACCTTTTCCCTGTACATACTAAGGAAAGGTGCTGATAACATCAGAGACAGACCGACTGTGTGAGCTGATTATGAAAGGAAAGTAATGGTAAAATGCGCTGCCAACTCATATTAGGCAAAAAAGATAATGCCCTCTGCTGAGTGACAGGCAGGGAAGCTATCAGTATCAGACCAGCTAAATTGCCAGAGTTGTCGGTGGATCTTGTATAAACCTGCATGGCTGATTGCCAAGAATATGTTACACTGGACAGAGGAGTAGAAGGAACGGAAAACTGTTTGTCTGCATATAGAAGGTGTAAAAGGAGAGGAAATTTCCTCCCTTTTTTTTTAATTTTAAGAATTATTTTGGATGGAGAGAAGCAGAAATTAAAGAACACAATACAGCAAATCCCACTTCTGCTGTCATGCCTAGAAAAATATACCAGAACATTCAATGTGAATATTTTTTGAAATGTAAAGCAACAAGTCAAAACTGATCTTATTGTACTCTTGCTGTACAGTTTTTTCACAATTATTGTAAGTAATGAATTTTTTAGCTAGGAAGCTTGAAAAAAACCAAATTTTAATTGTTTTTTTATAGCATTGGCTGGAAGTGAATTTGAAACTTTTGAGACTATGTAATGAAACCAAAAATCTGAGGCTGTTATGGTCCTGTATCCTAAACCCCAAATAATGTGTGGGTTGTATGAATGCATCTTGGTTAAAGCTGCCAATCTCTGTTTGCACTTGAGTATCAAATATTTATAAGTGCTACAATCTACAGCCCAAATACTCTTTGCTGACATAATTTTCTGCATAACTTAAAATACATTATATATGATAGACATAAATTTCTCACAGACATTTTAAGAAAATATAATGCATATAATTGTTATAATTAAGGATGACATGATTCAATATGAATTATTAAATCAGAAGTGCTAGTCATTGATAATATAAAGGGTGCATTGTTTGTAACTAAGAAACTAGAACTTTGGTGACTGTAGAGGTTTCTTGCTTCTTGACCTACAGTTTGTTAGCCGCTGCCTAAAACAGACTATTGTCATCTAACAGACATGCAGAATTGAGAAAGAAAGGGGTCGTGGCATCGACTTTGATATTTTCTAACTGCTTAAGGGGAAGTTTGTTAGGAAAGATTGCGTATAATATTACTGAGTTTGTTTTCCCCTCACAAAATGATTATATTTTTATGAGGCTGCATTTAGGAATGGATAGTAGGAAAGATATTCACATTTCTGTACCAACTTTCTAATGTTTTCTGCCTTTGATATTTTTGGTAGGAATTGAGTCACTTCAAGGGGTGAGAAGGGGTGGGCAGTAGGTTCCTCATTTTCATATTTGTTTTGTTACTATTAAGCAGATCTGTAATGGCTTCAGGCAAACATTCTGTTTCTAAAATTATTGCTATTTTAAGTTAAAAATTAATAGTTATTTATATTTTATTTATAAGTGATTACTTCTCTGGGGATATGTATGGTTTGGACTTATTATACTTTGTTATGTATTTCTCTGGCATGATAAAGCATATCAAACAAACAATAGAAATGCTCAGATGTTAAATAGGTTCATAGAATTGGTTATTAATGCTGAAACTGTTATACTCTATGGTAATTAGGTATGTTCATTAGCATTTGAAATGTGGTAGTAGAATATGCAGGTAATATTTGGGTAATTTTCTTTTCTGGAAAACTCTCAAGGAAAAGTAAAACATATTTTTGTATAAATTGCATATTTGTACAAATTGCAATTTTTTTAAGGAGAATAAAATGAGCTGGCTATAAAGACAATTTTTTACTTTTTTTTAGTAGCTAAGTGAAAACTACTCAATTGTGACTTATAGGAAACAGTTGATCCAGTGGTTATTTTTATTTGAAGTTTTTTAGTAAAGATTGCCTACTAATTTCTCCTTTAAAGAATAGATTTAGTGAGATTTCATAGATAGCAATAAGAAATCTGAATCTGTCCTTTTAATTGTGATGAGTTCTTAAATTATAGAGGTTAAATACAGACTAGGAGCTCCTGAAAGAGAGGAGGAGGAGTTACATCTGCACTTCTCAGCTTGCTGACATCTCGCTCTCTTATAATTCACTCTCTTCACTCTCTTAAGGGGCCTGCAACAAGTACTGGAGCACAACGTCCCATGTAAACCAGCTGTTGATAAACATTATTAAAATAACCCCATGAAATTTGCTCTTCATTTCTTGTCTCTAATATTCTCAGATATTTTATATAAAGTGGGGAGTAAAAATAATGATTTTAAAGATGTATGATGTTAGTGCTCTGCTGACCACATTTTGATACATAAAACTTGGTTACTTTGAAAAATAGTCTTTTTCTTTGATGATGTACGCTAAGTACATGCATATTCTAAAGGCAGGAGTACACTTAAAAATATCCAGGTTACTCAGGATCCAGACAGGTTTAATCTCTGTCTTTCAGAGTTCACAGGGGGGTTTTTGTGAGATTTGGAGATTAAGAAAAAAATGCAACATCATAGTTTATTTCACAGGCCTTGGTGATAAACAAGCACTAAAATTTGGAGGATGTCTCACTGCTGTTAAGTGGAAAAAAACTGAAAGCAAGCGTATCACTGCTTTTTCCCATGCTAGTCTTCTTGCCACTGTTGCTCTATTATTACTAGCAAATGCTTTGTGAAGGTGGTAGAAATCTACACTCAAAAAAGAACCAAACATAATCATAGAAATTTTAAGAATTGAGTTCCAAAAGTTTTGAAAGTCCTTCTCAATAGGAATCTCATTATCACAATCAACTTCATTGGAAAACTGGACTAAAAACAGTTGGTTTTACAGCTTGCAAGTAGATCAAGATACAAACATAACCGAAGTACAAACATTACAGAAGTACTTGTTTCAGATTCTGTTTCCCAATAGAAACCTTCTCACTGCATCCAATTCTCCCCAGTGGCTGAGGCGAGGGAAGCAGGAGAACCCACTCAGAGTTCAAGCAAGGACATCTGCCCTGTGCTCACTACTTCACTACATGATGGGAGGAGTGGCAGATCAGGGGCACAATGTGTATTACAAAAGAAAGAAAAATCAGGCCTGGGAATGCTTTAGAAGTTCATTGACCATCACAGTCGACTATGCGGAACTGCGGTAATGACCAGGGACACAGTAGTTTCATTCTTTTGTTTCTGGTCGTAATCTTAGACTGAAAACTTGGCAATGTTTTTTCCTGTGTATAGTGACAAGTGAAAAAGAAATCCATTATAGTGAGTTGTTTCTAACCATTGAGCTAGACAGCTCTGACTCATTCTGTTCTCATACCTAATGTGCGTACACCCACCATGTATTGGCTGAGCACAGCCACAACCTTGCAGTCACGACAGTCATGCCTTTAACCCATTTTTACTACATTTACTGCCTTGATATTAAAATGTCAAAAGAACATAATAATGACTACTAAACAACTTCGGTATAAATTAGACACACTCTATAATCACATAGAGCAGACTATGGCTATTTTTTGGAGCATGTAGAGTGACTCTTTGTGTTTCTCAGTACTTTTTCACTCCACCATCAGGGACTGGTTACATTTACAGTTTCAAGTAGTATCTCCTAGGATAAAATATAACTTTAGATATGTTTAAATGTATCTGGCCATGTTCAACATTATAGAGTACAGACAGACCTCATTTTAGTGCCTTCTTTCAGTGCTTTGCAAACTTACGGTCATATCATAGTCTTAATGAAATAAACGAGAAAACCTGGTTTGTGCTTTTTTTCTAAGAAATATAGATGTAAACTTCATATTTAAACTCTATAGTAAACAAGTGTGATTTTAGAATGGTGCGTTACTAAGATCACAGAACCATATATATGCATTTATACGCAGTTTATATCTCTATAAGAATTTTTTGTACCTATATCTTTGCTGTATATGGGTGTCACATATATGTATATGTGTCACATATATATGCATAGATATGGAGGGAGGAGTGTGTAACTATATAAATATTATTATACATATTTAATTTTATACATATATATAAATATAATGGTCATTTTTTCCCCATTCTAAAAAGGAGACTTACCAGACTGGAATGCCAAACATATATTCATCAGCAGAATTAAGATTTGTTAGATTTTTAAAAGATAATATTTTTCAGCCTTGAGAATTTAAATGATCTGTTTATGATTTGCTTTCAAATATCTGCTTTCAAATATCTGTTTGCTGTTAAAACATCTGGTAAAGGTATAATTGAACTTTGCTCTGTAACATCATTCCGTCCTTGAAGTACTTGAAAGGACTATATTAGGTGACCTCAGACCATAGAACAATTATGTTTGCAGTTTCAGTGTTTCAGCCTTGAATGTAAGATTCACTAACTGTGTTGTTTCAGTGTTACTGCTATGGAGTAAAAATAATCTGAAATTTAACAGGGATTGAATTTGTTTCAGATGGCATTTTGTGCTTATATGAATGTGCTTAAATGAAATGGTATTTTATTTACAAATAAATATTTATGATCCAAGCATTATCTTGTCACAAGCCAGATTCTACTGACTTTGCTCAGGCCAAATAAACCTTTACAAGTAACTCAAGTGACCTAAGCTATATATTCACGAAGTAGTACACCATTTCATTGGCACAGGCTTTTTTTATGTGAGTTGTAGAACAGTGATGGATGATGAAAAGTCCCTTTATCTTCATAATCTTCCTCTGAAGTCCAACTTTTCCATTGAATTCTTTCTCCATGTCTGTGAAAAACTTCATCATCCTGTCTTTCTGTAAGCCTATCACCTAGACACTGTGCCTAGTTTCTTATGTCCAGGTTGTGTCCAAGTCTTGCAGATTTTTTCTGCATAATTCATCTAACAGGTGATATCATCCTTCTCTCCATCTAAAACTTTTCAAAACAAGTTTATCTTGTACTTAAGTGACTGAAAGATCTTTTTTACTCTTTGCCTCTCACAACACATTTTTTACTGATTTTCCCAGAATGCTGTAGTGTGGATATTTTTGCTTATGTATTACTGCAAGCACATGACCCCTCTTCTCAGCCTCCTAAAGTTCTCAGTTCTTTGCTATATCAGACATTACTTGCTTTTGTGTTCAAGATTTATACATTCTTTCTTTACCTTGAACATTACTACTTCTTCCAGATTGAGATCCTGAGAGGTTGACTCCTATGTCCGTGCAACCCACAGTAATGTCCTCTGTCACTTTTTTCTTTAGTTTTCTGCTTTCTCTTACAGTGCCCTTTGTGCTTTAGAAGAGCTCGTGTAAGTACCATATAACCTTTCTCTCATCCCTGAATAGAACTTACCATGGATGAGAGGTTTGAAGAAACTGTTGACAACAAAG
The DNA here is from genome assembly GCF_036250125.1 of Pseudopipra pipra. Classification (NCBI taxonomy): domain Eukaryota; kingdom Metazoa; phylum Chordata; class Aves; order Passeriformes; family Pipridae; genus Pseudopipra; species Pseudopipra pipra. Next base: position 26,193,076 of record NC_087549.1, on the reverse strand, counting down.
ATGCTACAGAGTGCTCTGCCCTACTGCTTACCATGTAGAATACTATTGTTTAACTGTACCTTTGTCTTCCCTTGTCAGTATCCTTGAGTTTCTTCTCATAAACCAGAAGCAGACACTGTCTTTTTGTTTCGTGTGCAGCACCCAGTAGAGATTATTAATCTTTAACTGAAATTCCAGGGATCTGCAGTACTAGAAAAAAAAAAATGATAAAAAATATTTTTTGAAAGTAACAGGAAAATTAACTCCTGACATTTGTATAGCAAACAACAGTTTGCTGAGACGCATCAGGAATCACATAGCTGCCGAGTTTGCTCGGGAATTCTGAGCTGCTTTATTCTTTTCAAATTTGCTCCTGGAGATAAATGGGCAGATGCTGGGTTTTGAGTCACAAATAAAAAGTATCTTTTATGTGCCTGACTTTCCCAGTTCATTGTAAGACTTTACATTTCACAAGCTAATTTCTTGAAAAAGGAATCTTATAAATTTATCTCCTATAACAGTTTATCAGTTTGTTCTTCTAAATATTTGGGACCACCATATGCATTCCTGCAACTATAAAAACTAATTTTTAGAAGTGTGAGTCTCAAATTATATAATACCATCATCTTTGATTTTTTATACAAATCAGCCTAAAAACTATACAATTTTCCTTTTAAACTGTATTACTGAATAATCAAACAAGTGTTTCTTATACCATTGCATTTTTTTCCTTACTTTTTCTTTTTTTTTGCTTATTAGAAGGGCCTTTTAATGTCTTGTGTCCACATAAATTGCAGGAATAGTCATAGCATATGCTACAAAATAGCTAAATCTGGCACCTCAGCCCTGACTTTCTTTCCCAGTCCTTCCTTCAGCTTTACACTTCTGAAATTCTAATTTTCCTTTATTAATAATGTTTGGCTCTGTACCTTAATGTGTGTTCATTGCCTCCTCATTCTGCAGACCTGAAAGAGACCCTTACGGAGTCTCTGTTACTCCTGCACCATTACCGTAAGTGTGTTTTACCCAGAGATGAACTGTACTTGCGTTCCCAGGAAGTGAGACTGCATGAGCTGCACCTAAATGAGGGCTACTGCACTTCCATATGGGTCCACTGGTCCCTCAGTGCACTGGCTTGTAGTTAGGATTTTCAAAATCTGTTTTTCTTTTGATGCCCAAGAGATTAAAGTGATTTTATAACTTTAACTGTACTGGGGCAATCTGAAATAGCAAAACAAAACCAGAGTGAGACAATGACAGAGGCAAGGGTTTTAGAGAGAAGTGAAACAACTTATATTGTGGTTGGAGCTGAGAATATAAATAAGCCTTCAAACATCATCTGAAGGAGAAGCAGCAAACTGCAAACCAGCAATGAAAGGAGGAGTTCCAAAGTACTTTGGCTTTATCAGTGGGTGTAACACAGATTATAGATTTGAAATGAACCTTTATGCTTTTTTCTTTCATTATGCTGTCTCAAAGACCTGCTTGAAATGTAGTGTGGAAACAGGACTGTTAGGGAGGAGGTAATGTTTTTTTGCTGCAATTTCTTCACTCATCTACAATGGTGTTTAGTGACTGCTGTGCTGAACAGGATTCATCTTCTTCTCATTACCCCTTCTCAGATCTGGTTTGTATTCTCAGGTCCTCTCATTCCATCACAGCTAAGGACAGATAAGGAAAGATAAGACAACAAGAAAGAAGAAATGGTGACAGCAGTTGCCTGATCCAACAATTTCTCAGCTCGCAATGGTATAAGTAGTATAGATAACAGTTTTTTTCAGATGGGCAGAGAAATGAGAAGAAGGACAAGACCTGAATCAGGAAGGGATGCTCTTCAACGAACACAACAAAATGAGCAAAAAGAGGCTGAAAGAAATAAATAATTTTATTAGAGAGATGAAGAGGGGAGAAGAAAAACACAATAGTAAAGGATGTTGAGATGACTCAGACTGAACAGAAGAAAATTTAACTGAAGGAAAAAATTTGTAAAGAAACAAGCTGATGCAAAGAGGAAAAAGAGAGAAGAGTGTCTTACTTGTAGCATTTTTTCCTCTAACTTTAAAAAAAAAATCCTGTTTCTGTTACATATTTAGGCCATATATTTCTTTCTAATGGCAGCAAAATTAACATTACTGGTCTGGACAGGCTTTCAGCAGTTACTGATGTTTCAAATCAAATATCTATATTGTAAACCTGATAAGAATATCTATTAATGGTAGTGGTAGACATTTGGGAATTTCAGTGCATTTCGTTTGTTTTAAAGTACATGATATATTAGTATTTGCTTAAGTCTCAAAATATTGACAAGATCCAAGTAGAACCGTTTTCCAATCAAAACTTTTTTGTCTTTACTCAGCCAGTTATTAGGTAGTTGATGAGTATGGGGTCCCCTAAGTTGCAATATCAGCAAGGATTGCTCTGACAGAAACATATAAGCATTTGCATCCAAGCAGGGGATCTGATATACCCAAATGACTGGAATAGATTTACATTGAGTAGGTAGCCTGCAAGTGCTCTGTACAGCACACAAGCTTGCTGAACACAGTGTGCACGCTTTAGAACTCATCTGTGAATAAGTTGTGGTCATTTCTTGGGAGAATATGGAAATCCAGCAGTCTTCATAGAGCTGTAACCCAGGATGCTTTATATTTAGAAGTTTGAACTGCTGCTGCCTTCTTTTGTTCTCTTCCCATACAGAATTTCCAGAGTGAACATACCTAAGGAAACCTGTAAGTATTCATCTACATACAAACCTCTCCAGGGGTATATATTTAGTTCTACATGTGGAGATCTGGAATTACAGAGCAAATTGTAATCGAGTGACAGAATTCATTTTATAGCATTTGTCCATGTGATAGCATTTACATTCATTTGAGAGAGACTTTTTGATCCTGCATTTAACATGAAAACTGTTGATACAAGAAGACAAGAGAACTGTGGCTTAAAAATATTCTGACTTAACGCATCTCTCTTTCCTGCTTTCTGCTTTGTTTCTCTTTTGCTTTCTACAAAACCTTCCCCGTATCCAGCTTAAATCTAGAAATTGGAAAATATATCAAGATAACTGGATTGTTGTACTGAAGTGAAGCTGTAATTCTGTAGCACACATCTGAGGGGTATTTTAATGTTTGTTTCAAATATGGTTTGGGGTTTGTTTAAAGACATTTAAACAGAAAGATAGCTTTCCACACAACTGTAATGTACTTACCATGTGCAACAATATACTCTCAGCTCATAAGAGCAGTCATAAAAGATTCTGTGGCTGAAAAAAGAGCAGCATTTAACATTTTACTTCAACCTAATAGCAATTCTTTGAGCCCTCTACTCTTAAATTCCTTCGCTAAATTTTTCACTGTGTAAACATTACAGACTCAGATGTGGCTTAAATTTCACCTTTCTGTTTGATTAAACATACCCAACTATGGCAAGAAATCATGTCAAAGAGATGAACAGGAACAATTTGGTGCAAAATTATTTTCTTGGTAAAGCAGCTGTAAGTACAGGATTTGCAGATCAAGAGCTCTCCTTATTTTTTGCACTTAAATATTTTGCTGCAAATGCGTGTGCCAATTTTTTTCCCTTGCAGGGCATTTTCCTTCCTCTTCCCTTTTGATATGAATTAAGCTGACATTTATTTGCATATAACCTTGTGCACCCTGTTCTTTGTGTTGTAGCAAGTGAAAACTGAGGTGTGGAAAAACATCCATCAGAAAATATTGCTTTTTTTCTTCATGTCTCTAATCTGCTTTATACCTACAAAGTCTGTAAATTCTTTTGCTGTAAAGAAAAGTAGTATGATGTTGATAGCTCAGTTCACCAACACTATCAATAAGACTCCAGGCTAAAAAAATGTCTGAGTACTACAGATTTTGAGTTTAATTTCTACTCCCATTTAGTTTCCAAATAGCCCATCTTTTTACCTGTTTAATATTTGTTTCTCTGATGTCTAGACAATTTCTCTTATACTTCAAGTCCTACTATGTTCTATGACAAGGCCTTTCTAACAAGACCCTGAGGAAAAATACCCTGAAGTTGAAATTACAGTCTCACTTGTGCTTGCTGTTGTACATAAGTTGTCTGACAGAATAGCTCATTGTGGGGAAAATGCTGATTTAACAGAATTTAAATTATTAACATTAACTGAATGAAAATCTACTTCTTTAAGAGACTTAGCTCTCTGAACTCCCATTTACTCATAACCTGACTACCAGGTGGAGGTTTGATAGTCATTTCCAAGTTACATTGACACCAATTTTCCTTCCTTTTAGATCCTAATTGGGAACTAGAGATCTCAAAGCTTCTGAGCATCATATTTACCACCTGATTAATTTTATCAGTTGACTGCCTGGAGGCCTTAAGCCTTCCTTGGTTAATTAGAAAATTTGATAACTAATCCTCTTTATTGCTGGCTCAAGAGCTTACTGACAGACTAAGGGAACCAATCAGCCACCCAACCAAATCGAGATGGTGGAAAAAACACATGTGGCCACAGAGACAAGTGTTCATATAGTTCCACATAGTTCACTTCTGCCACACCTGGAACACCTGGCAGGAACAGTTAGAGGGTCAGTGCTGGAGTGCGGCTGTGGTGCTGGTATAGGCAGCTGGAGCAGGGTTATGGACCCCCCAGGTGATTGGAAGGACCCTCAAGACACCTGTTTGATCCAGTGATGAGACTTGGTTGTTGCAATTTCAATGTTCATTGGTAGAAGTGGTGGTTCCAGTCCGGACCTGTGAAAGTGGTAGTGGAAGCCACAAGTGGTGAAGGAAGCCCCAAACTCGGTTATATCCACTCAGGTCCAGGTGGGACCACCTCCAGTACGTCCCCGGGGCAGAGAGTTTTACACTGGATGATGTAATACTGTGAGTCACAGATATTTTGGGAGTCTTTGACACTTTCTAAGATGTTGCAGCTGAGTCCATTATGGCTCATTATGGCTCATCAATAAAAGATGAAGACCTGCAGGCTAGGAGTGAATGTTCTGGGGAGTTATCACAGCTATGTCATCCATGTAAAGAAAAAGAAAGACTACCCTACCTTGTAGAGTTTGCCTCTTTCCTTATCTTGTTTAATGCCCGGCTTGTAGCCTGATGTGTCAGATGTGCACACCTTCAGCCTCCAGCCTGGGTGGCCACTCTACACTTGTTAGCAAAGCACACTAATGATCGAACCATCAGGACCAATAGTCCAGTCTCTTACAGCACCTGGGTGGTCACTGCAGGTGGTCAAATGTTTAAGTCATTAATTGTAGCAGCAGCTAGACAGAAAACATTGGCCAGCTGGATGATAAAAGAAGAAAATACTAAAGCAAAAATATTGTGGTCTTGAGCTAGCCAGAGCTAAGATTAGTGTGTGTTTGAAAAGAATCACAACGTCAAGCTGGAAAGCTGCTTGAGGCATGATTGTGACTGAAGGGAGTCACGTGTGTGTGTTTGGTATGTGTGGGGAGAAGAACATCTGGCCTGGCTTGATAGCTCGAACCCAGGGAGTCTGTACGAAGATATAGGGTAATAAAGTTATGAGTTCTGCCTGGACAATCTGTCTCCGTGTGGATGCATTCGCCAAAATTAATCTCTAGAGCAGTTCAGTCTCTTTAAAGACGGCAAAACACCAAAAAGCCAAATAGGCATATTTAGAGAAAAAAGAAAAGAAAAGGTGAATACCAGAATTTTTGTGTGACCCAGGACATCATCCAAAGGAGATGAGTGACACATAAGAAGAAGAAAATTTGCACTGTTCTACAATTACAGGATTTATAAAATAATTTATAAAATACAAATTTTGTGCAGTCTTAAGTCATTTGGCATTTGTGCAAGGTGATCTGTCTGATACTGTACCCCTTCTTTATTATGCAGTCACAAATACTAATTTTTAATAGCCCATAGAAATAATAAAATGCCTCTTTACAACTATATGATGAAAATTATTTCTCTCTGCCTGGCTTTTGGTTTGCATATCAGCTTTTAACAGACATTTAAAAAGGTAGATATTAAAGCTATCATAATAATTGAATAAAATCTCTACATTTCAATCCCATGTTCTGAAGTTCTGAAAATTTAAGGGATGTGCTTTTCTCGCCTTTTGGCTAAAATGGAGAAGAGCCTTCTGGAGACCCAGGTGGAGAGAAGTCTAGAGGGGCAGGAGATTGTGCCAATACTTCCTGGCAAATGAAGGCAAATCAATGGAAGGGACAGTCTTTGAGTGCACTTTAGTTAATGTGGTAGTGTGCAGGTTTGTTAAAATTCAGTCTAAGTCAGGGTTGTAAATGCTGCAGTATCTAACTGCGAGTTCTCTTGAACAGCTGAGTGAGGATGCATGGACCAGCAAAGGAAAGGCACAGTACGTGGTTACTTCAGGAACAAAGATTTCTTTGGGATGCTGCATGCCAGTACTTTCTCCATTAACACCACATATATGTTTTGCACAGGGATAAGCAGCAGTGACCTGTCATAAATAAAGTTATAAGACTGTGAGTTGAAACTTGTCAAGTTGCAGCAGCAGAGGGTAACAGTCTCCCCAAGGAGATGCTCTCATCTAGGCTCATGTTGATCAGGTGTACTCTGAATTCTGAGTTTAATTTCATAATTTGCATGCAATTCAGATGATCAGACCCTCTTGTCCTTATTTTGGTCTCCCCTCAGACTGAAAGTGAGATATTTAACATCATCTAATCTAGACAATAAACTGCAAAGAATACTCAGAAATAACAGCTAAGACGTAATGCTAGTAGCAGGAACCTCTCAGCCAAATCCATTGATTGGCTATGTTAACATGCATCCTCCAGCTTGGGGAAAAAGAAAGTATGATACCACAAAACACTTGTGATTTAAATACTTACACCATAGCTGGCTTATGAATGCTGTTTCACACTTACTTCAATGCAAATAACTAAATCGCTTCCCTTGCCCATCTTTCCTCTCCACAGACTGAAATCCTCTGAGCAGAGATGCAACAATTCATAGACCATTTCTGAGGCTCCATGGTTTGAGAAGTATCTCGTGTCTCCTCTCATTCTTTATTGGGAGATCTGTCGAGTTAAATGTAACCTGAGATATGTCAGAGGAAAATGAAATCCTAGAAACACAGGAGATCAAGTAAATAACAGTGTTGAACAGACATCTATCTGTTTCAGAGACAGAAACTCTGAAAATAGGCCCAGTTAAAAGAAACAATAGATCTTAACTTGGCCATTGAACCTAGACATTTTCTAAGCAAAAGTGTTTGAGGAACACAACTTCTTGGAATGGTTTTTGTTTTTTGAAGGCTCAAGTTTGAAAGCTAGTTAGGTTTTATCAACAAAAGAGACCATGATGTCGTAGAAATAGTCTTGTGACTTTAAAAATAACGTTTGTGAGCATAGCACTGATTTTCTATAAGCTGTTTAGCCCCATATTTCTACTTGAAAGGGCCACTTAGACTCTCAAATCTATTTTTCCCCACAAAAATGAATATTTATTGATACAACCCTATATTTCTAAATTTGTTGCTGGAGTATCAAAGTATTCCTAATGAGATTTTAAGTAACTACTCCCATAACACAAACTTTAATGTATATGTCAAATTGCCTAAGTATAAAACCAGTGTTCTAAGCCAAACCAAGCAATTTTTTCCTCTTCAGTTCCTAAAGGAAGATTGTAGTGAAGTGCAGCAATGTAATGCAGATGCCCAAAACTACTTCCAAGACTTTTACAGTAATGTGCCTTTACTGTGCAGGAAGAAGTCAACTCCTTTGTACTTTAGATAAATTAAGGAATGTATGCTTTTCTACATGAAATTAATCCAAGTCTTCACAAGTACTAATAGGAAGATGTTAATGATGTAGTTTCAAGAATTATTACTACGGGGATCTGAATGGAAAAAAACTAATACACAAAATTAAATCTGTGATTTCAGGGACTCTCATTGTGAACAACAAAGATGTTGACCTGGTTAATGACAAGAGAAAGTCTAATGGCAAAATTTCATAAATAAACAAACTGTTTAAACTGAAATTTGCATGGCCTGGGTAAATCCTGAATATCCCATGGAAAATACTCTTCCATTACCTATAAAACCAGTTTAACCACAGTAGAATGCTGCTGTCTTTGAATTTATAATAATCTGTGCTTTGTCACAGTTTTCCAAATTCAGACTCTTTTTCTCCAATGCTTTTGCTCTTCTCTAATGTAATTTAGAGAGGTCCAAGGACCCCGGCACCACCCACGTCGCATGTGGTGGAGGTCCAGGGACTCCGGCCCCCGGGCGCAGCCACGGTCGACCCCCGCCCTAGCCCCGGTGGGTGAAAAGAGAGAAAGAGGGAGAGTCTCGCCGGCGGGTACTGCGCCCTTGTGGAAGAGGAGAGGGGAGCTTTGGAGCACACAGAGGTTTGCTGTTCAAGTTTGGGGGAGGGGAAGGGTGTTGAGTGGGCTGTGGGGGTCCTCAGACTGGCGGGAGGGTGAGCGGGGCAATCCTGTATGAAATGTTGCAGGTGAGCAGTGCGCCTGTTATGTGGTAACACAGTGGGGTAAGGATAAGGTCAGGGTGGATAATGGGTTCCTTTAGAATGCTGGGGGTCCCAACCAGGCTGGGACCTGAAAGGCACCTCAGCCTTGGATGGGTACAGGGGCCAGAACGGTGTGTTTGTTTGTTTGTTTCTGGCTCACCTGCAGCTGCTGCCCAGGTTCGGTATGCTCTGGATATATTTGCTTTGCTCTGTTACATCCCGAAAGGGTGGTCAGGACAAAGGGTTGTTCCTGGGTATTTCCTTGAGATTGTATATAGATAGGTGATAGCAAAGTAGGAAATGAAAGACTTGCCCAAATCATTCCAATAAGAATGAAACCTGTGTACCCCTATGTGGTTGCGAGCTATGCTGGCGATGGTACATGCCATGACCATGCCAGACAGGTCAAAACAGCAGGGTCAGACACAATGCATCTGTGGGCAGGATGAGCTCGTCAGCCTTCTGGCAGTCGTCCTAGGAGAAGGACAACTCTAATCCCAAACCCGGGCAGATGGAGCTCGCTTAGCCCCATAAGGCCATCCATCTAAGAGAAGGTCACTCTAATTAAACCTACGTCCTGAGGACCTCGCTGCCACCGTCCAAGCTCGCTTGGCCCTGGCAGATGAACCTCAGGATTAAAGGGTGGGTTCAGTTCCGCACATACTGCATCTCACCTAAAAAATCCATTGCTCAGGCTTGAAGGCTTTACCCACATGCAAAAAGTCCTGTAGCAACGGGTGAGGGTCGAAATGGCAGGTGAAAGGTGCACTGGAAGCCTCAGACCCAACCCTGCATGCAGGCGGTTCAGGATATTGGTCATTTGAGACTGACGGAGATGACAGTCTCTTGGGGCAGCACCCTGAACGACCAAGCAGCCTTTCCAAGGACAGCATTGCTTGCTCCACTCGGAGAGGGGCCTAGAAAAGGTGGCCTAAACAAAGCTCATCTCCACCTTCACCTGGTTGCTTAACCGCAGGCCAACGGGCATCTTCCTCCAATGCGGTCGCACAAAGATCAAAAGACAAAGGCACACACCTGCCTCCAAAGGTGTACCTAAATTAACTCTAGCATGTTGGAACATCAGAACCATGCTCGATTCTGCGGGTGGCAGATGTCCTGACTGCCGTTCTGCCCTAATTGACCATGAACTGGCTCATCTTAACGTCAACATTGCTGCCCTCAGTGAAGTTTGCCTTCACAAGGAAGGCAACCTCAGAGAACACGGTGCCGGTTACACACTCTTTTGGTCAGGTAAGCACAGAACTGAAAAACATCTCTCAGGAGTCGGCTTCATGATCAAAAACTCTATTGTTCCTAAACTCGAAAATCTGCCGACAGGTCACTCTGACCACATTATCTCCCTACACCTTCCACCACACAACAAGCAACACATCATCTTTAGTATATACGCCCCAACTCTCCAAGCCAACCCTGCTGAAAAAGATAAATTTTATACTGACCTGCGCCGCCTTACCCAAAAGGTGCCTGCAGATGATAAGATCATTATCCTTGGTGATTTCAATGCCAGAGTAGGTAAGAATTTTGAAGCGTGGAAAGGAATATTAGGCAAGCATGGTGTTGGAAACTGCAATGATAATGGTCGACTTCTGCCAGAATTCTGTGCGAAGCAACAGCTCACCATCACTAATACTATCTTTCAGCAGAAAAATAGTCTGAAGACAACCTGAATGCACCCCAGATCTAAGCATTGACACCTCATTGATTATGTCTTGGTGCGACGGAGAGATGTCCGCGATGACCGCCATACTCGCATGATGTCCAGCGCAGAATGTCAAACAGACCATCGGCTTGTGCGCTCTAAACTCAACTTCAATCTCACATTTAAACCCAAAAGGTGCAGTATCCCAAGGAGGAGACTCCAAGTTAACAATCTCCAATCAGCCACAGCAAGAGACAGATTCCAGGCAAGCCTTCAAACTAGGCTCCAAAACCATTCCACAGATTCTACAGATTCCTCTCCTGAAACAATTTGACACCATATAAAAAACAGCATCCTGCAGTCCTCTGAAGAATCCTTAGGGTTCTCCCTCAAGAAGAACAAGGACTGGTTCAATGAAAACAATCAAGAGATCCAGGAATTGTTGAGGAAGAAGAGAACTGCCCATCAAACACACCTTGCACTTCCATCCTGTCACATAAGAAAAGCAGCCTTTCATCTTGCAGGCAGCAAGCTCCAACAGAAACTCCGTGACATCCAGAACAAGTGGTGGATAGATCTAGCTGAAAAAACTCAATTATGCACAGATACAGGTGATCACAAAGGATTCTATGAGGCCCTGAAAACAGCATACGGGCCTACATACCAGGTCCAAAGCCCTCTACTCAGCGCTGATGGTCAAACGCTTCTAACAGATAAAACCTCCATTCTGAATCGATGGTCTGAACACTTACAGACCCTTTTCAGTACCAACCGTGTAGTCCAAGACTCAGCAATTCAGTCCATCACACAACGAACGGTGAAATACGAATTGGATACTGCCCCCACTTTAGGAGAAACCCTCAAGGCCATACAGCAGGTGAAAATCAGCAAGGCAGCTGGGATTGATGGAATTCCACCTGAAGTCTGGAAATATGGGGGCCTTGCACTCCATGCTAAATTTCATGAGTTTGTGGTGTGCTATTGGGAACTAGGCGAGCTACCATCAGACCTTTGTGATGTAGTCATCATCAATTTGTATAAGAAGAAAGGAATTAAATCTGACTGTTCAAATTACTGTGGTATCACTCTGCTCTCTGTTGCTGGCAAAATCCTGGCAAGAATACTCTTGAACAGACTAATACCCACTATAGCAGAAGGAATTCTACTTGAAAGCCAATGTGGTTTCAGAGGAAACAGGAGCACCACAGACGTGGTATTTGTTCTCAGACAACTGCAAGAGAAGTGTAGGGAACAGAACAAAGGTCTCTATGTAACCTTTGTCGACCTCACCAAGGCTTTCAATACTGTGAGCAGAAAAGGTCTATGGCAGATTTTGGACCGCTTAGGTTGTCCCCCCAGGTTCTTTAAAATGATCATCTCACTCCATGAGGATCAGCACGGCCAAGTAAGATATGGCAATGCACTTTCTGAGCCCTTTCTAATAACTAATGGTGTGAAACAAGACTGCGTTCTTGCACCAACCCTAATCACAGTCTTTTTCAGCATGGTGCTCCAGAGGGTCACGGCAGACTTTGATGATCATGACGGTATCTACATTCAATACCGTACTGATGGAAGTCTATTCAACCTAAGGCGACCGAAGGCCCACACCAAGATCTTAAACCATCTTGTCTGGGAGTTGCTTTATGCTGATGACGCCGCCCTTGTTGCCCACACAGAAGCAACTCTGCAGCATTTAACATCCTGCTTTGCAGATGCTGCTGAGCTCTTTGGGCTGGAAGTCAGCTTAAAGAAGACAGAAGTTCTCTATCAACCGACTCCTCAGGAAGTCTTCCTTCATCCCCATATCACCATTGACAAATCAGAACTCAAATCAGTCCAGCAGTTTAATTACCTAGGTAGCCTCATCTCCTCAGACAGTAAGATTGATGGAGAGATAGACAACAGGTTAGCAAAGGTATACAGTGCCTTCAGAAAGCTTCATAAAAGAGTTTGGCAAAATAAACACTTGAAGAAAAGTACAAAGATCAGTGTTTGCAGAGCCATGGTGCTGTCTACTCTCTTATACAGATCTGAATCATGGGTCATCTACCACCACCACCTGCGACTCCTAGAATGCTTCCATCAACGCTGTCTCCGCACAATCCTAAACATCCACTGGTCAGATTATGTGACCAATACATCTGTTCTTGAACAAGCAGCAATCACAAGTATTGAGGCCATGTTACTGAGAACACAGCTGCGTTGGGCAGATAAAGGACCACCGCCTCCCTAAGATCTTGCTTTATGGTGAACTTACCACCGGCTGCCGCAAGAGGGGAGCCCCAAAGAGAAGATACAAGGACTCCCTGAAACAACATCCATATTGATCAACACAACTGGTCTACTCTGGCCTCCAATCAGGAGGCCTGGAGACACACCATCTATAACGCTGCTGATGTTTTTGAGAACGCACGCAGGATCACTCTTGAGGAGAAAAGACAATGCAGAAAGAATTGTGCCTTGCAGAATTTTCCACCTAAGGAGTCTTTCTGCTGCGCCTTTTGCAATCGGATATGTCTATCTCGTATTGGCCTTTTTAGCCACCAACGCGCTTGCAACAAACGTGGGTAGAGCCCTTCCCAAATCTTCGTTCACAAAGCCTAGCCATGATGTTGATGAATGTAATTTAGGATTTGATTTTCATCCTGAAAACACACGACTTCAATGGAAGAATAATCAATTTTCTATTTTACTCTCTTAGAGTTTAGCAAGCTTGGGAAATTTCAAAGTGAACAGCTTTTACTAAACTTTTAAACTTTTTGCTTAAAAATTTCTCATCTTCAATCAGACATTGCAGACGGAGTCACTGAATTTTTAAGTACTTCCAGCAACTTGAAGTACTCCTCTCTGTTTTTCAGATCTCCTGTCTTCAGTGGTATTTGCTGTCCCTTAAATTTTGCCTTTCCGTTTACTAGTGCATATTATTTCTTCTATTTCTATTAGTTGATTAAAATTAAAAGGATTTAATGTAGTTTGTACTTCTCATTTTCCATTGCTGCATAGTAATTACTTACAAGAAATCCCTTTTTATTCTCTCTCCAAATGGTAATGACTATAAGACCAACAGCATCTTTTCCTGAAAAAGCCAAGAACTTGAATTTTATTAATGAACAACAGGGTTTTTTCTTAGAAAGACTCATTGTAGGAGGCATGTCCAAGGCACGGGGGATGTGCCGGGGCAGAGAAACCCAAAGGAGCGTGAGTCTAAATGGATAACCCTATTGGTTAGAAGGTCACATGATATCAGGGTATAAAGAGAAGCACCAAATTTGAAATAAACCTCTTTGTTTTCCCACCTCACAGAGAGCATGTATATTCTTTATTACGTAAAGACACGTGCACCCTACAACTCATTGTTCAGTAGTTTGAGATTTTTATTTTTCTTCTTGAACTCTCTATAGACATTATTAGGCTTATTTCTCAAAGTTAATTAAAAGAAAGGATCATTCTTTTAAAAAAGTGTACATGTAATCTGAGTTTTGAGAGAAGTGGTAAGGAAACATATAAGGGGATTACAATGGAGACATGAGGAAGTATGAGAAGAAAAATAATGGTGAAGTTAAGAGCTAGATAGCAGCCAGAGAATGTAAGGCACCTTTTTTTTTCCTCCCAAATTTTAGCTAGATTTTGAAATCTGGAAATCACCAGTGATGTGTAAACCAGTAAGGAAAGGAGAGGGAGAGTTTGGGGGGGGGGGTGGACAAGTCTTTTCTTCTGTATTGTCCTGTATGAGGAGTTCAGTCAAGTTCAAAAAGCACAACATCAGTTAAATCCTCATTTATTGTTGTGATCGTTCCCAGGCAAATTCCTAGGGCTACTACGTTTGCAATAGCAGCTAATTGTACCTGAACAAGTGCTTTTTTTCACCAGAAGGGATGCCCTCTTTGAATGCAGGCATGTCAAAATAGCTCCCTTTTTCTACATGATAAACTCTGTTATACATCTATCCCGCTGTTTCCAGACATCCTTAGGGCATTTGAGCAGCACAGTGACGAAACAAATCTAGGCAGTTGGATAATGACTCATAGACAATTTCAGTGAAGGTAATGAAGATGTGGATGGATGCCTTTTCCTAGTCATGCCAAAACACGCAAAGTACAATATTTCTCAGTGGACAGAGACAATGTTTCTGTAGATTATTCATATGATGCACACTCTTACTGGGTTGTAAATACTTCACAAATAAAGCACTAATGCCTATCGGTGGCTTCCATTCCATAAAAGTTTGTCTCTCAACTCTTCTATGAAGGCATTACCAGGTTTTTCTCTATTCATCAATAGAAAATATCAGTATTTTTGGAATGAACTCTGATTGAAAACTAAAACTGAGACTTACCTAATTAATGTATTGTATCATGGTAAAAAATATGTAATTGATACATTCTATCATGTCATCCCAATATGAAGACCTCATATATTAATTTGTTCCAAAAAATATCCTCATACTTTCTATGAAAACTATACACTTTGTGAAAAAACCTTGTATAGTAAAACCAATTATACACAGAGAAACAGTCTTGACATAAGATATCGATCAGTCCCATTTATCCATCATTCATGCTAAATGTCAGTTGGATATATCTGGAAAAAATACTGTATCTGAATTTGATGTCTTTACTAATAACATTATGTAGCACTAAAGCTTAGTCATCCTTAATACTTAGGCCTCAGCTAGTTTCCCCATGGAAATGAGTTTTGACCTCCAAGGATTAGTTGAGACTTTGAGTGTTAATTAATGACAAAGTACTATTAATGTATATTCTATTTGATGAGTTGCCCAGTCCTTTCTTAGAATTTAAATAGTTTTCTCATACTTGAATGCATCAATCTATACTCAGTTAATAAAAGGATTCTAAATACAATGCTACTATGAAACCATTGAG
Source organism: Pseudopipra pipra (assembly GCF_036250125.1). Taxonomy (NCBI): domain Eukaryota; kingdom Metazoa; phylum Chordata; class Aves; order Passeriformes; family Pipridae; genus Pseudopipra; species Pseudopipra pipra. The sequence goes on along the minus strand of NC_087549.1, from coordinate 26,178,068 downwards.
GAAGGAAATATTCCTTCCACTTCAGGGAAAGCAAAAAATATTCATCTGAACACCAGTTGAGATTCAGATAAACTATATATATATTTTATGATTATTACATTTCTACAGGAAACATTCAAGTTAGGAAATGGTGGAACAAGTTTGCTGGTTCAATTTTTTTGTACAACCTTATTCTGTGTATGTACTTTAGTTCTTTATCATGTAATCAGATGTAATCATGTAATCATGTAATCTTCCACAGGAGTTGTGCCTCATTCAAGATGAATGGAGACTGTGGCATGGAATTAATCATAGCCTTATAATAACTAAGGATATTAGACAGAGGACTGTTGATTTTTTGGTTAGAAATCTTGGATGTGTTCCCCAAAGCAGGAAGTTTTGTGGTTATAGTAATATTTTGGGATCTGAGTGCAAACTCCAGCATTTTCTCATGTAACTGATAGGTGTTTCTTATTTTCCTGCAACTTAGTCTCTAAAATACATGAAATCTATCGATAGGGTCTTATAAAAAATAAATTGACTGATCTTTGTGAAATATTCATTTGAATTAATATACGGTGGAGAACTCTAGGTGGAAGTGAATAGTTCTGTATTTAGTGCAGAAGCTTGAAGGGTGAGCTGTAAATAATACATGGTAAGGCATCCTCACTGAGGACAGAAACCATTTTTAATGCTGTAATTGCTCATTCAGTACCACTATTTACTGTGTGCCCTGAATGAAGCAGGAGTTCTGTGAAAAGAGCAATATGTAGTCAGAAACTTGAAATCTGTGTTAGTAAACACAAGGAGAATTAAAGTTGACCAGATCGTCTGACTGAAGTTGACTCACATCCACCCACCATGCTTTACAGGGAAAGCAAACATATGCTTCTTTGAACTTATACATATATAAATATCTTTAGTGTTATCTTATATAATTGGTTCCACAATCTGCCAACCAGCATAGTAAAATTCTTTGCCCTTTAGCAACTTTAATGAATGAAGAAACAAAGATTCCCTTCATGGATGACCAAAGTTTATATTCAGAATTCTGAATTATCTCACTGTCCTCTCAAACTGTATTAAATCTTTACTCTGTCTACAACAGAGTCACCTCACATATGGGTTTCATTCATTTCGCAATCACACTTGGGTTTTTTTCCACATATATGATATTGACAAGTATGACAAGATTTCCTTCCAACAGATGGTTTTTGCTGTTCACAGAAATTCTTAACTAATAAATACATGTGTTTGTAAATTTTCTTACCAGGTTTCTTTCCTTCTGTATTACTTTTCTTGAAGAATTTTCTTTCTTCCTTCTCTGACATCCTTATTCTCTTTCATATTCTGTTAGGCTATAGAACTTTGCAGAGAACATTATTGAATAAGTCTTGCAAAATCTATCTTGTGTAAATTCAGATTTTACCTTATCCTTTAGCTGGAGGAAAAAACCCCAGAAAACCAACCAACCAAACAAAAAACCAAACAAAAAGCCTAAAACCCCATAAAAATAGCATCCTCACTATTTTAAACTCTATTAAGAATCTTACTTGAGTCCTAGTGCTATTTCTTTAACACCTTTTCCTGCTATTTTAATGCACGTGTATATATCTTTAATATTCTGGTGTGTTCTGTTACAGTCTCTTTTATTTACACCTGTTTCTCTTTCATAAAATAATAATCTACTCTTTGCCTATTTATACTACATGCATTTCCTTGAAAGTAACCTTGACAAAAATAAAACAACAGAAAAAAAAGCATAGACATAGTTCTGGTGAGTTCTACCTCTGACTGCTTTGCTGACTCTAATGTTGGCGTGATTTCATCAACTGGAATGTTTTGGTAACAGTTGTCTAAGGGTCAATTTGCTGTAGGGCTGCCCTGTCCTTTTAGATGGCATTTAATTTTCAGTTGCATAAAAATGTTCTGCCCCTTACATGGTGTTCTACAAATGCCTTATGACATCTATCCTCAACATCTTTTACAGTGAAGCAATGCCTGGCTCCCCTATGTCTTTATTTATTAGACTGTAAAATATATGCAGTGCATTCTATCCTCTATGTGTGTTTTGCATGCTTATAAATACAGATCAGTTCATTTCATATTTTTCTGCAAGTCAGAATCTAAATCTCATTCTGTTCTCTATATTCTGATACACATCCTTGCAGATAAAGTCATGGAACCTTTCCTCATCTTCTTTTCACTTATTCCAAAAATTCACAGTACTTACTCTCTTGTTTAAGCATGTGTTTGTAAGATGTAGCCATTATAATATGCTACCTTATTTAATAATTCTTTATTGGTTTTGTATATCACATATTAACTGTGGTGGCAATGCTTTACTGTGAAAATTATGTATGGATAGGCCTATGGGCTAGAGAAGCTACAACATAAAAATACATTTTTATATACAAAATTCTGTAAACTAGAATGTCATTTTCTTTTCTTCATGTAAAAAATCACTATTTAGAAGGTCAAATTTGTATATTTGTTGTCATTTCCAGAAATAAAACTGTACCAACCTTTTACCATCTACTTAAAAGTAGCTGTATAAATTATAAAATAATTTAATGGAGCAGATTTATTTTCCTCTCTACAGAAAAAAAAATATGGTAGAGGGGAAATCTCAGTTATACTTTTGAAAGTTTTGTTCATTTACTTGCAGAAAATCAGAAAACATGCCCTGTGTCTCTTTGTAACACCTTGAATTGTATAGAAGATGGTTTTTTGCACAGAAATATTAAATCAAGAGGTTAGCTCTCATTCTGTCTTTAGTAATAATTAATTTTATGGTTTTGGGTAAAGCTGGATCGCTTGGTATCTATTCTAGGCTCAAACTGCAACAGTGGCTTAAGATAGTACAGTTTTGTTGCCATCTCTCTTCAAGAGCTCTCTTATAGCAAAACATGAAGTATGCAGATATTCAGCATTTTCAGTCCAAGGTCCAGCAATTTGTGTTGGACTTTTCCCGACAGTGAGTTGAGCTAAACAGGTGGATACTGCTGTTCAAAACTGTTAACATACTTCATTCTTTAAATATGTGTGGATGGGATCACATAATGACAGCTGGATGTCTGCAATTGCATGCAGGCACCGTACTTTTAGTTTATGCCATATCTAAAGTAACGGTACCCTGATCGAATTCTCTTTTACTGAAATTTAAGTAATTATAAGAGGAGCTCAAGGGAAGTCACATTATTACCAGCGATCAGCTGATGGGCAATAATTTACTGAGCCACTACAACTTGATTCGAGTGTGTGTGAAAGCTCTGCTTCCCTATCTGAAAAACAGAGATAAAGTTTCCTCACAGTTCTCATGAGGACACTGTGAGAATTAAAGTTTACACACTGCTTCAAAATGTAAACTGCTATACAGATTGAGTCCAGAAAGAAAATGATGCCACCCTTTGGAAAAGATAAGTGTTCAGTCTACCAAAGAAAGGAAAGGAGTCATGCACAACATGAATATTTCCTCTGCAAGATGTGAAAGTGTGGTATGGATCTCTAAATACTAGGAAGTTGACAAAAGAGTCAGTTCTCTATGGCATGAGAAAATAAACAAGAGACACATTAGAGTAATATCTTTTTCTAATTAGGTGTGTGTGTCTTTAATGTGCTGGTGTGTGCAAATGTACGAGCTGTATAAAATTTCTTCTGAAGTTATTGTTGATAAATTATCTGACAGACAGTTTGATATTGCTGCAGAAGTGAATTCAACTCCACAGTCATTCTTTGAACAGCAGGATTTATTTGTCATTTATCAAAGTTTAATATATGCAATCTGTCTCCCAAAGGGCAATAGTGAGGAAAGAGGAGTGAGGAAAAAGGGAAGAGTGAAGCAGGGCACAGCTTATGCTTTTGAAAGTGTCCCAGCCTTACTCCGCTTGTTCTGTTTAAAAAATGAAAATGATCAAAGGACTGAAAGTGCAACATCCTTCGAGAGTTGCCTGGCAAGTGCTACATGATGACTAGCTTTTGTGCAGCTCAAACAGAGGTCTGTTCTGTGCGCTATCTGGACTCTCATTATCACTCATCTGTCAAACCTGCTGCTGTAAAAAGAGCTGGGGTGGAGGTCAACTTGTAAAGTAGCAGCAGCAGAAGCAGAGATGTGCTCCACTCTCTGGTGAGTCAGTTGTCAGTTCTTCTTCTTTAATGTGGTTAATCCACCATCCAGGACTAAATTGGTCCTGAATGTTGTTTCCTTCCTTTCCACTCTGACCTGTCCACAGGAGGTGCTAAAGGAAGTCTTTTATTCCAAATGACTCCAGTAACCTGGAGCCCTGTGACTGAGGGATAATAAATGTTATTGGTCCTTTTGGGAAATTCAGATGACTCAGGATGCACAGTAACTTTCTTTTTTCAAGGTTTAAGCAAACACAGAGATCCGGGAAAGATGCTGCTCTGTCCCAGTGGAAGACAGCTAAAAGTAAATCTTCTTCAAGATAGCGAGTGTCACCTAAATTTTGTCAGTAAAGCCCTATTATTGGCCTCTCACTGAGATCCACAAGGGTCAATAAATATCTACTTGAAGCCTCCTGCAAATTCTAAAGCAAAGACTGAAATATCACCAGTAGTCTGGGTCTTGATTTTTCCATAAACATTCTTTATAGTTTGGAGGTTTTCGTGGTTTGGATTTGTTTTGGTTTAGGTTGTTTGGTTGGGGTTTTTTTCCTGTACATAACTGAAGTTTAAATATCTATGGAAGACTTTTTTTAAAGTGATATATATAAGTCAGACTGATAATTTCCTTTAAAAGTTTTGCATGTATTATGGTTTGTTGTGAAAACATATATTACCTATTGACAACTGGATGTTCCTGCCAAAAATATCTTAATCACTTGAAAATAGAAAAACACTTTACATTTCTGGAGAAACCCAGAGTAAGTTTGATTCTCAAATGCTCCCTCACGACACTGTAAGCTGAGCTGAGAGTTTCCTGTTAGTATTATCTGTTACAGTGAGTTTGTTGCCAGGTTTCTCAAATATTTTTTGCCTGAATTTTTTGTCACAGATGCAATGATGATTCAGTGAAACAAAATTACTTATAAATTTTCTTTTCTTGTTACTAAATTGTTCAAGACAATGTTATGTAAATAAGCAGTCTTATTTTATCAGGGACCTTGACTTGACCTAGACTGCAGTTTCAGCCAGGACTCAAGATTTAGTGTACGTGACTTACATTTGCCCTCTACAGATTAAATAGAAAGACGAAGTGATCATGATGGGTTTTGTTAGCAGTGGTGTCAGTAAGACACCCAACTGGAAACCAAGCAAAGCTATACCCAAAGCTAAGCTTTGCCTATCATACAGTATTAAGAGATGGCATGTGAGAACAACTCCACCTTCATCTTTTATTTGGTCTGAATACTACATATAATCAAGTGAGTGTTATTTCTAACTCCTGAAAAGGTCAAGGGATCAATATCTCTCCCATTTTCTCACAATACTTAGTAGCCCCAATTGTTAGTTAAAACTAACTAACTAATTTCAGTATGATTTTTGTCTAAAATTAGCAAATTAGGAGAAATGAAGTTTTAAAGAAATATTTCTTCTTCTAACAGTGATATTTGCTTACACCATTCTTAAGGTTTAATCAAAAACTATATCCTACTATAAAAGGCTGTTTCTAATTTTATTTCTCTCCTTTTTAACTAAGATGTAATGACAAAAAAGAAAAAAGGAGAAATCTTCATGTATCATTTCACTTAATGATTAAGAAAACATACAATGAGAAAAAAGATTAAAAAAGGAACATGCATTGAGTGCTAAGAAAAAAAAACATGCCTTTTCCTAACAAGTTAATTTGGTGAACGTGAAAGAAAACCAGAGATATTTGGTGAGAGAAAAGAAAAGAAACTAGACTATCTATAGCTTAACCTCAGTTCCAGACCTTTATACAAACATTTTTTATTGCTCCACAAAGACAGCAGCCACAGCAGATCTTAGGTGGACGACCTGAATGCCTCATGGAGGCATTTAGCTTGTTCCCCTTCTTTTATCTGTTAATAACTGCAAGTTGTAAGCTTGATCGTAGTCTGATAGTAGGCATAGGTGCTATTCCAACTGCAGTTGAGAAGTGGGAATTCCCATTCTCTGAGGAATACGGTTACGTGTCCCTGGAATTATCACCTGTTGCTGAAGCCACCTGTGCCAGGCTTACACTAGGCAGGAGCTGGGGCTCTACCATTTTTAGGGCTCAGAATGGTGTTTGAGGTGAAATATCGTTTTTTTAAAAATTATTGTAAAAAACCTTATTCCTTCACACTAGCATATTTCACAAAGTTATCGTCATGTCAGCTGAAGTCTGTCTGAAAAGATTTCTTAGACCCAGGGTAGATTTTGTGAGCTAAGGTCCACAGAAAAATTGCCCTGGCGAAAGTTGTTGCTAAATGCTTTCAATTAGGACATAGAAAACAAGGCATTAAGTCTTTTCTTCCCCAGGCATGGATTAGAACCTAAAATTTCATGCATGCTCTGAGTATCAGCTCCTCTGAAATTGGCCGTCTTTCCCAAAACTCTTGAAAGCCTGTTTTGTTCACATCAGGAACTGAAAACAAATGCCAGAACTCTGACATTTATCATAAGATGGAAACCTTGTTTTCCATTCAGCCATATACAATACTTCGGAGAAAAGCGACAACAGGCATTCATCTTTATTTTTTATATATAAATTGAGAACGAGATACATTAAAGAACTATTTTACTGGATATTTCCGTGGGCTTTCGAGTGGTCAGTTAATGTTGTCTGGAAGGAGACATGTAATAAAATGACTCTATGATTTATTTTATATAAGCAAAGACTAGCTCTTTCTGAAGAACTGAAGTATATAAGACATTCAGGCAAATTATTGAGACAGAATAAAAGAATGTGGCTCCTTCAGAATCAATGGAGTTGAGCCATTTTTTACTGTCAGCAGCTGTTGCCCGTGCCTGATGAGTCCTGGCGTTTCAGTTTGAGCATTTGGTATATCACTAAATTGAGGTGTGATGGGCTACTATAAAGTTTGTCTTCTTGGCAGAGCGTGATGACAGCAAAGTTAGCCAGAGAAAAGAGCCTAGTGTTAGAATTTCAGGAGACAGATCCACAAATTCCCTGAGGTGGCCTGAAAAGTACAGTCCTTCTGCAGGTGAACTTGAGTGTTCAAGAAACAATAATGTAACACAAATTAATTCAAAGCTATTTGGTCTCTTCCTCACTGTACTAAAAGAATTGGGTCTTTTTTTATTACCATATTTTTTTCTAAAAATTACTCTTGTCCAAAAGATAGTGAGGAGTCATGGGTGAGGTATTTTGAAGTCTAGCATTATCCTTGTCTGTGCGTCACAGATATAGTTACTGTCAGAGACACCTGCCTCAGCAAATATCTCAAGGCCTGATGGTTAAAAATTTTTGAGATACTCTACTTATGCAAAGACCAATTAATGAATACTAGGAAAAACTAGAGATATTTCACTCTAAAGTAGTAATTGACAGTTGGTATCATTTTTCTGAGTGAGAGCTCTTCTGATGTTCCTTTGCCTTTTCCTTTATAATATGTCATGGTAGGAGGAATATTAATTAAAGACCATAAATCATACTCTAGTGAGAGTGAAAAATCTACTTAAATCCCGATTTTAGAAATATTGAGTAAATCTACATTAAGTATTACCCTTCTTCTAAGTATTTGCATTTATTTATCTTCAGTAGTGTTTTAATTTCTTCAGGATTTTATGGAGAAATAGGGTGTCATTAAAGGGCAAATCTGATAAAATCTAATAAAACATAAAACCAAAAATAACTTTTTATTGGTTCATTTAATTGAAAATAAACATATATCAAAGCTGATGTGGTAATAGTCAAAATCTAAAACATAATAAGAGACAGCTGAATTTCACGGGTTTGCTATATCTCCATGTTTCTTTTTTACCTACAGGAATACCTCATATATATAGAAAAATAAAGCTGCAGCTGTGAATCCAGGGAACTATCCTACCATGTATTTGCAATACCACCATGGGTATGTGAAGCCTTGGGAACAAATGGGAATTGTTTCCTGATATTAGTTGTTGCAATTTTGTTCTAAATTTCAGTATCACAGTGCTAGAAGGTTTAAAGAGGTGTTTGTCACCATAACCAACTTCTCCAGGTGCTAAACTATCAATCAGGTATTCTTACATATGAAATATGTTCTTTTTTGTCTTCCGTAAAAGGTAGCTGCAAAGAAAGGATGGCACAGCAAGTTTTTTGACAAAATATTGTGCAACATGGTTTCAAATTGCTAGACTTTGTTGTAACTGTGCCTAGTGCCTTAAACATCTGGGTGTTGAATCTTTATTTCAACCTCTGATCAATAGCATATGCTTAATATACATTTCAGCAAGTGTTTCTGCCTTTGAAAGTGAAAGCAATGGGAATAAGGTTTCAGTTCTTTAACCGCTTTTTTTCCCTTTTTCACTCTATGTGAAAGTGTCAAAGACAGGATAGTCACAATAAATACACAATTATAATTTAGTGGTGTTTGCAGTTTAAAGGCAGTTTTCAACAAGTTTGTGTGCAGCAGACACTGCTGATAACAAATGAGTGATGTGTGTCAGTACAGAACCCTCTCTAAAAAAATATTAAAATTGAAAATTATATTGAACTCGTAGACTCTAATGTGGTAACTGTAGGTAAGCAATTTTTTATAACGATGGAACCTGAATTTATGGATTTACCTAATCTCACTGATATAAGTCAGCTGAACTATCTTTATTGCTCTTTCCTATCTGAATGTTCCCAGAGAGTAAAATAAAAGTTTTATATTTATAGAGAAATTATATTTCATACTATAATGGTATTGTAGATTAGTTTCATGATGTTCTTCTGCATATTTTGATTTACCCATAAAAGAAGCATAACTGAGTCTACATGTTGTTCATATTTTGATTTTTGTTGATATTGTTAACAAAACTGCCACAAAAATTTGTTTATGGACAAATTTCACCTCATTTCTTGTGTCTGCTCAGTTGGTACCACAGTAAGGTAAAAATTATCTAAATCAAGTATCAATGTGTTATCAGACTGTTGAAATTCTGAAGTACAGTGATGAGCAAAAAATAAAGAAATTAATAGAATTAAATTACAGAATTAAACAGAATTAAAACACTATTTTAAAACAAAAATCCAAATTCAGGATTTCTTTGTGTGTGTTTTTATTACAGTGGAAAAAATAAATATTGTATTTTTAAAATGACTAGTATAGTATTTTCTTGATATTATTATTTCGTAACTGGTTACATTTCAAACATGGAGAGTTTGTGTGATCACTCATGTAGTTCTAAATCACTGCTTTAATATTTCAAGAAGAATCAGTTTCCTAAGAAGGAGTGAAAATAGTTTTAAAAAACCTTAATCTCAAAAAACTAAGACTGGAATTGTCCATCTCTACCAGTCATAGACTGTCATGAAACTCGTAGGAATCAAAGAAAAAGTTCCTTTTTTTTTGTTTGTTGCCACCAGTGCTAGTAATATATTGCTGAGGATTTCCTCAAACTATCAAAGTTTTTCTTTGGGTGTCATATGTTACTTTCGTAGAGCTATGTGGGCACAAAAGCATGAATCATACTGACTTCAGGTCATCATCTGTCAAATGGAGCTAGAGTTTTTGGGAATTGTTGATTGGTACTTGGAGTTATTGCTGCGTGAATAAACCTTGAGTACTTATAAGCTGACCGACTAACACAAAATGTGCACTGTCACATAAAGGATATTTGATGACAACTGCACACACAGTTGTGTGAATAATGATATTTCTTTGGTTCTGAGGCCAAGCAGAAATATTTGTTTGAAAAATGCTGAAATGAAACACTAAAAGAAAAAAGAGGTTTTTTTCCTGACCAAAAAGTGTTTCCCATAGGAAACACAGACCTGTGATTTGTTTGTAACATATTCTTCTTCCTTCTCAAATTTTATTTTTTCAGAACATTGATTTGCTGAGAGATAAAATCACAGTTCTGGCTAGCAACATTCAATGCCAATACAGGTAGAAGAGTCTTTATTTATTCAGAACATTAGCTAACCACACACAACAATAATAGATACTGCTAGATACAGCTCTTTTAAAGTTAGTGAACACTTCAGAGCTTAGAGCCAAGTTAGAGGGTCTTTTTACTAACTCAAAGTTTATGTATAATAGATTCTTTAGCGGCAGCCCTCTAATGAAATGTGCATTCAACTAGAAGAAGCCGGTTTTGCTTGCTCAGTAGATCTGTTTAGCCACCACATGAAAATGGATTTGGTAAAGCCCCTTTTATTTTTACAAGGAATTGACTGAAAATAATTCACATATATATATCTCAAAATCTCCTTTGAGGCAACTATGAAGCCTACAGAAGGCACCTAAGATGAGCAACTGCTTGGACAGTGCAGCTTGCCTGTTCTCAAGAGGCTCCGGTAAGGTTTTATTTTATGTAGACTTCTCTATTTGATATCTTGATGAACTCACCTTGACATGTTCATTGGACGAATCTTCTCTTATTCATACATTCATTCTTTTCAGCACAATTTCAATTTTCTTATTCCCAATTCTAAAATCTTGCTGTCTAAATCTAAGCCACTTCTACTTCTGTCTCCAACTCTCTACTTCTCATCTTCAGTCAGCAAACTGCATTTCTCTTTATTCCTCTAAAATATATTCCTTTATAAAATATAAGTTCCTTCCTCCTTTCGGATTTTTCCCTTAAGACATCTGCTTTTTGTGGTTCATGACACATTCTGGATAGAATATTGTGATATTTCATTTCAATTATGCCACATCAGAATAGATGACACTGCAGAAATATAATTTGCAAGGGGATGCAAATACTGATGCCCTTTTCAGGTTTCAGTAAGAATGCATCCAAAGTCAGTTAAATCCTTTTTTTTATGCAAGTACTCAGAATATTTAGAAAATATTAATGACAGAATACTAAAAGCAGTATGATCATATTCTTAATATTAATCCCCTTGATTATTTAACTTTCTTTGAGAATATGAAGTTGAAAATGTAAATAAACATAAAGTAGTTGTATTGAAATTTTTTTCAGATATTTTTTGGCATTCAGTCAGCAGTTTAAAAGTATCTGGAAGGTCAAATATGAGGATTTTTTTGCTATAAAAGGACATAGTTAACATTTAAAGTTTGTTCTTTGAAAGTATCATTTTTTTCAGATATCATATTAACAATGTGATATAAAATAAAGCTCTGTCTTCAGATGCCACTTAGCACATTTTATAAAATGGGTGTTTTATCAATAAATTTTCTAAAGACAGAAGCAAATTTCTCTAACATGCATTAAGAAGATTTTCACTGGCTGCAGCTCATAAAGAAGCTGCTGTGAAAGCACTGACACATGATGACATGATGACTGGATAGCACCATCATGCGAGTCAGCTCTCCATTCCTTCATGGCTAATCTGATATCAATGCAGCAGTTATGGTGAACTCCATATGTTTTCGAAATTGATGATTACTCTTATTTACAAGTAGCCAGTTAATATCTGCAAGATATTTACATCACAATGTGTTTTGGAGTCTTACGCAGGCTGGCCTCTCTAAACCATTTTTTGTGTCACTTTCAAGACCTAGAATCACTTTAACAGTTACCAGATACCTCCAGATATGCATCATTCTGGACAGGGAAAGAAGAAGCAATAGGTGTTGCTACCAATGCTATGAAAGCAAACTGACCATTTTGCTAGTACCAATACTACGAAAGCAAATGAGATGAGTTCTGTTAGTGATGGAAACACTCACTCCTTTGCCTGTAGAGGGTGAACTATGGTTTTCCACAGGACCCACCAATGAGCAACAACCAAATGAAGTTTTAGGATTTGGAATCTAATATGATGTTAATGCATGCATACTATATATGCATATTTAACTGACATCTAATGTACAAGTGTCCCTGCTAGTCCTCTCCAGGTGCATCATGACCTAGATGAGAACATACAGGAGCAAAACTTAAATTTTGATTTTAGCAAGCCAAGTCTTTAACTCCTGATAAAAACATACTCAGAGGAAAATTTCAGTTGTTGCTAACACTTCAGACAGGCTGGCTCAGAATTCTCTTAGTTCAGGAAGCAGGAAACAACAGCAGATTGTAAGGATATACTACAATCTCAAATACAAATAGTTTTACAGAAAGGTTGGACACCATAGGTTTCCCTAAATCATCCTTTTCTTCTATATTTCTTCTTCCTTCCTTATCTTGGTCAATTTGAGGTCCTATTTTGTTTCATACCCTTTGCAGTACTCCTGTGGCCTAAATTATTTTTGCAGGTTCTGTGTGTGAGTGGTGTTATTTCCATAAATATAGCATATTGTGTTTTATCAGGATGACTGACCTGCCATTTAGATTAAGGAAAATGAGGAAATAAGAGAGAAAAAAGTAATCTCCACACAACTGGGAAAGCAGAGTGTTTGTCATTCATTCTGACAGCAGCTGTCTTGAGCCAGTCTGCCCTAAACAGGAGGAAGGATAAGATCCCTCCCACTTAATGACAAAGAAAATAATGGAGAACAGCATGAACATCTGAATTCCAAATCCCATCATTATAATATATAAAAAAAGTGGAAAGTTATGTCTGTACAGTTATCCTGTCTCATAGAATAATGCAACAGTACAGAATGAAATATTCAGTGTGCAACCTGTAAGTCTTGAACAGCTTCAAATAGGAAACCAGAGGGTGCTGTGGGGTGGGGATAAAAAGAGATAAGTATAGATTAAAGAAAGCAAAACCATCACAAAGACTTGTATTCAAATACACCTACACATATATATCATTTTCTTATAAGAGAAATCTTGGGGTAAAAAAGGAGTTTCATCTATACTCCTTGATCTCTAATCCTGAGATTAGAGAGTGTCCTGATTTTTGTCACAACAAACTTGTTAAATCATGGGAATCATCTGCTGCTAAACCAGGAGCATTTGCCTGGCAAAGTGTTACTGCAGATTGTGGGACTAGAATTTAGGAGGCTGAGGCTCAGTTCCTGACCTAGTAAGTTAAAAAAAGGTAGTTTATGAGGCCAGAAGGACTAGAGATCAAAAATGTGCACAAGGCTCAACAATCATTTAAACACAAGGTTTAAACCATATATCATTTTCATCCTGGCCTTCTAGGAATTATTTCCATAGCACAGTATATAGACATCTTGGAAGGAACCAAAGTCAACATCTATCGGCTGTGATAGTACGTTGCTGTTAGAACTTATATACTAAGGAATGGCTGGGAAATTATCCTACTAAGGTGAAACTGATTTGGAAAGAAACTGGAGCTGCTGAAGTTCGGCACTGACAGACTGTTTGTAAAGTTATATTAAAGGAATGCACCCTAACATTTGTAATAACCTTGCAGTATAAAAATGAATAGGTCTTGATTACTTGCTCTAACTCCCTGTGTTATAGTATCTTAAGTTTCTGAGAGCATGTTATCATAGAGTCACAGATGCATAGAATCATTTGGGTTGGAAGGGACCTTTAAAGATTACCTAGTCCAACACCCCTTGCCATGGACAGGGACATTTACTTAACAGATCAGGTCCAATAAGAGAAAGATCAGAAGAGACTGATGAAACTTTGTGAGGTGCAGAAAATGTGATCAAAATTAGAAACTGAAGAAATTAATTTACTTGTTCCAGAAAAAAGAATACTGACAAGAGTCTTGCGAGTTTTCTTGAGATACAAAAAACAGGGAGGAATTATTTGTTGTCCAGTTTCCATGCTGGAATCTTATGACAATATGGTTTTAAATATTTCTTTTTGAAGTTCAGAATTTGATTTCTAATAGTAAAAGTAGTTGAATACTGGACTAAACTGACCTGGACGTGTGTAGATATACCATTACTGGTATATCTTTAATAAGAGAGGGAAACCCAACATCTGTCAGAAACAGCACAACCATAAACAATCCTGGGTTTAGGTAAGGAAATGTAAGAAAACACAAACCTGAGCTTTTATGACTCTTCAGAACCATTACTTTCCTTATCTCCACTCCAAGACTTTCAGATGTATATTTTAAAACATGTTTTCATGTTAGTATTCACCAGAGTATATATTCCCAAAGAAGATTAAAAGATGTTTTCTGAAAACAGACAATTTTTAATTGCGAGATACTCTTTGCCCTGTATTATGCTTAAGAACCAAACTACAAACTAATAAATGTAAGCTTATTATACCTTACTATTTTATTTTATGTCATTTTAGACAGCTGGATGATACAATCTACCAAAAAACCCACTAAGATTTTAGAATGATGACAAAAAGACAGCAATGGCAGGCAGTCCTTGTTCATTGAAATTGATGATCTCATGTAATCTCACCATCTCCTGTCCTTCCCTGTGCCCATAACATTATTGTCAAAGTTTTTCACAAGTATCTTAAATGGTGAAAAAGTATATGAGAGGTACAAACACTGAAGAGGTAATTACACGAGTTTCAAGTTATTTAGAGGGACATTAACACAGAAATTATTACTAGAATAATAGTAATATTCCCTTTCAAGTGTCTCAGGATAAACACTGGATACATTAATTATTTTTTCCGTAGAGATAGAGTAATTTTTGTCTTGCTTAAGAAGAAATAAAAATGTTTTCTTAATGTTCAATCCTACTTTGTATTACAATTATCCAAGCTTTTTTAAAAAAAGAAATAAACATTGGTGTATTAAAGGCAGCAATTGTCAATTGTTAGATGCTCAGGCATGGTTTATTTTGCTTTTGAAAATATACCCAGAAAAAGCAATCATTCAACAAGTCAATCAATGCACTTACTCAATTGTCTTTGAACTTCACCGGAAGAATAAAAGGCAATCATGGACATTACAGGATATGTTTGATGTTCTCAGTGTAGGATAAATCATTGTTTCTTATTATTTTCTATGATGCTTTATACCTGACATGTATAACTTGGCATCTTTTGTTCATTTTTCTTTATTATTCTAGTCCTCTGACTTCAAACAGTAACACCCATTCACATATCTCAAGAGGCTAATTTGTTCGTGTGTGCTTTTGGTAAAATACTCCTAAAGAGGTGAACAGATTTGCTCAAGTGAGTTTTTAATTGACACTTTATAACTGGGGATATCACTTATTGGGTAAAAAGGCTGAAATGTCTTGTCTATTTGATGTGCTAAAATCAAACTATATGAAAAGTACTTATAGCTCATTAAAGTAGCACTCTTCAGATCATTTACAGAGATTTCTCTACTTTTCTCGGTTTCATTTCTTAAGTTCAGACTCCCATTGTTAGGAGGGAGATTGTTCAGGGCCTTGTCAATTGATATAATCTTTTTCTTTCTGCTTCATATTTAGAAGTGTCAGTCCACGCAGACTACTTAGTTTGAGTATTTAACTTTGCAACATTTAATCTTTCTTTTTTTTTTTTTTATCTTTCTTCGAATTTTTCTTTTCTTCTTGTATTCATAGCTTCATTCACTTTAAAAAGCAGCCTTGGATTAGACCATAGGTATTGTTTGCCTTCCAGTCCAGTCTTCTAAATCTATTTGTTTTACTTGGCTCCCAGTCCTAAGTCTTCTACCTATCTCCATACCATTATTTCGGTGGTATTTTCCTCTCCTCCTACCCCTCAGTGTTAAAATTCTATGTAATTTTTTATCTTTTAAATATATTGTGCTTACCTGAGGGTTGGTGCTGTGTGAGGATGTGGGGAGTTAGCCTTTAGTGTTACAGTGTAACAAACACTAAACTGAATTCTTATTTTCTGTGGCTGAAATTCATGTCAGGGCTGAGCATCTCGAGAACATGAGCAACACTAGACTCTCTGAAGCCCTGACAAAGCAGCTGAGGGGATAGGTAAACACACAGTTGCTTTTCTTTGGCATAAATCTCATTTTTACTCACACAAAGATCTACAAATTATGTTTTTACTTTATCCTTTGCATAGATTTATTGATGTAAATAATGACAACTATATCTATTTCAGTGTCAGTGTAAAAGACAAATAGGCATCACAAAATTCCCTAAGATGTATCAAGGAGAATTAATTTAGATTTTGTTTATCTGTAAGATTATTTCAATGCAGATTCTGACTAAAGCATATAGTAACTGTCTAGCACCCTGAGACACAGTTTTACTACGAATTTCCAGTGTAAATTTTTCTGACTTCAACAGTTAAAATTTGTTAGTCGATAAATTATAAGGTTATAGTACTGTTATCATATTTTATCTGCATTTTTTTGACTTTCAGCCTCATTTCAATAAATTATCACATTTACAACCTACCTTCAAGATATCTCTCTGAGTTAAACTTACCATGTAGCACATGATGTATATTGGAAACCTCTCTGGAGGTTTAGTCCAATTAATCACGGAGATAATGCAGGATGTGTTTTTTTGCTTAATAAGTAGTGTGGCACACTGCACTCATATGCACAGGTGCTCTGTAATTTGCACAGACAATCAGTAGGTGGCTGTGTGCAATTCAAGACGTTGGGACTGGGGTCTTACACTAATATTGAATCTAAATCTACTTTCTTTCAATTTAAAACCATTTCTCCTTGTCCTGGCACCACATGCCTTTATAAAAAGTCTCTCTCCATCTTGTAGGTGCCCTTTAGGTACTGGAAGGCTGCTATAAAGTCTTCCTTGAGCCTTCTCTTCTCCAGGCTGTACAATTCCAATCCTCTCAGCCTGTCTTTGTAAGTAAGGTGTTTGAGCTTTCTGATCATCTCTGTGACCCTTCTCTGGACTTGCTCCAACAGGTCCACATAGTTCATGCAGTTCTGGGTACCACAGAGCTGGACACAGTAGTCTAGGTGGGGTTTCACCAGAGTAGATTAGAGAGGCAGAATCACCTGCCTCAATCTACTGGCCACACTCCTTTTGATGGAGCCCAGGATGCACTTGGCTTTCTGGATATTGAGTGCAAACTGCCTGTTCATATCTAATCTTCCATCCACTAACACCTCCAAGTCCTTCTCCTCAGGACTGCTCTTGATACACTCTCTGTCCAGCCTGTATTTGTGCTTGGGATTGCCCTGACCCAGGTGCAGGACCTTGCACTTGGCCTTGATGAACTTCATGAGGTTCACACAGGTCCACTCTTAAGCCAATTAAGGTCTCTCTGGATGATGTCCCTTCCCTCCAGCATGTTAACAGCACCACACAGACTGGTGTCGTTGTCAAACTTGTTGAGAGTGCCTGTCCATGTTCATGACAAAGATAACCAAAAAGCATCGATTCCAGCATCCACCCCTGAGAAATGTCACTCATCACTGCTTTCCACTTGGATGTTGGGCTGTTGATTGCAACTCTTTCAGTGCGACCATCCAGCCAATTCCTTATCCATTGAGTGGTCCATCCATGAAATACATGTCTCTCCAGTTTAGGAGCAAGAATATCATGTGGTACATAGTCAAATGCTTTGCACAAGTCTAGGTAGATAGTGTTAGTCACTCTTCCCTCATCTATCACTTCTGTAACTACATCATAAAAGGCCACCAAATTTGTCAGACATGATTTGTCCTTAGTGAAGCCACGTCGTCCATCATCAGTCAACTCCTTATTTTTCATGTGCCTTAGAGTGGTTTCCAGGAAGATCTGCTCCATGATCTTTCTGGGCACCAAGGTAAGATTGCTGGCCTGTAGTTCCCCAAATCTTCCTTGTTTACTTGAATTTCCATGGCTTCTCAAATATGACAGCAGACTTCCTCTGTCAGTTCCCTCTGGACCTGTAGATGAATCTTATTAGGTCCCCTGGACTTTTGCACCCTCATGTTCCTTAGATAGTCTTGAACTTGGTCTTCTCCTTCTGCTATGGATGCAGAATCAAAGAATTAGAGTTCAGTCCTACTAAGTCAAGTTTCTGCTAATGTTGGTCACAGGATTTCTGGTCAGCTCAGAGCAAGTTTGTGTGTGCCCATAGACCATTATGTACTATATTGCACCAACAGGGTGCATCAACAGGGTGCACCTGCGGGGTGAAAAGTTCATTGACAATCAGTCATTTCAGTCACAAAAAAAAAAAAAAAAAAAAATTATTTTTTTTTTACTAGATGCAATACTGTAAGGTTGAAGCACTAGAATTTGAAGTTTGCTGAAGGGGAGGGAGTGCTACTGATCATTCCTTTGGAAGGCAAATTTATGGTTCTCTCTGTGAGCATTAGTACCTGATGCAAAGTTCATTTTGTAGATATTTAAAGGCTGGAAAGTGCTGTGTTTAATGTGTAAGGGCTTTCACAGTATCTTTAGGCTTGTTACAAACAAGACTGCGTTGTTAAACCAGAACTGAGGGCATGTCTTGAACTAACTGTGGCTGTGACTGTGGCTTACTTACATGAAAAATTACTGCACAGGAAGCACATTCCTGCGTATCAGGGTGGAGTGTGCAGGATGTAATTTGGGAAATCTAAATTATGTTCCTCCATTGAATGATTACCCTGAAAAGGCTACCAGTCTCCATTAACTATAAAGTCTTCAGGCAACTGAACTGGGACAGCTCAATACTGTTTTGCAAATAATCTTCTAGCTCTGTCCATGTGCATCTTCAGCCAACCTGTACTGCAGCTGAGAAGCCAAATTAGCACAAGAGAAAGTCCAGACTCTCAGGGACACAGTCAGAGGAGACCCCCACACTGACATGTCTGTGCAGTCCGGGAGTCAGAGCTGGTTGGTGCCTTGCTGGGGATGTGTGAGGACAGCTGAGATCTAGGACTGCCTGCCCATGACTCTATAGTCATGCCCTTGCATGTCAGGAGGGCCTTCACACGCTGTCTTCCACAACAGGAACTTCCCTGTACAGTCAAATACAATTAACAAGACATTGGAAAAGTGGATACTGAGCATATCCTGAAAACTGCTTTACCTTCAGAAGCTGCGTAAGGGCAAAGGAAAAGAGAGAAGACTATTTATTTGAATGATGTTCACTTGGTTGAACCTCTGCCTAAAAGTGTACCACTAAATCACAGAATCACAGAATGGGTAAAGGTTGGAAGGGACCACAGTGGGTCATCTGGTCCAACATCACTGCTCAAGAAGGGTCATCCATTGCACAGTTCTTGAATATCTCCAGTGAGGAAGACTCTACAGCTTCATTTATCTCCAAATATTTCCTCCTTTAAACTGCATTAATAAAATAATGCTACACTACTTCTGTAAGTTCAGAAGTCATGAATTGATAACACAACAATAATATTAATAATACCAAAAACCTTTGCAAAAACAATTTTATTAATCTACCTATAACACACATACCATATGTATTACTTGGATGGGCTGCATCAACATTAATATATAATATGTTGCAGTATTGGGAAAAAGTTGCTATGTTTACTGTTCTGTTTTTTAGATGTATAGTAAAGGTGTAACTGATAAATCAGGTGAACCTGATAAATATAAGTTTTTTCTGATGCCAACGAAATACATGAGACTTTGAACTCCAGTGGTTGTCTGATCCCATATCACTTTTAATGGCTATTTTCTTAACTCCTGTGCATTTGTCTTCCAGCTTGGTGATAACTGATCACTCTTTTCTTCTTCTTTTAAAGCATATCTACATTTTTTATAAAAAAGTTACCTTTCATTTTACAAAATCTGATTATAATGTGAAAAATTAATGCCAAAGGCCAACATTTAATTATGATGTGCTGCTAGCAGTTTCTCCGGTGTGGTACTGGAAACTAGTAATACTTTCTCTGGTTTAGCTTCTTGTGAGTTTTCAGAATCAACTTTTATCTGTTAAAAAGTAGTTTGAGTGTTCTTGCTAATATTTGTGAGCCTTTGGCTACAGAAAATACTAGTTTATTTAGTGCTTTGGAAAGAATTGCAGGTTGCATTCAGAAAATATGGAACATCTGTAGCTTTGAGAATTTGTTATTTCGTGTTGTCGTGTTTCCTGCTTTTCTAAAATCTCGGCTACACGAACCAGTATTCTGCAAGCAAACCTCAAATCTCCTCACAACTTTCATTCCTGGATGCAAGTCTTACCAAACAGTGAAATAGATAGGTTAAAAATTTGCTAGTTTCAAAGTTTCAGCAAAAAGCTTGATAAAATAATATTTAAGAAAATGGAATAGCAGTAAAGGCAGAGCAATGTACTCTTAAAAAAAATCAACAACTTTTTAATTTGAAATTACAGTGTTTATTTTCCTTATTTTAAGACTTTTGGGAATGTGATTAGCAGTGTAGTATCTTTTAAAGGGGTATCAATTTCCTTTTAAATAATATTTCAGTTCAAATGGATCCCTTCTGCTTTAACATCTTATCTCTTCTAGAGCTGCAGGAAAAAAAGGTAGGACATTTTATATTGCTAGAATCTGCATTCTCATCTTCTCACAGAGACTCAGAACATTCTGCTTCGTGAAGAGACCAAGATTTCAAAATGTTAAAGCCATGAGTTATTATTTTTCAATGTAAACCCCAAAAAGTGTCTATGTATAAAACATTTGAAAGGTATGTGTTCTGCATGCATAGAAAACAAATGTGAAGTTATAAAACTTTTATTGGCACTTTTTTTTGAAGATTTGCATAGCTTGTAGCTTATCCACCTCAAAACTTCTGTTTGTATACTTTTACTATATGCAGTGCTATCTTGTATTCTGTCATGAATCATAAAACGCATTGAGATAGAAGTGACAAATTTCTAAGTCACATGGAAACTATAGTACTCATTTCTCTTTGCTCACCTCATTTTCACTCTGATAGTTTATCTATCTTAGGTTAAACTTCGAACATTTCACAGCTCTGAAAAGCTTTAAACAGCTCCCACTCTTGACTCTCAGAGCAGGATGTTGTAAAAAAACAACATTCCTCTTGAACAAATGTGGAATTTCTTTACTTAACACTTAGCCCCAAACTTGAGCTTTCCCAAAATCTAGGATAGATGGTCCTTGTTCTAGGAACACTTCCTTTTTACTACTAATTTAAAAGCAGTTGAACTGGGGATACTTGTATATCTTCATATTTGTCATAGAAACTATCTAGAAGTTAGCCATTTTTTTATCTTTTTCATGTTAGTATCTATGTAAATGCAAGTTACATATGCATGGAGGTAGAAATATTAATTTAACTATGGCACTTAGTCGTTTCTATGCATCATACTTTGCTTTGTGGCACAGCTGTTAGACTTGGTATAAGTTATATTGTGATGTTGCGTTGCAAGAAACCTCCAACGAATTATTCAGTCTTCCATTTTTCAAGTCATGAGTTTTATGAAGACGCTGGATCCAGAATGGCTGATTTTATAACCTAAAGGTAGAGATCAAATCCTTTTTACGGTAGGAAAACATCTAAAATTAGATGTTTTACAGACCTCTTGTTCTGTTTGTGTAGGAAGCTGAGGTATTTGCTGTTTGTTCAAACTGTTTTGCTTTTTAACTAGCACAGTGTAATCATTCAAGCACTAGGATTAACTATACCCCAGCTCATAAATGGTTCCTCACATTTATTTCAGAGCAAGCTATCAGATTTTCAGAAAAATTACTTGTGTTCATCTCGAGATCCTTAGTACAGAAAAGATGATCAAATTTCAGTTATTATTGCCACATTGAACTTAATAAATGGCACTTAAATACATAAACTTTTTCTAAATCTTGTATGCTATAAAAGTAAGATTCAACTTCAGGAAAAAATCCAGAAGTAATTTTTCTCCTGTGTAATCTTGTTTTCTTTATGAAAAAAAATGTTATCATATTTGGAAAATGTACACAAAACTGGTGGATTTATGTGGGCTTTAGATGATATATAGACCTGTAACTTTCTATGCAGAGGTGAATTTCCCTGTGTGGTAAAGAAATAATGTTTCCCATCTCAGCTTGGAATGCGCCTAGCACAGCAAGGACTTGATTCTGATTAATGACTGCAATGTTATTTGTTTCATTTTGCTTTTACTGCTAATCAAATCATATAAATATGTTTTACTGTTCTCTTCTAAATCATGGAAGACAATCCACAACAATTGAAACATGTTTTCTTATGGTAAAATCATAAATATTGTTGGTTAACAGGTGCTTTCAGACTATTAAACAAATAATATTTAGCTTAATATCCAAAATGTGTTGATATACTTTATCATCTAGAGAATGAAATAGAGTAGTTTAATGAAGTTTTTCTCTTCTCTAGGATATGCAGGCATGCTCTCATGTTTGTTTTTCTAATATTCTTCCATCTTCGTGATATACAGAGTGTGATCATTTCAATAATTCTACCATAGGCAGATCTGATAGAGTGGTTTCCTCATTTTCTCATCTAACACTAGTGCTGTTCTCCCTCTTCCTAGTGACGATATGATCATGGCAGAGAGCATCTGGCCAGTTCATGAGGTCAGTGGTGAGTTTTTAGGGTACAGCCTGTGAAAGCACAGGGTATCCACACTATTTGTAAAATTCCATGTAATGAACGTTCAAGTTTCATCTCTTCTGATGTTAGCCCTTCTGTAAAGACAAAGAGGAAGGGGATACTGATGATGAGCATGTCTGAGGGAGGTTTCTGATCTGCAGGATACTCAGGGGAAAAGAAAACATGACAACCTTCAGCTCAAACAGAGGGGGGAAGAGAAATGGCAGAAAGGAGCAAGGATCAGGGAGTCAGATCATGGAGGCAGCAGAAGACCACAGAGAAATAAGCAAAGTTTGCTGCAGCCCAAAATATCTCCGAACTAGTTCAACCCAAGACTATATGCAAGACATTGTTTCAAGGAAGAATTCTTAATAAACTTTTCTCTCCTTTAATGTTATATTCCAATGAAACCTACCTTTTCCAGTTTAATAGCCAATATTAGAGCTTGTCTAGAGGAGGTTCTAGGCATATTGAATTCACAGATTTGGCCAAGTCAATGTTCCATCACATTCAACTAGCTTTGCATGTTTGTTCACATTAAGATATCAGAAACTGTCCATTACCGTTAGTGTACTACACCACTGAAATTAATGAGAGGAATAGTGGATATGGTCATAGACAGAATTTAGCAAAGTCAAGACTTTGCTAAATTTTCTTTGGAATCCAGGCTAACTGATGTGATTGGCTGGTATGTCTCTGTGTAGTTTTTCACTGTTATATACAGTTATGGGTTTAATAAATGGACAAATTGTACAGGCTATACAGTCAGAAAGGCCAAACAGCAAATCAAAGCAGGCTGTGAAGTATAACATGAGAATTTATGTCTTTACTCATTGTATTATAAGTAGTTTTCCTTTGTTGCCTTGAGGTCATTTAGAGATTCACTGTCCAGAGTTAGTCAGGGTTAAATACCTGACTCAATTTGAGAATAAAAGGATACCAGTCAATAAATAAAATCATTGGACTCAATATAAAGGTGAAACTTGTGAAGTTGTGTGAGAACTTTATCATGTTCCCTATATCTATGGGAAGACATCTATTATATCCTTCAGTCTGGAGCACATGAACTCATTCACTATCCTATTTCTAGCCTGAGAGAATTGAAACTCAAGGGCAAACAGAGTCCTATTGGAAACATCTTAATAAGTTCCTAATGGATGGTTTTTATCAAAGCACTCCCATTTTGCTGTCCTCAGACAATTTTATGTTTTGTATACAGATAGCAGCCTTTTTTATTGTTGTTCTTATTTTCCAACCTCTATAATATGCATTTAATATTATTAATCTTATTGGTGTTCCAAGTACTCTCTTCAGGGTCATGGTACCAGTAATATTGGAGATATGGGAAAAATAAATTTACTTATCAGAAAAGCATTCAGGTAGAGATAAGAACTCTGCATTTGAAGGAAAGAGTGAGATAACTGAATTTCGCAATGTCTTGGATTTGGAACAAATGCATACACACGCATCTATAAAGATTTGGATGAGTTGAATTCTATCAGGCTGTTTGACCTTGTCCCAAAACAAGAGGCATCCTTCCCTTATAGAGATGAGATGGGGAAAAGCTCCAGGACTCCACCCAAGCCCCATCTGCCTTGGGTCTGCTAAGGGATACAGAGGTGCCTTTCATTGGGAGAGCTCCTAGGGAAGTCTGATATTCTACCAAGAGGCTACCAGGATTCTACCAAGAGGCTACCAGGATTGCTTTCCCAATATCGCAGAATCACAGAATATGCTGAGTTGGAACAGACCCTTGTGATGCTATGGATATTCAGAGAGACTTCCAGTCTTCTCTTTCCCCTTAGCACATAATTTCTACTTTAAAGATTTAAATTTTCTGCAGTTTATATGATATTTGACTAATGTTTCTTCTCACCTCATCTTTTATATATCTTCCAAAATATTAATAACCTGTAAGTTACTAAACAATCTTCTGTTTTCAGATAGTCAGTCTAACAAATACTTAATGAAAAATAGATCAATGAGTCTTCCTTTTCCTGTAATTTATTCTTTCTCCTAAAGCATACATAAAACTATCTAAAGTGATGAAAAAATTGAATTGCTAAAATTCTGTTGACGTTCAGTGAAAGGTAAAAAATGCCCAAATCCCTGTCTCATTTCTGAAATGGAATTTCAGTTTCAAAACCAGGTAGCTGTTTTTGAAAACTTTACCTTGTTTCTTTCTAATAATTTTATCTGCAATTATGCTCTTTAGTTTCTTTAAGGAAGTACTTTTAAGTCTGACTGAATTAGTAGAACTAAGACACTGAAGCTTTGTTTTTTTGGTTTTTTTTAATTACACATGACAAAACTAGGAAAATGTACTGTAAAAAATAAAAATAATTGAAAAACATAAATATAAATGTGATTTAAGGATATGATTCTACTCAGAAAATTCAAATGTAGTCTATAGCTAATATTATTTTTTGGGTTAAAAACATTAAAATTAGTTATGCCTGGACAATAATTGAAAATATTTTGAATGCAAGGGTTTTATTTGGGGTACAGCAAAACTTAAAATGAACTAATGCTTATACCTGCTAAAGCATCAAACTCAGTACAAATTCTTTCATGCTTATTGTCTCCCTGATAGCAACACTGGCATATTCTGCCTTGCATGCATTCACACCGTTTTTGAAGATCAAGATGAAAGGCACAAACAGAAGATTCAGCTACCACATTGTTTTTGAGAAATGTATCCTATAGTGAAGCTTTTCCATTCATTTCATTAAATCTTAATAAAGAGTTACTTGCTATTCCACACTTTTCTGGAAAAAAAGTCTTCTCAATAATTCCACAAAGAAAACTAATTCTCAGTTCAGGGGGAGTAATTCTTGCCCTTCAAAAACTTTTCATATTTTATTATTTTTATCTTAGAACATAGGGCTAATCGTTTTTCACAGAAGGTTAGTGCTCATCCAATTTCATGGGGTTATTGGTTCATATCACAGATGTAAAAAATGCAAGTGTTGGTTATTTCATCTTTTCTAAAAATACAGACTGCTGCAGGACAGAATAATGGCATTTGGCTTATCTCTGAAGCACAAATATAACTTGGAGATCACTGGTGCATTTTAGGAAAGTAGTACCAATTTCTCATGTAAAAAACCAATCTCATTACAGCATTCTCTCAACTGCAGTCTTCCTAAATAGAGTATTAGTACCAACTGCTAATATTCTTTCCTTTCAATAAGTAGAATGTGTATGCAACACTACTGATTTTTTTCTGGTAGGTCATTTGAGGCCAGCTCTTGGTCTTTGAGCCCAAAGAAAATAATGTTGATCACAAGAACGATTCTTAGATCTGGCAGGTAGGAACAGGCTGAGGTCAAGCTTATCACACCCAAGAGATGTTTTTTTTTTTACACCAGTTACTCAGATAAGGACCAAGGGAGAGATTAGCCTTTCCTTAATTTAACTGTTTAAAAATAAGGTGCTGAGTCTGAACAAATCCATTGCCTTGCTTTCTTCTAACCATTGGAGAGGGAGATTTGGGAATTTCAGTCTAGTTTTGTAATGGAGTTCATTTTAACATGAATCTGTCCTATTTTAAAGCTGAATGGAAAACTAATTTGTAGGTCCAGATGCAAATGAACTCCATTTTCAATGTTTAAGTTTCACTGATACTTCAGTGATCAAAGCATACCGATATAGAGTCATATAGTTAAAGATATCTAGAAATGAGTGCAAAGAATTCAGATTCTGCTGCTATAAAATACCCTTAGAAAAGCAACAGAGACTATAAAATAATTCAATAAATCTGTACAAAATACTACTATGACACATGATATGTACAAATTAGTTTATGAGTGACAGGATTAGAGTGCGTGTTTCTCAGAGTACACTGGACTCAGCAAAAAAATAGTTCTTCTAAGTCAGAGAATAGTGAGGCCAGTGCATAACAGCAACCATTACCCAGAGCAATGCTTTCTGCCAGTCCTTGGTAGGCTCTCAGGCAGGCTAAAGATTTCAAGAGCATGAGCAACAAATATACATCCCTGGATGCTGCTCCTGCCTAAGCAAGCTCAAAGCAGCATTAACAGGAGGTTAAAAAAATAATCTTCCAATACATTAGTCTGATACTTATCAGAAACTTCAAATTAATTTAAAATATTTGGCTTATTTACAGAAGTCTACGCTTCATAAAAAGAACCCAATTAATCCTGGGCTGTAGATTCATACCCACAGGGCATGTGAATCCATTTCCATGGCATTAGTTGCTGAGGAACTGCTAACATTTCATTCAGATGTGATGAGCAAAAGTGTCAATTCTGGTAGGAAGTGAGTAGAGATCGGTTTTTTTTTAGGGGTGGTTTTTTTCCCTGAGCCCATGGACTCCTTTCGGCTTTCCTGTTGCACTGCAGCCCTAAGTATTATTGATAAAGGTTTCTGCTTAACAATAATATGTTCTACTTCTTTCTTAGCTACTATTTGACACATTAGTGGAAATGCAGCAAAATCAAGTTTTTTCAGTAGTTAGTTCAGATGAAGATCACCCTCCACTCTGATAATATACAATGATACCAAACAGAGAAGAAATGACTGCAGCACTCTGAACTCTGTATGTAGAAGTCACAATTCAAAGGATATACAGTTTTTTCAAACTGAATGGCTAGTCAAAATCTGTGATCCTGTGAGTTATTTTAGTTGGGAGGAAAAGATAATGATGAAGCTGAGTTACTTTGATACTTCTTATATGAGGCCTGAGAAACACTGCTTTACACTGCACTTGAGGAAATCAAGCACTATAAAATCATCAGCATGAACATCAAAATTTTTCACGAGTTCTTTCCCAGATCTTTCAAAAGAGCTCCTTTTTTTCACTTTTTTCTGTCTTTTTTTCCCCACTTCTCCATATCTGTTGCTGTGATTTTTCTCTCTGATTTTCTCTTTTGTGTATTTATCTGCACTACAATAATAGCCTATCCCAAAAAGAACATCACTTCTGATTTTTAGATTAGCCAGGTGCATTATGAAAGGAACCTGGCTTGATTCTGCAAAGCTCTAGTCAAGTCACCTTGTAAATGTGACTGCATTATCAGCATTACACTGATGTGCATATCATATATATTCATATAAACTTTATATACTACATAAAATTTAACTTAGTGATGAGTATTTGCAAATACTGTGAGCTGTCTTAAAAGGGCAGACTCATAATTTTCATCTGATGCTCATATGAAGTAGGCCAATCATAGTCTATGTAATCAGGACATCAGCAAAAAATTTAAGTATTCATTCTAAACACACTGATAGAATGAAGATCTCATGACTTTCTACAAAACCAGCACTTGGAATAATAAGTTGTTGGTAAAGAATGCAAAATTGGGTGCAAATAGATAGAAATGCCATGAGTATAGTACCTTAGCATCAATATAAAAATGTAGTAGGCTCACTGTTGGTCCATTCATATTATAGAAAAGTAAAAAATATCTGAAGTCAGAAGGAAGTGTTTCAATAAATATTACAGCAGCAGGTGCATAAGCATTACTGCCATCTGCAAAACAGATTCAGTGCTCGTTAAGGTTTAGTCTTGATTTGATTTGATTTGATTTGACTTGATTTGATTTGATTTGACTTGATTTGATTTGATTTGATTTGATTTGATCTGATTGATCTACTGTTCATCCTCTTAGACTTGTATCCATTTCCATAGTACCCGGCAAGTAAAAGCAGTACAACACAGCCTAATTTGAAATTCAACAGCCTAATATTAATAATAATTTAATGCTTATATGGAGCATGTTATATATTCAAAGAATTATACAAATATTAACCAACCAATACAAACTAATGTTATTCCTTTACTATCTTATTATATTAATGAAGCATAATAATTATTCTCCATGTACTCTTTCATGTTTCTAGCTCTTTGTATTTTAGCATTTTATGGCAAACTCTGGAGATCAATTTGTGCAGCTAAGAAAGATGCATACATGCATAATGCATTTTAAAAACTCCTTCTTAAATAGTGTCTACTTCCAAATGTAGACAAAAGGTCTTAAAATTATACATCCCATAAAGATTCTGTCTTTGTGATATCGTGAATTAGATATTGATAGAACCAAAAGAATTTCAGGTAAAATTAGAGTTGGTCAGAATTTTCCTGAGACAAATTTACTGTCAGAGAATGACAGTCTCTCAAAAATCCTCAGATATACACTCCAGCTTTTCTGTGGAAGAAAAGCTCTGAGACAGAGCTGAAGGGCATCCAGCTCAGAGTAGCCCAGTAGATTTATGGGTCCAGTGTAGCAAATTCTTTCTGCGCCCAGGGCTGGACCTGGAAAGATGCCTTTCCAACTTTCTCAGCATGGATCTGGAAACTTTCTGATCCCTTGCAAGTCTGAGCATTTTATATTTTAATTTTAACCTTCAAGCGTGCTTATGAGCCACTGTCCCTGATTGCTCACACTTCCTGGATGCTGAATCATGATCAGGCTTCTGAATCCAGGATAAACCAGCTACATCTGCTGATGGGGAAATCTGGAGATAAAAGAACAGATAGAGAGTCCCTTGTGCCCAAGCACTACCCCGTAGTCAGAATCAGCTGCTACAAGGACTTAAAGCCAAGTTGAGTTTCAGCACAGTTACTAATAGCATCAGTGCATTTTTTTTTTTCTGACATCTGGACTTTGCTCTTGACAGGGGCAATCAAAATTTGTCCATTCCGACAGCTCAGAAATCTTAGAGAAAAAAGACTGAACCAGGAATTTTGGAATTTCAGGTCTGAATGAAACATTCCATGTTATAATTTTGAAAGAAATACTTCTCAGTTTAGGTTGTTTGTATTTCTTTTTAAGTCTGTCTGGAGATTTGAGATTTGTTTTTTTTTTTTTTCATGCTGAAGCACATTATTTGTGTCCAAAATTTCAGATTACTGAAAGACAGGAACTCTAATTTCCAAGAAGATTGAAGTAAAATCCAGTAAGCTTTGTGACAAAGATTTTCCTTCCCTTGGCCTTTAGCCAATTTTTGAGGAGAGTGATCGGCAGAAAAGTGGGGTTTTGAAGTGATATTACAGATCAAGTTGGTAAATCATTGTATTGAACAGTTGTGAAAAATTAATAATGGCCAGTTCATTGACTTTGTGTTTTGAAGATGTAAATATGATAGGAATACTAAGTATAATTACCCCCGTGCCTTATATTTTATATAAGGTTTCCAGCAGTTTGCCCATTGGCTCCAGTGGCCTGGACACTTCACAGTTTGCCTAAATAATTACATTCTGCCTACTTACATTTTTGTCTATAATTTCAACTGTTTATGTTATTTGTCATTTCCTGTTACGAGGTGATACTGGGGCCTACTAATTCCTTTATTTTGATTCAAAGTTTAAGTCATTAAGTCCCTGTCATGGTTTGAGATCTCCAAAATCCTAATTCCCTAGTCTAAGCCCACATCTCAACCTAATGTGAGATGGGTTTTTCCCAACAAAACACGCCAGACTCCAAATGGGGGAAAGGGAATATATTACAATGACTGTACAAATAAATATTATAACACATTATACACACGATCACAACTATCTCTACCATGACATATAGTATTTACAATGGATCAGATCTCCCCTCCAAATAAAAGTCCAGGAGGGAAAGAGGGACAGATCCCTTCTTCGGAGCAGCAGGATCTTCTACAGCAGCAGTCATCTGTCCTCTCCACATGCATGCAGCAGCTGATGGCTGGATTTCTGCCAGCACTCACGAGGGAGGCCTCCAAGCCTTTCTCGGCCCCCTTGACACAGGTTACGTTCACCCCAGACAAGGTTGTTTCACCACGTCATATCACGAAAACGCAGGGGGTCTTCGTGACGGTCTGGTATCTCCAGGAGATTCAAGCTCCTTGCAGGGCCTCTGTGCCCTGCTTTCAGGCTGCCACCTTGGCAGCAGTGGGGGGGGGGGGGGGGAAGCCAAGGTCACCCCCTCTGCATTCCTCTCGGAGCTCTCTAGCTCCTTTCTGCAGTGCATGTTGCACTTCAAGGCTCTTTCAAGCAAGAGTCCGTCATCTTCCTCCTTCCAGGAGGTCTCAAAGGAGTTTTGGGGGTGGTGGTATCAGTTCTTACCCCCAGAACTCTGTAGCTCTGCTGCTGACTCTCCTTCTCTCTCTCTCTCTCTCTTCCCAGGAGTTCCCTCCTGCTTGGCTGCATGTTGTTTCTGCTGCTTCTCCGGTTCGGGTCTTATCTGTCCTGGCTCTCTGCCACCGTTTCTCTGGTCAGTGCAGTTCTGCTTCTGAAACATCTCCAGGTTCAATTACAGACACTTAGTCCAGCTTAACACTGTTCGAAGTCTCTGCAGTCCCCCCCAACCAGGGGCTCGGAGGCCCCAGAGGGCCCAAGCATAATAATAGGAAAGGAAAATTCAGACACATCTTGACCAAAATAGGATTGCAATGCTACTGAAATGGACAGATATGAAAGGCTGGGAGTGATGGATAAATATGACAAAGTAATAGGGCATGGAGGTTTATATGAGAAAAGATGAAAATATATACATTTGTTTTGTCAAGACTGGAGAATATTCTTTGTCAATATTTACCATAAAACAAAATTACTGTCTATTGAAATATAGTACCTTTTTCAAACTACTTACTCAAGAGTACAATTTGAATTTAAGAATATCTAATATAATAGTGTAATAAGAATTAATCAATGCTGATGGAACAGGGAAAGTCAGCTATATAACTGATGGATGTAGCCTATGTCCATATTGAGAACAGCAAGGATTTCCTTTGGACAGTTGTGAATAAAGAATTCTGAAGATAAGAAGGCTCTTTGGATAAGAGATAAGAAAAATATCTCTGAAGGAGAAGTTAGAAGGGGGAAAAACAGCTGTATGGTTTTACTTCCTTTTCTAGGAAACTAAAGATTTCAGCACTGTTATTTTACTGCTGTGAATCTCTCATAGTTACTGCTTTGCCACTTTCTGCTCTAGTTATGGTAGCAAGAAAGTTCTCTCATCCAAAAGCACTCGGAAGTTTCTTTTAGAAGAGACTACAGCTTCTTGCTAAGTAGCAGCAGTATGGGGCACATGGTCCCAATGCCCAGATTTTACATGTGGTATCAGATAATTTCCCAATGCAATTGGAAGAATCAGCTCTGTTTTGTAAGGCCATTTAGGTTTTGGACTTGCTTTAGGCTATTAGTTGAGTCCCTCTGGAAAAAGAGCGAACATCTCCCTGAAAAATTTCTGCCTCGTGGTACGGCAGGCAGCATTATATTGTCTTTCTGTTCTCCACTTAATCCAGTAGAAGTCCAGATTCAATGACACTGAGAACACATTAGAAATCTTTCCTTTCACACTTAGTTTTTCCTAAACAGTAAGGTCAACAGGTTCCTATGGAAGACTATTCTCTTTATGGCCTGCCTTGTAGAAAAAAGATACCCTGTAAGTGACACACAGACAAATATCTAAAAATATTCCTCTGATTTGATTACTTTTAGGGTGGTTCCTAACTAAACTAATAAAAACTCCCTGTGATAAACACAAAGTGAAAAATAGCTGCACAAGTTGCATCTGAATAGCAGAAGTCTGAAAGTCATTTAGACCCTGACTTTATCCCTGTAAGTATGTGTTTTAGTGACTCTGTCCCTTTGGGGTTTTTGCTTTGCTTTCTTTTTAAACTGTTAAAAAACATCTTTACTTGGGGTCTCGAAGCTTAATTAAGCAGGTATTATAAAGGGCTTTTTAAAGATTAATATAACTGCCAAGCTTTTTTATGAATCAATTTCATCACTAGCTCCAGTTTGCTAGCAAGCTCCTTGCACAAACCTCTCAATATATTGCTGTTATTGCCACATCTTCACTTAGGAGACCCACCTGTTTATCCAGTTTTTACACTTCAAGGAATGGCACAGACTCTTCAGCTTCACAGCTCTGATCCTGCTGTACTTGGCTGTGTCAAATGCTTTTGACTGTGCTCCTGTCTCTTCTTCAATCATCCCCTAAGCCCATAACAACAATCTAACCCACTGCATACTGGATGTGATTTCTAGCTCGCCCTTCACATGTTCTTACTCTCTTACTGTCTCACTAAGTGAACAGAAGGATCAAAGAAGAAATCCTAGTTTTTACGGTGCTTGGAATAGCTCTACATGTGTTTGAGATACTCACTTCTGAGCTAGGTGATAAAGTTCATCCTGGTCTGATCCCAATTTTGCTGTCAGCTGCCTTAGGAAGCCTTACTTCACAAGGTAAAATGGAAAGGAGAAAATTATGCAGAGGAAGGGAACAGCTGGTGCACTCCTACACATGTGCAAGAGCCCAGATGCACAAACATTTGGACCTGTAATTATAGAAGCTTGGCAGCTTTAGTTCCTTGCAAGATTTAGTGTGAATGAGGACTGGATGAACCACATTGTCCTCAGAATCTTGTGTGCATTGCTCATACTATCTCTATATATACTAAAGATGGGTGGACATGGGTATCAATATTTTCATTGACAAGAACGTGCACATATAGGTCAGTAAGCAGACAGTGGCTCTGAAATCTTGACTTTAATGATAAATCCTCAGTCTGCCTTTGGATTAACATAAGAAATTACAGGAAGCAAGAGGAATGAGGAAATGGCAGGTGCTATTTCTGAATTTACGTTTATCCATCTCTCATAAGTACAGTAACATCTTGAAATTACATACAATTTATACTGTGCTCTGTATACTAAGTTCTTGGGGACTTGCATCTTTACAACTAGACTTCATAATGTCATCGCATGAGATGCTGAAAAGTAAGTATTTGTAACAGTTTAGGTTTTAAGAATAAATGGGGATTTGAAATGTATTGTGTCCTGGATCTGTTCTGGTATATTTGAGCTGTCTTTCGATGGTGGGAAACAAATGAATTACTAGAGAATGAATGAAAATATTCTCCTTTTATCCCTCATCTGAACTGGACTCAGTGACTTTACAAATGTACAGTTAAGCTAAATTACATACTGCTCTCAATTTAAACTGTTTCTTGTTCAGTGTGTATGTAAAGGTTAAAAGTTTCTGCATTAACAAATACTTTGCATTAACAAATACCATGAATACTTTCATGGTATGAATATATCTCAAATCAGAAAGACTCTTTTGTTACATGTTTTTGATAACTTAGGGATATAACATTTTTTATTGCAACTGATTTTTTTTTTAAATCTCATATTTCAACTTGGTATTACTTATTTTTTACTGTTTATTGTACAGGAAGTAGTCTTGATGAGAATTCCAGAAACTTTAAGTTCTTAATTAGATTTATAGATTTTCAAGTTTTAACTCTCCAGAAAATACAGATCTTTGATAGTATATACAGGATTAATACATTAGGTGCCAAAAAGTTTAATTTAAAAAATAATAGTGGAAACGGACGCAATTTTCCAGATATACTATGAAAATATCAGATAACTTTTGGATATTATGCAAGAAGTTTCTTCCACTAATTAAATCTAAATGTACAACCATTAAAGAATCTAAGAAGCCTGTTAAATGAGCTTAAGTTTCAGAAGAGTTTAAAACATTTAAAAAATATATTAAAATAAAAACCATAATATTTCTTATAAACCAGTCCCCACAGCTGCCTTAATTTATATGTAGACTTTAGATTTTCTTCCAAGGAATCTAAAAATTTCTGTATGATATATAAAATCCTTTCAAAGTAAGAATATTTTAAATGTAGACAATATATCCGTGATTTGCTCATTGTTTAAGTGGCCTTTTAAAGCTGGATCTTAACATGCTAATGCCCATTTAATTTCTTGCAGCCTTGGCATTTTTTCTGCATCTGTTGATATCATCAACACACAACACCTAGGAAAAGGAAGTTCTATATCCAAATCCAAGAAAGAGTGATTATGAATTCAATACGTCAGCAGAGGTCAAGTATCCTTTATCCTATTAATGTGTCAGATTGCTATGTCATCCAGGGCTTGTTTTCAGTCATCTCAGCTCAACTTTAGGAGATTTTTTAAACACATCTGGTTTTTTGTTTAAATTTTTAAAAAGACAATTTCTAAAAAATGGTGTTTTTATAAATCACACACAGTAACATCCAGCTTTGAAGGAAACCAGGTTAGCAAAATTCTGTCCATACTGAGATAAGCTGAAAATCTCAGTTATCTTCCGTCATGGTTAAAGTAGATTTTGTACTTTAT
Source organism: Pseudopipra pipra (assembly GCF_036250125.1). NCBI lineage: Eukaryota > Metazoa > Chordata > Aves > Passeriformes > Pipridae > Pseudopipra > Pseudopipra pipra. The sequence goes on along the minus strand of NC_087549.1, from coordinate 26,143,676 downwards.
TCCCTTTTTCCAACATTGTTTTGTAGAACATTGTTTTGTTTCTTTAAGAATGAACCACGTCCCTTCACCAGAGCCACATAGCGGGGGCAAAAGAGGAAGATCCTGCCAGGAAGGAACCAGAACTCCCACCACCTTTGACCATGTGTTTTGTTGGATGGGCATAGAGAGGTAGCAGCCACCATCCTGCCTTCTCTTAGGAGTTGGGAGAATCCTAACTGTTGCCGAAACCTGCGAGCTGTAACTATTCCTTGGTTCAAGGGAGGGTTCCAGGCACCCAGGAAGTACTGCTTTTTCCCTGCTGCCACCAGTTCCAGAGAAGGAAAGAACAGTCCAACCTGATAGGGTATTCTTTCAAAGCTGTTGAAATCAGTGGCAGAATTGATTAATCTTAGTGGAATCTTTGCTCTTTTTTTAAAGAAAGAAAGGCATGAGAGGAATGGAAAACTAGAAAATATCTATGTAGTTACCATGTGAAGTTCCATATCACCTTCATTTCTGACGTGAATTAGCCTGTTTCTTTGTAGAGCCAGCCCTGTAACACACTGATGTAACCAATGAAAGAATCAACCTTAATGTTTAGATTCAGATTGCAAAACCGAATAAATAATTAGAAATTTAGGTTTATTGATGTACTTCCCGCGCCCCCCTCCCCCGCATGAATTATTTGTGTAGTCTACAGACTTGCTAGAAAGTTGTACCATACTGTTTAAAATGTTGTCTGTAGACTTCCCAGGAGGGAACACAACTGCCTTCTCTTTTTATTTAAAGCAACAGTAATATTCCTGGCGTAACCTAAAACCATCACATTAGATATAGGTCTCTCTCAGTGGATCACTACTGAAAAAGACATTTTCTAGAAAGATTTTAGTGCTGAAGGAAGCAGTTCACGATTTGCTTCAAAGGCAATATACCTTTGTATGTTTTTTGGTTATACCTGTCATTGGAATTTTGAAGGAGAATATAACATAGCATGAAGGCTGAATAAAATTTGTCTTTGGTCTTGTTCCTACTGTGTGCTGCATTTTACATCTAATAACACTGAGATTCCCATAAACTAATCACCTATTGGGCCCTAGATGTGATCTAATAGAAACAAAAATGTAGGACAAGAGAAGAACAACAACAAAGGCAAGAAACGTGGTATGTCCCCTGACATGTAGATTGGTGATCTTCTAATCGTGCACTGCAAATGAATATTGTATGCTCAGATGGAAATAAACATTATTGATAGGCCTTGCTTGATATCTCTGCTCCATATGACTATTCTTCCCATGTTTGATAAATAATGGAGAGCATTTTAACTTTGAAAGGGGCTGGGAAAACTTCAGAAAGATAAAGGTCCATCAGTGAACAATGTCTATTAGGTAGTCTGTACTATGACAATGACTGATGTCAGGGTGAATGACCTTGAAATTTGCTTTTCAAATCTATTTGCCTGATAGAAATCTAGGTGACCTCAGAAAAGTATTGGATTTTTTTTCTCGTATATATTTACATAGTATCGTTTGCATCCTCTCTACTTAGAGCTCAACTTCCTACTTCTCTTGGAGCATTATTTTAATATTTTAACCTGTAACTGTACATAGGGCTTATGAAATATTAATAGCATTTATATTAAAGAAAGTTGTGTGTGCATGGTTATACATATGTTTTGACATGAGAGCCCCAGGAAAAGAAGAAATTTATTTGACTTTCATAAGAACTTCAGGATATAGCACCTTTCCCAACTTAGCCCTGTGTAGACCAAACGGCAGCAGCTTTACTTCAGCAAATGCTGAAATAGACAAAATAATGTTCTGTATTTGAAATTTTCCTCAAATCCTCCCTGCACACACTTCACTGTGTGTGCTGTTTTATCTGTGAAGCAAAATAGGACTATCATAGAATATGTCATGCCTTTAAAACAAGTTACCCGTAATACTTCCCATGTTAACTGACTGAATGTTTTCTGGTTTTCCATCAACACAGACAATAAACAAAAAGGAAAAAAAAAAAAAGAAAAAAGAAAGCTACACAAGGAACTCAGCAAGAACATAATAAACTCGCTTTGAACAGTGACAGCTTGAATGGATAATCAGGACTTTCCAAATAATTCATGTTTAATGTGAAACCAGAGGATTTAATAATTTGTCATGTATAAAAGATGCCCTTAAATCAACTTCTGTTCAAATAAGTTGTTTTTCAGATAAGAGACAATGAGATTTGAGAATTACAGCCAAATTGTCTCATAGGCACATGAAGTCAGTTCACACTCCATTTAAATGTAACATTCGTACGCAAAGTTTTGTATTTAAATCTGTTTTCCCATAAGAAAGGAATTACTAGAAGGTAATAGAAAGCACAGTCTCAAGTGCTGTACACAAGTAGGAGTTAATCATCTAACTGCAATATGAATAACGTGTCCAAATTTCAGATCCCAAAAAACCTCTTTCTGTTTCATTCAAGTCCTCAAGGAGACACCTATGTTTTTGACATTACCCCACTCCAGACAGCTACAGTTCAGCTCTGGGCCTCTCAGGAGAGACAGTCTTTACTGCATTTGCTGCACTGGGCAGGCCAGAATTTCGTTGTGATTCACTGTCTGTGCTCCACACACCTTGCCTGGGAAGTTGAAGCTGCTAAACCTGTATTTATTAACTTGTGGATTCTGCAGACATGTCATTCACGACATGCAAGAGGGAGCTCTGGTGAATGGCTGTAATGCCTCCCCCACAAAACGAAAAGTCAGGCCAACAGTAGTTCTGACTGTGTTAATAAGACAAATAAAGGTGACAGTATGTGAAAACAAAGGTAATATCACTATCCCAAGTTTAGCATTATTTTATTTGCTTTTAATGAAAGTCATTGCACAAAACAGTCTGAAATAGTCTGCAGATATTTTGGAGAGAAGGGTCCATATCCATAGTTTGCAAGTTATTGGAAATGATGCTCATCCTCAGTGGCAGATTTTGCAGAAAGCAAATCCAAATGTGCTCATGAGCTACATTTTCAGCAGTAGGGCTTGCCTTTACATAATGGGATGAAGAAAAATAAAAATATTAAGAAAACTTAATATTTTAATCTGAATGTTATTAAAAGAGTACCTTCATTGCCATAATGTTAATTGACACATTTAATTTAATGTAAATATAGCCCATAAGCTTTAAAGAAATGTAAGCTATAGTCTTTCCTGGAAGCCAAATTAGCAGCTCCACTGGAGTCAATGGCATTGATGTTTTCATTTCACAAAGGCCAGAAATTCAACCCGATACCACCAAAATTTCTGATTGCACGGAGAAATATTTTATGGCTCTAAAAGCAATTTTATTATTAATATTGCCACCCAGTGCATTCCAGATGAATTGTTTCAGTCTTTGTCCTGTTTTAGCTTAAGACACAGATTTTTCTTTTAGTAAATTATAGTCAGTGTTAGAGTTGGCTAGAATCTGATTTTATTAGAGCGTGGAAATATTTTTTTTTGGTAAATGGAGCATTACAGCATTTAAAAAATCATATTTAGTGGTAAATGTCTATTTTTGACATCTATCAACAATTTTTATTTGGGGGCTGAAATTTTCATCACACTCAATAAAAAACTATGTGCTTTTGTGAAATGTTAATCTAAAAGCATGTCAAATCTGTCTGGAAGGCAATCAGTAGATTAAAGAACTAAGATGAACACTAGGGATTTCTTATTAACTATATTTTCCTCTCGTTCTTGCTATAAATAACTTTGCTCCTGTTTTATATTTAAAATAAACTTCCACTGTTTTGACTTCTCAATTTAAATCAATATATAAAAACACATACTGATTTAATAAGATAGAGATCAGTTGCAGAATATTTAATTCTTCATTGGCTTTCACTGGATGTAGCTTGAACATACATCACTCTCAAACTATTTTTAAGACTGGCGATTTTGAAGACACTAAGGAGAGAAATCCCATACCAACCCCCTTTTAAATTATTTGACAAATATGCGTTGGGATTAAACTTGCCACAATTGGAGATGAACAGGTTGTAAAGTGAGTTGCACTGAACCACCTGAATGTAATAAAAATTACTTAATCTCTAGGACAAGCAATCCTTCAATTACCCACCAAAACCTGGGCTTGGATGTTAGTTATGTAAGAGTATATCTGTTATTTGTCAGGAAACCCTACCAGAAGAATTTCTTTTTCTTTGCAGATATAAATATGAAACACATGCATCAGACACAGATAGAGGAGTCATTTCTTTTCACGTCTGCAAACTGAATTTCCGTGCCTGATATATCCCTTCTGCAAATGGTTTGTACTCTGGGAGGGGTCTTTCAAAAGATTTTAACAGTTCTGAAGTTGCACAATGAAGAGAAGATATTCCTTCTCCAGAGTTATGTTATATTTTCGTGGATTGTGGCCACATGCCAAAGGGCTTAGTAGCCATTATTCTGAGTCTCCAAGTGATTTCTGGGGATTAAGTGCAAAATAATTGCTTTGAACAGATCATTTCACCCTGACGTTAATTTTCCCATAGGACTTGTGAAGCAGGAAACTTTACAGTCTACCTTTCTGATCCTGGGGAAACGTGATTGCAATGCCTCAGTTTAATTTTTGACACAGTTCTTTGATACTATAGTGATTCCATGAAATCCTCATGATAATTCTTTTACTTTATAGTTTTATTATTGTTTAGAACCAATCAGATCCTTTCCTTTATTTAATTATTTTGCTGCACAGAGGTTGTTGAAACTCTCGCTTTAGGTTTGGGATTTTGGGTGAGCTGGACACAGCCCAGGAACTATTTTGGGGATGAATTCATCAGTCTGTCATTACCAGTGGAGCCTGATTTCTCTGGCAATGAGGCCATCTGCAGTAGATGCACGCATGACCATGACCGCTATGTGCTCATAGGTAAACGTGGTTGTAGAGACTTTAGGAGACCTCTTTTATTCCCGAGGTCTGTCGTAGATTTTGTGGTTATGTTTATCCTTGCAAGCTACACAGGGTGAGGACATGGGCTTGATGCTCAGCATTACCTGTGCTGTTCAAGTGTTGCCATATACCTCATTAGCATTTTTGCCTAGACCAGCTAGTACGGTCCCACACAACAGGGACCCATGTGTGAGTGACAGAATGGCCTCCAGATTGGTCTGAGTATGCCATCATCTTTTGGGAGGAAGTGTTTAGCTGTATGAGATGTACCAGGTGTCTGAGACCTGTCAATAAGCATAGGGTGTTTTTGTTACCTGCAGACAGGAAGGGATCCAACATCCTTTGTCTCCTCTGAGAACACTGCCATAGTCATGGGACATGACTCCTCTCTTAAACTGTAGCTTTATGAATCTACCAAAATGTTGGGAAATCTCCTTGATTCCTGTTCAAAATAATGACAATAACACTCCCAGCAAAATATGTTTCTGTTGTATCGGGTTAGAACTCTGTTAGAGCATCAGTGTCTCTATAAATTTTGTTCAATGGGGCCCTAATCTTGCTCTTGTTCTGATGTGATACATTAATGGATGTTTGTAATACACTGTTGTTTACACACGTGCTATTTCCACGTTCAGCTCACTCTCTTACCAAGTTCTGGGCAGTTTTATGGGGCACAGATATATTTTCCCTTCAACTTTTGAAGCTTGTATTTCTTTTGGGAGCAGGGAGAAGTGGGGACTGCAGCAGTGGCTTCTGTGAGAAGACACCAGAAGCTGCCCTTGTTGTCCAATAGAGCCAATGCCAGCCATTTCCTAGAGGAACCCGCTGCTGGCCAAGGCCAAGCCCATCCATAATGGTGGTAGCACCTCTGGGATTGCAGATTCCCCTGTAGTAAAGACCATGGTGAGGCAGGCTGTCTTCCCGGAGCCCATGGAGATCCACGGTGACACAGAGATCCACCTGCAGCCTGTGGAGGACCCCACACTGCAGCATCTGGATGTGTCCTGAATGAAGCTGTGATCTTGGAGACAGCCTGTACTGGAGTAGGCTCCTGGCAGGACCTGTGGCCCCATGGGGAGAGGAGGCCATGCTGGTGCAGGACTTGTAGTTCCATGGAGAATGAAGCCCATGCTGGAGCAGCTTGTGAAGAACTTCAGCCCCTGGGAAGAACTCCTGTTGCAGAAGTTCCAACTGCCTCCTGTGGGAGAGATCCCACACTGGAGATGGGAAAGAATGTAAAGTGGAATGAGCAGCAGAGAAAGAGTTATGAACTGACTGAAACTCCCATTCCCTGTTCCCCTGCACTGCTCTGGCACAGGAGGTAGAAAAATTGGGAGTGACATTTAATCTGGAAAAAGAAGTCATGGAGGCAAGGTGTTTTTAGGTTTCTCATTATCCTACTCTCATTGATTTGCAATAAATTAAAGTACTTTCCCCAAGTAAAGTTTGTTTTGCCTGTAATGGTAACTGGGTGATATATCCCTGTCCTTATCTTGACTCACAAGCCTTTTGTCCCTTTTTGTCTCTCTGTCCTGTTGAGAAGGGGAAGCAATGGAACAGCTTGGTGGGTGCCTGACCAGGGTCAACCCATCACAAGTGTCTACAGTAAGATATTTGAAACATTGTTAGAAGACAATGTTCATTAAAACATCTAGAAAGTAATTATAGAAAGACAATGATCACAACTTTTGCCAATAGTCATTAGTCTTCTTTTGAGCTGTTATTGTTGAACAATGCAGTGGATTGCCATCTCCCTTTCCTAATAATTTCATTTCTTGTTTTTGAAAGCTTGATGATAGCAGCAGCTGTTATATGACTGAATACCTATCCATGCACAGTTGGACAACGGGTAACAGAGCTCATTTAGAAAAGCAATTTTGAACACTAGAAGCTACCTGGAACTCCAGCTTGGCTAACTTATCTGCTCAGAAGTTAAACTACATTATTTATGGACAATCTACTGTAACAAAACAAACAAACTAGCATATAGGCATATTGGCTTCTTTCTGTCTGCAATATACTGTGGAACTTGTAAAATGTGCTCATTTTTTAACCTTTTGGAAAACCAAACCAAAAAATTGTCTTCTATAGAAAATTTAAATTTTGTTTCTACAAAATAGTTTAATTTGTTGCCTGAAATTCAAAAATAGATTTAAACAAAACTAATTCCTTTCTTAATTGGCAATTTCCCATATTTGCTAGATCCTGTGGTTATTAGTATGTTAGTAATAGGTTAGTAATAAAGTTCTTTTGACCTACAAAATGATTGGAAAAGATTTAAAAAAAAAAAAAAAAAAAAAGAAAAAATGACAGACAAACCATAAATTAGCAATCCAAACAGGCTGACAAACAGGGAAGGCAAATTATAAAAATGAAAATAATAAATGAACAGGATTTAACTGTTGTAAATGAAAGTATGAGACTGTGGCGAGACTCTAAAAAGCAATGCTTAGATTTTTTTGCAGAAAGGTTAAGTGGCCCTTGAATTTAAAAAGGTTCAGAAACACTTCTCAAGGACATGGACTGTTGAGATTATAAAGACCCTTTACCAGTGGTTAATGGCTGTCTTTCAAAGTGTAATTAGCTGATTCAGAAACTGCATTTCATAGAGATCTCAAGTTTTGTTTTGTTTCAGTCTTATTTTGATGCCTTTCAAGCAATGGTTAGTTTTTTCTGAGAGTCATTAGTTAATGGCAGATCTCTACATCCTCTGTCACTCAGATGTACAAGGAAGAGTGAAAAGAAGATTATTTGACGAAAACAATTATATAGAATAAGTTCTCTGAAAGACTGATTTGAGTATCTATTTCTAAATCTTGGTCAGGTTTGATAGAAGTGATTTTTTTTTTTTTTTGAGGTCAGGTTTGATAGAAGTTTGTTTTTCTTTTTTTTTTTTTTGAGCTTGGAAGCAAAGTGGTGGGGCAGCCCAAAAAACCATAGAAGGTTTTGGCAGCTTGTGGTGAATGACTCCTAAGAGTAGCCAAAGCCCAAAGTCAGTCAGCTGCACAGATTCAGCAGGGAGCTTTCAGAAAGGATTGCCTCCAGAGAGGCACATTCAGCAGCTTATTTGGCTCTGCATTACAAGCTGGAAAAGATTAAACTTTTTGATTTTGCTATCCTCAATTTGTTATATTATTTAAATGGTTGATTCTAACAGCTATTTGCATTTTTAGGAATATACTGATTGCTATCAGAAAGTCAGCTGTTGGAAACATTTACTAGATCATGATATCTGAAATATAATGTTTCTCAGTCCTTAGAATAGGAAATAACTATAGTCTCACAGATACTGTGATACAGCAATTGCTGGCAAATTATGATTTATTTTTTTTTAGATAGTAACCACAATAGCCAGTAATTATAGACAGAAATAATGGAATTACCATACTAACTGGTTTATTTGCTTCAGAGTAAAAATTATATACCGTCATTTACTGTATATGAAACTATATGAACTATCCTGAATCAACAGTTGATTGGTCTCAAAAATAAGCTGTATTGCCAATCTTTTTCTTCTGAAGAAATGAAAGAAGCTACAGTTATTTAACGATTTTGTATCTTGATGGGGTGAACTTAGAAAAGTTTTTAATTATTCATTTCCTGAGAGACAGCCTGTAGCATTTTGCAATGTGTGTGTGGGCAGGACCTTCTTAGCCCTGCAACTTGTATTAGGATCTGCCTGTAAAAGTATCTTCCTTGGCTTCTCACTGATTTTTTTTTTTTGGCATAAGGATGAACTTGAATTTTGGATGAAGTATTTTTATCACAAATATCTGACCCTGAACACTTCTGGGACTTTGACATCACCTTGTCAGAGCTAAACCAATGCAGCGTGTCTGCCATTAGTTTTACTAATGTTTTTGTAAAGCCTTTAACCTCAAAACCAGCACTCTCCAGACATCTTGCTTGTCCTTCAATTAAGTTATTCTGACACAAAATTGCAGGAAGTGAAAGATGAAGGCCTATGGTATTGTTACTGATATTGGATAATAATGTAACTATGCTACTGTTTTCATTATCTGTAATACAAATCATTTAAAAGAACATTTGTTTTAAATTTTTATCTTGAAAGAAGTTGATAAAGGGACACTATTACCTATTTTAGGGGTAACATTAAACTGTAGGGGTAACAGTTTGTAACCCAATTTTAAGGATATTAGAGAAATAAAATTTTAAAAAAAAAGTTTGTAATTTAATTTGCTTCACTCAAAGTAGCTGGCATATAGCAAATCATCATATATGTCAATATTTTATACTCTTCAAAAACTAATTTTGCATTATTAAGGAAGAAGATTTCCATGATGGATTTTATTTTTCTGAAAATGATTTTCAATTGTTTCTCTATAAAACTGGACATATTTGAAAGGGCTGCCATGAACAAAATCTGATTGTGGGGTAAAGGGAGCAGAGGCACAGTGAGACACAGAGTGTCTGAATGGTCTTGTTAAGAACAGCTGTAAGAACAAGATCTGTGCATTAAATACCAGGCAACACTATAACACCTTTCCTAGTATATGTGTTTTATAGGTTTGGCTCAAGCAAGATACACTATAGTGTAAACAGCTGTACAAACAAGTAAGTGGAATATATGCTGAACCAATACACCTTGATTTAAACCATTATTGCTCTCATAGTATTATATTGACTTTATATGTTGGGCCCTATGGACACAATGTGGATTTGTGGCCATTTAGAGGAACATTTTTAATACAGTGTAGAGTATAAACTCAGATCTTGGTAGACACTAATGGGTTTAATGCATAGAGCTCTCATAGGCAACTTTAAGAAACTATTCCTCTAATGGCCGTGCAATACAGTTTGATAGAAGCAGCAAGCCAAGTAGCCATAACTCCCCACGGAGTTCAAATTTTTTAACATCACCTGAGAATCAGGGGAGTTCTATTGCATAAGAATTTTTATGTTCTGCTTGCTATTTTATCCTTCAGCCAGGAAATATTAAAATATATTATTTAAAAAGTACTTACTCTAGCTGTTATTTCCCACAGCAATGATAACATAACCTTCTTTTCACCTACCTCATCTTGGATGAATTTCATTCTAGCCATCGAGGGACACATATATGGATACTTATACTTGAAGGCTTTTTTTAGTTGAAGTATTTTGGCAATATTTCTTTCTGCCATTGTCACTGCCCATGTGTAGTATATGGCAGGCCAGCTATCTCTCTCTGCCACCTTCAAAAAACTCTTGGGATATTTGTTGTTCTACTTTTTTTACTAAATTTGAGAGCTCATTTCTCACCATTGTGGTGTAATGCCACCATAAAATGATGTCTAGCAAAACCTGTTAAATAAAAATGGCTGATATTGTATTTATTGAAATATGGTTTTGATCAAGTAGGTTTTGCTACTGAATCAGAGAATGATCTACCAATAAATGTGTATAGAAGCTATTTTTCTAATAGCACGTTATTAGTACTAATAATATAAATTTTAGAAACGGGGGTTTTTGCTCAAGATTTTATCACCGTAAAATTTTGCACCAGTTTGAGAGTGAGACAGCCAAAAAAATCTTTTTTATTCAGTTGCCCATTTGTCATGGCATGGCAAGACCAGCAGTAATAAAAAGTCACTCTCCATTTCACCGTACTTTCTTATGATTCTCTTCCCACACCACTGCCTCAGAATGCAGTTGAAAAAAAAGGGGTTCCATCAATTGCTCTCCAGACAGAAGGAGATTTTTTAAAGGGCTCAGTACTGCTTCACATGAAGTACCATCAACTGAGGCTAAATAGCTTCTTGTATGATAATACTTGAGTGTATTTTAAGGTGGAAGAGATCAGAACCTGGAGATATCCTACTCGTTAAATTATTCTCCAGTGGTTTTGCACACTCATATTGGCAAGGCACTGAAATTATAGCCTCTAATCCCCAAGCATGTCTTTCTGCAGCTTAGTCTTAATTTACAGGCAAAAATAGAGGCAACCACACAATTCCTTGCCTTCTCTGCTCCGTACCATTTCTCCTTTGTTCCTTTAATTTCATTTTTTTATTATTGTGTACTGCTTCCTTTGTTTAAGGCTTCTGTCACACACTTCCCCACAGGTTTTACTCCACTTTTTATTACACTCTTGATTACATCTGCTTGTGGCTTCATGAGCTGATTGAGTGATTTTAGGGGAGACTGGAGTGATTTCAGATTAGACAAGAAAAGAGAAATATGGGGTAACAACATGAGTAGAGCAAGCTGCAATAAAAAGAACTGAAAGTACATTTCTCTGAGGACTTATTTCACATCTGTTTAAAGGCACACTGTCTTAAATGGGCAGTTCATATTAATTTTTCTTTCTTTTAACATACAACTCCTTCAAGTAATTTGGTTATGATAGATTGACTGTCGACCAATTTAATAATCTTAACAATCTTAACAGAGGTTAATTAGAGTAAGATAAAAAATTACAATAATATTTTTTAAAGAAAAGATGAAGTTATTTTCCTTGAAAAAACATAGTCACTTTTTGAGGGGGGAAGGGGTGGGAGTATACATATATATATTTTAGCAAATCAAATAAGAATTTATTTTTCACAGCAAAAGAAAAAAGCCCAACACAAACCAAACCAAAAATATCTCTGCTTAAATTTTTGCTTCAACTGCCTAAAAAATAAAGTCCTATGAAACAATAATACACCTCTTGTGACCTGCTGCCGAGATGATAATGGTATTTGAAACACTAGTTTTGTGAACAGAGCTCTCCTAGACAATGTGGCATTGGTTCATTGTAATTTCATCTTGTGTTAAAAACTTAACTCTTGGGGGAGCCTCAGGCACATCATGGTCACATAACACAAGTAAATTTTTTGTATGCAATTATGCTACGCAAAGGTACAGAGCAAACCACACATAAATCTGCCTCATTATAGCTATTTGCTATCTTTATAGTAATTTTAAGATGCCATCTCAAACTCTTACTCTATGTACCTATGCTTTAATATTGCTTTGAAGTATCATTTAACATTGCTGAAAAGACAGCAATATAAAGCAAAAATATTAGAAAAAGCAAAAGTCTCCTGCAGTTTTTCCTTGTCCCTAAACACAATCATGAGTCCTGTAAGATCAGGGCTCTGTGCCTCTGGGGACAACAATTGTGGATAAAGTGAGAAATAGTGCGTTTACTCCTTCTTGTGACGTTCTTTATGTGGCTTTTAATACAAACCACACCATTTAGGAGTAGCAAAAGCACAGAGACCTGCACAATGACTGTTATCTCTGCTGTGTGTTTTTCCACATATGCAGTGAAGTAAAAAATCTCAGTCCCTCACCAACACTTTAAAATGGTAAAGCAGCTGTCTTTCTAAGAAATAGGTACATGCCTTTGCTTCCTGTGTAAAGGAAGATAGTCTTCAGGAGAAATTCATGGAGGTATTTAGTTCCTGTGTAGAGAATATCTGCTTAAACGTAATGCAATAAAAAGTATGTTAGCTTTGCAAAAGCGAACGTTCTGTCTGTGATATGCCTTAAAACAAGTGTGTCTCAGCAATCTAACAGGTACTTCTGGGTATGGACAAGCCAGATACAAAAATTTTTCTACATCTGATAGAGATAGAATCAATAAAGATAGATATTTACAAAGTCTGCAGCTGAATTCAAGCTGCTATGAGTCCATTAGACAAAGGGTATTTTGGACAGGAACAGCAAATATGTTAACAAGGCACCTGGACAATTTGAAGTCCAGGCTTTGCTTACAGATGGCTCCTTCTGGAAAGGGTGACAGAACGCAGCCCATGATGGGTTACATTACTGAGTATCTGCAAAAACAGAGGTATCTCCAAGAAAGCCTACCATCTGTATTGTCTAGGGAAGAGTATTCTATGGATTAAAAAACAAACAAACAAGAAAAACAAGAGCAGGTGCCCTGTTACTGCATTTATCTTCCTTCACTTTTCAGGCACAAGAAACTGTATTTTTTTCTAAATGATTGTAGAACTTTCAGCCGTCAACTATTTCTTTCCTAACAGGTATTTACAGAGTCTAAGCTACTCTTATCTTTCTGTTTGTTAAACTAGCACATTTAACTGAAGATTATGTACAAAATCACAATACAAACTGTGTTTCTGAACAGACCTGCTACTAAAAATATATATATGAAATACACAGGGAAACTTGTCCCAGCTTCATCTAATCTGGCACCTTCCTTACTGCCCTGTACTATATACTAAGGTGTCTAACAAAAACACCTACTCTGAGATCATTCATATGCTTAAAAGACCTGCAGATTATATGAGCTCACTATTTCTGGATAGGTTTGGGTATCATATACACATGTGAAAACACTATAATTGCACTGAGCTCCCCAATGCTTCTATCATTTGCAGTTTTTTACTGAATAAGTAACATTTTTAGGATATACATTAAAAAATGTCTCATATTACCTATATTACACATTTATTGTTTAGTTTAGTTCTTATTACATCTACTTTAAAGTCCTGTCAAAAGAATTATATTTTTTACACAGTTCAACATTATTTTCTCCTGTTAAAGACTGAAGTTGAAATATGTATCAAACCATTGTCAAACAGACATTTACTGCAGTCTCTTTATGTTCCTGTTCTTTCTCATGGTTGTTCTCAGTCTTGTGAAAACAACACTTTTAAACGGCAAATGCGTGCTGGTGTGTGAGCAAGTTCATGTGAAGAATAAATATGCATACTTTCTTTCTCTCTCTCTAGATATATGAACAAGTCATGATCATTCAAACTTAATAACTTTTCAGCTCTCTGATCCATTTCAGGACCTCCTCGGGTTTTTTTATCAAAGAAAGTGTGTTTAGCAATGTTTAGGAGTTGTACTATCAGTAAACCCTCTTCAGTGGATATAAAGGTGTCAGATAAAATGAAAGCAAGTATCTTCAGTTCCACTATTAACTGTTCTCTGCATTTCATCTTGTACAAGCAATATTGTAATCAGACATATAATACTTGCCAGTTAGTGGCCAAGATAATCACAGAATGGGACAAAAAAAGATAAAAAAGGAGGACAGTGAGAACTACTGACCAGCCAGCCTTCCATGTTCCAGCAGGAACATGGAGCAGATCCTGCTTGAAGACATGCCTAAACATATGAAAGACAGAGAGGTGATTAGAGACAGCCAACGTGGCTTCACCAATGGAAAATCATGCCTGAATAATCTAGTGGCCCTCTACAATGGAGTGACTGCATCAGTGGACAAGGAAAGAGCTACAAATGTCATCTACCTAGACTTCTGCTACAGTTTCCCTCAGCACTCTGGCCACTAAATTGGAGACAGATGGTTTTGAGAGATGTACTGTTAGGTGAATAAGGAACTGACTGGCTGGATGCATACAAAGAGTTATAGTCAATGGCTCAATGTCCAAGTGAAAATGGATAACCAGTAGTGTTTCTCAAGGTCTGTGCTGGGACCAATACTAATATCTTCATCAACAACATAAACAGTGGGATTGAGAGCACCCTCAGCAAGTTTGCAGGCAACATCAAGCTGAATGGTGAAGTTGATTTCCTAGAGGGAAAGAATGTCATCCAGGAGGATCTTGACAGGCTTGAAGAGTGATCCCATGTGAACCTCATGAGATGAGGCCTTCAACAAGGCCAAGTGTAAGGTTCTGCACGTAGGTCAGGGCAATCTCCGGTATCAATACAGGTTGAGGGGTGAATGAATTAAGAGCAGGCCTACAGAGAAGGACTTGAGGGCTTTGGTCGATAAGAGAGTAGGCATGACCTGGCAATGTGCACTTGCAGCTCAGAAAGAGAGTTGTACCCTGGGCTGCATCAAAAGCACCATGGCTTGATTTTTCTCTGTTGTTGTGAAGCCCCACTTGGAGTACTGCATGTATGTTTGGGGCCCACAGGAAAGACATGGATCTTTTAGAGTGGGTCCAGAGGAGAGCCATAAAAATGGTCAGAAGCCTGGAACACTTCTTCTATGAGGAAAGGCTGAGAGAGGTGAGGTTTTCAAGTTTGGAGAAGACAAGGCTCTGGGATACTCTATTGCAGCCTTTAAATGTATACAGGGGGCTTAAAGAAAGACAGAGAAAGATTTTTTACCAAGGCCTGTAGTGACAGGATAAGGGAAATGGGTTTAAATTGAGAAACGGTAACTTTAGATTGAACATAAGAATACATTTTTCTATGATGAGGGTGATGAGGCACTAGAACAGGTTGCCCAGAAAATATTCAAGGCCAAACTGGATCGTGCTTTGAACAATCTGGTCTACTGAAAGATGTCCCTGCTGATTGCAGTGCAAGTTGGAGTAGATGATTTGGAAAGGTCTCTTCCAACCCAAACCATTCTATGACTTTGTGAAGATACCTTCGCATAGAAGGTATAGATACATCTATCTATTTTTTCTCTTATCTATTGGTATATCAGCCTTTGCCAGTTGCTCTCTCTCTATGACAAAAAGTTCATTTCTCTTAGATAAATAGTCATGCAAGTCATACAAACTGCCTTTTGAACTTCATTCAGAACAAATCTGTTCCTCAAATACATACGTTTTCATGTGTTAAAACATTGGTGTAGAACAAATCAAATATTCTATTTCTTCAGGCAGTGACATATCAGATTTTTCCTTTAGCCATATCTCATAGCTTTTGCAACAGAAGTGTTTTATAGAAACATGGTAAAATTGCTACTGTAGAAATTGAGTCAGTTTAAATACAAAACAACAAAATGTTAGCAAGCAACAAAACTAATCGCTGCCATATTGTGAAAGTATTGCTAGCTTCAAGCAAATTCCTAACATCCAGTGATTCTGATCATTAGCAAGCTGCTGTATGTATTTCCATTGAAGTTTCTCTCCACTTCAGAACTAATAAACTACACTGATTCTATTTTTCAATTTATTTCAGGACATGCTGCATTGTCAGATTTATCAGGGCAGGATCATCCTCTCATTGGACACACTGCTTGAACAACCAGGACAAGCCTGTGATGGTGTAAAGTAATTTCCACAGAACTGTATCAACTCACACCAGCTGAGGTTTGGTCCTTGTACACTGTTATCAGCAGGTAGGTCCCAACACTCCAACAGCTCTTTTGAAAATCTGAAATGTTAAAGATTCCTCCTGATATAGAATTGACACTTAGATATGCTTAGGTCTTTCATGAAGCTAGTTTTGATCCATCTAGAAAGGAGTGGGTTTTATTGCTTATATATGGGTGAGATTATATAGTCTACTCATATTTTATTGACTTCTTTCAATTCATAATTTGTCAAACTAAAAGCAAGGAGGGTGGTGGTTACTCCCCAAATTCCAAAATTTCATGGAAAGTGTTAGGACAGATAGTTATAGCCGTACCATTTGCAGAATGGATAACTCTGAAAAGATTGTCTAGCTCTGAATTTCTTTTCCCATGTCATCTCCAGAGAAAAAGAAAATGAAAATGAAAATGAAATTGAAAACTAAAATGAAAATGAAGACACACGCACCCCTGAACATGACAGTCATGAACTTCAGTCGTGGTTTCTTTGGTTTGGTTTGGTTTTGGTTGTGTTTCTTTAAGATTGTGTTATTTCTAAAAGTAACACAATTAAAAATCCTTCTATAACACTCAGGAAAATAAATATAAAAAAATGTCTTGCAAGGCTTTCTTCTTGACTTTTTCATAGAAATTTCAGGTAAGTGCAAAGCAGTTTAGATGGTTAGTCAAATAGAACTAAATTTTAGATAATATAAGGGTTGACAGCATTTTCTTTTAAAAGACTTTAAGAAAAATTTTAACATAAGGTAGATTACTCTAGAGAAATCAGTCCTAAACTTTTTTCCTGTTTCAACATCAGTATTGCTAACAGTAAATTTTCAATACATGAATTAATCACAGAATTATAGAAAGTCTTGCATTGGAAGGGACCTTAAAGTTCATCCAATTCCAACCCCCTCATTTATATAACATTTACACCTGCATATCTATATTTGCAACACATATGTGTCCTGATACTTCTTTTTTCTTAAAAACTCCAATAAATATTTTAATGGGAAGTAAGAACACATTTTCAAATGGAAGGTAACCAAAAAACTTAATTTTAAAAGTAGAACTCTTTTTATATTTTTCTTTTGGAAATATCTGAAAAAATCAACATCAAGGAATACAAGAAAAAAAAAAAAAAGAGAATCCTTACTGCCTCTTGTTTTTATTCCAAATAATGATGGAAAACATGAAAGTTTCCCAAAATTGTTCTCTGACATCTCATTTCATTGCTTCCTATAAAGGCTAAGTCAGCTCTTTAGGAACTGAAATGATAACTTTGGTTGTTCAGTTGTCTGCTTAAACTTAAGAAAAAAAATCATTGAACTTCACCTATCATTAAACTCTTCTCCAATAAATTGTTATCTCCTCAACTTTTGTTCTCCTATGAAGTCTATAGCACATAATGCTGCCCCTGTGCCAGGCTCATCAGCCAAACTCATGACCTGTGACACATGACATCAGTTGAGCACAAGGGAAGAGTGAGGCACCCACCTGGCAAAGGATGTGGCCAGAGCTGCAGCGAAGAGACGATCCACCCAAACCACAAAGGACCAGCAGTTCAGTCAAGAAGAAATTCTATGTGAACTCAGAGGGAATGTTGCGATTTGGTTTAAGAAAATGAAAGGTTTTTTGAGTCTAAACATCCTCCCATGCAGTATTTTATTTTTTCCACAGAAAATAATTTGGACAAAATCATGAATTGCCTGAGGTAGTTCTGAACTCTGTGCAAAATGTGCAATCTCTTTAGGCAATATTGGATAAAAAATTACCATGTCAGTTTGAACTAATATAAAATGGATTAAAAAAAGAGTTTTCTTTTGACATTTGATATTTTTCAGTTGGCCCACAGAGTACTCTCAACATCTTCACTTACCTATTCACAAGCATATGCTAGAGGAACTACACTTTAGATTTTTGTGGATACATTTCCAAAGCTGGTATTTTAGTCTCCTTTACTTTCATACCAAAAGGAGTAGTGTTTAAAAGAAACTTATTCTAAAAGGCAAGCACTATATAAGAATTTTGATCAAGAAACCCAGTGATTTTATAGCTGTAAGGAAGACAGCAATCACAGGGTGTTACAGGAAAGGCATCTGTCATATAATGTTGAAATGCTGAAACAAGATGTTTTAAGAAGTTTAGCATGTGTCGCTGTGTACATGTGGGAGGGAGAGGACACTATGTGTAACAGCAAGTGTGTAGATAATTAGTAGGTGATGATAATACAAGAGGAAAGAAAACCACAAAATGTTACTTAATACCCTCAGGCTTACATAAAAACCTAATAGATGCAAACTGCATGGGGTAAACAAAAGAAAAATTATTGTGTATGAAGGAATAATTGAAAGCTGCATTCATGTAAGTATATTGTTTTTCATTATTTATTGACAGAAAACCTGTAGATAAACAGGTTGGATAAAACACCCACTAATCTTTAACGTCACAAACCCTGAGGCCCATAAAACCTGGATGTAAAGAGATTAATAAAGCGGTAGACAGAATCAAGGAGGATGTGTAAATTGTCCTCAGTGTTCATTAGAAGTATAAATTTTGTAGAGATCTCATAAATTATACTAAATAATTCAGTTTTATTTAGCTAGTACTGCTGCATATTTTAGAGTGATACAGAATAGTAATAACAGACATTCCAGATTATAAAAAGGGTTCAATAATAATTGCTCTACCCTTGTTATCATCAGCAGTTATCATTCTGTGAAAGAAATGGGACAGATACTTAGTCTGAAATAATTCTTAAGAGAGATCCTACATCACAAATCTTCTAGTTTTTAATAAAAGTTACAATGTTAGTGATTGACATCATGACAAAACTGATCTTGTCAAGTGAACATCAAAATCTCATAGAGAATAATAGGAAAGAAATTAACTAGTAAATATGGAAGAAAAAAAAAGAAAGAAAAAATAAATCTGGAGTTTTTGAGGAGTTTCTTATATTTGGTTAAAAAGCATTGTCTTTTGTTTTGCTCCTCATTCAGATATTTTTCACGGGTCACATGATAAAGCAGATCTGTTATCTGAACTTTAATTCAATATTCAACTATTCAATTTCATTCAATTTGAAGCTGAAGCATGGTTATATCTATAGCTTTGAATATTACAAATAGGATAGTTACTAGGCGTGAAACAAATCCACTGAGAAAATAGAAATGTTGCTTGTTTCAATCAAACAGTGGATATAAGGCCCATCCTGATCTGAATTGCCTGTTGCTACATGATTCCTGCAGATGTTTCTATGCTAGTCTGATCAGTACCAAAATTTAAACAAAGTCCTGTGGTTTTGCAAAGTGTTACAGAGAAACTTTAGCTCCAAGGGCTGATACATCCCCCACCAAATCGTGACCAGTCCAACTTAACAGACTTTCTGGCTGTCAGTGCTTCCAGAGGAGCACAAAACAATAGGAATGAGGATCTGGCTGTGTGTTTAATCCTGCGGGGACCTGAATAAATCTCTTCAACTCCTTTCAAGTCTTCAGAGGCTGGTAATCATTAGCATATAAATAATTATAGAACGAATACACCATCTTAGGCTTTAAAAACTCCTTTGACTTTTGTCTGTCATGCAGCACTTCAGGTGTTTCACATATATCCACTGGAGTCAGCAAAATTTATGACTTACATGGTTTGTATTTGTCACTATGCAGAGTATAAATTAGCAAAACAGATGTACAAAGCCTGGGACAAATCTGACTGTGCTGAATTTTACCACTAGCAGAAAGAAATCTGCATCTTGCTATGATTAAACTCAGCAGGAAGAGTCACAATAAATTGTGTTAAATCAAGCGTGACCTTACAAAGTCTTAATACAGATCAAACAAATTTAGAAATGAATTTTCATGGTTAGGCATTCAAAATACCGAACAGACAGAAATGCAGGAAGAAAGACAAAAAATCCTATTACAATATTGTGCCAGCATTTGAATTACTCAAATTTGTATTAACAGAGAAGTACATTAATGTTTGTTTATAAAGACAATTCTAGGGACCTTCCCCTGCTGAAGGTAAATGCCACTGGAAATATTTAAATCTGGAATTTTTTACAGCTTGGACACATGCCTATCTTCTCAGTTAAGTGATAAAGCTAGAAAGGAAAAGGTAGAGAAGGTGTGAAAGGGCACAAATACTGCATTTTTCTCTAACACTGCTTGTTAGCATTGCAATATTCCTATTGTCTCCTGTGTGCATGACAACCTGCTGCTGTAGGTGTGGAAGATAAAGAATGTGCATCCTGGCACATTTTACCTGTGATGTAGATACCCAGGTATGCAGTGCAGGAAAGGAAGAAAATAGCTGGACAAGCCCAGAAGTAATTCTTCAAAACTCTGAAGCTTTATTGGAATAAAAAATGTTAGTTACTGAATCTAGATTGATACCAAAGTCAGTGAAAGGCAAGAAGAGAAATTTAAAATTTGTCTCTTAAAATTTATTGGAATAGTAAAGATTTTGTATGTCTGGGGCAGGTATAATACTTAATGTCTGTCTACTTAGTGATCATTCTAACAGGGAATTTTACTTGATATGTAGCAAAACAGAAAGATTAAAGGTGTGGCTACATATACAGCATGTTATTAGTTGTGTCTTTTTTCTTTTGCTGGCCCTACTCAATAAAAAATGCAGAGGAATAAAATTAAATCTCACATAGAGGAAAAATTGGGCATTAATGTGCAAAGTATCTCATGGGTTTTATTGTTGTGGGGTGCTAACTGCTTAAAAACCTACAGAACAGAATCCAGAGAATTAGATTCGGTGCGAACACTTATCAATCGACATTTCTCATGTTGATTGTTCTGTTCACATTGCCAGGCTGTATAACTATCATAGATTACATCTGTGTTGCTTAATGTTAACTGAACTGTCAAAAGAGACATGGGTCTTCAGATGTGGAATTGCATTTATTGAAATCTCTGCCACATTCTTTTTTTTTGTGTTGGTATAAGCAAATTTTCTTTCTTGCTTACTTGCTTGATACTTAAGATAGGTACCTGAAATGTTGTCTTGTTTTAGAAAAAGTGTTTACTGACTATTGTATGGCAGTTTTTATTGAAAATCTTAAGCCATGTTTAAATCCCTAGGACTTTTTGTACCCCCTACTGCGAAAGCTTGTCTTTCTGAGTACTGGCATTAAGCAGAGAAACTGAGGGACATAATACAATGCTACTTCGGATCACCTCTGCAAATACTTTAGAATCTTGTCTCTCTGTATTTTTGAAAAATACCGTGGCATTACAGCTCTGTGGGAAATCATGAATGTAAATTACTTGATATATAAAAAGCAGTATATTATTTATTATATTTTCAAATAGCTTACTTCAAAGCAGAGAACATTAATAAACATCAAGGAATTTAAAGCGGTGGTGGTGGGAGAATGCAGAGAAGACTTATGCCTGTAGCTGAAATACAATTTTATTTCTCCTCAGCTAACCAGTCTGCCAATGAAATGCCAGGGCATTGCTGCCTCCCAATCAGTAGTAAATGTGTAAAAATTGATTGAATTATGGAACAGAAATACAGGGAATACAGTCCTAAAATAAAAAATGTGAACAACAGGAAGACCCTTTTCCTAATTCTGTTTGCCCACTTGTTCAGTGGAGGTAAACAGTTGTAGCACATGTTCCTCATATTGCACCAGAAGAACAATTAATAATTAAGGAACTTGCCTCTAGGTCCTAATTTAGCAATGCAAGCCATACTCTAGCTTGAACAAGAATTTATTTTGAAATTTAGTGGGCAATATATTGCTGCTCTTTAACTCCTGTCTTTGTAATAAATCAGGCATCAGGGAACAAATGTTAGTCAGAAGGGCAATCCCTCTGCAATCTGTTTATACATGATTCTTTTTCCTCCTCTGCAGCATCACACCTCTTCATAGCTCTTGACCTCATCATTTCTGCATTCTGATATCCAAGACTTCACTTCCCTCAGGGGCCTTGCAACCAACTCCCTGACCCTTAATATCTGTATCTTCTCCCTTCTGGTCCTAGGGCTTTGGAAGCTGTCTCTCATCACAAATATCAGTTTTAAATTGATCTTTTTCAAGCAGATTTTCAAACAGGTCAGCTTGTGACACTTGCAACCTCTGATAACATGACCTTCTACCCCATCAAACTCCAGCTTCATCTCCTCTGCAATGTTTTCAGTGGTCTCATAGGATTGTTTATTATTTTCAGAAGAAATATGAAACTACAGCAGGACCCAGCATAGTCTGAAAATTAACCCAAAAACTGTTCCAGAGGGGGACTGGAGAGAGCTTCTAGCTCACAGATGTGCAGTATTATTCCACCCTAAGAGCAAACTTTTTTTTTATAAATATCAAAAGTCAGACCTACATTTTTGGTCTTCCTTTCAAGCCACTACCTTGTTGTCAGTTTTTATAAATTTCTTTTTTATAGTTCTCAGGTTTTTTATTAGTCTTTTTTAACTCTGTTACCAGTCTGCAGCTCTGTAATTACCATTAGCATAAGTGCAGCCAGCCTGGCCAAAGCCACAACATGAACTTGTACCCACCCCTCTACAAGTAAGGGAGTGAGCAGTGCCTGTACCAGTCTGCTCCAGCAGTTCATATTTTCCTGAGGAAGACCTTTGGTGGCTGCTGGCACTGCACCTACTACTGTGGTAAGTAAAAGGACACTGTTCATCATTGTGACAAGTCCATTCCATCTGCCAGCAGAAACCATGGGGTTGTAAGGAGAAGAGGAATTGCAGGTATACAGATCTAGCAGAACTTGTCAGTGTATTATGTTGGCTAGAAATTTTGTAAAATCTTTGTAATAAAATAGTTACAATGATGTGACTCTGCCAGCCCACAGCCTGTGACTGTTCTCAGATCCCATCTCAAAACCCATTGAGCCGCAATGGAAAAGGAAATGGTTCTAATTTTTGAATGAAAAGGGCAAATGTTCTAAGGCAGAATATATCCTACCCATGCCTCAGCTGAACAGCTTGGTTATCTAGTGAGTGGGATTGCTTCCTTCAGACTGATCACTGACCTTTTATTGTCTTGGCTGGGAGTTGCGTCACAGCTTCCAAATCCATGCATGAGGGAGTGCTGGGTCTGTAAAGCATTTTGGGCAAAAGTTCTTTCCCTACAAAGAGCTCCACATGCATCAGGCAGCAGGATGAAGTCCTTACATATTGTGCTTTCACAGATATGCAAAGTCCTGCAACATCAACAAAAAAGCTGCAGCAATAGCAGTACTGTAAGAGAAGTTTCCTTCATTCTAACTACTGACATTTGGTACAAAGGTCTTGAATAAAATGGCTGTCTTTGATTTAAAGAAGTTCCTATTCTTGTAATAACATCTACAAACAACAAGTCTGGTTAGGAGACCTCTTCCTTGAATAAATAAATGTCTCAGTGTCTGAATGCTGACTTGTCAGGAAAGACTTGGGTAATTGTTGCTAAGTTTATGTAATATATGCTCTAATAATATAAAAATAAATTGGAAGCACACAGGATTTTTATGTATTCAGAACTTATCATATTTCAGAAATACAAATTCCCCTTCAAACAGGAAACTCAACTGTTCAAGATTCTCTAGGATAACATAGATTTTTCTTAATAATAATTGAAATATGCAACTGTTCACAGATTATTTTCCCCTTCTTTCTATTTTCACAGTTTAAAACACTGACAGAAAATTTCAGTAATAAGAGGCTAAATACATTTTTGTCCAAAATACGATAGCCTTATATGAAAGATAATCTTGTTGTGGATGGCTTTATAATGAGTGCTCTAAACCACTGTTGGACCTAAAATGAGATGCCCTACTTTCTCTTCAGTCTCTTTTTAATTCATTAAGATAGGTTTTAGAGAACATTCCAATGACTTAGAGAATATGTTGACCTTCAGGTACTCACTGCTCAGGAATAAATAACAACAGCAAAAATATTTTAAAATGGTATTGGAAACAAGGTGCAATGCAATGTTTCCTCCTGTTCGGTCTTCCAAGTGTGTAGAGGGATATTATAATTTCCAAAGTAATTGAGGCCTCATTATAGTGGCTTTTAATATTGTAAACTTTGGTAATACAGAAAATACTTATCCATGACTAATATATTGATGGTAAATGTTTTAAGAGATAATTTTATATATATATAAAAAAAGAAAAGAAAAAATCAAGAAAATTTAATTACTTTTGAAATCACAGCCAAAGAATCTATGTATATTTATATCTTGTAGATATTTCAGGTATATGTCAATGTTAACACAAATAGTAAAGTATTTTGAGATATATTTTACACATAAGCTTGATGGTATAAAAATATGAAACAAAATGTACTTCAGTGAAGATTGAAGTCTGTAGAAGGCGGTTTTACAAAACTTAATATTATTTTATATAAATATTTATATAAATATTTTTATATAAAAGTCCTACAAAACTTTGCTGTCCAAGTAAAACTAACTGCAGACCTTGCTGCCTAAATAAACTAATGCAGATGGTAAATATTTTTACTGATCAAGCAATCCATAACTTTCTCTTCATTTGGGAAACCTGTAATTTTGATTCAGAGAATAATGATCTGATAATACAGTAGGATTTTCCTGTATTGAGAAAGGTAATGACAAAGCCAATGCAGAAACCTGCTAGATGATCCAAGGGAAATTTCAAGAAGTATCTGTGACTTGCCCTCACACTACGGCCCCCGCAGGGATATACAGTGCAGCTCTGTGAGATGTGTTAGTTTTCAGAGCTGCATCCCCTTGACCTCCCCTCCTAAACTTAAGGTGCAATGTGGCAGAATAATAGTCTAATTTCTCCTTAAATAATTATTTTTCCATTCTTCCTGGGAATAGAAATACTTATTAAATTTCAGTGAATGAGAATATGCAGGGACTTTCTAAAAAAGACAGTAGGGCTTGCTCTCTTTGTAATCAAAGTCATTCCTATTGCCAAAATTTCAGTTACAGAAAAAAATAAAGAACCACGAGTAGTGTCTTTTCTACTTTCCTTTTCCTTCTGTCACATAGAACTTCTGGTGGTTTTTTGTTTCTTTATTCTTTTTTTTTTTTTTTCATTTACTGTACTTTTGTCAGAATGACCCATACAAGATATAAATTGTTTAAAATTGAGAGAAATCTACAAAATAACCCCAAAAGCTTGGAACTGCTCTGAAGGACTTTCTCCAACTTTCATAGTCTTACCTGATCTTTTTTATCCCTAGTAGTCTAGCAGGTTTCAAGAGAACGTTAGTAAAGAGAAATCATTTAATTCCATAGAACTCTATTTTAAATTCTCCTAGCTCCTAAATGGTAAGATTTCAGAGAAAACTTTCATGATTCAGCAGGTACTTCTTCCCAGACTTCCATGAATTCAAACTCCTTCATGGGTATGACTAGTGAAAAGTTTTTGTCTATTGCCAAAATAAGGATCCTTAAGCCAAGTCATAGCAGAACACTGCAGGGGAAGGTCTCTTTTCCTCCAGAGTCACAACGGTGACACAAAGGAAATCCTTTTCTGTTGACACACAGATTTGTCAAATTTCAAACATTTGGGAATTTGTTGAAACATTAAACATAAGTAAAAAACTACATAAAAGCCTACTAAAACTGTAATCCAGCCTTTGCAAATCCTATGACATCAAAGTGGAAATACAAAGCCCATGATAAAGAAAAAATGCCAGTTTCCTGTTGCAAGCTGGTGATATCATAGAAAAAGATACTAATTTAATTGCTATATGCAGCTTTCACATTGAGAATAGTTCCAGATGGTTACACTATGCCTGAGAGAATTCAGATTTTTAGACAAAGTTGAGGTAATGAACTTATTCTGTGAGTTGCAGGTGTAAGTAACTTTATGCACAACTACTCTGAAAAGCTGGATACAGACAATTTTCTCTGTTGTGAAAAAATCCAAACATTCAATTTCATTTCTGCCTGGGATTTTCGAATAGGTTTCCTGAGTCTTGCTGGAAATGATGAGTAGCTGTAAATGTTGACTTTAGATTGTGACCCATGGGGTCTAAAAACTTTTATAAGGATTTGAGGTTTCACAGAGTTCTTTAAATACTTATATGGAGAGAGATGGCTGAACAGAAAAGAGAGTTAAATCTAGAGAGTCAGCAAAGGAAAAGTATCTTTTAGCTTTTTTTCACTTATCTGTGCTAAATGAATAAAACAGAACTACCAATTACAAATATCTCTATAGCTATTCCATCAAAAGAGTTGCATGAAAATGGCACAAAAAGTAACTTTATGATTTCTATTTCATACTTTAATGATTGAACCTAGACTTTAAATTTCACACAGTGCAGTGGACATGTGATCGTCTGTAGTAGACTTACTGCAGAGGAAACAGCAAAAGATTGTGTGGTTTCGAAAGTCTTCTCTAAGATATTTTTCAGTCACTTAATACAAGCATACAAAAAAATTTGGACTACTTAAATGCATTAATAGATGTTCATGTCTAAAAGAAATTCACATGCATCCAAAATTTATTAGCTTTTTTCCTGAACACCAATGAGTTCTTTATGTTTGTCATCATTTCAGTTCAACAAAACCACAACAGCGGAACAAGTAAGCTGCTCCTGTGTTTTTGGGACAAACACTTTTTCTTGTTGGCATTGTGTACTCTCACACTGTCCCACCCTCTTGTTGCCAAAGTGACTGTTCAGCATACTACTCACTCCAATCAACAAGTATATGTCACAGTTTTCATATGATGTAAAATAATTGATAACAGTCCCACATCCGTAGAATGAATATTTATGCTTTTATCAGCCACTCTAGATGATACCTTTATAGTGAAGGTACCTTTATAACCTTTGCTTCTTGTGCAACATGAGACAGTAACCATAAAGCAATTCCCTCTTGTCAAAAGGAAAAAAGAAATAGGTTGCTTTTGGTGGGGGAAGAGCAGGGAAATGCTGCAGTCAAAATTGAGCTGCATATTATATTGATATTCCATTACGAAGATAGCTGCTGCTTCTAATTTAGTTCGCGGTTTGCTAGAAAGCAATCTGAGTCAAGGGATCTTCAGAAAATTTGCAGTCTGAACTCTGCCTGATGGAGGTACAGTGTATGAAGGAGGATGTCTGGATAAGATAAGAGCTGGCAATAAAGTCTGTTGCTTGTTAATTACCATAATCATAGAGGAAACTCCCACTCAGTCTTCTGTCCATCCAGTTTCTCAGGACTTTTCTGCTGTCTGTCTGTATTCTCTGCTAGCTTCCCTCCTACTCAAAACCTCCTTTCATTAAGGATTGTTTCACATATGAATTCACAAGAAAATAACACAATGTTTTTGCTATATTCTCTCACTTTCTTAAAATACTTGTAACTCTGTTCCCGTGTGTAGCTGGAGCTTGAGGAAAGGGGTATCACAGAACCACAGAATATGCTGAGCTGGAAGGGACCCACAAGGGTCATCAAGTCCCACCCTTAGCCTACACAGGACCATTCCCAAGAGTCACACCATGTGTCTGAGAGTATCATCCAGATGCTCCTTGAACTCTGTTAGGCCTGCTACTGTGACCACTTCCCTGATGACCCTGTTCCAGTGCCCAACCACCCTCTGGGTGAAGAAGCTTTTTCTAACATCCAACCTAAACCTCCCCTAACACAACTTGAGGTCATTCCATAAGCTCCTGTCACTCCTGTCACTGATCACTACAGTGAAGGGATCAGTGTCTGCCCCATGAAACTAGGAAGCAATTTATGCATATGAAGGGAGGAGGCTGGAGATGTGGGATCAGCAAATAACACTGCAGAGAGGTGAGCTGCTCTGTGGTGCTGCCACACACTAGATCTGGCCACTGGCATGGCAGGGAAGGATAATGGATGAGACCAACTTCATGCCATCACTGGTGACCTTCGTGTTTTTCTCTTTAGCGATTAAATAGGTAGGAAATCAACTGAGCAGCTTTGAGTTAAACATGGATGGAAGGTGGGGCTTTCCCAAGTCTGGGATTTTTTCTGACGAAAACTGAGATGATACAGCAGCATTGACTCATTTTAATTTTCATAACCTACAGTCATCTAGGCACTGGTCTTGAGAGGTCAGTCCCCAATGTTGCTTTGGAAATGACCTTTAAGAGGCTCAACAATGCACCAGCTATGTGGAAGAACAAGTATTGTGTCCTCCCACACGATCATACCGAGACACAGATGGCTGTTCCCTTCCAGGGTTAAGTTCACTTATGTGATTACACAAAGAGGCAGGAGCAGCCAGGCTTATCTCAAGCCAACTTTAGAGAAAAGCAAGATTTTAAAAATGTCAGGCAGTTCATGAAAATAGGACCTTCAGGTCTCAACTAGGTATTGTTCGAAATCTATATAATCCACATATATAATTCTAAAAAATACTCATTTGAGTAATTATAGGGTTTTTAAATTTTATTTAATACTATTCTATACCTTCAGTCTTGGAAACACTGAATCCATATAAAAAAAGTTTACTTGAAATTCACTGTTAGTATTATTTCAAGGCTTCTATATTTCAGAGCAAATTAAATAAGTGATCTGCAAACACTGTCTGAGTCTTTGATTTCAATAAAGACAGTCTGGTCTCTGTGAATAATGAGCAGTAAGTGCATTTCAAACCTAAGAAATGCAATATTGGTTGGTTTTTTAGTGTTAATATTATTACACCATTTTTTTTGAGACTGCAGTATGTACCTGGGACCTTGGTTTTTTTGTCAGAAATGGTTTACACAGGCTTATTCTTTACACATATATTTAACCAAAATAATTTAAGAAAAATGTTATCCTCTTGGTTTGGTCAGTTTTGCAACACTTCATTCCAGCTGCCCTGCAATGCTTGTTTTTATCATACGTCTGATACTTAAATCACATTGGAATCAACTGTTAGTTCACATGATCCATTTTAAGAGAATGAAGGCAAGGGTATAAAAGTTTACATCCTCTGCTAACTATGTTTAGCAGAGCATGCACTGTTGAATATGGACCAGGGAGTATGCCTAATTTCTTGAAGGAATTTAGGTCCCTGCAGTGCAGAATTCTGAGAGTGATTCTGGCACTTGTGGTACTCTATAAGAGTACCACAAGTACTAGTACAAGTACTTGTACAAATCTGCAAAATTGGAGTTGATACCATTTGCAAATATACAGTATTTTTTCTCAGTCCTCAGGAAGCCAATGCAGCCAATTGTAGAACTAAAAAAACTCCTTGGAGAATATCTACACGCTGCAACACTTCCCACATGGCACATCAGAAGACGGCTCTTAAGTGGTAGGAAGTCTAGACAGTTGCAGTAACAAAAGTAAATAAATTTTTATGACTCTTTTCTGGTTTGGGGCCTGTTTGGTACCTCTTAAACTTCTGTTTCCCTCTAAATGAGGTAGATGGGAAGTTCTCACACTCAGAAAACCCAAGTTAGTGAATACAAGCTTCACAGATCATTGAGTTTTGACATCATGGTATTTAGAGAGTCCTCTGAAAGAAACTTTCCCTTTTTGTACTTTCACATATGGATTAACATTATGAACATCTCTAGATATTCAGATCAGGCAGAAACAAGGTAGGCATTGCTATTTCTATTATTCTCACAAGTATTTTAGGAAGTGCTTCCTTCTGATTCACAAGCCTGAGGGAATAGAAATTAGATATTTAAAGGATAGACTTTTAATGGCAAATCATGTGTGTTTCAAAAATATTTCTGAAAGATATAGAAAAATGCATATTTTGAGCTATGAAGAAAATATATATTAAGATAATGGTAATATACCTAATATTAGTTTACTTTTGATAAATATGAATACCATATATTGCTTTACCTATGGTAATAAGCTGAAGCAAGAACTTCTTGTCTTGGGAAATAATACTTTATCAGTAACTATAAGAGTTTCCAGGGTATTTAAAGTCATACATTTTACCAAAAAAACCAATAAAATTATTGCTTCAGTACTGTTTAATTCTTGATATTACCTTTGTGTTATGATTATTGTTTGTTCAAGTGTATTTAACGTGATTCTCGTCTGAGTTTATTCTCACAGCTTACATGCCTAATATTTAGGGCTCAATCTAAATTTTCTTCATTAAACTTGGTCATAATTATATGGGGATTAATTTAGTCTAAAAACTTTTTACCTCTTGACTTTTGTTACCAAAACCACAGATACGGATTTTTACTACGTCCTCATATTCCAATCTCATAAAAAAACTATGATAAAAGTTAAATAATCTTTATACACTAATACCCTGCACGACTGGAAAGGTGTGTGAAAATTTGTTTCTGCAAAAGGAATTAATAAAGTTCAAGATAAAACGCAAATCACAAACCCTGGAAATCTCCCTGCTTAAGATATTTTCCTTTACTATGGACATTAACTCTTTCAGATAGAAAGGAAGAAAGCTGCAGCTGCTTTTAGTTAAAAAAAGTCATTATACAGTTACGATGATTAAGAAGACGGAGGCAAATGACATATGTACTCTACCAATCTGTTTTTCCCCTTCAGATAAAATTATCTGGACTTGAAACTGTCCACTGAAAAAAAGTTTACTGGATCAGAAATGGTAGAATCGTTACTGTTTGAAAACTTTTCAGACATTCCAGCTTGGTTTGCTGTTACCACGGAGAAGAATAGCTTTGGAAAGCCTTGGAAATGAACCTAGGCTGACAAAGCAAGGGAGTAGCAATGTGATTTATTTAATCCCTCAGTACTACTAAATGATGTAATTATTTTTTATTTTAATATTAATATTGCAAAAGACTGTATAAAATATCATAAAGAATAGGAAAGAATTTATATTTTAAAAAATTTTTGGTTCCTCTGTTTTATACAAATGGCTAATCCTTCTGAATTCCTGTGCCATGTTTTTGATTGCTCTAGGCCTTATATTTTGCAAATATTTCTACCTAATGGAAAACTTCAACACTTTTGGTGAATGGGATATAAGACAACCCTCTTTTATTGTTCTTTTGAAGACCAACTGCATATTTTTCTATGTGGTTTTTTTTGCCTCTTTTATCTGTAAAAATAAGTCTCTTTACCTTATATCTCTTCTGCTCATTTCCAATACCTTATGCAAATTCAGGCAAAGACAGGTGGGCTGGTTCCCTGCTATGGACAACCCAAATAAAATCTTATTTATTCAGAAATTCAGTCTCAAGAAGGCTGAAAATCAAGCAGTGACTTAGGAGAACAACAAGTAAGAGAAGACATTTCAAAGATGCAATACCTCAGAAAAGTTTGAAAGAGTTACACTTGTTTAATTAGGAGAAAAAGGGGAAATAGAAGACTATTGCAAAGATAATAGTCCTTTCTCTTTATCCATCAGCAGCAGGAAAATAAAAGCTAAAGCAGGAAAAAATTAAAATATATGTTAGGAAAACCAGTCTACCTGTAAGATTGGCCTGGATTGTGTTGCCAAGACAGTTGTTAGGGGAGATCTTGGAGAACATAAGCAGAAAATCAGAGCTGATATGGAATTAATTCATCTACGGCTGTGGTCTACGTGAGCTTTCAGGCTTATTTTACAGGGAAAAATCATCTGTACTGCTTTCCTAGTTTAGTTCATAGAATTGGCTCCCTAACTTCCTTATGTGAAAAGAAGGATCAAAACCAAAGCAAGTTCTATGATGTGTAGACAAGCCTGGACGGGGACTAATCATGTGAGTGTTTTATATGTGCTGGTCCATATACATTTAACTTCCCTGAAAGTAAATTTCTTAAGTTCCACATGAACCCGTATAGACACCTTCAACCATATTCACTTGTCTCACATGGACGATCAATTTTCCATGACAAACGTTACAGTAATTAAATATAAACTGTAGGACCACATTTTCATATTCATTTAAAATAAATTTATTTTGAGGTTACTCTTTTTGTTTGCAGATAGGTTCTTGCAGATATAGGTTTACAATCCTATAATACTCACTTTGCACAGTTAAAAATGATTCTTTGAAAGTTTAGCAGTACAGTGTAGATGATGTTGTGCCCCTGGAGAGAAAAAAATTAAATACTAAATATTCAAGTGGTTTTTGTGTCTTTCCCTTTCAAATACTCTTTGACCAGAGGCAATTTTTCTTATCCTCCAAGTACCTCATGCTTCTTCTCTTTCAGATAAAAATAAAAATAATAATATGTCTATCCCAGAAGACAGTTGAGAAGGTGATTATTTATAATCACAGCATCATAGAATCCTACCATGGTTTCAGTTGGAAGGGAATTTAAAGATCATCTAGTTTCAACTCCACTGTCATGGGCAGGAACATTTTTAAAGTAACATTCTTGAGAGTACTAGTAATAAAAATTTAGATGTGTTTATGAAAAAAAAAAAACAGAACTCAAGCAGGGAGAAATTCACAACTTCTGAATATGTAGCCACTGAATATGTGATGTATGGAGGTACCAGCAAAAAACAATTAGATTTTTAAAATAATTTATTCTGAAAGATTGCTCAGCTAGATGATCAGGGAAACTGTACAGTGAATACAGTATTCACATTAAATACTGTATGAAATAATATTATACAGGCAATCACAAAAGTAGTAAAGGTAAAAAAAAAGATTAAAAAAGGAAACTAATAAGCAATGTGTGGCTAAAAGATAGTCAGTGAGAAGCAATATTTGTAGCTCACTTAGAGTTCAAGACAATGGGAAAGTTTACCAAAGCTCCAACAAATAAATATTGGATATGAATGGTTTGTAATAGATAAGTTAATATTAGACAAACATGGTATCTTAATACAAAGAGAAAATTTATTATTAACATGATCGACTCTTTTCAGTAATTGTGGTTTATGTCAGAGGAATGAAATCTTGTGATACCTAGTTATAACTTAAAAGAAAACAAAACAAATTAAAACAAAACCTTGAAAGTCATCTTTGAACCCTGAGAACGTACCTAAGTTTTGCATCTAGGCTATGAAACAAAAGGAAGGAAGAAATGTTTACCATAAGTCATATGGCACAGACTGTCTCATGTCCATTCTGCCAGGGGCTAACCCCCACCCATAGCATATTACTCATGTCCTCAGCATTGCATTTGGCTTTGGTTGTCTGTCATGGTTTAACCCCAGCTGGTAACTAAGCATCACACCTCTGCTCACTCATTTAGCCCCAGTAGGATGGGGGAAACAATTGGAAGAGCAAAAGGGAGAAAAGTCGTGGGCTGAGATAAAGATTGTTTAACAGGCAAAGTAAAAGCTGCATAGGCTAGCAAAGCCAAACAAGGATTTCATTCCCCACTTCCCACAGGCAGGAAGGTGTTCAGCCATCTTCAAGAAAGCAGGACTCCATCACATGTGATGGTGACTTGGGAAAGCAAATGCCTTGACTTCAAATATGTCTCCCCTTCCTTCTTTTTCCCTCAGCTTTATATGCTGAGCATGATACCATATGGTGTGCAATATCCCTTTGGTCAGCTGGGATATCCCAGATGTCCCAGCTGTGTCCCCTCTCAATTCCTCATGCACCCCCAGCCTACTCACTGGCAGGGCAGTATGAAAAGCAGAAAAGGCCTTGTTAATGTGTAAGCACCACTCAGCAGTAACAAAAACATCCCTGGGTTGTCTACATTGCTTTCAGGACAAATAAAAAACACAGCCCCATGCTAACCACTATGGAGAAAACTATAGCTATTTCAAGCAAAACCAGTACAGCATCTTCTTCAGGGAATACCCTGCAACCGTAGGAGAAAAGTATTATTTCAAGGGATTTTAATTCAAACCACCTGACAGCTTCTTTGAAACTCTTCAGAGTATTGGTCTGATAACATTGTGAAAGCACACAATGCATACTCTAGAGCATGGCTTGGAGGTCTGTCAAGGTGAATGAAGGTACAAAACTTGGTGATTATACTGGAGGAGTATGTACAGACAAGAGACCCAGGCTTGGTGCAGTATTACTCATGTAATATGTTTCAGGAATCAATTGCCTATTCCTGGGACTTGTTTTCAAAAGAGCAAGTGAAAGTGGTCCAAAATACATCTAATGAGCATGCTGAGAAAATAAAGAGTGTGGGACATGCAGGTTTCAGTGTTCAGGCATGTTTGTTTGCTTCTTTTATCCTAATGCTAATTAAGAGTCAGTTCATCACAAAGGTGACCATCTGAAGGAAGTTTAGAAGACTGAAAAATGTAAATCATGGGTCAATAAAGACATATGAGAGCATCACTCCACAACCCCTCAGGGCCTCTTGGCCTTGAGCAACAGTTTAAGAAGAAAATATCAATCTTCTGGAATAAAAATATGTCAATATTTTAACACACTAAATGAAAAGTTGGGAAATCAGAAACGAGTCAGTATGCATCTGTCACAACAGTGCACTCATTTATGATTGATTTTACGTATTTTGTGATAAAGGGGAAAAAAAGCAAAAGTGAGATCTCTGACATGGTTGCTCTGATTGACAACATATTGCAGGAGGGTGTGTAATGTGTACTGTGTGTACATCCTTCAGTACTTTCAGTACTGTAACTGTATATTGATTTTACAGTTATAAAAGACTGAATGAAGTGGCAGTGCATGAAACAGGATATTTTGGATCCCTTTGAGGTCAATTCGGTGATTAACTGTAAAATAACTGAGTGTTAAAATAAAAGACTCTAAAAGTTGCTGTTACGGGATAGTGAATGTCATAAACGAAGATTTATTAGAAAACAGATAACAAAAATTTACCATGTGGAAAAAACCAAACCAATCAAACCTACACATGAGGCTCACTAGGAACAAAGAGAGTCTTGAGATGACAATGAAGCTCAAACTTTAAGAGAGTATTGCAGGCAATTTGAAGGAAAGGAAAATTTTTTTGTTTATCATTTGCAATTTAATGCTTGCAATTCAGAATCTAAGAGCTTTTGTGTGGCTGTGTGTTAATTTTTAATGTTGCCTAAACTAACAATAAACCATGAAGTATGTTTGAGAAAATTACTTGGCAATGTCCTTCTAAAGCACATTAAAACACTCTTCATACAGTAGTAATGGCTTACTGTGATAACTGTTTCATATGTTCCATATCTATTTTACTTCTCCATCTCCTTCCCATTTTTCAGAAATACGTCTTCCAAACACAAATAGAATAAAGTGGTAATGACACTTCATGTGAGTTCTTTGAGAGACAGAAATGAACCAGTTTGTGAATTGGCTATCTCAAGATCTAGAAGTCATGAGATGCTGAGGTGAAAGTCACTTTGCGATCAGAACAGACTGACTGAAAAACAGCTCTACAGAAAAGAACCAGAGGATCCTGGTGGATCTGGCCTCAGTTTGTTACTGAGTCAGAAGTGCATGTTTGTACTGGTTGTGTTAACTGTATACTGGACTACATCAACAAAATCATAGGCATGAGGTCAAGGAAAGTGATTATTACTCTTAGCTCAGATCTTGAAAGACCACATCTGGAATAAAGCGTTCAATTTTATCCTCTAGTGTGAGAGTTGTATCAATAAACAGGAGAGAATTCAGTGGAGGACTATTATGATCAGCAGGAAGTTGGAATCTTGACAAGACCAAGGGAACAGGGTTTATTTAGCCTGCATAAAAGAAAATTAAGGAGAAACCTAATTAAGCTTCCTCTACTTTGAGGGGGTTTGTAGACAGCAGATCAGATATTCGTCTGAGGTACACAGCAATAGGACAAGAGGCAACAGGCAAAAGTTGCAATGAAGAAAATCTAGTTGGCTATAACAAAAAAGTTCTTGACATGAGGGTGATAAAATGCAGGAACCATTTGCCCAAGGAGGCTTTGGAGTCTCCATCTCTGAAGATTTCCAGAATTCATATGAATATGACTTTGAATAGCCAGATCTGACAACAGCTATCTGTACTTTGAGAGGGAGGTTGGACCAAATGACCTCTAGAGTTTCTTTCAAATAGAATTGTCCTGTGATTTCACCTTCTGATTCTATTTCTCTGTAATGTTTGACCTGTAAAATAAGCAAATTTCAGGGGCAAGAGGTCCCTGTGGCACTTTCACTAAGCCTCTTTATTTTCATTAGAATTCTGTATTTAAAATTGTATTTAAGATCCTAATTTCTGAGAGGTTGATTTAATTTACATCACCTTGTATGTGCCACAGATAGAACCAACTCAGTGCTAAAACAGGTAATCTCAGACCTATTTCAAGTGTTATGGGGCAGTAACACATTAACAGGCAAATACCACACAATCTCTCTGCAGGGCTTGATCTCCTATCTACTGCATTCAGAGAGAAACCTGGAAGATGATGACTTATAACAATGAGCAAAGGGAATACCTAAGAAACGTGGTTCTCATCAGGTTAAGCTGAAAAATACTGTATCTGACTCTTTACTCACTGTGCTTCTCATAAATTTGACATCAAAATAACAAATCAAGTTCTTCACTGTTTTGTATTTTGCAGACTGCTAAGCTTATGGGGATCTTTTTATTTTTAAAAATCAGAAATCTGATATGCAAGGTTAATATTTTACATTCAAAAAAAATAAAATGCTGGGGTTTTTTTTAGATTGATTACATTAGATAAATTGTAATGTAAATGTTTGCAGAGGAATCTCTGACAAGTAGGAGAAAGAAATCATGAAGAGGAAACCGTTCCTCATTACATTTCTGACTGTTGTTGTGAGTCATGGAAGGGAATTGCACTGCACCATAACAAGTGTCACCAACCCCAAATCAGAGCAAAACGCCAGATCCTGAATCTCATCCTCAAAAATTGTCCTTCAGTTTTCTTTTATATAAGTCTTTAAAATTTCATCCAGAAGAACAATGAAATACAATTGCCACAAAATGGGGATTTAAAATCCACTCACTTTTCTTCACATTAGTCTTAAATGAACTCTTGGCTTACTACAAGGAAACTTTTGACATAGTGTATTCTGCTAACTTGTGGTTTCTACTTTCTATGATACCAAAGTTCTTTTACTATTCTAAATGTTCTTAACATTCATGAGCATTTTAATACAATGGAAATTAAGATAATTTTGTCATTTAAATAATTTAAAATATGCAGCCTTGTGCCTTTGAAACATCAGAGTAATTCTCACTCATTTTATGGTGAAACTGTTACATTTAAGATGTATGTATAGAACAAAAAGCAAATAGTTACATGAATTAATGATAATTACCTGCATAATGTTGTCCGTGTCATGGGTGAACCCACCTTAGAAGTGCTAAGAACAATTCAGACATAAAGAATGGCATCAACATGAAAACATGGTAAGAAATCAGAATATGTCTTGTTATTTATGTGGAGGTGCTCCATGATGAAGATTTTTAAACCTTCTTTAGAGAGATAAAATGAGAGAATGTGGATCTTTCCCCATAACTTTTTGTCAGAGAAAAAAAATAAAACTGAAACCAAAAAAGCCAAGAAAAAGCTGATCTTCCTTCTTAAGGGCTTTAGACAGTTTTTCAATATTTTTTATAAACTCAGATTGTATTCCACTTTTAAATTCATAAGAGTATGACTGCACTGGTAATTTATAATGGAACAAGTGTTAGGTTTTTATATAATTAACATATTTACTTCCCCAGAACTACCACTACTCTAATAGAGAGAGCA
Organism: Pseudopipra pipra; assembly: GCF_036250125.1. NCBI lineage: Eukaryota > Metazoa > Chordata > Aves > Passeriformes > Pipridae > Pseudopipra > Pseudopipra pipra. Next base: position 26,106,358 of record NC_087549.1, on the reverse strand, counting down.
GCTTTGGCTGTGATTTTGCTTATGATTGAAGATTGCTGGTACAAAAAGAGTAAAGAGGCTGTATAAGAATAATATTTTGACTGGTTTTTGGGACAGACTTTGTTCTCAGAGTTCAATTCTTGATTCTACTACTAGGTTTATGACAACTCAGATATCTACCTTGTTTCTAAATTTTTCTGTAAAAAATTTGTAGATAATAATGGTGATTTATTTCTAAAATCCAGGGGACCCAGCCTCTTACACAGAGTTTGGCTTGCTTTTGTAGTTATTTTTTTTTAGCATAATTTATTTTACAAGTGTGAAACTTGTACCCAATCTCACCACCCACCTGGGAGATATTTTTTATTATGTTGATCTTCCGAATGGACAAACTCTGATGTATAGAGATGTTAATGTTGGCATTTCCACAAGCTCATGCAGAGACAGCAACCTGCTCTGAAAGGGCACAGTGTATTCATAGTCCCTATGGGTGTTTTCAGAACAACATTCTCCAAAATACCATGCTCCTGGAGTCCTGGAGTACCTAAGAGAAACTGCACATTTATGGTTTTCAGAAATAACAACTACGAGGACAAATTTTGTCAATGATTACAATTAATCCCTCAGATGCTGAGTTTTTCCTGGTGAAATAAAGTTACTATGCAAGTCGGCCTGATACTGAGGGCCAAATATGCTGCTAATAAAAATACACAGAGAAAGATAAAGGCCTTCCCAGCTCCCCACAGATGAACAATACTAATGCTCCTTGCATACCCTGCCTCTGCACCCTTGCACCCAGGTCCTCTGGGTAACCAGCTCCTGCACAGTGGAAATGAGAGTGAGTCTCATGGTTCCTGTGCAATGCATGCAGTCTAATGGAAGATAGGTAGGCAGTCTTGGAGGCTGAAGAAAGACTGAAGCTTTTGAGAGGTAACTGAGACTCACTGAGAAAAAGAACAGCACCCCTGGTGTGTATTGAAACTGGATGAAGGAACAACACAGATTTGGATGAAGAAACTTATTTCCAAGAATACAGGTAGGACATGAGAGCCCAGAGATAGAAAAGAAAGAACTATTAGGTGAGAAATGGACAAAATGTCCCAGATTTGACAGAACAAGTTGCTGAGGATTAACAGAAAAATGCATATGCTGGGCAAGGGAAAAAAGACTGGGTTTGTTTCAGGTGTTTTGGAGCCATGTAAGATTCTCCTTCACAGGCTCAACTATATCTTCTTGATTTTACCTGTCTTCAGTTCTAACCAGTTCTTTCTTTGGCAAATATAAGCAACAAAGTTAATATGACTGATGTGAACAATTAGTTCTTTAAAGTGCATCTGTTACTACTTAATGTCTTAAATATCATTAACACTGCAGGTGATGACTTCAGTGTATTGATTTCTTCTCTGAGGGTCTTGTACTAACAAAAATAACTAATCTCTTCACACACTAGGAAGTATTTTCACTATGGAAAAAATGTGTTTTTACAAAATGTCAAGGGGAAAAGATTAAATTGTGTGGGTTTTTTTCTTAAAAATGATGTTGTATTTCTGTTGTAATACCAATGTTGTGCAAAAATATGTGTTTACATTAATACACAAAGTTTTTTAGCGTACAGGTGGCAGAATGCATTTTGGTTAATGTTTGCTTAAACACTGTGAGGTTTTCATTTTCTCTTAAGAAATAACATTTCTATATTTTGCTTCTTACTCTTGGTGGAGTAAGCAGAGTTTTGGGTACTAATTCCCTCATGTTTCCCCGAAAAGCCAGCCTTATTGTACCAAGTGTGCTGCGCAGCTGTGTATTAGGAAAAGTGCAAATGTGATTGTCTGCTAGTGAATTTTTGGAAGCTGTGAGATGGATTGCTTCTCAATGGTAGACAAATACTCTATAAATGTTCTAGATGAATGGCATTACCGACCTGAGGCTTTCCAATTCTGTAAGAGTTTTAGGGGAGCATACCCCAAGCAGCATGGTGGAATGTCCTTCTAAAAAATTGTGAAGGCCTGACGAGCAGGTACCACAGCAAAAACAAAGGATAGAAAGTTCCTGGACACCTTCCAGGCCAAAGAAGAATCAAAACAGTCCATATAGGACAACAATCCATGAAGTCAAGATCCCCCCCTGAGAAGAGGAAATGGTCATACAGGAGTTGCCTGCATTACAGGCTGTGAAGGAAATGGTACATTACCCACAGCACACTACTGGTCTGTGGGCACATTTTTGACCCACAACTCGAGAATTAGCTAGAGTCACCCTGGAAACACCACTGTAAGCTCTGGAATGGAATTACCCACCTTACTCTTGCCAGGAGCATCCACATGGGAATATAGGACGGTATAGTTTATGCAATGTAAATTCATGTTTCAGTTTGTTTCATTCACTTTTCCTATGTAATAAAGCAAATTGTATTGTTTTGGGGATATACTCTGGGAGTTATGTGTCCCAGAAAGAGAACAGATTTATGTTTTTCAGAGCCCTCATGGGTTTTTAGAATTAGAGTTCTAGACCTGTGGAAATAGGTTTAAATAAATAATTTACTCAATACATAATCACTCAAGAAATAATCACTATTTTTGCTCTCAGCACAGTTGTAACCAGTTCAATATTTTCTTGAATGTATTTATCATTTGAGTTGAATCAATTAATTGTTTTCCATTCTGGTTTTTTCTCTATGATTGAACACAAAATTCACCTGCAAATAGGGAAGCTAAAAATTTCAAATCAGATCAGGATGTTTTGGTTATTCACAAATACCATGCAGACATATATGTGCATAGACATTTGTAGGTTCTTATTTCTCTTTCTTTTCTAGATGGCAGTCAAACCAATGTTTTTCAAAAACTGTTGGATAAGCTATCACTTTGTCACCCAGGGGGCCGTAAGGAAACAGTACTGCCAATCAGTCAGAATGCTGTAGGATGTATTGGCTTGATACAGAAACTGTTTAATTTCCTGACCCCAAATTCACACATCCCACATAACTATGTAATTCCACGATGTTGTATGTCCAAAGATTCATCTTGGGCACCACGTGTCATTTAATCAAAGCTCTAAGAGGATTTAAAAGAACTCGCACAGACAACGGAAATTATGCCCTGGGTTGCATTAGCAGAGGGACTAAACTACAGATCAAAGGATGTGATTATTCCAAGTTACAATCATTAGCCTACAGCTGGAATGTTGTGCTCAGTTTTGATTACACAGTTAAGAGAGAAACTGAAAGTTGAATAGGGTCCAACAGAGGGTCACCAAGATGATAAGGGGGTTGGAGGACCTGACATATGAAGAATGGTGGAAGAAATGTGGTTTACTCAGTATAGAGAAGAAGTGTCTCAAGGGGAATCTAATTATAGTCTTTCAATGCTTTATAATTAGTTATAGAGAAGCCTGATGTACTGTCTTTACAAGGACACACATTGGAAGGACAGGCAACAGGCACAAGTCATTTCAGAGGAAATTCTGTCTTGATATTTTAATAAACCTCTTCACCATGACAACAGGTAAACACTGAAATAGGGTTTGCAAAGAAGAGATAAAATCTCCCCCACTGGATATTTTTAAGACTTCATTTTATAGGGCCTGGATAACCTCATTTGAAGCCAGGCCTTCAACAGAAGGTTCAACTAGGTGATCTCCAGGGGTTCCTTCCAAACTAGACTTTCCCATGATTCCATGATTTCTATAACATTTTGACTTAAATATGCAATATCCTGTCCAAATAAAATCCTTGATCTAATTATATGTTAAAGGGTTATTGAAGGTACATGATAGTCTCAGGACACAGCCTTAAAAATCTACACTACTCCCTCATATGAAATATATACAGAGAAAAACTGTAGTAAAAAAAGTGATATTTTCAAAAATACAAACCAAAGGGTTTAGACAATTCAGTTGTTCTTCTCTTTCCACTCATCACCTGGCAGAGGAGTAGATCTGACCCACAGAGTCAAACCCCTGATGGATTTTCTTGACTTTTAATCGTTGTACACTACATCTGTACAAGTTCTCTATTGCTACCTTACCATTTCAGTTGCTCACATTCACTTGAAAACAGTGACATTTCTGGAACAAAGGGCATTTTTCTGCCCTAATAGTTGTCATCCAGGGAAGAGATGTTAGTAAAGGAGATGTGTTTACAGTGGTAGAAACTAATTTTATGTTACTACATTTTAACGCCTGATAGACATGCATTGTATGCTTCTAAACACCACATGCCCAGCACCATCAAACAAAGATGCAAGAGAAAATTTATTGCTGACACTCCTAAATAATTTTTCTCAAGTTAACACAAAAGTTGCAAAGGGTTTAAAATGTGGTTATAAAGCAATATGCAACCAGCTTTAACAGATATTTAGTTGTTGTAATATCTAATACTGTGTGGTGAATATTAAGAAGTACTCTAATCAATCTGTGACCATCCATTCACAGATTCATAAACTTTAAGGACAGGTGGAATCAGAGCAGTCTGTTAGTCTGATCTCTTTGCAATTGAACTTGGCCCCTTTGAGCACAGCTCAACAGTGATGTAATTCTTCTGAAGTATAACATGGATGAATATAACATGATATGCCTTTACAAGAGATCCTATTTCATATTTGATGCATCACCAATGAATATCTGAAGAAAATTTGTTTAGTTTAGGAGGGACAGTGTTATAAAATTACAAAGGTGAAATCTACATCTGGTCTATGAGCAGCTAAAGGACTAATTGCCAAATCAAATAACTGCTAAAATTACCAGTGAAATGACAATTTTCTTCCTAAGTTTGGACCATTAGTACAGGAAAACTGAAACACGAAACATGTGACACAGGCAGAGTGTGAAGTTTTCCTTCTACGCAACTGAAAACAGGAATTGGTGAGAGGACTTGCCTGTCCTGGAGGTGTTGCACTGCACTGAAAGAGTTTTCCTTTAAGATAAAATTACATTTTTGAAATCCTAGCTGTAGCAGCAATATCACTGTAATCCCCTTCATATAGTGTCAGAGTAGAAAGTAAATCCTGTCATCATATGCAGGACTCACCTGCATATGATTTGAGTAGATTTGCTTCTTGCAAACTATATTCTGGGAAAAGTTTCCTCAGACAGTGTGAAAATAAATAAGAATCCTGATATGAATTTGTCACTAAACATAATTCGTCTAATTCAGCACTGTCTGATCACAACAAAAATGCTAGGAAACCTGAATGACCCCTGGTAACATCTTTGGAGATAGACACATATTACATGAATACTGTATTCTTTTTCCTCCTCAAAACACGTAGCTTATTTTGGTAACATTTTTCAAAACAAACATGGGACTCTAAAAGGTAGTTTTCCAATTTTGGAGAGAAAATTCACTGTGAAAGCTGAAGGTACTGGAGAAAATGTGCTCAAGACCTCTTGGTTTTCCTTTCACAAAAGTCTCCTGGAACTGGTATCTGGACTCTTGACCAGACTCTCACAGTGCAAAAATTACATTCATTCTATTACAGGCAGTTTACAAGTCCAACCATCAAATCAAAGGCTTTGGAGGTCTGCCTGACAAAATAGTCAGGCTTTGGACACCTACCTTTTGCAATCTGGTCACTGAAATGATGTATGAAATTATGTGCTTCAAGAAACAGAATCCTTCAGATAAACCAACTTCAGAAAAAACTTCAGACAAAACTTCAGGATTCAAGTTACTTTTAGAGAAGTCAAATATTGCATTTCACTCATGAATTAACATGTAAAGGGTTTCCCACTTTCCACTTAGACCATTATTTCAAGTTACTGCAACTGGAAGAGAAACAGGAAAAAAAGCTAAATGTCGGTTATTTCAGGAGAGATAAATCTAGTTTAAAAAGTCTTTTGGTAACAGCCAGTTTACAAAGCTGTTGCAGTGGTCTTGAACAAGCAGTCTGTGCTAGAAACTGCTCTATGATACTCCTTCAAGTCCTTCATTCCAAGAACTATGTGAGTCTCCTTCCCATTTCTCCATAGCTTACTTAATAGACCTGTGCTTATTAGAGTGCTATCAGGGATTTATCAGTTCCATATCTATTCTCATCCACCTCCAAATACCACATTTGCCAGCCATGGCAGCCAGGAGCCTACATTAGAACTGTAGAGAGGTGGTAATGGCAGTATCTGGCTATACCCACATAAGATGCATTTGGATGGCCACAAATGTCGAGGTCCTATTTAACTGTTGCCAAAAATCAGGTGTCAAACTTTAAAAAAAAAAAAAAATCAAAAAAATAATAAGAAGATTAGATAAAAGAAAATCCAATTTAAAAACATACAGCCAGACTTCTATCTTAATGGATTTAACTTTTTTTATCAAAGCATGCAAGCCAGCAGCTTACTTTTCTGTTTCAGATGAAAGTGAAGATTGTTAAGCAATCAAAACCAGAAGCTTTTGTGGCTTTAGAAAAGCAGTAGATACAAACACCTGTGATAATGCAACAAAGATTGGCAAGAGTGCAGTTAGAGCAGTTACTTTGTCCGAGTGCTTAAAACAGAGCTGCTTCTAAGTAGCTGTCTGAACTCGATCTTGCAGGTGTAAAAGTCAGCTATTCTCTTCTCTGATCTAGTACAACTGCTCACATTTCATAAGACAGCATAAAATTTAAAGTCCATTATCCCAACTCTTATCTCCATATCTTGGAGAACCAAATGTATTTTTATTTAAAATAAAACCTATCCTTTATTATATTGTGACTATATGGTTTCTGGAGGTATTTATAATTGAATTTCAAATAATCTGATTTATTATGCTTAGTTTCTCTTTGCTCTCATTTACCTACCAGCTGTAATGCTCATGAAGTGTCTTATGATTCAATATTTTGCATTTCATAGACACATAGAGTTATTGTTTAAAGAAAGACTAAATAACGCAATAAAGAAAAGTACAGTTGAACAATATTTTATTAATTATGTTAGCTATGTGGTATGGTAAGGTTCATTACAAGATTCCTTTTACATTTTATCACAGCATTATAAAAAAAAATTGCCTCTCATTCAGGTTTTAATTATCTACATGGCATGTATCTCCTAAACGTATCAGTTAAAATTTATCCCTAGTGTAAAACTATTGAGGTCAGTGGAATTTTACCCAGGATTCATTTGTTCCATTCAAACTTGTTATTTAGAGTGTAATTCAAGGTTGCTACGGTTATATGAGACAGTAGTGTTTTGAATAGAATTATTTACTTTACATGGAAGGTCTTTCCATGTGCTCAAACTAAATGAAAATAATCAGTCTGTTCTCTTTATTAATAGATCATCTTCCAGGACGTCTTTCCCTTTGAGAAGATAATTTATTTTAACACAGATTTCTTCTACTTAGTATATTTTTATGTGCAAATAAACCTCAATAAGGATTGTTTAAATAGGTTTCCATGATGCTGCCTTAGATAAAATTGTTATCAACTTTTATGGCTGAGAATTCAGAACTAACTACCTACCTCTTTCTGTTTCTTTTGGACAGTTTATTTTAATTTTGCTGGCTCCTGCAGAGTTGAACTCAATTTTATTGTTTTTCACACAGATAAATGAAACAATAATGAATAGTATATGGTAACACTTTTGCTGCCTAATTTAGTAAAGCCTCATTTTTTTGTCCCCAAAGACATAAGGTGCAAAGAAAGACATGTAGCTTGGTGAGGTCAGTAATGGTTTAAGACATGAACTCATTTGTTACTAAATTGAATCTCAGTCGATAATGGTCGACTTCTGCTAGAATTCTTTGTGGAGCAACAGCTCACCATCACTAATACTATCTTTCAGCAGAAAAATAGTCTGAAGACAACCTGGATGCATCTCAGATCCAAGCATTGGCACCTCATTGATTATGTCCTGGTGCGACGGAGAGATGTCCGCGATGTCCTCCATACCCGCATGATGCCTAGTGCAGAATGCCAAACAGACCATAGACTGGTGCACTGTAAACTTAACCTCAAACTTAAAGTCAAAACTAAAAGGGGCAGTATCCCAAGGAGGAGACTCCAAGTTAACAATCTCCAATCAGCCACAGTGAGAAACAAATTCCAGGCTAATCTTCAAACTAGGCTCAAAAATCATTCCGGAGGTTCTACAGATATCTCCCCTAAAACACTTTGGCTCCATATCAAAAACAGCATCCTGTAGTCCTCTGAAGAATCCTTAGGGTTCTCCCTCAAGAAGAACAAGGACTGGTTTGATGAAAACAATCAAGAGATCCAGGAATTGTTGAGGAAGAAGAGAACCGCCCACCAAGCACACCTTGCACTGCCATCCTGTCACGCAAGAAAAGCAGCCTTTCATCTTGCAGGCAGCAAACTCCAACAGAAACTCTGTGACATCCAGAACAAGTGGTGGATCGATGTAGCTGAAAAAACACAATTATGCGCAGATACAGGTGATCACAGAGGATTCTATGAAGCCCTGAAAACAGCATACGGGCCTACATACCAAGCCCAAAGCCCTCTACTCAGCACTGATGGTCAAACACTTCTGACATGAACCTCATGAGGTTCCCATGGGCCCATTTCCTGAGCTTCTCCAGATCCCTCAGAAGTCCCTTCCTTCAGGTGTGTCAACTGCCCCACTGATCTTGCTGTCATCTGCAAATTTACTGAGGCTGCACTTGATCCCTTCATCTGTGTCATTAATAAAGATATTAAATAAGACTGGTCCCAACATAGACCCCTAAGGGGCACTACTTGTCACTGATGTCCATTGGGAGTCTGAGCCATTGACAACTACCCTCTGGATGTGACTGTCCAACCAATTCCTTATCCACCTAACAGTTCATACATCAAATCCATCTTTCTCCAATTTGCGGGGAAGAATGTTGGGGGGGGGGGGGCATGTCAAAGGCCTTACAGAAATCCAGATAGGTGACATCTGTATCCCTTTCCACCTTGTCCACTGATGTACTCACTCCGTCATAGAAGGTCACTAGGCTGGTCAGGCAAGACTTTTCCCTGGTGAAGCTGTGCTGGCTGTCCCAAATCACCTCCTTGTCCTCCATGTGCCTTAGCTTAGCTTCTAGGAGAAAGCTGTAATCTTCCCCGGTGCAGAGGTGCAGATGACAGGTTGGCAGTTCCAAAGAGTCCTCCATTCTACTCTTTTTAGAAATGGATGCAATGTTTCCCTTTTTCCAGACTCCAGGGACTTCGCTTGACTGCTATGGCTTTTCAAATATTATGGAGAATGGCTTGGTAACTACATCAGACAATTCCCTCAGGATTCTGGGATGTATCTCATCAGGTCCCATACACATATGTATATTCAGGTTCCTAAGGTGGTTGGGAAGCACTGCACTTGTCAGTCTTGAAGAAAAATCCAGATGTGAGTTACCAGTCTTGCAAGAAAATAGAGAGGCTGCAAAAAGATACAAGGAATACTTCTGAAATTTCATAAAAATGCATCCTCTGGGGACTTGAATGGAAGCTGTAAAACCTTGGATCTGTATTCGATAGGGCTCCAAAAATTGCTGAAACTGATACAGTTCACACGTTACAATATTACAGGGAAAATAGCCAAGATACTAGCCCCTCTTCCACGGTAGAAAGATAATTAATTATGAGAAAAAATGCTTTTAAATATACCTCACAAAAAGTAGATTTTTTTTTCATAGACATTACCTCTATTTTTCTTCTCCTTCTGTGCTAGTGAAGTGCTTTTCACAAACCCCTGTTCTTTTTCCTTTTCCTGCAACACTGACGCCTTCAATGGAGCAAAACCAAGACTATGTGAGTATCTGTTTATCTCTCTTTAAATTTGCTCTACAGCTGTAGCAGCTGGTCATCAAGAGGCCAATTCTGTAAAGACCTGATGGAGGCCAATTTTGTGAGCTTGCAATGATGTTTAGGAGGTGTAGTGATCTGCAGTTCATTCCTTTCCTTCTCCCTTCTGTCTGGCATAGTCAGGCAGCAGATCAGGACGAAAAAGAGACATTTAGAGCAGAATAAATTTCCCTGCCACACATACCTTGAATGGAGGTGGAGAAAGATCAAGAAGTGACCCTAGACATGCTTTCACATTCTAGCTAGCGCAGGCAGTGTGGTCTCATTGGCACCTAGGCACTCTGAGGAATGCATGGCTCTGACAAAGGGTTCGTTCTTGAATCAGAGGAAAAGCAGGGGGAAATTGCAGTTCTTGGAACCAAAACTTGCTTTCCAGCTTATGCCAAGGCAGTTCAGCTATGTGCCACCCAAAGGCTTGTGACAAAGCCACTTTTAACTGTGCAATTAGCTATGCTGACAGCAAGCTCAGCTAAAAGGCTTGGCTTGCGCTTGATAGGGCTAGCCTAAGTACAGACACAACAAAAATGAAAAAGATGCATTGGCTGTGTACACTGATGTCCTGAGACTTCAGTGGAAAGCAAGGACTTTCCATTACTGGCAGACTGAGACAGTCTCTCTTCTCTTATACATTGTAATCTAGTGGCTGTGTGATTCCTTTATGTTGAATCACTCAGCTGTACTTAGAACCCTTGTTACCCCTTTTTTTTCCCCCTTTAAAAATTAGTCTGCTCACAAATTTAATAAAAACTGTGTTTATTAAAATAGAATTGAATGAATATTAAATGCTTATTCCTGGAAAATATGGTTGCTCATTAAAGTTGACAGTCATTGCTCATGTGGTAAATGTTGTCAGTGCCAAGAACCCTTTGGCAGTTTCTGGTCCATTATTTTAATTGCCTTTAACCTATAATCAATATTTGTTTCTTTCAATACAACTAGATGCATAGCTAAGCGATACAGAGGAGAGATTTTTAGTCTACTGCACCTTATATTCTGTTTTAATGTGTATGAGATGCACCAAAATGCATCATCACAATAATCCTTCCATCATCAAAACTATTCCAGCTTCTTAGGCAATATGTCAAAGGGGAAACCAAAGCATCTGTTTCTTACTGCAACAAACTTATGTGCATTTTTAGGTTAAATTTAGTGGCATCAGTATAAACATAGAATTAGTAGCTAATGGAATCTAACTTTTTTTGCAAAAGAAAATGGGATACTGATCACAGGACTGGATTTCTTTCATTAACAGTTGTAAAGCTATGCACAACCATACTAGAGGTTCCAGAGAAGTTACTGAAACCTGAAACACATTTTAAGGTCAGCTTTTCTCTGTTCTGGGGATCAGCTGTTAGATGCTGTGTCTGACAACTGGTCAAAATGAAGAATTGAAGAATACCATGCATTCAGAAAATGGCACACCTTGTGGGAGTCGCTCCAAGTGCATCAAGGAAACCACACCTTCAATTACATTATTTTTTATTTCTGATGGTTATTTATTTCTCTTTAAAAGTAAAGGGACTCTACATTAATATGGAAAATAAATATTCAGTTTTGATCTAAACCGTGTGATACTCTTTATACCAGTGATATATGAAAGGTATGACTTGAAATTATAAATTACCAACCCATCCTTAGTCAAACATAACTTCCATTGTTTCTATAGGGATTATGTCTAAATATGACATTTAGATCAGGCCCATTCATCTCCTGATTCATGATCTATGAACTCCTTTTCAACAACTCTTATTACTGAAAGGAAACAATTCTTGGTAAAATCTCAATCACAATTTGAACAAACATTCCAATTGATTTCATTTTGGGCAGAATTTCATCCTTAGAGTCCAAACTCTTTCTCAGTGCCTAATTTAGACTAGTTTCGTGCACAGAACACTGCAAAAGCACAATACATTTCTCAGTGACTAATTGCATCAACAAAAAGAAGACAGTTAAGTAAGTAGATACATAAAATTATTTAGAAGGGAGGAAGGGAAAAAGCAAAGTAAAGACAGAGGCACAGATACAGAAAAGATTGGTTTATGTTAATTTCATTTCCATTAATAAGAAATTACTATTTGTGGTGGTCTTCTTCCACTTTCTCAAAAATAAGTGTAACCTTTTCTTCACATTTTATTCCACATGTACATTGTGCATTTGCAAGCACACTGTCTGCTGCCTCCTGCTTGCTCTTCTACAGCCTGGCATAGGTATCTCTGCTCTCAGAGCTGACACAATAGTGCTGTTTGGCCAGCTGGCAGAGCACATTTCTACATGGGACCACAGACCCTCGAGGGACTACGAGCCCATCTCTAAACTGTAGCTCCACTACTGAGCCAACTCAATAATTTATGCTTATTAATAATGCATCTCAGTGAATCATTACTCCTTTAAATTTTAAAACAATTGGTTTAGCATTTTTAATGTTTATGTGTCATCGATGTATGACTGTCTTATTTATTTCAGCTACAGACATATTGGATTATAATAACAAAGACGCTGGTTCTCAGTGGAGAAGAACAACAAGGTTCCGAGGGAAGGTCAGACTGGTAATTAGCTAGAAGAAAAGAGGGTGAAATAGAGCTGCACATAATCATTGTAAAAGCTGGAATTTTCAAAATAAAAGGAAATACTTCCTCCTGTTGATACCAACCCTCCCTTAACAATATCAGTGCAGTTCCTCAAACTATGAAGAACTATGATATTTGTAAAACAACAAAATTATATCTGTTATGTTATATCATTATGCCAAAGGTAACGACAATAATACATCTGGTCAGCAGCTGACTGAACCACAGCACTTCTGAACTCTCCTTACAAGCACCACATGAGTTACAAAGCCATTATATCTGCAGACGCACAACATAAGACACTATGAGTCATATATTTTATACAGCGGAACTCATAAATTAGCCATATGACAATCTAAAGCTCTTAGCTGCTATACCATAGCTAATACAAACAGCTGCTTCCTCTGACATAATATTGATGTTTTTGAATTCTACCCCTTGGTGACACTTTTGAGATATAGTAAAACAATCTTTTGCACAAGCACAGTGCACGAAAACAAAAGGAGAAAATTGTTTGTAGAGCAAACACATAAGCTAAGTCTAATTTCCCAAAAGCATAACTACTTAGTAAAGATATGAAGAATCAGAAGGTACATTGCTTTTTCGTAAGTGAATATTAGACTGTCTGCCCAGGATGGCATGTGCAAATTACTCAGGCAAAATTTAGACCCAGTATAAGTGCTTTAGTATCAAAAGAAAGAACTACAGCAGCCCAAAAGCCTGTCTGTAATGATTTCTACTAATTTATGCAAGTCCAGCATTTTATAGTCTCCCCATGGCAATTCCTCAACTCAAGCTTGTCCCACAGTCCCTCTTATCTGTATCATCTAACTCAGCACCCAGACAATCGCTAAATCCTTCCCAAAATGCTGTAAGACGTAGCCCTGAAAGAACATGACAGTGCACTAATCTTCATGCTCATAAACCCCAAAATGACAGAGCAGCTCTCACACCAAGGTATTCTCTCCTGTCTTACTCTGTTGAGGCATGTCTCAAGGAACAGTCTTGACTCCTACATTTTAAAATTTATTCTCCTTCTTTGGATCAAGTTTTTATTTCTAAGTTTATCCACTTCCTTAGATTCTGGAAACAAACAAATAAAAAAATTAAAATTTGTTAAGATAGGTAAATCTGAGTATTTTGTAGTTACCATAGTGTTTTATTTTTCCTTCAGGTTAAACTTCATTTTTTATTTAAAAAAAGGCAAGTAAAAAAGTGCTGTGTAGAATTCTCCAGTTAACTGACAGAATCTAAGAACCTTACAGAAACCTTTTATTGCTTGTCTTCCAAAAAGTTTGTTCAAATACTCTCTTACCTATCAATATTGTATTAAAAAATAAACTGTTTTAGCCCTGTCCAAGCAATTTGTGTTATAATTATCTGATCGTGTGAGCCTACTTCTCTGGCCCATTGCTTTTATAATTCTTTAAGAGCACAATCACTGATGGTGGAGTAAGTCTGTGGGGAGAAAAGGGAAAGCCATTTGGCCAGGCAAGATGACTTCCAGCTGAGACCCACAGCTTCTCTCTGTGAGCCACATGATAGCAGCTTTCAGAGTCACAGAATGCATTTGTAGACTTTTATTTGGATGTAAATGCTAAAGTTATATGAGACAATTATTTAATATATTTGAATATATGGCCATGGAGCTTTTTTGTTATTCCCCAGGAATGATGACAACTGTTTTATTCACTACATAGATCTCAGTGGAGCAAGGGGTTGTAAGCCAGTTGAGGGGCTGAATAGATATCATAAACCACAGAAGCCCAATTCAGCTAATTACTAAAACACAATAGATCTTGGACTTTGAATTAATTTAAGGTTGTACTATCTAATCTTTCTGCCTGTCCTAATAGTTTGAAAATGGCTGTATGGGGGTTTTTTGTAGGAAGTGCTATGACTTTGTCAAAAAGGACAAAAAAAGTATCCAGATCATTATGCATCTATAATCTGCAAATACATCAGGAGTTATATTTCACTGAGTACTGGATGAACAAAGCTGGAGTGCTTGGTAAGTACCAATAAAAGCTGAAAAGTTAATAAAGTACTATTTGCTCCATAAAGAAGAGAGAGGTAGACAAACAGGATTTAGTCTGAATCACAACAGAGGCAATACATAAAATGCTTTAGGAACTAAACAGAAAGAAAATCTCCATTAGATTGGAAAACATGCATCCTTTGTGTTATTTAATAATCCAGCATGATTTCAGAAAGCTAACTGCTGAGCCCCAAGCTGGCTGGAGACCAGTTAGGTATTCTAGATTGATTGAGAATCAGTTTCTGATGTCAGGTCCAGGTCTCTGCTAGACACGTCTGTGCCTCTGACAGTCATTTGCAGACAGAAATTTTTCAGAGGCAGCAAGGGCAGACACAAACTCTGTCCCGAGGTGTATTATAATTATATGCATTTGGAAACATCTAACTTGTAAAAAAAACAGCATATATTTAATGAATGGGGAAAAAGGAAATGGAAAGATAGTACAGCATGGGGCTTTAAGTAATGTTACAAAAATCCTGGTATGTGGGAAAAGTAAATTCCTACTGGCTACATGAAAAGTGTGCCTCAGGTTCTATCACTGAGTGCACAGCATGTCGGGCCACTCCACGTAAGGAATGAACACCCTTCAGCATTTCAGCTCCTTAATATTATTTATATGTTCTCTCTCTCTCTTAAAAACAAGATTCGCAGTTCCCAGCAGCTATCCAAAGCCAGGTGGACACTTGCATAACATGGAATAAAAAAAATGCATCTGGTGGAATGATTAGATTAGTCACATCAGGCCTTTGGAAGCTCTGAATGCCTCAGACACGTACCATCCTGCCCAATGTGCTGGAGTGGAACAGGGCAGTGTGTAATACCTCAGACATTTTTGCTTTCTTTGAAGGCCAAACATTCTTTATTCTTGTTCAAAAATGAACTCTATAAGATTTGTCATAAGACTAAAGACCCTTCCATAATCGTCCTAGATTATGTGTCTGTCCTGATACACATACATCAGTCCTGAATTCGCTGGGCTTTGTGTTCTTAGGTAAAAATGATCTGAGTCACCTGTATTTGTATTCTTCAGCTGCATTCTGAATGTTATGGTAGTTAAATCATCTGTTATTCATAAGCATGCACTCAGGTTTTTATACCCCTAAAAGAATTTATTTACATTACAGTGGCTCCTGTAATAAGTATCCAGCTCAAAAGACCAAATGTCTCCTGTCTGTTTCTTGCATATGGAATATCAGTGCAGTATGGACTTTCTATAACAACATGTCCATTAATTAACACTAAATTACAAAGCAGTGCCTATATAAAAGCTGTTGAATACCCCACAAATTCATTTTTATTACTGTTATTACACTGAATGTTATAAGAAGTCAGAAAGATAGGACCTTTTAAGTGTCGGCAGATGTCTTTGATCAGTGTTTATCCCTTTTGGTACAATTTAATAAGAGATCGTATGTTAATATGCAGCTGGAGAAAACTACCTTTCAGACACAACAAGTCTGAGAAGAGTTTCCAGCTGCCATTGCATATACCAGACCTGTAATTACCAATCACCACAGAATAAATTTTAAAAAGCTGAATACCTAAACTAGAAAAGTGACTGCAAAGTGACTGTAGACTTAAACTTAACACAATGGAATTGAACTGTTCTTATGTAATTGCAACTGATGTTCTTTTTTTAGCCTGCTACTAAACAAGTTATCTCCCTCAGTTTGTGCTCACTCTTTTCAGCAATACATTTGGAAAGAGCCCCTCTGAATTTCAAACATATAATTCTGAAAACTCCCTCCTGATCCTCCATATGGACAACAAAATTTTACTTTCTGTCCAAGAAAGTTTGCAAAAACTTTCCAAAATCTATCAGTCCTACATTATCTCAATTAATTAAAGACTCATCTGAGTCTCCCTAGAGGCATGTTTTTGCAGTTCTGATTTCTGTGCATGGGATGTTGATGGATTTTGAGTGATTGCAAATAATTACTTATGTTGTCAATTTGAATCACTGGAGTTTAATGCCATATTGTAATTGGGAGAAGACCTGTGGCATTGTCTTAGTACTGCACCTATCCCAACCAAACTCTATAAATAACATACCGGGTTTTAAAAGCTGTAGTAACTTATTATCAGATGATAATAACATACATGTATTTCAGTAGACTGTAAAAATCAAATTCCTGCCAACCCATAAAAAAAAATGTTTTATCTCTCAAGAACATCTGAGTCAATCCAGAGAACAAAACAGTTTACATACTTAGTCTCTCCTAAAATTGAAATCCCTCTAACACACGAAGCTCACTTGTGAGCCACTATATTTCACTCAAGCTCTTTTTTTTTCCCATTCATAGTGTGTAGTTTTTTCTTCATAGTGGAGGAGTGTGTGTGTGCGTGTGTGTGTGTGTGTTAGTCATGAAGGTTTGTGTTATACTTGCATTTTACTTAGGCGCAGCTTCCTGTGAATTGACATTATCTTTATTCTTTGATGTCTTGAGTCACTTGATAATTAGCATACTTAGGAAATGTTACCACCCAAGAACACTACCTATTTTGTCAACTTTCCTGCTGCATTTCTGTGTTTCAGTTGATTGATTTCCAAGGACCAGCATATAATGCATAGCTATATCATTATATATTTTGGCCAGTGTTAAAGAAATTCATGTAGTAATGAGTCACTCTCTGTAGCATTTTTTGAGGCAAGTATCATTTGTTAAAAGGGCTCTTTTGTTCCTTTATCCATGTAGCTGGTGAGGAACTTTGAAAGAAATGTTCCTGTAAGACTACACTGAGTAAAACAGATTTCATTCACTCCTGGGAGTACAATTCCCATAATTTGTTGCCTCAATTTTTCATCTTTGAAGCCTTTTACTGCTGAGTGGGCTAGTTTTACTCAGAAGGAAAGGGTTTTGGGCAGCTTATAATCTTCTCCAGATACTCTCAGATCCTCTTTGGAAGGAAAATTAGAATATGAGACATGAGCCTATGAGGAAAAAAAAAAAATCATCTGCTAACTTGTAAATATAGACAGGTGGTCGAATCCCATACATATTAAGAAAAAACAAAAGAAGAAAGACAGAGGGCGGGGGGTGTGTGTGTGTGTGAATGTGAATGCTACTCAGGAGCTATGATACCAGCTTATAGCAAGGAGCAGTTTTTTGAAAGGTAAAGTACAAAAATTCATTATGACATGTTTGAAAACCAGAGATGAAAATACGGAAAGCCTTTCCAAGTGGAGAAAGATATGCAGCATGAGTACTATAGCAAGTTTAATCTGTTCCTGTACTAGGTTGAGCTGCACTGTAATGTGCTTGGATAGCAAACACCAAAAAGGATTTTTCTTGGTATTGGTATTGACAACAGAAAGATACAGCTATATATATATTCAAGTGTCACTGGAACTGATAGTCAAAGGAACTGCAGTGGAGTATATATATACACAATAATTTTGGATGACTGATTTTCAACCCTGAGGTAGGTGGACTGCTTCTAGAGAGACAGTGAAAGGTCACTCTCTTTTTTTGTCAGTAATCTACATTTTGCTACACCAGGGTTATGAGTCTTCACTGGAAAATATTTAAAGATCTACAAATAATATTAAAAAAACCCTCCTAGAAATAGTTGCTTTACCTTTTTGCTGAGAAATACTCTCTAGAAACATAAAGATGTAATCTCAGGGGGAACCTCAAGATAAAAAAAAAATAAAGATCAAATTAAAGAAGAAGAAAGTAGGAGTGCAAAATCAGCAAGCTAAGTTTTAGAAATAAGTCTGAAGAGTATGAAAAAGGGACTTAAAACATGATTGCAAGGCAGAAAAAGGAAAACAAATGTCACAGGTAAGGCTGAAAATTAGTTTCTTTGCTTCGATCTTCACTAGAAAGGTTAACTGTGACCAGAATTTTAACAATTAATTTTAATTAAGGGGTAGACATTCAAGACAGAAGAAAAGAAGAACAAATTAAATAACATTCAAATAAGATTGGTGTGTTCAAGTTAGCAAGGCCTGATGAAATCCATCTTAGAACTGGTCAAAGTAATTTCTGAGCCATAGTCAATTATATTTGAAAATTCAAGGAAGACCAGTAAGGTCCCAGATGAGCAGAATAAATGTAGAATCTATCCTTTAAAAGCAAAAATGATAAGTCAGAGAATTATAGATCAGTCAACATAACTTTTGCCCACTGAAATATTTTTGAACAAATATCTAAAAGCAGATTTTAGAAGATAACATAAAAAGCTAATATGAGTTTGTCATAGCAAAATAATCTAAATGCCTTCCCAGAGAGGTTAAATGGCCTAGTATGTAAGGAGAAGCAGTAAATGCTTAAACAGGGCTTTTAGTACACAAAATTCTCCTGTAATATTTTTCTAATCAAGGTGACAAGTTTTGAGTTAGGTGTTATTGCCATTAATGGGAACACAACTGGGTGAAAGATTACTCTCTAAAGTGCTATTGGCATTTGACTGTCAAATTAGGGGCATATCAAAGGAGAATTCTCCAGGGATCTGCCCAGAACTCAGCTACTGCCAGGACCTTTGGCCACTATTTTCAGTAATGGTTTGGTGGAGGAACTGGGCAACACATTTGCAAAATATGCAAATGTCATAAAAATTTGGAAGATTGCAAAGATGTTCTAAGAATACCAGAGGATATTAATACACTAGAGTCTGATAGTGACAGAATTTTCATTAAGGTAATTGCAGTAAAAGAAGGGGAACTGAATGAACTGTGCATTCACCTGTTCAAGCAGTAGTTTTGCATAAAATTATTTAAGATGTATATTTGATGAGAATTACCAACTTGTGGTTCTGTCAGGAAAAAAACAGACAAAACTCTTTCAAGGATGCGCTAAAAAAGCCATGAAACAGTTATTTTGTACTAGTGAGAGTTCAGACAGAATTTTGAGTTTAGTTTTCATTACCTCAAGTCCATGAGAAAAATATGGAAATAAAGAGTGCTTGAAAAGGAGAGAGTGCTAAAAGACTTTGTAAATGTAGTCTATTGGAAAGCTCTTGAGAGGACTGAGTGTATTTCATCTAGAAAAAAAGATTAATCAGTCCCCCGTTTATTATGAAAATTGGTTACTAACAGGATAGTAATCAATCACTGTCCATGAAAGAGGAACAATAAGAAAACTGCTCAATAAAGTAACAGCAACCAGGAAGGAAGCTGTACTTTATAAACATCTTTCTACAAGTAACTCTGGAAGTGGCCGTCTAGGTATATTGGGCAACATCTACAGGAAATCTTACTCCTTGTGACTTAATATCCAATTCTAACAATCAGCAGCTATCTGGGAGAACTGAATTCCCAGTTCTCAGCACTACTACAAGCAAAGTCAAGTGCGATGTCATCCTTTCATTCTGTCTGAGAAAAAAGCCTAAGTCTGTGTGGTCCTTTGTGAATTGCCCTGTAATAGGCATTGGAAAAGCACACCAACAGGTCTTGGATCTTCTTTGATGTAAATATTCTCCACCAGGATGCTTAGAAAGGGAAATAAGTGTGTTGACTCAATTAAACAATCTCCTGTTTCAAGAGACCTAAGTGTTTTCCAAATTATTGAGTATGATCTTGCTTTGTTGTTATAAATAGACAAAAATCCATTGTCTATGGATAATCTTTTCCCCCTAGTTTACTTTCATTCATTAAGTGACTTTCATTCTAAGTACTTCATAATTCATCAAAGATGAATTTATGTCAGACTGCAAGTATATTTCTATCTGTGTGAGACAAAAAGCAAATTATAGTTCACGTGTCTACTCTCAGTCAAGGTAATCAGAATAACATTCAGAAGAGGGAAAATCGTCTCAGTTCTAGTCAGAGAAGCAATTTTCTGCAAACTGTTTGCAATGCCAAATGCCAGTCTCTGATGGGCAGTTAGTTATTGCTGCCAGGACTTGATTTTTCTTTGGAATTCTTGCGGGTATTTTTTATCAGATGTTGAAATCCAGCATCACAGTTTTGAATACAGCGATGTAAATACTAGATAGTTCCTTTAACCTCTGTTGCACTGTGAACTGACCATAACAGCTGCTGAACCTTTCCAGTGGAGCCATAACAGGAGAGCTGTAAAAAAATTCAAGTATGTAGTAGAGTGGAAGGGAAACAGTGACTGATTGAGAGTGATGCTGATGTAAAAGCCACGATGGATATTAAATATGTGTACAAGTGTATATTTATGTCTCTTAAATTCTGCAAAAAGCTATAGCTTGGAACAATTGCAGTTATGGAGAATTTCTTAGTCCTAACAATAGCTGGTCAGTGCATGCAGATGAAAAATTACACAGCAGAGAAAAGAAACAGTTTTGGAGAGAAATTTTATGCCTTTAAAGGATGAAGAAACAGAAGGGGTAAAGAAACAGAAATTTTCTAGGGAACGGAGTTAGGGGTTTTTTTCACTCAGTTCATGCTGGCACAAACTGTAAAGCTATCAAATAATAAATACTTCTATTTATTAATTTCAAGTTAGATTTGATATCATACCAACTGCTATAGGAAGCACAGTTCCTAAAAGTCTGTGTAGCATCTGCCAGTTTTCCTTCCCTCTTCACTCCTAAAAAAAGTCAATGAAATCTCGCTGCTTGAAGTCTTTCCCAAGACCCCAGGAAATCACTGAGACGGTTACAGATACTTACATCCCTCTCCAGTTACAATGACTTACCTCAGAAAAGGCAGTGCACTGCAAACGAGTTCGCAGTAGTCACCTTTCATCCAGCAGAATACACGTTAGGAAGCCTGCTTAGCTGGAGGATGGATATTTTCTGCTAATGATTATTGCACATGCTCCTGTTTTGACAAAGCAAGATCACCCGTTTCTGACAAGTAAATTTAAATGTCGATGTGCAATTTCCTATGTTAAGCTCTTGCCTGTGCACAATCCTTAATACCCCAAACCTGATGGGGAAACAAGGAAGATCTGTGCAAACTGCCATCAGAGCCCTGCAGTTGTTCTTGCCTGATCATTTTCTCTTGGCATCAGCCCATTGTTACAGATTTCTAACTGATGGTGGGGGGCAGTCCATTGTGCACAACAGGCTGTTCTCCAGTGACCAGTCTGAGCAGAACAAAATTACAGCTTGCATAGTCCTCAAAATCTGTGGAAGTCAGGCTCGGCCAAGAATTTATTCTGGATGCCACTGTATTTCAAGATATGTGATAATAGCTTTTCCAGCAGAAATACAGTACATCTCTAATGAATCCCACATTGCTGATCCCACAATAACTCAGCACAGCACTCAGTTATCTGATCAGTACAACCCAAGTACAGTAGTTAATTCTGAATAAAAGAAAACTGAAAAAAAGAGAGGTACTTTCCATCTTCTTAACTCCATGGAAAGATAGCACATTTGAATAATAGTTTTAATTAAATTATGTGAGTTTAGTAAGATTAGGCTGCTTCAGGGAAGAAAAAGCACTCTTCAAGATTTTTCAAATGCTTTCTTTCCTTTTTTTTCCTGAAGAGTGTGTTTAGCTATGCAACATCCTAAAGTACTCTTCTTCCTAAAATTATCAATCTAATAAACTCTATTTTTTTCCATTAATAATGTGACATTTGATAGAGGCAGCTTGTAATCAAAAGGTTAAAGTAAATGAAATGCAACTTGTTTTTTTAGCTTGAAAACTCAAAATCTGGCAGCATCTGGTTATGTACCATGTATCTCTGGACACTGTTTTACCTATATTGCTGTTAATATTCTTTCCCACTAGTTTCATAATAGTTATCTACTTCAAGGCTTTTATTACAAACTTCAAAGAAAAAGTTTACGTTTTGATTCCAAAAAGCAAACAAGTAGGAAGTGATTTTTCTGATAGAGGTTATATTCTGGGCAAGAAAATTTGCAAATTGGGAAAAAGCCATGAAAATTATTAAGGGTCTAGAGAACCTCTCATATGTGGAGAGGCTGAGAGAGCTGGGACTATTCAGCATGAAGAAGAGAAGGGCTTGGAGGATCTTATTAGTGTGTAAAAATACCTGATTGCAAGGAATGAAAAAGGAGTCAATGGTATCCAGGGACAGAACTAAAAGAAATAGCAACAGATTAGAAAACATGGAAGTCCATTTGAACACAAGGAAAAAAAGTTATTATGAGAGTGTAAAATGTGTGCAGTAAAAATTGCTGCAACTGGTTGTCCAGCGAGGTTGTAGAGTCTCCATTCATGGGGATATTCAATTCCAACTGGATATGGCCCTGGGTAGCCTGCTTTAGCTGGCCCTTCTTGAGCAGGGGGGAGATGTACTACAAGATCTCAAGACATTTCTTCCAACTGAAATAGTTCTGTGATTCTGTGATTCAAGTACAAGTCAGAATAACTGCAGTAAAAGTAATTCATGGCCATTCCCTGTGAAGACTGGACCACTGCTGCAGAAGATATCCTAGTGGCATAAAACAGAGGGGAAAGGAAATGATTAAACAGAAATACCAGAGTCAAAAAAGAAAAATAATTGTTTCAAAGTTCCTGGGGAATCTGACTGTTCTACCAGTATGGGAATTTCCAAAGATATGAGCAAAGTCTTTCCTGGTACAAACAAACACTACTTGAGCCAAAGAATGTGCTTCAGAATCATAAATGCTGGAAAACACCTCCAAGATTATCAAGTCCAACCTTTGATGGAATACCTCCATGTCCACTAAACCATGTCACAAAGTGCCATATCTATTCATTTTTTGAACATTTCCATGGATGTTGACCACCACTTCCCTGGGGAGGCTGTTCCAACGCTTAATCACTCTTTCAGTGAAGAAATTTTTCCTGATATCCAACTTGAACCTTGTCTGGTACGACTTGAGGCCTTGTCTTATTACTAGTTGCCTGGGAGAAGACTGCCTTTTTATTACATCACTTTTAGATCTGACCTATACAAATTCATCTAATATCAAGAAATGAAAAAGATAGGAGGAAAAACTATTAATAATATTTCGTTAATTAAGATTTTGAAGTGTTTTTATCTGACTGTAGAAACCTCCCTACTTAGGAGTCAATGAGCAGTGGAGTATTTCAGGTCTACTTGCAAGCAGAAACAGTAGAACTAATACATGCAAGATTCACTAATACTTAACATCACACAATATCTTCTGCATAAAATTCATGTATTTGCAATTTGCATGGTATTGGTTAGCTTCAGAGATCATTCAGTTAAGAGAAAGAGAAGACACTACATCGTGCAACCATGCACTAGCTGAGCTTGATCAATGCTAACTCTGCAATTCAAAAACTGAGTTAAATAACTGGTTCCTGAAATAAACAGCTTAAAGACCTCTAGCTCTCTCTGGTCATTCCAAGCATGCAGCACTCCCTCGATCCCAAAAACAGAGAAAGGAATTTAAAGAGGAAGTAGATGAAGGTGCCCGGTACGCCCTTTTCTTCTGTCTCTATGTGCAGCTATAACAGTACAGAACTTTAATTTATTTCAAAAGCACATAACTAGAGCAATTGCCAAAACATCTGAAATTTTCTTTCCCTAGTAGTTATCACTGGGATATTAGTGCTAGCAGTGCTTCCTGCATCCAATCTGACAACAGTTTGAAGATGTTTCTGAAACATAAATATTTGAAAATAGCCTTGCAACCAGGCAACTATACAATGGAGCAGAAGGAATGATGAGATTGACTCCAGGGTCTCAAATTGCAGCTGATTCCACAACGTGTCCTATAATCCAGCATGATAAAGAGCTACTAATCCCCATTGCCTAGCAACAGAGCATTGACCCCAGATATCTTCTGAGAACATGGTGCCTTGATTGTGAATTAAAATCAATCAGAAAAAAATCCCACAACTTTGAGCAATATGTTTCAGAAAGTAAGCTGCTAAATCCCATTAGAACAAACAGTGTTGAAATATAACATATTAAAGAAAAATACTGTTGTTTAACATTTCCTTGTGTGTTCAAGAATGACATATAAAATAGATTACTGGGGTAGATGAAGCAGATACAGAGTTGTCTCAAGGGTTGGAGTGCAGGGTAAACTAAACCATAAGGTTCAGCAGAAAATAATTTTTTTCAGCTTACCTGTTCTTTAATTTCTGCCAGACACTACTGTTGTCATGACTGAGGTAGGATTTAAAAGAGAAGATGGTAGATCTACACATTTTCATTGAAAGTATGGCATCCATTGGGATAGATTCTGAAGTGCAAGGTGCTAATTTTAATGTATAATATTAAAAATGGTTTCAGATACAGTGACGTGGAGAATAGTCACCTTGCTATACTATTCAGCATTGACAACAAAGATCAGTATCTAAGTCCCTGTGGAAGAAAGGGAACTACCGGTAGATTTTTTCCATCTTGCATTCATGAGCTCCCAAATGCATTTTCTCTTTACTATAGAGATAAATAATTATTATAGGGTTTATTGAAGAATAAACCCTAAATAGGTATAAATAGGTATTTATAGATTGGAGGAAAAAAATCGTATCTGTCTTGGAAAGCATGGCATGTGTGACAGGGAAGGTTCATATTGGCAAGATAGTGAAGTAGCTATTTGCCATGTTTTGGGGAAGACAATGAGATTCTCTATGAGCCTACAGCAAGCACTTACATGTAGAGAAAGTCACACCTGGGAGCAGAGCTCAAGAAAATTATTCTATGGAAAAAAGATGGAGGTGGTAAAAAAATGCATACACATTAGAATGTAAAAAGCCTTCTGATTTGATATAAAGACATTTTGCACAAAGGAAATAAGCTAAGCAAGTTCCTCTCATTTATCTAGCCCATTTTGTCAACAAGTACATTGGTAGAGAGTAAGTAACATCATGTCCCATCCCTTCTCTTTTCTTTTTAGATATCAGGAATGTCAGAGAAAACCTTCAAGACGGAGCATCTGTTGAGACTACCATTTGTCTTGTCCCTGCATGGAGCTCACGTATGTGAACATTTGTATTCTTTCACTCCCCCAAGTCTTCCACTGCACAAATTTAATTGCCAGAGACAATCTGAACCTTAATTGTAGAGTATATCAGCAGTTTGATATTTTAAGTCTTATATAACTTGGCAGCTTTTCCTGAATCTTGTCAGTTCTCTTTTTGAGTGTTTACATATGGGCATAAAAAATGCTATAGATAGCTTGAACTGGATATAAAACTATATTCTCTGTAGCTGGAATCCACAGCATGCCACAGAAAGCAACATGTGATTCAAGAAAACACCTTATTTGTCTTCATACATTTCCTTCTCTAAAGTGTAGTCTCCTTGGATTTAAAATAAATAAATATATATATAAATATATATATTTAATTCTACTGTCAGATAGAAAATATCGACTGTCATATCAATTTACTTAGTTGATACATCCAACATTTAAAAAACTCCATGTCTTATTTTACCTAACTTATGTAGGGAGAAATATTTGTTATAGTGGAGGCACAATTACAGCATAGCAGTGCTTCACACAACTAATGACTTGCTTGAATACAGTCAGTCATATCTTAAAGTCTAGAGAACGTTTCTCTTTAGAAATTTTACCTGATGTCTTTAAGATATCTAGGATAAGGCAAAGTCAAATGGTATTTAAGAAATAAAAGTATCTTCTCATTACAGACACAGAATCAAGAATAAACTGTTCTGTAGTGTGTCCTAACTTAGAAACAGTAACAGCCCTAAATAAAGATGTAAAATGTGAAAGACTTTTCTATTATGGACTAACTAGAAAACACTTTTTTTCTATTATTCTCATTTTAAAAATGAGAGTGGCATGGCTTTGCCTTTATTTGTTAAATTAACTTCTTTACAACAAATTTTCTGGTGCAAGTCTATTCACTCCCCTAAGTTGTTAGGAAATGCCATGATTTTCTAAAATTTAGCTAAGTATACCTGGAAATACCAGACACTGTACAGGGTTTTTTATACATAAGAAAGCAAAAGAATTTTAAAAAGTGACTGATAATTTCTTTTAATATTATTTGGACCACTTATCCTTAATGCCAGGAAGATTCCACTTTCTGAAATACAGATATGTCAAGCTAGATAATAATAATAATAATAATTAATAATAATAATAATAATAATAATAATAATAATAATAATAATAATAATATGCTGTACTGAAAACAAACAAACAAAAATATGAAAAACCCCAACAAATCAAATCAACATGGCAATTAGAAAATGCTGGTCAAAATCCTACTTTCGGAATGAAGTTGCTTGAGCTTAAACTGCAGACTACTCTTTCCTCACTAATGTGAAGCCAATTATCATAGAGCTGGAGATACTTACCATTTCTTGTTCTAGCACTGAAATGACTTGGTTTCACACCAAACAGCTGCTGCTGCATCAGAATCAAACATGACAACAACAGTCAGGAAAAAAGTGTTTCAAAGCGTTCAATATGAAAAGTGTTTCATTCTGGACATGGTGAACCACCAGCTGCTATGCTGAACAGATCAACATTATTTTCCCATGAAAGTTGATTTATAGAATATAAATGAATGACTGTTCATTTTGCTCCTTGAAAGGACATATTTGCCCCCCAGACAATTATTCTTTTATATGGTCATGTTGAACTCAGAAGGAAAGAGCAAAAATGCTAGTCTGAATCCTGCCATAAAATTACAACCCGAGGCAAAATTTAATGGTGTTCATCTCACTAATTACAAATTTGATATTTTTTCTCTTGCACGGATGAAAAAACCCAAAGTAGAATTAATTTGCAAAGGGCATACTTGCTTCTTTACAATGTGGAGAATCGTTTCAGTACATTAGGCAGATAGTGGCAAACATTATATTCCAGTCTAGCAAGGAATCTTAGAAGGTCATATCTCTTGTTGTTTCTCCCGCTGCTTCCAGCCATAACAACACGTTGCAGACAGAAGGTTGATGTAGCCTGTTACTCAGGGATCCCTCTAATGCAAAGAAATTGCCAAGGGGAGACGTGAAGAGACTAGATAGAACTGAATCAGCTCCTTCTCTTTCATCCTGTTTCCCCAGTGGAAACACCTTGAAAGCAAGGGAAAGGTCTGGCAGGTCTTGAATGCCTATGATTCGCCACTTTTAAAACATGTCTTTCTGCCAAATACAACTAGAAGAATCTTTGAGCTAATCAAACGTGTTGTGAGTCATACTTCTGCATAAAGATGGCATTATACCACATCTCTCTTCTTTCTAGCTCTCTGAAGTTCTAATGCAATTTAATTTTGTAGTGGTAGAAAACTGGAAGTACGACTCAGAGGAGCTCATTTCGTTTCTCAAAATTAGAAGGTCTGTCTAGTAGCAACCTTTTCATCCTATGCAAATGAGCATGTTGAGACAAAATCTTGTCTTCATGGAACAGCACTCCCAAACTAATCAAATATGTTTAGTTCAAACATCGACAATATTCTATGCATCTTTTGTGATATTTTCCTCTAGTGAAAGAATGGAAGATACTGAAGGGCACAGTCATAAAACACTCCATTTGCAGTGTGTGAAAGAAAAGGTACCATCCCTCATGGGGAAGCCAAAGTAAGCACAAAGAAGCAGAGTAGGATGATGGAGAATAAAAGTTCCTTATCTCCAAAAGGTCCACCTCCTATGGTATTCATGTCAGCTGCCTTTCTGGCCATGTCTGCTCTTCCCTTTGTAATCCTTCTTCCCTAAGCCAGAATTCTTCTGTTCATGCATTCCAGGACTTTTCATAGAATCACAGAAACATAGGAACCTTAAAGACCATCTACTTCCAGCTCCTCTGCCATTGGCAGGGACACCTTTCAATAGCAAGGTTACTCAGAGCTCCATCCAACCTAACCTTGCACACTTCCAAAGATGGGGCATCCACAACTTCTCTGGGCAACCTGTTCCAGTGACTCGCCACCCTCACAGTAAAGAATTTCTTCCTGATATCTAATCTAAACCTAATCTCTTTCAATTTGAAGCCATTTTCCCTGTCTTGTCACTACATACGCTTTAAAAAAGTTTCTCTCCACGTTTCCTGTAGGCTCCCTTCAGATACTGCAAGGTTGCAACTAAGTGATCCCAAAGCCTTCTCCTCTTCAGGCTGAACAATTTCAATTCTCTCAGCCTTTTCTCATAGGAGATTTTATCCATCATTCTGTCTTTGTGGCCCTCTGGACTCACTCCAACAGGTCAATGTCATTCCTGTGCTGGGGAACCCAGACCTGGGTGCAGTACTCGAGGTGGGGTCTCATGAGAGTGGAGTAGAGGGGCAGAATCACCTCCCTCGACCTGCTGGCCATGCTGCTTTGGATGCAATCCAGGACATATTTGGCTTTCTGGGCTGCAAGTGCACATTGCTGGCTCATGTCCAGACTCTCATCCATCAGCACCACCAAGTCCATCTCCTCATCTCTCAGCCTGTATTGATAGAGGGGCTTGCCCCAACTCAGGTACAGCATCTTGCACTTAGTCTTGTTAAAATTCATCTGGTTCCCATGGGCCCACTTCTTAAACTTGCCCAGGTCCCTCTGGATGGTCCCATCCCTCAGATGTGTCAACCACACCACTCAGCTTGGTGTCATCTGCAAACTTGATGAGTGTACACTCTAGATCTGTCATTTATGAAGATGCAAAATAGCAGTGGTGACAATATGGACCCCTGAGGGACCTCACTTTTTTGTCTTCCATAAGCAGTGCTTTGCTCCACCTTTTTCCCTCAGTGATGCTGTCTGTTGAATATAACTAGAATAAAACAGACACACTGCTTTCTTGTAACTTTCTTGTTTGTTTCTGTCTTTTTTTTTTTTTTTAGCTTTAAATTGACTCTGTTCTTAGCCAAGGAATCTTTCTCTACATCCTCACTTATACCTTCAGTCTGTGATGGATCTTTGTCACCTTAGAATCACTGGCAAAACAGTATGTTTTCTTTCTTATCTGTCTCTTTCTTTGTTTTTCCCTACCAGGATTTGACAACATATTACAGAGTTACACGGTATTCTCTCTTGAAATCTTCTGCTTTCTATCCATATCAACTGTGATGGCCAAAACCTGACTGGATGTGAGTGTTTGTAACACAGGTGTTTACATCTGAGAACCCACTCTCAGGTTTCCCAGAATTTCCACCCAATACAGACATAGTTTATCTCAGCTTAAAGAAGACACCTACGTTTTGTCACATGAATCATACCCTAAACTCCACCGATTATACAAAAAAAAATTTCTGTCGACTGTGCTGGAAACCTAAACAACCTGTTTTGATGTAGAAACCTGTGTTTAGTCCTTGAAGTCAGCTGTGAGAAATATCACACTTGGAATTGTTCCTTTCCTCCCCCCCTCCCTTTACAACACACAGCTTTTTAATCAAGCAAAAACTTATGACAGGATTTATATTGGACTTTCCCAGGCTGATGTCCTGTGCTGAAGGCAATGTAAACTGAAGACAACTTTAATATAGCTGTGATGGTATTTCCCTTGCCTGTCTGTCCTCAAAACAGTGTGAAATGCAACTCTTTCATTTAGCATAACTACTTTTTCAAAAATAGTGTATTGGTCATGAATACACTAGTATTCATGTAGCTCAATTTGAAAAAAGTAATTGTTTTTCCTTTTTTGTATTCAATGTTTCCTTCTGTCAGACAATTCCCATTCAGATACCATAAATGATCTACAGTAGGTATCTAGCCACCAAAGTGGTAACCTCATGATTCTCCATGCTGTACTGCTCCTGCCCTGCTTCATCACATCAGTACCATGTATTAAGTTGATGAGGTTATCTCCCAAAGGCAACTGTGGAAGCTTTTCACCTGGGTTGGAGTCACTGGATATATTTTCATAAATATTCTATAGGTCAGCTTTTCGTTGCAGGCTTAATTTGTCTTATCAAACTTTATATTTTCTGGCTTTGAGATGTAAATTTAATTTATTTACTGGGGTGGTTCACCGACGTAAGAACATTTGTTTTTCAAGACACACACAAAAACTATTTTTTCTAAGTACACACAGGAATAAATCTGAGGACCTCAGATATAATCTCCTAGAATTTCTAAAAGCTTTGTTTCCATGCTTTGCTCTTTTGCGTGATTTTGATATCTTGTAACAGAAATTCTGTGTGTCTTGTGAAAAAAATGGAAATGAGATGGAAATATTCAAAAACATGATGAGCAAATGAACATATGAAGCAGCAGGGCATTCATAGAATGGCAGTGACCAGACAATCCTAGGGCAAGACATGTAAGTTTATAAAAGCCTTCATGCAGTTTGGTCACTAACAAAAATGCCTCACCATGGATAGCCAGTTAGCATGGAAGTAGGTCTCACCTCTTGTATGGGATCTAACCCTTAAATACATAAGACCTTTTCTTCTTCATTAAAAAGAAATGTACCAGCAAGGAACAGAAAAGACAGCAGAACAACAACTAAGAGCAGCAAGTGGTGCCCTCAAAAAGAGAGAGCAGGGGTAGCAGTGTGGAGATGAGCTGCTGCAAATGCATGCACAGACCGGGAGGGTGCTTATAATACAACACAGAATCACAGAATCATAAACATGATTTGTGATGAGGAGCCAGGTAACACTAGCTCAATGAACACTAATGTCAGACACACAGCAGCAAGGCCCACAGAAAAGGTGGAGGCTTTGATATGTTGAAATAAATGTACCTACCCTAGAGAAAATTTCAGAGTTAATTGAAAGCTACTAATCTCCAGTGAGAGGAAATAGGAAGGGATTGGAAATAAAAGTAGAGTGATAAAGGCAAAGTTTTGGCCAAGAGGAGAGAGAACAAAACATAAAGTAATCTAGTGCACCAGAGTATTTAAACATATATTTAAATTTTAATGTATGGGTAATCCAATTGACTTCAACATATGCTTAAATGCTTTACTGGATCAGGGCTTCAATGTGTATTTGAATTAAACTGTAACGTGATGACTTAGAAGTGAGCTCATTTCAGGTTTCATTGGCTGAAGAGAGTTCTGCTTAACTGACATTTGGAGTGGAGATTTTTAATGAAAATGCTTCAGAAAGCAATTAGGCTGTCATTCAGTTAATGGCATTTTTCTGTCTAATAAAAAAATTCCCATTCCAGATAAATATGCTTCAGATTAAGCTTGTAGGACATCATGCTGCTGGGGCATAATTATAGTTAACATATATACAACACACACACACAGACATATATACATCTATCTATCTATCATATATATAGTTTGTTTCCAGCCACTTCCTCAGCCTCTAGATGCCACAGGAAGGGTTGAAAGTTCCTATAATGAGGCATACCTCTGTTTAGTACTCCATGTTAGAAATATATGCAACAGAGTTAAAGGAGACTGGAAAGGAAAAAATCGTCCAAAAATAAAACAGAAATAAAGTTAAGACAAGTGTAAAAAATTACTTCAAAAGAGTTAAGACAGTGGCTGGACCACTGTTCAGGACATTCAGAGTGTCAAAATTCAGAGTAGTGCAGTTCACCAGCTGGCATTGGTAGCATCAGCTAGAGAGAACTTTGGCTGTAGTGTTTTTACTGATCTCCCTCCCATATCTCCTTTCTGCCAATAACTTGTTGCCGAAAGCAACTGGCTGCTCCATCTACATCTGGGAGCAAACCCAGACTTAATACTAAACCATAAGAAAACCAACAAAAATAACCAGCTGGAATTCATCCACGGAGAGCTGTAGTTATTGTATGTGTTTTTATGATGCACTGTTTAGTATTAAGTGTGCTAGCCTCAGGAAGGAAAAAAGGAACATGCAAGCGTGCTGTCAGCAGTCTGATACACAACCAGCACACATATTGGGATAGCAGCAAATAGGCCTAATTCTCCAGCCTGAAGTGGAAATAAACTGAAGCGTATAAAATAAAATGTTGAGCTAATGTGGGGAAACACATGGCTAGATGCGTGGTTAGGGGTATTTGTTGCATTAAACCATTTTACCCTGAGGCAATCTTTCTGATGGCAACTGACACGGCTGGTGTTTTGACAATGCTGCCTTTTCAAGCGAGACTAATCAGGCCAGTGTTCAGTTCCTGGAGGAAAATGGATAACAGGTGCTAAACCCAGCTGGACTGGTTGAATTATCTTGGCTGGCAAAAGAAGATCGTAGCCTAATGTTCACCTTAAGAGCAGTCAGGCTCTATGGCTCAGCTCAGGTCGCAGTGCTGGGATCCAAATGTGGTGCTGAAGGAGGTACGTAAGAAAGACTGCACTGAAGTTCACTATGGATCTGGGCCTACGAGATTCAATCAGAAGTGAACAGAGTGAAAATAACAAGTAGCTAGAGAGTTCAGTCATTTATAAGATTGATTGCTTCAGAAAAAAAGCCAATAAAATTGGGGGGGGGAGGAAGTGGACATTAGCAACACAGTAATACACCTTCTTCAAAAGTTATAGTGATTCAGAGCCCTCTGCCATTTAATTTATATATCTATTATTTATTTCTCTCCTTAAACCCCTAATCAAAAAAATTAGCACATTATTATATCTACCTCATTTTGGGGGAGAAGCCTTTAATCCTGTGTTTGAGCCACACCAGCTACAAAGAGACATCCACACATTTCCAATCATGGACTACTCCTAGCAAGGGGACTTGATTTATGTTGCTGTGCATGCAATCCTTGTTTTAACCACCTGTGAGAGAAGCAGACCCCTGGGTGTTGCCGTGTCCAGGGAGCTGTAGATGTGGAAGCATCGTCTGGGATCTGCAGGGTGCTCTTCCCAGCCCGCCATCACTTCTCTAAGGTAACTGTTTGGCACTTGGGGCTCAAGCCATTGTCTCCTCAGAGCAATCCATGACATGTGAGAGAACAACATCAGTGCAGAACAGACAGCTTTTGGGAGGAGTTCTGTCACAATGATGCTGTGTGTAGATGGTTAGTGACAGACTCATTGAAACCTTGGATTTCAGTAGTGCTAATGCAGCCAAGCAGGACTGAAAAAAGATGTTTTATCTGTCCTATGTTTTATATTATATCCCATATTTCAAGGTTAATGCTAGTCTTCTTCAATGGCTAGACAGGATTTGCTCTTCTCTGCCTTTAGTGCATAGATCGTTTTCTGTAGATTAGTTTTCTCTTTCTCAGAAGCTCTGGAGACCAACCACAGCTATGCAGTGTAGAGGGAGTTTGCCAATGCTGCAAATGCTTTGCATTCATTCAGTTGATGTACGTCCCCTGTTGTGATTTTCAGAATTAAGCCACTCTGCAGACTTAGGGTCAGGCAAGGGCTTTTTTCTGAGTCAAATTACCAGGGGTCATCAAAGGGTATTTTTCCTCTGTAATCTGACCATGGTCACTTCTACAATCAAGTGGGAATGTGGTACCTCTGATTTCTCTTGTTCTCTTACTTCAGCATATTATAATTGTTACTTTTAAGTTCTGAAATGCAGCTGATGAATTTGTTGCAGACTGTTGATCAGTGTTATTTAGTGGTAGCATTTGAAGTAGAAATTCTGTGAACGCTGGAATGGTACACACATATTTCATCACTGTATATGGTTTTACAGGTCTTGACAAAATAACCAGGTGGTACCTGTAAATCACACATTCATAGGTCTTTATATTTAGCAGAATTATCTGCCAATCTATATTATTTAAGCCTTCTTGCAAGCTTAGTAAAAGAATGAAGTTCTGTTTTTCTGAGCAAATCTTGAGACATTCAGCGGAATGCAAAGATTTTGTTCTCAGTCCTTGGAGGTTGTCACAAACTGAAACTACAGAATAGATTTCTTTCTTGAATCTGTGTGCCTCAGATTGTCCTGTTACTGATGATATAAAAGTAAGATAAGGGTACATTCTCAGTCCTGCTTATTAGCAGCACTTCAATGGTGTTATAGGCAGAACTAGAGAGCCACATAGTACCACATCAGCTCAAGAATCCACATAGCATAGAGCATTCCTGATGGCATCAAGGTGTTGTGAAGACAACAGACACCTCTCAGAAGACCCAGCTCATCGAAAAAGAACCTGCCTCCATCCCTTAACTACAAAGAGCACAACACCTTAAGCTTAGCCTTAATCAAGGAAATAAAAGTGGAAACTGATTTTTCCAGATCTTAAAATGTTTTCATCATGTAATATATGTAGAAGCATGTCATTTGAGACTCTTTATTTTACTCCTGGTCCCTCAGAGTCTGGTCAAAGCTTTGATTGTCACTCTTTTTCCAGAATCTGTGCTATATTGGTTGCAGCAATGACACACTGCCTCCTCTGTATTGGACAATTTGTTTCAGCTTTGTATATCTTGGGTTGAGGCATAACTCAGGGAGAAATAAAGAGAAAATAGGATATTCATTTTTCAGTATTTGCATATACCTACTAGTAATCTTAAAAAGAAAAACAATTCACAGATTCTTAAATCTTGGATTGATAATTAAAGTTTCTTGCATGAATCTATTTCTTATAGCAAGATACCCGGAAAGTTTGGATATGGGTGGGAACTTGCAAGACAGTTTTTTATGAAAGGTGTAAATACACTTCCCTTAAATCTCAGAAATATCCCACTAAAACATGTTGTCAAGTTGGACAGGACAGTATTTATCCTAGGGTGATAAAAATAAAGTTTATCAAGTGTTATAAAGCCAGCTGTACACTTCTTTGGAGAAGAGAATGTAAAGACAATGTGAGTCAAACAATGTGATCAATGAGGTCTTCTGTTCAGCATTAGCTCAAAACGAAAGGGTACTGCAATGGCTTTTATTCTCCAAATCGGGCAACTGCCAAAATCACATCTTTTTCTTCTCCTTATGCCCTCTGCAACAGCAACACAGCCATTTTAAATTACTTTAAACCATTATAAAAACTCTATCAAGACGTCCAAAATAATTTTCACCAAAAAGCTTTCAGCTGCCCTTTTGGAGTCACAGCAGCACTACAAAGGTGAAAAGTTCTAACTCCCGCTTGTGCTCTTGTGAGTCACACTTCAAGAAGTTTGTTTTTCTGAGAAAGTATTTCGGTTTGCCTCTCGCTGTTAAGACACATTTACCACCAAACTGTTAGAGCCAAAACTGAGTTTCTCCAACAGCTAATGTTCCTAGCAATCTAATCATGGAATTAAAACTGTCACCAATACAGCAGATTTTCGCTGTGTTAAAGATTTATTCATAGTATTTGCTGTTAAAACATTGCAGCGCCACTAGATGTTCTATTGATTTTTTTTAAAAAATCACACTATGTAAAGACAAAGACCTTAGTCTTAATCTTTAAAACTAGTCATTTTAGTCCTCGAATTAAAAAAAAAAAAAAAAAAAGTAATTTAAGGAATGCCAGGCTTTTTTCATAACAACCCTCAACACACAGGTCAGAAAGAACTTTGTGTATTTCCTAGAAAATGTCCATGCTGTCAAAAAAGAAAAAAAATATGTATTGAATACTAATGGCCATGAAAGTGGATAGTGGG
Source organism: Pseudopipra pipra (assembly GCF_036250125.1). Classification (NCBI taxonomy): domain Eukaryota; kingdom Metazoa; phylum Chordata; class Aves; order Passeriformes; family Pipridae; genus Pseudopipra; species Pseudopipra pipra. The sequence goes on along the minus strand of NC_087549.1, from coordinate 26,070,813 downwards.
ATTTCTTTAAATGCAACTGTCTGAAAATTCAGACACTAGGCTAATGGGCACTTTTCTCTGTACTTCTGGGAGGCAAGCCACTTCTTTTACTGGACAGTGCAGGTAGCTATAAATCACATGCAATTTAGCAGTGGACAGCCCTTAGACAACTGATGTTTCGTGGGTAACTCACTTTGCCTATAGGACATGCACCTGTCCATGTTCTAATGGCACACAGTTGTACTATTCAGCCAGTAAAACACAATTTTTTTAAATGTTTGTCATAAGAGACCTAGTTGCTCCCATCTGGGTCAGTGTAAAGTCTCCAGTGTGCTTATGAGGAAGGCAGAGGCTAAGCAGCACAGTAGACTCAGTATGGAAATGAATTTTGATATCAGATAATGGAAAACGCCAGTAGAAGCAAAGGCATTCACATTAATCATGAGATTTTCTTTGCCTACGTCTCTGAAGGGTGCAGGTATTCAATCTCTGAACAATAAGACACTAAAGGAGAAGATGCTGAAGTATTCTAAAATCTATGTTCTTTCCTAAACAACATTTTCCTTTTCCAGAAAATCTGTTACCAATTCCATTAGCCACAAAGCAATACTTGCAACTACTGCTATTTTGATTAGCTTTTCTAAGTCAACAAGAGAATAAATAAATAACACAAGCAAATGTATTTCTCCACTTACTTGATTTGGAAGTTTTCTAGGTCACATCTGCTCCCATCGGCTTCTACCATGTTCTGATACTAAACCATCTGGGACATATTGAGGAAGATATACACAAAGGAATTCTTACAGTGGAATATCATAAAGTGGGTCACTCCCTAAACCTCTTCAGTGGAAAACTAAGCAGAAATTGGCCTATATTATAGAGAAGCATGGAATATGCTTGAATGAGTGGTACTGCATCAGGCTGTGGATCTGAAGGTGAGAGCATGTAGAAACCACAGCATGCAACCTGATGCAAGTAACTGCATTGCCAACAAGTGTGGGGGACATATTTTCTGATGATTTCTTATATCTCATGGACTTTCAACTCAAACTGTGAACTCAATCTCCACTTTCCCTCTTCTGTTGATACAATTTGGAAGGTTTTTTCCTTGCTACTTACAAGGTAGATGGATATTCACAGCAAATTAACATTTAAATCTGCCTTTCTTGTCATAGCCAACTGCTGCAGATTGAGTTGTACACTTCACTCACAAGAGAGAGAAAACAATAAACCTTAATGATATAACAAAGTTCAATGGCAAATGCAACAGTCTTTTAATAAGATTCGATGGCAAGGTACACCTGATTATTTACTGCAAAGAGGACAGAGACAGACAAAAGTCTCAGGGAGATCCTTCTGCTGAGTCATGAGGTTCAGAAAGGATCCTTTTGCTTTCTAAACTCCTTCTCAGAGAGGAGTTTAAGTGTGACTCAATCCAGACTTAGTTCCAGACAATCAATCCTTTATATAGCTTAGCTAAGAATTCAGAGTTTCATCATGCTTGATCCTAATTTACTTACCAAGTCTCTGATGTGATAAGGATTCTCTCAAACTTGAAGACTAACCTTGAGAAGCATAGGAACTGCCTTCCCTACTCAAGGAAAGATCCATCTGGGCAACCTCCTGCCATGCAGGAGAGCACACTGATATACCAGCACTGATAATTACACAACTTTTTATGTTCAATAACAATGACACTGTTTAATTCCCAGGACTTGCTCAGTATTTAAAATACAAGACAACCAAGAATATTGACAAATATGACAAATACATATAAGCCCCTTGAAATTAAGAAAGAAAATATATAAATACTGTCTTGTCCAACTTGTTCCATGTTTTCAACAGCCATCAATCTGAAATGCCAATCTGAAATATGTTGTTGGGAATCAAGCAAGAAAGACAAGCCACATAAAATTTTGAGTGTGTTAGGTCTTAAACTAAAATACGGTTTTCAGTACAATTACTCTCACAGCAATCCTTTTTTTATCCTTATTTATCATGCATGTTCATTAATAGAAAATGAAAGAAAAATGTCATTATATTAGGTACCAAATCCATCGGGAGATGGTATCATACTATATTTCTGTAACAATTTAGAAAAAGAAATGTCTGCAAACATTTTTTTTAAAAAATCACTGTGATAGGGAGTTGTAGAAGGATACAAAAAGAAGGTGACTTTATTAACAGCAAAAGTTATGTGTAGATTATAAGGTGTAAGTACTGCCACCAAGTGGAAGTAAGAGCTGTGTCAATTCACGTGAGAGGTCCATCTGTCTGTTTCAGTCTGTGGCATCCACTAGTCAAAAGCTAGTCCGAGTTTTAGACACCTACAAACAGACTACCCCTTGGGGCATAGGTATGGGATATGGGATTCCCCAAAATATTGTCAATAGGGACATTTGCATCTGCAGACATATATGTATGTTTAGTCGAGCAAGTGTAACTGCCTTTCATTAGCATATAATTAGTTTTAAAATTCTACTCATTTCTTGGTCTTTATTTCTTGCAAGAGTGAGCAGGTCTGATTAGATATTAATCATGTTAAATAATACTTTTGACCAATTTTAATCTGCTTCTTCTTTGAACTTCATCAAGTCCCACTTCTTGCATTAGGAAAATGCTCACATTATATATTAAATTATTCATTCCAATTTGCATTAATCACTGCATAGGTCAGCATTCAATTGCATTTGTTAACATACTGTCCATTCACATTGTTAGGAACAGTTTTGCTCATGTTCATCTGTAGAAATTGTGAATTCTAACTAGAATAATTTGTAAAGATGTATACTACTATATTGTGTTCTGACACAGACTGTCTTTGTCATCTTGGATGGTGTACTATACTAAGTTCATTGCTTTTGTCAGCGTTCATCCTTTAAAAACTGGGAATAAATTTCTGCATATGAGAACGGGCAATGCCAGGACAAAATTTCTGAATGACAATGAAATGCTGAGGGCCCTTTTATAGGTAAGGATTTGGAAAATCACTTGAATAAAATGAATCAGCTAATGAAGACAGGTATTCAGTAGATGGATAGATGAACTCATAGAGCTCAAAAATAATTTTCCTTATCAAACTCATTAGCTTCTTTCCCCATTAAGCCAGTACTCTAAAAATAGGACTGTTATCTAAATAAGTTTTTCATCAGAAATTAACATGATTGTGTTCAGAAGCACAGTGTTATTTTCTTGCCTAAACCCAAAATAACACTGTTTTTATTGCTTCATACATACCACATCTCTCTGAAACATTTTACATATGTCTCAGCTGTGATGGTATGTTGATTCAGACCTGTCCAGATAGCTAATTCATCCATGGATAATCACATTCCCTGCAGGTTGATCTACTTATTTCATGTTAAAAAAGGGTCACTACATATACACAGCATTAATCCCTTTTTTTTTTTTTGCAGGATCTGTTGATTCAGAGGACTGCATATAGCAGAGATCTGAAATATTGGAGTAGATTACACCAATTTTTTTAACCTTCCAAATCTTGGAAGTTTTAGTTTGTAGGAAAGCACCTCTTTCTTTGTAGAGAATGCAGAGATTCTTCTACTGGGCAGAATTGCTCTATGAAATTTTTCACAATTAACTCTGCATATGGACCCACGACTTTAGTCATCTGAGTTACAGAAAGTAAAGTGACAGAAACATCTCTAATATGGAACTAAACGCGTCAGGTGAAATCATTCTCTTTGTATGCATAAGTCTAAACAGTTATTTTTTTCTGTGTTTAGAAATGTCTTTAAGGGATAGACATTAGATTTAATTTTTCTGTTACTTTTTCAGACATTCCTTAATACTAGAGCTTTCCTTGAAAAATGAGCTTATTTACTTAAAGTGAATCTATTGGCTGAATATGAAAAGAAGCCTCCTTCTAAAGCCACAGTGTATGCACTACTTTTCCACTTCGTGCAGGCTGATAATAGGAATTTTTCACAAGTCATGCAATATTTTTCTCTGACAGCCCTCCATTTTCAGGGGATCTGTAATCACTTGAGAATTTCAGACTAAACACAGAAATATAAAAATGCAAGTTGAAAACAACCCAGGGTTCAAAGAACCAAGGATGGATTATTTTAACTTGTGTTCTAAGGTAAGCCTGTGTGATAGTCATTATTCCTAACAGTTTCAGATATTTGCAAAATTGGAACTGGAAGTGACCCCAAGAGATTCCATCCTTCCACTTCAGGACAGTACTAGCTATGCCTACAGCACTACTGATGGAAGTCCTTAAAAATAGACAATGAGGAATATTCCCCATATTCCCCTTCTCAACCATACAAGTCTTCACTGCTCTTGTAATTCAGAAAATTTTTCATATTGATTCAGCTAGATTAGTAGCCATAATATCTTGTCTAATTCGGCATGGGGCATTGTGAAAAAATTCTTTGCAACTGACATTTTAAACACGTGTAAACTAGTAACATTTTGCTGCTTAATCTTATTTTATCAAGACTAAATAGCCCCAGGCCCTTCAGTTCCTTCTCAAAGGCAGAGAGAAGAGGTAGAGGTTTGTTAGATCTCAGCATGTCATTGACGGTCATGTTGGATTCCCAGTTAACATGCATCTGGACAGAGCTCTAGTAGAGGTCTAACAATGCTGGGCAGAGCAGGCTTGCATTTTGTACTGAGTCTATTTAAAGTGCTTTGAGTCCTACCTCATTTCTTTGTTGTCTTGGTAGTAACGTGGTTCTGTTAACCCATGGCCAGTCTGTTCTAGGGGAGACTAGATTTGCAAAGATCCTTGGATCCTTTTCCTCAACGTCATTTACTTGTTTTATTATTCTCATTTCTGATATTGTCATTGATTTTTTCCTAAAATCAGAATTTGGACCTTGTTTTCTTTGAACTGGATTCCATTTACTTTTTTCCTTTATCATTTTTTGGTTGTTGGGATACTCTGATTTCCAGTTCTGCAGCATTGTCACTTCTGTCTCAGATCAGGGTCAAGGGCAGATTTCGTGAGAACTCTTTCCATTCTATTTTCGAAGATATTAATGAAACATCAAGGAGAGATGTCTCTGGATCCCTCCTTAGCAAGCTTTTCTTCTTCTGTGGAGAGCTTGAGTACATTCTGTGGCCTCACAACACCCAGTCTCTTGAACAGAAAGACAAACAAGAGGCGTATATTTCCACTCAAAAATGTTAAATTTCTTGCCATCAATCTGTCATGCTTCTTTCCAGTTTAAAAATGCTGTCACTTAAATACAAAATACACACTCCATATTGTTATTAAGTTTGGTATGCTTTTCCAATTTGCACATGCTTCTCATCTTAGTTGGGAATATTGGAGAATTCTATTGTAGAGACATATTTTAAATATTCCCAACATTTTCAATTTTTAGGTCCACTGGAAACAGTTGTCTACTGTTCACATAGTAATAATTTCAATAAATTGTTAGCAGCTTTTTGAAAATGCACATGTAAATGCACATGAACATAACCAAATTTTCACGTAATGAGGTTTTCCTGAATGTGCATAGATACATTGCTATATTGTGGTTTAGGATCATAAACTGCCATTTAATGATAAATCTAATTCTCCCTTTATTGTAAGAATTTCACTTTAGGCTAAATCTTAATTAGATTCTTTGCCACAAAAATTTAACAATTGTGAACTACATAATTTTCACATTGCTCTTGCATTCACCACCCTACATGCATTTTTTAATTTTTAATTTTTCAGAAGGCAGTAACTATGTTATTAATATTACATTAAACATGAGTATTCTACAAGCTTTTAGAAACGCTTTACTGTTCCTTGTTCTTGGGCAGTAGACTCCAGGGGCACATGCAGAAAATGAGCGTGTCTTCAATATGGTTTTGTTGTTCTCATCCACAAGTTTGTTTTCAAGGAAATAACACTAGAACTCATTTGGGATTGCTAAAAAGCCTCATTTTTGATCCTCTAAAGAAACAAGACAAGTTTGTAGCTCACAAAAGACAGAGGTATTCATGTAGTAGAGAGTAAGGATATAGTGTTTTCAGAAAGCAAACTCATAACCCTGTAGAAAGACAGAGGATGATTGTAACACATCAGTTTCTTCAGGAGGAGACTCTGGGAAACCGTATTGAAAGCCTTGGAGAAATCCAGGTAGACAATGCCCACTGCTCACCCCCCATTGATCGAACAGGTTACTTTGTCACAGGCAACAATCAGGTTTGTCAAGCATGATTTGCCTTTGGCGAATCTATGGGTTTTTTTCCCAATCATGTGCTTCGTCTGACTTGTGATAGCCCCCAGAAGGATTCGTTCCATGACTTTCCCAGGGATTGAAGTAAGACTGATGGGTCTGTAATACCCTGGATTATCACTTGTGGATCCTCCATTTGTCAATCTAAAGGTAAACTACTCTGGGTCTTCTAGGGGTACTTTGGGATACACCTAGAACTCCCTAAATCCCTTACACTATAAGCAGATAGCCCAAACCACCTGACACCTGCCTGGTTACTAAATTGCTAGGATTCATAGTCATGTCACTTGCAGAACATAATGTAATCGGTGTTGCTAGATGACAAATACTGAAGAACAGGCTTTCCAAAAGAGTGGTGGTATTTCTCCTTCCCCTAACTTTACCAAAGTATTCAGTGGTTATATCATTGCCAAAAAGTGCAGAAGATGAGTTCCACTCCTAACTCCTAAATTTCTTGTTACTCGGGTAGACACTTTTACTACTGCCAATGTTTTATTCTAGGCTGACAGAAATCTAGGTGTCCCAATCATGGCCATAACCACTTACACTACCCAGATGGAGTGCTGTACTCCCTTTCTCATTCTGTCAGTTTTACCATGAGATGCTGAAGAAACTGAAGCCATAGATCAGAAGTCACTTAGGAAATCAGTGATGAAATTCGAATAGGACAGGAAGGAATTGAATTTGAATCCAAATCTTGCACAACCTGAATCAATCCTGTCAGTGAGCTCCTATTTTGGCTGGCATAGCCAGTTGCATGAAAGTATTTAGGTTTAAGGTTGCTAAGTAAAATCAAATATCTTTCTGTGGCCTGATTTAGCTCCTAAGTCTTTGGGAGAAACTGGTTCTGAGAGACGCAACCTCTTCCTCATTTCTGACTGAGAAACCCGAGTGGCTCAGTGTTCTGTAATTTTTAAAGTGGATTTAAGATGCAAATTCTTCCTACTGTTCACAAAAGTATGTATTCACAGCAGGACTACCGACTCCTAGGTATCTGGAATTTCAAGACCACATTTTGACTTCAAAATTACCACCTATTGAGATAAGAATTATATATTCAAACATCTTCAGAATTTCAAAGTTGTTACCCTAAATGTTGAGAACTGCACTGTTCAGTAATACAACATATATGCTTTGTTGACTAGACCTCGATGCTTCTCCATTCCATAAAAGGTCTTTTTTGATGTAATAATTACAGCTGATAAGCTGTTTTCTGATTAAATTAATTTAATGAGAAAATGTTACTTAACCCAGTATGCTTTGTCAGAAGTATATTGTTTAACAAAAGTTGATACAGGGCCAGGCAGTTTTCCCAGTTTCCTGGACTGTCTCAGTATCCCAGGTGTTCAAACAGATCTGTACTGCACTGAGATAACAGCATGGTGCCTTTAGTTTTCCCATTCCCAAGCCATCTTCTGGCAGCCAGAACTCCTAGCAGAGCTGATGAGCTGTCTGTACTCAGGTTACAAAACTAGAGATCTTGATGTCCCTTCTCTCCCATTGTTATTCTGGTGCTTTTCAGACAGAGCTCCATATAGGCTGCTTGAAGACCAGGATACAGAGGTTTCTGACTCTGCCTATCCAGCAGAGGTGCACTTAGCATGGGTGCACTTAGCCATGCCAGAGGTCTTAGTTGGTCTACCATGGAGTCAGGATTTAACTGGAGGCACAAACCACATGATCCCAAGGTACTGCTTAGTGAGATCACTGTTCTTGTCAAGTTTAATTCTACAAATAGCAGAAATGGGCAACAGACAGAAAGTTCAATTTCAGCAAGCATACACACACCAATAGTCATTTCTGAAATAGCATGTCAACATTTTCTGGCACAAAATTTCCTCCAAATTTCTGGCTCCCAGGGAAATTAGGACAATCTTTTATCTAGCCTATATTTTCATCCTGTCTATTCAGGTTAGACCAAAATAAATTGAACAAATAAACCCAACATAAAATTTTGCTTCCTTCTAGCATCACCTCCCTGAGCTTTATCAGAAGCCTAGACTCATACACTTTCACTAAACTATAAACAGGATTAACTGCTCCATTTGGATGGATTTTTTAAGTGTATATATAGGACATTCTAAGTGCTATGTTACTCAGGAAATTACAGGTTTTATTTTGCAACATTTTAAACATATATATATTAGAAGGCTGTGTCACTTCAAATGAGAAGTGACACTGCAATTAAAATACAGTTTCAAAAAAACTTTTTCTCATATATAAAGAAGTAAGAAACCTGACCTCCCCTACTTAAGAAATACCATTTTATGATTCTGTACTCCTATACTCATTGTTGAAAGATAATGAAAGTTAAAAATTTCATCTTCTGGAACAGTTAAAGTGTTTTTCTACATATAGGTTGACTGCATTTACTTGAAAGACTATGAGGTGGTTATATGTTCTGAAAACAACAAATCAGATCCAGTATATGGACTGATATATCTGGGATGAAGGGAAAAATACAAATGTGCTATCATTTTCTTTTCTGCTAAAAATGTAACATACCTTAAAATCAGGTTAGATTTACTAAAAGAAATCAAAAACTAGTAGCATTATTGAAAGGCATAATAATGAGAAAACAAAGGCAGACTGTAAAGTTGGTAGGCCTAGGATGTGGGAACTGCAATAAGGCCTTGAGCTTTGCCAAATGTATCGCTCATAGATCCTAGCCCATGAAAATGCTGTTGCTTTTGCTTTAGCGGTATCCTAAAATAAGGATACTGCTTGCTGCTAGCAAGGGGTATAAAAAAGCAGATGAGAAAATAAATTCGATTTGAGACATCTTTTCTGCACATAACTGACTCCTCGTGTCTTTATCGGCCATCACAACTCTACACTGACAGGCAGCCTGATTTGTTTAGCACTCTTTGGAACCTAAATGACAGCACAAATGCAGACGAGCTTACTAGAAATATTTGCAAAGGAATGTAATGAAGACATATTTAAGAGAATATCACAAGTTTATAATTGTATCTGGAGACAATCATAACAATAAAAAAATGCAAAATATCTTCTTTATGAAGTGTAAACTCTGTAGAATTGTATTTATTTCTAAAACAATGTGTGTTTTACTGGTCCTTATTAACTATAGAATGAGATGATTGCTATACTAATGTATAAGTAATTTATATAGTACTTAAAGACTGAAAAGACAAAAAAGAGAGGAATCATCTTTTGATGATTTAGAGAATCAATAATTTTATTTTTCTCTCTTTTTTTTTCTCATTGGTTTATGGGCAAGCCTTAATGCCATAAAAGATTAAGCAAAAGGGAATAGATGTAAGATTCATTACAGTTCCAAAATTGGTTGGCTCTCAGATGGCATGAAAGGAAATACAAAAACACACAAGGGAATCGGACATGGTATTTTTTGATACTTTGAGCTGTGTGGAGGTTTGCTAAGGGCATGTTATTCAGAAGAGTTACACTGACAGTTACTGATCAAAAGAATCATCAATGGAACATTTATGATGCTAAATGCCTAATGCATTGTCATTCATGGCTGAAGTACTGGATCAGACCTACACTTCAATAAATCACATGAGAATCTAGTGCAATATGAAGAAGGTGACTCTACCAAGTGTATTCCACCTCAGGCATTTCTGTAAAGCAACAAAGCTGTAGATATGTTATCAAAAAACATGTTGCCACCATTCTGAAAAGCAAGCACAAGTGTTCAGTTCACTTTTATGTATCCAAAGAAGAATTCTTGAACAAAATATAAAATCAGCATGATTTTTAAAAATCGTACTGATCCATTGTAGTGCCAACAAAAGTAGCCTTAGCTGAAACAGTCAATTTTTTTTTCATTACTATCTCACTCTGCTGCTTATTTATCAGAATTTTACTGCTGATGTCTCTTTGGGGATTTTTGTTCACTTTATGTTTGATCTGTGGCAAGTCCTGAGACATGGGGCCCAAAAGTCAGTCCAGTTGCAATGGAAAGGATCTCAGTGTGTGTCCATTAAAAGATCTTTCAAGATTCATGGGGCATACACCAAAACACAAGTACTAATACTAACTCCATTCATCAGACTCAATTACAAACAAATCAATCCTGTTGTGTGAAGGCAGTTGCTGTGCATTGTAATGAGCAATTTCTTAGAAAGAGTAAAAGCATGAAAAAATAAGAAATGAGTAACCAATATTTAGCTCAAACAGAAAAACAGTACCATTTTGAAAGAGTAGGTAATAAACATCAAACCAGTTACCAGACAAAAAAGCAGAAACATTTTGACAGGAAAAAAGGTAGCTCTAAACTAATGACATGAATCTATCTAGGAGATACATATTAGCCAAAATTAAGTTCGGTATATATTGTCAACGCAGAATCATTTGCCAAACTAAATTGTTCAGTGCTTGTCACTTGTTTTAGTAGGTTCATTCTGAACAATAGTGTTTCAAGCAGTGCTGGCCTTTGAAGAGTCAGTGATGGTATCTGAAATGCAGCACAGGTATAATCCATGAAGTATCATGCAGTCTTGACCCCCAGTTATGTTAATCCTCTCCCTGACAATGCTACCAGGTTTTCTTTCAAGAGGAAACAGATCTGATATCTGAGTCTTGTCACAGCATGAAGTCAGGAAACATCTTGACCCTATAGATTCATCATGTCTGATGTATGGTGGAGAACAAATATTATGAAGCTGACCTGTATCATAGCTACAAATCTTTATAATGGTGGGCACTGTAAAGGTGATACAGAGTTCCTCAGACCTTTTTGTTTCCTTGTTAGTTTGTTTTGTTTGTGTTTCAAGACTCTTGAAATTGTATTATCCCAAGGCAGTTCACCAAAATATAGCCACGTTATTTCAGTACCACTGTTCCTAGTCAGACACCAGTATTTCTGCTGTGATGAAACTCTGCCCTCATGCTGTAAGCATTTTGTTTCATCTCAGATCATGGGCTGTAATGGTGTTTTACCTTGTTATTTTGTAGGGAAAACAATAAAGATACTATGTAGGGTAGGTATAGCTAGAGACAGCACAGCAAGGACAACACAGAGACCCAGTACACCTGGCAGCAGTTGCAGTTTCTCTGTAACCATCCCAGAGGGGAGAAACATGAGAGGCTTTGTGAGATGAAGTGCATATTCTTCTCCTCTTTTACCACTTATATGGCAAGTGTGAGGGAATGAGATTCATTTATGTACGCATGTGCATGTTCTGTTGCTCAATCATCAGACACAGTCACAGTAAGCATAACTTACACACACTAAAAATGCAAAGTATGGAACCATGCTGGGAATGCAAAAAGAAGGAATGTCCCTGATTTGAGCCAGAGCCAGAGATCAGAAAGCTACTTTTAGCTTCCTTTCCTTGGAGTTTCATTGTATGCTTCTAAAACTCAATAAAGTACTGTACCAGACTTAGAAGTCTGGTAGCAGCATGGTTTTCTCCTACCAACTTGTGCTGTGACATCAGAAACTCAAGACTCGGTTTAAATTCCACTGAGCTACCAAGAACAGGTTCTCTGCAGGAGGTGACCAGTCATCACTGAAGCCCACAGCAGAGTCAATAGCAGCTGACAATAAACCAGCAACTGCACTCATGAGAATGTATTCCTTTCCCCCAAGACTTTCATTCTGGGACACAGTAAAATCTACAGTTCCTAGATACACCTGACTATAGTCTCTATCATCATTTGCTTTTTTCTTCCAAACTCTTTTAGTACTTTTTTTCTTTGTTTCTGACCCAGAAAACTTGTCTAATTAGGTACAAATGAAAATCTCACAAATGCTGCATACATGCCGTGGAGTTTCATACAGATAGATTGCATTATATTTAATTCCAAAGCTTTTAAAACTGACTGCTATTCATTAGTGTCTACGTATGGGTATGTGTCCCAGTTTGAACTGCTTAAAACCTTCTCCTGAGTACAGGATTTTTTGCCGACCATCAGCATACAACTACCATTTGTCTTCTTATGCAGTGCATTCTCCTATAATCAATTTATGAGTGAAATACTCTCTCTATATATCCAAATTAATTCTTCCTTAAGATTGGTCTTCAGATTCCACCATATGATTGCCAAAAGGTGTTCTGCTCACTATCGTTTTCTACTTGCTAATTAATTAGAGAAAGTCACAAGAAATACCAACTAAGTAGTTTTGGGGGGCTTAATGAATGAGTCTATTAATTTAAGAAGATTTAGCAATTATGCATTCTCTAATATTGATTTCCACTAAATCCTATCTGGAAATTAAGGAGATTGATAATAAAACCTTTTATTCGGTTCCACTACAATATATCTAATGAATAATTTGGCTGCATGCACATCCTTAGAACCAGATTCATTTAGCAATAAATGGTGCAACACAAAGAAGCACATTATAATTGAAATTAAGCAGGGTGAAAAGCAGGTGTAGGCTGAACACAGTAACATGATCAAGCACAATGGAGAAGGGAAATTTTATGTGCTGGAGATTTTTTTTCCTCTGGCATTCAAAGAATCTCCTTTCAAACTTCTTTACTTACTTTTGTGTATTCAGCTCCTGTTTGTTGGATCCCTTAACTTGTTTCACAATGAAAAGAATCTCATGTACAAAGCAACACATCATGAGCTGAATCCTGTTTGGTTAAAAAAAAAATAACTGAATTATTTTGATAGTTGCTGACAGCACATTTTTTCTACTCTAGATTGTTTATTCTTATTCCAGAGCCCCAAAAGAGTGGGATAATTCCCATTAATGCAGAATATGCATCATGATCTGAAGAGAAAGGAATTAGTGTATGAGAAAAAGAACTAAAAGCTCAAATGTTCAACCTCCTTCGTCTTCCAGAATGAAAGCTATACTCAGTTCATGCAAGGTTCATACCTGTGGTCATTTAACTTCAAGTGTAGCAATCCAGCCCATTCAGGTCTTCAGGGAGTGGTCAGCACTAAGATTCTCTCATAGCCCAAATGTAAATTATTCTTTTCATTGCTCAGTAAACCTCACACATCTGAGCAATTTTTGAGGATAGAGTTGAAACATTAAATTGTCTTAGAGATTCCTCTCCTCAAGAGCGAAAAAAAATTTTATTAATTCTTGAGTAGCTTCTGAACCTTCAGTCAATGGATCCTTTTCCTTTGAATTTTCCTTCTTTTCGATTCACAGTTCTTAAGTGCCTGCTACCTCTTGACTGCACATAGGAAGTACAGTTCAAATATCTAGCAGAAAAGATACTAAGGACCTGATTTAAAAACCCATATAAGTTAATCCATTAAAGACTCCCACTGATTTTAATACAATTTTGATCAAGCAGTGTGATTATTCAAATTAGTCTCTTAAATGTACTGTATAATGCATCCTAATTTGCTTTATTGTGTTACAATTCATCTCCTCTTACCCAAGGGAAAAAAATGCCTATAAGTGAGACTCCAGCTTTTTTAGACTGAGGTCTGCAGAAACAAAACATTGTTAGCATCAGAATCAGACATCAAACACCAGAAGTGAAGAGCAATGAAATATTGATTCCCAAATAATTCATTTTCATTATTTGTTTTACTCATTAGTACACTATTTTTAATAGAAAAGTAATAAAAAACTCTCTTGACAGTAATTCATTTAATGTTAATAATATAGATTCCAATAATACTAAGTTCATAAGGACCACGTCAAAACAACTTGTTATGATTTGGGAGTGCATATACATGGACCACTAAATGTTAGTGATTTGATTCTCAACAGTCACTGTGCAAACAAAGGAAATACCACTGCCATTGTAAAAACAGAAGAGAGAAAGTAGGTTGTTTTCTGAAGTACAGAGCATAGGGACTAGTAGAACTAAAATGAGAACTCTGAGAATTTTATAAGCTTTCCTTAGGCTTTCACCATATAGCCACCTAGATGCATCTTTGATCATTTGACAGGCGTTAACTTTTTCATCCCCATATCACATGCTCAGAATCGCATCTCACATGACTTATTAAATAAAAATACTCTACAAAAAGTAAACAGTTAACCTACATCCTTATATAAAATCTGAATTATGTACATTAGCATGAGAGTCTAGATCAGCAAATTACATACAAGATGTGGAGACTATGATGACAGAGCCGTCCCTAGAAATCACTCCTCTTGTCCCTTGCTTTACACCTTTGCTCCTTTCAGACCCATTGTCATGAAAATAAAGGCATTGATAGAGATCCAAGAACAAGGAGTGGAGAAGGAAGCAGCACAGAGGAAATGGAAACTGCTAAGTGCGGCTGCTAAGAAAGCAAAAGGGAGGTGAAAAGGAGTTTAGAAAAGATGAAAGACCAGGGTCCCTGCCCCAGGACATGAAGACCATAAAATCAGTCTTAGAACAACAGCCTTATGTTCACACACACAAGTACTTTATCCTCAGTCTCCCCCTCCCACAACTTCAGCTCTCTCAGGGTGTGAGGAGGAGAAATAACTCTTTCTTTTACAGTTGTAGCACTTATTTTAAAAGGCCTCTCCAGTACATCTAATCTTTCATTTGCCTATCATGCATTGCATATACCATGTACTGCTGCTCAGTCTCACATTTTCTGCAGATAAGACATGAATATATAGTAATTATGGGTGTAGTTATTTTGGTGTGATGAAGTCAGCATAATACAGCTGAAAGTGAGAAAAAGCTGCCAAACTTTTATTTCTGATACACCTGGATGTAGTAACCTCAGAAGAGAAATTTTAGTGTTCTGCTAAGTAGTTGAACAGCTAACAGGTTGGGTAATCTCTGCTCCCTCTGCTCTTTGTGTACCTGATCCAAGAAAGAGTCTATATGTAGTTCTTGGATCAGGAACCTGGCTTGCCTTTGGTGCCAGGGAATGCTCCATTAATAAGCTGCAGCATTAGAGTCCCTCTCCCTGTTTCTCAGGTTCCATAAATTCTCTGTCGCTTCCTGTGCAGAAATTGGTTTCAAGCACGAGAAGGAAGCTGGAGACTTGCTTCCCTAGAGGTTACAGCATAATCTTGCAGCTAAGGCACTCTTCTCCCCAGGCCAAGAATACATATTCCTCAATTTCTTGCTTAGGGTTTTGTTTATCAGGGCGTACATAATCCAGTTCATGGTCCATTAGTCAGATCTGGCCCATAGCACTCTTGTGCCCAGCTTTTTCTTTGACAGCTATTGAGATAGTGAATTCTTCCTATATGGCTGGATAAACCATCTCCCTTGGTGAAGAAGTCCTGAGCTCACTCAGAGACAGATCTACTGCCGTGCCATACCTGAGGAAGATGAAGCAGGCACCAGCAGACTTATGTCTTCTCAGGAGTATCCGCATAAATACTGAACTGCTGCTCCCTTGGGCTTCAAGTCAACTGTGCAAAAAGCTGTTCCTCCACAAACTCCCTTCAGATGAAGGCTCTGTGCTGTGAACCCTTGAGTAGGAGGAGGTGTTCAGGCTAGTTACATGTGCAGAGCAGGAGACTAAGTCTCTGCTGAAGCACTTTGGCTCTGAGTACAGACAGTGGTGAGAGCTGGCACCTCTGAAATGAATTTCCTGAGAGGATTTGATACAGCACTTCATTGCCAAAGCAGCAGTGAGTCCTGGCTCGGTATGTCACAGATAACTAAAACAGATTACAGCTGGAAAAGACAATTCATTTAGGATTTGAAGAACTCTGGTTTATCATGAATAAACAAACTAAAAAATAAGTAATCTTAAATAAGGTCTGATCGGAGGAAGGAATTTTTTAACTTATTTTCTTAGAAAGAACCTATCAGGCATTCTACACAACCAAATCTGCACCGGTTCAATTACAAAGGTGGTATTGTAACACATTTAATAATGAACATTAATCATCTCTCACCGAGACCCATTATTTCCCCCTTCTCCCAGGATGCCCGCTCTCCAAAAGTACTTGTTAAAAAAACTGGTTAGCAGAATCAGATGGTGCAATCTTTAATGTCAATAGGCTTTCAATACCCTATGGAAAATTATTACAAAAGAAATTTAAAACTAATTCCTTGGCAACATTTTGTAAACATCAAGTTAGCAGTGATGAGGATGTCTGACTGATACTGTTCCGTTTCATCAGCAATGCTGGACTGGAAGACAGCACTAGTGGATGCTGTGAAGCAGGTATATGAGCTGTGTGATGGCACAGAAACTTTTCCTCTGCAGACAGGGCAGGGATAAAAAACAGCATTTAATTTTAGAAAGATGTATAACTTTTTTTCCACTAACATAATAGAGAAATAGCATGGATCTAAACATCAACTGCGTTCACCTTTAAGTTAATTTTTCATGGGATTTTCCAATGCTGAAGAAAGACAGCTCTCTTTTATTGGTTCATACACAAAGAATGTATTTTCTCCTTTAATTTTACCAAAGATCCAGAAAGACACGTGTAGTCTTTCCTCCCCCAGGACTGCCAGTTACTTTTGGCTAAGGAAGTCTCCCAGAAAAGGTTGATTTTCAACCATGTTAGGTGAAGGAGGGCATCGTATCTGGAGCTCTCACTTGACACCTGGCTTAGCACAAACTTCCTAAGTATATGAGTGTTGTACAGGAGGGGAAGCAACAGCAGGAAAAAGCCACTGCCCAACTCATTTTTTTGTGGAGTCTACTGCAGTGGATATATGACTAATGTTTCAAAGTATGAAACTAGGACTGAATCTCTCCGGAGAACACACAGAATTCATTGGGTTTTTAATCCTGAGTGGGCTTAGCTATGAACCAGGCTGTGTCAGAACTGCCTGCTCCTAACTGTGTTCCTTTTTGGCACACTTTCTGTGCTTTTTGGTGGCTTCATTACAGCTCTGTGAGTTGCATTCAGTATTTAAATATCCCAGAGAGTATATTCAACCTACATGTGATTGATTGTGAGAATGGTTTCTAATACCGCTAATGCACAGTCTGCGGCAAGTTGCCTCAGGACTTAGTCTTTAATTTAAGTATTAGCAAAATAAGATAGTAATATGCAATTAACTATCTCACAAACATATTATACAGCTTACTTGGTTAATGTTTATAAGGCACATTTTGGAAATTAAAACATTACATGCATTGAGTATTGTACAGTATGGAAAAATATTTGACTGTTTAATTCGGATGGAATGCATGTAACACAATGAAACCATGAGTCTTGGCCA